>NC_139022.1:34153804-34873197 GCF_964662115.1 Mustela nivalis
TTCTCTTTGCTCCTTTTATCCTCTCCTCTGACAGCATTCTACAGAAGACAAGGGCAAGGTCAACGGTGGGAGGGATCCCATTTTAAGAAGGCTGCAATCATGTCTTAAAGGCTCAAAGAAGACATGGGGTTGGAGGACGTGTTGTGCTGTACTTACACTGTACAGTTTTGAAAAGTGGATTTAATATGGCTATAACACAAGTTAATTATTTGCATTTTCCTACATCCTCTGAGTAAGACTTGCACTTGTGGACTGTTGTCAGTGAAGCACAATAAATATTCTTGTGGGAGTCAGTGGAAGCCTGTGTTCCTGGGCAGCATGGCAGATGATAGAGTGTCAGGAGTAATGATGGAAGCAGCACTACATAAGTGGACTTTTTTCTTAATGGTGGCATGGTGAGTCATAATGACACTGCTGTATTTTTTTCATAGGGGTTGATAGGACATTAGCCAGGAATGAGCTTATGGCAGTGGAGAATGTGAACCAGTGATGCCTGGCCGTGGACAGGAAGGGGATGGTGCCTTGATACTAAGGAGAAACATCACACACACTGATTGGAAAATAAATCCAACATGTATCTCCACTCTCCCCATTCTTCTGCGTCTTCATCCACCAATTGCCATACCTCACATCAGCCCATGAGTTCTCTACATTCAAAAGAAATCAAACTGCTAGCATTAAACGAAGGCCCCACAAGATTGATTGCCAAGGGCTCCTCATACCCTAGGGATGGCCCTGTTAGGCAGGGCATTTATTAGTGCGACTCAGGAAATAGATTTGTGTTCAGCTTGGACCCAAAGCTGGAATTTATTCTCCCCAATGAAAAGGAGAGGAATGTGAAACCAACCTATTACTTGGCATACAGGAAAAACAAAGGAGGGAAGAGAAAAGGAGAAGAGGTAGGAGGGGAGACTATTGGGCTGTGACGCAGAAAGAGAAACTGTCCTGGGGTGAGAAGTTACCAGCATCAGATACTTGGTTAAGAACATCAGAGGGGTGGGGCGCCTGGGTGGCTCAGTGGGTTAAGCCGCTGCCTTCGGCTCAGGTCATGATCTCAGGGTCCTGGGATCGAGTCCCGCATCGGGCTCTCTGCTCAGCGGGGAGCCTGCTTCCTTCTCTCTCTCTCTGCCTGCCTCTCAGTGTACTTGTAATTTCTCTCTGTCAAATAAATAAATAAAATCTTTAAAAAAAAAAAAAAAAAGAACATCAGAGGGGCTTCTGGGTGGTGTTCTGTTAAGTGTCTGCCTTCGGCTCAGGCCATGATCCCAGGGTCCTGGGATCGAGCCCTATGTTATGTTGGGCTCCCTGCTGGGTGGGGAGTCTTCTTCTCCCTCTCCCTCTCCCCTCCCTCTACTCATTCCCCTGCCCTTCCTCCCACTCATACACTCTCTCCACCCCCAAATAAATAAATAAATAAAATCTTAAAAAAGAACTTTGGAGGAAAGCAGACTCTTAAATAAAAGATGAACACTCTGTGTTTTGAAATATGTGCTACCTTGGGGCGCCTGGGTGGCTCAGTGGGTTGGGCCGCTGCCTTCGGCTCAGGTCATGATCTCAGGGTCCTGGGATCGAGCCCCACATCGGGCTCTCTGCTCAGCGGGGAGCCTGCTCCCTCTCTCTCTCTGCCTGCCTCTCAGTGTACTTGTAATTTCTCTCTGTCAAATAAATAAATAAAAAATCTTTAAAAAAAAAAAAAGAAAGAAATATGTGCTACCTGTATTTGGGGACACAGTTGGCATTTCCTAAAACTAGTAGTTAGGAACTTTTGGAGAAGGATTTGTCCATCCATTATATGTGTGACAGAGAACAATGTGGGAGGTGTGGATTAAGGGTGCCATGAAATGGGCAGTGCAATCAAAGATAAATCCAGATTATAAGTAAACCAGGTAGCACTCTTATTGAGACCACATTTTTTTTTTAATTGAAGTATAGTTGGTGTACGATGTTACATTACTTTTAGGGTACAGCATAGTGATTTAACAATTCTATGTCTTATGCCATGCTCACCCTCCAAGTGTAGCTATCACCTCTCACCATACAACACCATTACAATACCACTGACTGTGTTCCCTATGTTGTGCCTTTATTTCCATGACTTGTTCATTCCATAACTGGAATCCTGTCTCTCCTCCTTCCATTTAGGCATTTTGTCCATCCTCTCCCCTCTCCCCTCTGGAAACCACCAGTTTATTCTCTGTATTTGCGGGTCTGTTTCTGCTTTTTGTTTGTTTGTTTGTAGATTCCACATATAAGTGAAATCATATGGTATTTGTCTTTCTTTGACTTATTTCACTTAGCATGATACTCTCTAGGTCCATTCACGTTGTGATAAATGGTGAGATCTCATTCTTTTTTAATGGTCCAGTAACATTCCATTGTGTATATATAGCATGTTCTCTTAACCCATTCGTTTATTGATGGATACTTACATTGCTTCCATATCTTGGCTTTTGTAATAATGTCGTGGTAAACACATGGGTGCAAATATTTTTTCGAATTGGTGTTTTCATATTTGGGGTTAAATACCCAGTAATGGGATTACTGGATCATATGGTAGTTTTTAAAAATTTTTTGAGGACCCTCCCTACTGTTTTCCACAGTGGGTACACCAGTTTGCATTCCCACCAGTGGTGTTGGAGAGTTCCTTTCTCTCCACATACTCCCCCTTGTTATTTGTCCTTTTGAGTCTAGCCATTCTGACAGGTGTGAGGTGATACCTCATTGTGGTGTGGTTTTGATTTGCATTTCTCTGGTAATTAGGGATGTTGAACATCTTTTCATGTGTCTTTTGACCATCTGTGTGTCTCCTTTGGACAAATGTTGATCCGGATGTCCTGTCCATTTTTAAATCAGATCATTTGTTTTTCTAGAGATCTGTTATGTCTCTAAATCACTGTAATTTTCCAGATAATTATTGACAGATTCTTTAGACACTCAGTGAGGTACATTTTTGTAATGTTTTTTGTCAGGCTGTCTTCAGCCTTTTCATTAAGCCTTAGACAATTTTTGACTTTGGTCTTCAGGATGGTTTAAAAGATTCATGTTCCTTTTGGGATATCTGGGTAATAGCTCGGTCATTGAAGCCACCGACTCTTGATTTAGGCTCAGGTCATGGTCTCAGGGTCATGAGTTCGAGCTCTGCAACAGGTTCTTGTGCTGGGCATGGAGCCTGCTTAAGATTCCCTTTCTCAGGGGTGCTTGGGTGGCTCAGTGTGTTAAAGCCTCTGCCTTCAGCTCAGGTCATGATCCTGAGGTCCTAGGATCGAGCCCCGCATTGAGCTCTCTGGTCAGCAGGGAGCCTGCTTCCTCCTCTCTCTCTGCCTGCCTTTCTGCCTACTTGTGATCTCTGTCAAATAAATAAATAAAATCTTTAAAAAAAAAAGATTCCCTTTCTCACCCTCCATCTGACCCTTCCCTAAACCCCCTCCAAAGAAATATAAATGATTCATGCTCCTCTGCTATATTTCTACTAGACTGTATGCTCCTCGTTCCATTATTAAATAGATGTCTGTAATATATTGCTCCCACAGGGATTCCTGTGCAACTACTCTGGTTTCCTGATGTTTTGTACTTATTCTTCCTAATGGGCATTTTTGGCAATGCCAGGCCTTGTCATTACACAGCTGCTGGTTCAACCCAATTGCTCCTCACCTGCCTTCTCTCCTCAAGATTCTCAGTAGAAACACTCTTAGGCTGAAACAAGAATATCTCAGTAATCAAAGTGTCACAAACATCTCATGATTATTACAGTTTATAAAATACATATTTCATTGACTTGCCTCATTTTCTGTCCATTTGATCTGCTAAGAGACTCTCCATATAAAAGACAATATTGAGGAAGAGATGATAAAGAGATTGAAATTACTAGAAGGGTCATGTCAGAAACTTATTAGCCATTCAAATAAAAGAAAGAAAAGGGGGAAAAAAGACTTTCAAATGACTTCATAAAACAAGTTCTCCCCAGTGTCACATGTCATTCTTGAATATTGTTAACTTTTCTTTGGAAGCCCAGAAAAACAAAATCACAGAACAATCTACATGGTTTGCGATTGAATTGGAGTTCACTGTGGGCAATGAGGGAAGGGAGGCGGTGCCTTGCAGGACCTGTATTATTGCAGTAGACACCACAGCCTCAGTAACATGGACTGTCCCCTGCATGTGTACCATGAGCGGGGACATAAGCGGTGTCGTGTGTGCCTTTTGAGAATAGAGGTTATTATAGGTGGAAACTATAACCTCCAATACCTGCCCTTTAGCCCTCTCCCCAGTTACCTGTGTGGCCTCACCTCCAACCACTCTCCACCTGGCTCTTTGCTGCACTCACAGTGGCTTCTTATCCGGTTTTTGAGAAGCACGCTTGCCTTAGGAAGGTGTGTGATCACTGGTTCTTTGGTTCTCAATGCCCTTTCTTCAGAAGCCTGTCCAGCTTGCCTTCTTATTTCCTTTTGGTCTTGTTTTAGATCTCTCCAGCTTAGCTCAGGATGACCTTTATTTCCTGGCTCCATTATGTAAAATATACCTTAAACACACACACACACACACACACACACACACACACGTGTGTGTGCATCTATACACACACTTTGTATTTTTCTTCCCATGATAATCACAGTATCAGTGTAAATACAAGCATACCTCAGAAACATTGAGAGTTTGGTTCCAGACCACAGCAGTAAAGGGAGTCAGATGAATTTTTTGGTTTCCCAGTACATCGCAATACCGCAATCCATTATGTGTACAATAGCATTATATCTTTTTAAAAAAAGTACATATTGAAGAATTCTTTATGGACAAAAAGTGCCAACCATCATCTGAGCTTTCAGCCACTCATAACCACTGATCACAGAGCACCATAACCAATATAATCATAATGAAAAAGTGTGAAATATCATGAGGATTACCAAGATGTGACACAGGGACATGAAGTGAACAAATACTGTTGGAAACAGGGCACCCATAGACTTCCTGGAGGCAGGGTTGCCACACATCTTCAATTTGTAAAAAATGCAGTAAGGTGAAACACCATAATGTGAGGTGTGCCTGTATTTTATTTATCTACCTTGTTTCTCTTTCCCCATCACAAGATGTATGTAACCTTGGGGGTGGAGGATTATTTTCTGTTTGGATCACTGCCATACCCCCAACACTCAATGAGACTTACAGGCACTCCATAAATACTTGTGGAATGAGTAAATGAGACTTCCACTGAGCACACAGATTATGTATAAGGATCGTGAGACCCAGGAGGGCACAAGGAGAGCAGATTCCTGAACCTTACTCTCCTTATTCTCTGGTGACTTCTGCTGCAGCTCTCCATTAGAGACCAAACCCAGCTGGAATCCAGGGTAAAAGGTAGACCTTTGATGAAATCTGTGCATGTTAGGCTTGCAAGATAGGAAGGATGTAAGAAGATAATCAGTGGAAGTCCCATTTGCTGTTCAGTATCCACTCTTTTTCCTCCCTCTGGTTGAAACCCAACACAGGAGATGCCCAAAGTCCCATCAGCTGCATTAGAAACAAATGCCAGTGTGTCATACCCCCACTTAAAACATGAGCTGCTGATGGTGTTCTTGCATGTAAGGTGGCTAGGAGGAAAAGGGCAAGAGGGTTGGAGAAACAATTCAGTAACATAAAATATAGCTGCTAAGGTCCCTGATTCTGTAGCTGGTCTGTAACCTTCTTCCTTCCTCAGCATACTGGTCTTCTTCCACCACCCATCCCATGTTCCTCTCCTCTCTGCTGCAGCCTTAGCTTGGGTGGTGTTCTTTACCCACCCGGTGACCCTGTCTTTCATCCCTGCAGGATCTGAGTTTTGGGATGCCTTCTTTTTATTAGATGGCTGGAATTTCCCATTGGCCACTACTGTTAGACAGGGAGGGACTCTGAGGGGGACCCAGGGAATCCCTGGTTTTCACAGATAGTCCCCCATCATATGGCAGCAACCCACTTTCTTCCCTCTCAACATGCATAATCTTGGCCAGTACGGAGACCTGCTTCTCACACCATTGGCTTTTTGGCATGAGGGACCCAGAATGGGGACATTCTGTTTGCATTCTATTCCACACATTTCTGTTTTCTGGTTGAATTTCTCTTTCCGCGGATCTTAGGACCTCCCAGCACATCACACCCAAAGTTCTTCAAGAGGGTTATTAGATGAGACTTCCACTGAGCACACAGATTATGTATAAGGATCGTGAGATCCAGGAGGGCACAAGGAGAGCAGATTCCTGAACCTTACTCTCCTTATTCTCTGGTGACTTCTGCTGCGGCAAGGAGCATTCTGGCAGTGGAGGAGACAGCACTAAATATTTGCCGGTAAGCCATGTACTTCACCTGTGTCCCACCACCCTGACCTTGTTCTCCATGATCAGCTCCTGCCATCATTGAAGACTATGAAGTTACTGTTTGCAATTTTGTCATCGTGCACATATGAAGTTTAATAACTGTGTTCTTTAGATTTCTCTAGCATGCTATACATTTTTTTTTCTTTTTTACAGTTCTGGGAATAGGTTTCCTTTTCTCTCCTTTTTCCCCCCCTGTTTATTTCATCCTTGACTGGGTATAAATCTCCTCAAGCCAACAGTCTCTCTAAGCATGAAGGGGTGTATTTTTCTTAGCTTCCTTTCCCGGTTACGTAGGCATGAGTAGAACTTCAGCAGGATGGGAAAATGTGGGCTCACACCATTATTGCATTCATTCAGGAAGTTGAGGATCAGGGAAAGGAGATTAGGGGCCTTGGATCTTCTTGTTGGAGCTGCCCAAACAGGCTCTGGCTTTCTTTTTCTTGCCTACCCAAATTTGGGTCTACTCCCAGTGCTGGTGGGTTAACATCCTGTAATTCTGCTTCTTTGACTATATGCCAAGCTATTCTGCCATCTCAGCTTTGTAGATTTGCTGCCAGCTCTGACTTGCAGAGCTGGGTATAGATTTAATCTGTTTTGTGCCCATGGTCCATCTGGATCCCCTTATCCAGCTTGGCTTCTCTTTGTCTCTATTCACTGCATAAGGAAGCTTAGATGCTTTGCAATGTTTTTCTCTTACAGGTCAGTGCTCCTACAGTTCATGCAAGCATATAACCAAGGGTAAATTCTGAGAACCTCAGTCCCATGCATGCCTGGAGAGGGACATGTGTTCCTGTAAGTCCATGTATAGTAGTCATTACAAAAAACAAACAAACAAAAAACCCAACCAACCCTCAGTGATTTGATCTGGTTACTCTTGCTGCACTCAGTAGCTCAGAGAATTTGACCTCACTCTAGGACAAGCTTCAGACTGTGGCAAATAAGTGACCTTAATTTCCTGGGTCAAAAATCAAACTGTGGAGGGGTGCCTGGGTGGCTCTGTCAGTTATGTGTCTGGACTCTTGCTCAGGTCTTGATCTCAAGGTTCTGCGTGCAAGGCCCACATTGGGTTCCATGCCAGGCGTGGAGCCTACTTCAAAGCAAAACAAAACAAAAACTGAGCATCCAGAAGTAAATGGAAAACCTGTATGGTTTCCCAGGAAGGATTTTTATAATGACGCATTCAAATCCTATCCAGTATACTTTTTTCTTTATAAAGTGAAGGAAGTAGGTATGGGTGAGGATACATCTGTGGAGGTCTTTCTCCCCCCATACTAGACTCTCTGTTCTGTGTATATCTTGACCTTTGGTTTCTGTCCTCTTGTTCTGGTTTGGAAAATAGTCACATGGCAAACATGGCCTCCAGGCTGAACTTAATTACCTCTCAATTTCCAGTTTCCTGTTATTTTGGCCATGTGTGCCTCATTCCCTTTTCAGCTTTTCCAACTGTGTAAAGAAGGGTTTGTTGAAGTTTTATCCAGGCTTATAAAAGTTGTTCTCAAGGAACGGTTGGTAAGAATAACCTAGCCTGTCTTAAAAATCTGGAAGCCTGCCTTGAATTTTTGGCAGGGCTGACTCAGACACTAGCAGCAAGGGGGCGCTAATGATACTATCCAACCTGAACCCACCCTTTCTGCTCAGTCTTATATTGTACACCCCTTCTTGGTGCTGGGCCTTGTTCTTTTTAAGTTTTCTTTTTAATGGAAGTACAATTGACATACAATGTTATATTTATTTCAGTGTCCACCATAGTGATTCAAGAATCCTACATATTTTATTCAGTGTTTACCGTCTCTCACCATACAGCGTTACTACAATATTAGTGACTCTATTCTCGATGCTGTGCTTCTCATCCCCGTGACTTACTGACTTTTGTAACTGGAAGTTTGTAGTTTGTAATGCCCTTCCTCTACTTCGCCTATCCACCCAATCCGCCCCCTCCCCCACCTCCCAGCAACCACCAGCTTGTTCTCTGTATTTACAAGTATGTTTCTGTTTTTTGCTTTAAAAAAAAAAGTTTTTATGTAAATTTTATGTAATTTAAAATTTATTATTATTTTATGTAAATTTGTATGTAAATTCAAGTTAGTTAACACACAGAGTTATATTAGTATGTACAAGATAGTGATTCAACACTTCCTTACAACCCTTGGTGCTCATCATGTTGTGACATCCATAACTCCCATCACCTGTTTTACCTTTCCTCCCACCACCTTCGCTCTGGCAACCATCAGTACGTTCTCTATAGTTAAGAGTCTGTTTCTTGCTTTCTCTCTCTCTTTTTTTCCCTTTGCTCCTTTGTTTTGTTTCTTGAGTGAAATCATATGGCGTTTGTCTTTCTCTGTTTCACTTAGCATCATATTCTCCAGCTCTGTCCATGTCATTTGAAATCTCAAGAGTTCATTCTTTCTGATGGTTGAGTAATATTCCATTATATATGTATAGATGTAGGTATTTATATCTATATCCATGTCTATATCTATATCTATCTGTATCTATATGTATCATATCTTCTTTATTCATTCATCTCTCAATGGACAGCTGGGGTTTTTCCATAGTTTGGCTATTGTAGATAATGCTGCTATATGTGCTATTATTTGTTTTTATCTCTATCATTCTTTTTTGTGTGTGTGTTTGTGTGGAAAATGGAAAGTTGGCTACAAAATGACATTCCTTCCCATAAGTATTTTTTTAAATTTCTTTTCAGCATAACAGTATTCATTGTTTTTGCACCACACTCAGTGCTCCATGCAATCCATGCCCTCTCCAATACCCACCACCTGGATCCTCCAACCTCCCACCCCCCACCCCTTCAAAACCTCAGATTGTTTTTCAGAGTCCATAGTCTCTCATGGTTCACCTCCCCTTCCAATTTCCCTCAACTCCCTTCTCCTCTCCATCTCCCCT
The DNA here is from genome assembly GCF_964662115.1 of Mustela nivalis. Lineage (NCBI taxonomy): Eukaryota > Metazoa > Chordata > Mammalia > Carnivora > Mustelidae > Mustela > Mustela nivalis. The sequence goes on from NC_139022.1 coordinate 34,163,053, forward strand.
TGTCCTCCATGCTATTTGTTATGCTCTACAAATAAGTGAAACCATACGATAATTGACTCTCTCTGCTTGACTTATTTCACTCAGCATAATCTCTTCCAGTCCTGTCATGTTGCTAAAAAAGTTGGGTATTCATCCTTTCTGATGGAGGCATAATACTCCATAGTGTATATGGACCATATCTTCCTTATCCATTCGTCCGTTGAAGGGCATCTTGGTTCTTTCCACAGTTTGGTGACCGTGGCCATTGCTGCTATAAACATTGGGGTACAGATGGCCCTTCTTTTCACGACATCTGTATCTTTGGGGTAAATACCCAGGAGTGCAATTTCAGGGTCATAGGGAAGCTCTATTTTTAATTTCTTGAGGAATCTCCACACTGTTCTCCAAAGTGGCTGCACCAACTTGCATTCCCACCAACAGTGTAAGAGGGTTCCCCTTTCTCCACATCCTCTCCAACACATGTTGTTTCTATCTCTATTATTCTTAATATGTGATCCCTTGGGTTTTAGGGAAGCATATACTCTGATATTTCATTATGATTTCAGACCATCTTGATGGAGCCTGGCAATATGGTTTGGCCATCAACTCAGCCTAATGATAAACAACAAAGCACCAAATTAAGTGCCACAGAAATTAGTCTTTGTTAAGGTCTTGTTTAATGTCTTTTTTCATAATAATACAGACAGGTGGAATGGCTTGCTAAAGAAGTGAACACAAGTGCATTTTGTGTCATAAGCAAGAGTTAAGAATTAACTGTAGAATGGCATGTTGACTTCATTTATGATCAAATTATTCTAAAAGGTAAATAAACACTGAAGCTTTATTGAAAAGGAACTTTTATACACCCTGATCTAACTGGGAGGAGAGAACAAGAAAGATTCCTGCACTCTTATTCCCTTAGTACCAAGGACTCATTAGAATTATTTTAAGGCCAGAAAAGACAAAAAAATATTTTTGTGGTTTTATTGTTTTTGCCTAAATTTAAGAAGCATAATTAATGAATTTCTATCTCATGAAGGCATTATTTGGAATTGGATAATTTTGGGAATCTGTTATTTATAGTAGTTTCTGATTCCAATTAGACTTATTTATTACTTCTGGAGTAGATCACTGTACCATTATTCTAAAGCCACTAATAGCATAATATGCCCTAGAGAATAAACTAACACAGACCGGGGAATTTGGTCTTTTTGTGCCATAAGATTTATCTGCTCTTTTACTTTAAAAATACATTCTTGACTTCACTGGGGGCTTTCTTAAGGGATGAAGGCCTTTTACTGAAGCTAACCCTTCCCCACATGTGGTAGAATGTGCTGTTCTGTATCTACTCAATAAAACATATTCTCTGCTCAAATGTTCAAAAAAAATACCTTCTTGAAAATTACAATAGCGATCTTGATCCTTGGACAATGCAGGGGTTAGGAGCGCCAAACCTTGTGTAATGGAAAGTCCATATATAACTTTTGACTCCTCCAAAACTTCTAATGGCCTACTGGTGACCAGAAGCTGTTGACCTCCTGATCTAGAGGCAGAATTAAAGACATTGTGTTTGAGGACAAGTAGACCACTTTGACACCTTTGGTGTTGAACTCATGGGCCTCTGGGTGGCCAGGGGCATTGTCTAATTTCAAAAGAATTTGATATTAGACATTTGATATTTAAAAGGCTGCCCTTTACTGGCAAGGTGCTTCCTGACTCCAGGGACAAAGCATTGATGGAACCAACACAGAAAAAAAGGTTCTCACTGTCCAGGCTTTCTAGTTGTACAACGAGAAGACTAGCAGTTGGTGTTTATATATTATCTCCAAGTCTCAGATATCAGCAGCCTTATAGGCAACACAGTCCTGTTCATAAACCCAACTGCATTTGCAGCAAACATCAGAGTTAACCTCTTACTTCCTGCCTTAAATCCTGGTGCTTGCTTCTCTTCCTTACTCATCAATGTCTTTTTGTGGCATCTTTTTCCAGAAGAGGGCACTTTTGCCTGGATTGAAAACCTATTTGGGCAGATATTCTTTCTACTCAATGATTTGAGTAGACTTTTGGAGTCTACTTTTTGAGTCATTGAGTAGACTCAGTGACTTTCTCCTCTACTCTTTTTTTTTTTTTTTAAAGATTTTATTTATTTATTTGACAGAGAGAAATCACAAGTAGATGGAGAGGCAGGCAGAGAGAGAGAGAGAGAGAGAGAGAGAGAGAGAGGGAAGCAGGCTCCCTGCCGCAGAGAGCCCGATGCGGGACTCAATCCCAGGACCCTGAGATCATGACCTGAGCCGAAAGCAGCAGCTTAACCCACTGAGCCACCCAGGCGCCCCCTTTCTCCTCTACTCTTAATGGTGTCTGGGGACTTATCTGCTGTCTCTTGGTCAGCAGAAGCTGCTTCTCTTGTTTTGACAGTTTTTAAACCAAGCCTCTTTCTAATATCATCAAACCATCCTTTGCTGGCAATAAATTCACCAGCTTTAGATCCTTCACCCTTCTTCTTCTTTTTTTTTTTTTTTTTTGTAGTTATAAACATTAAATTTTTTTTAAATTTGGGTATAATTGAAACACAATACTATATAAGTTTCAGGTATACAACATAGTGATTCAATATCTCTATAAATTATGCTATGTTCACCATTTGTCTCCATGCTATGCAATTTCATTATCATTGATTATATTCCCTGTGCTGTGCCTTTCAGCCATGTGAGTCATTTGTTCTGTGATGGGAACCCTGTATCTCTTACTCCCCTTAACCCATTTTGCCCATCTTCCCCACGCCCTTCTCCTCTGGTAACCATCACTCTGTTCTCTGTACTTACATATCTGATTCTCTTTTTTGTTTATCCACTTGTTTTATTTTGAGTGAAATCTGTGGTGTTTGTCTTTCCCTGTCTGGCTTATTTCACTTAGCATAATACTCTCTAGGTCTAGCCATGTTGTGATAAATGGCAAGATCTCAAGAACTCTCTCTCTCTCTCTCTCTCTCTCTCTTTGGTCTCATCCTTTTAATGGCTGTGTGATATTTCTCTCTCACACACATCTTTTTTATCCTCTTATATCTTGATGGAACTTTGTTTGCTTCCATATTATGGCTCTTATAAATAATGCTGCAGTAAACACAAGGGTGCATATTATCTTTTTGCATTGCTGTTTTTGCTTTTTTTGGGCAATTATTCAGAAGTAGAATTGCTAGATCATGTGATTGTTCCATTTTTAATTTTTTGAGGAACCTCTATACTGTTTTCCACAGTGGCCACACCAGTTTGCATTCCCACCAACAGGGTGTGAAAGTTCCTTTTTCTCCACATCCTCTTCAACACTTGTTATTTCTTGTCTTTTTGATTTTAGCCCTTCTGACTGGTATAAGGTAAAGTCTTATTGTGGTTTTGATTTGCATTTCCCTCCTAGTTAGTGGTGTTGAGCATCTTTTCATGTGTCTGTTGGCCATCTATAGTATTTCTTTGGAAACATGTCTATTCAGACCCTCTGCCCCATTTTTTAGTGGGATTGTTTGCTGTTTTGGTGTTGAGTTATGTAAGTTCTTTATATATTTTAGACATTAATTTTTTATTGGGTAATATCATTTGCAAATATCTTCTTTCATCTAGTAGATTGCTTTTTTGTTTTATTGATGGTTTTCTTTGTTGTGTAAAAGCTTTTATTTTGATGTATTCCCAATCATTTGTTTTTGCCTTTGTTTTACTTGCCTCAGGAGACCTATTTAGAAAAAAGTTGATTCACCTTCCATTTGCTTTAAGTTGTCATATAACGACTTAGCTTTTTCTCAAATCATGTTAGAACCTATAGGTACGCCTTTCTTATGGCAATCCTGCACCCATGTAAAAGCTGCATTTCTTACGAGACAAAACATATTTTGTAAAAAGTGCAGGATTTTCATGACTACCAGTGTATTATAAGCAGTGGTAGCTTCACAAATGTCCTTTTTTTTTTTTTTTAATGGTCCTTACACTGGTACATTTATCTTGAAATGGTAGGTAACTGCACCTGCAGATCTTGTTTTACAGTGGATATCAAGCAATTCAACCTTTTTTTGTAATGTCGTGGTTTTCCTCTGCTTCTTGGGAGCACTTCCCCCAGCACTAAGGACACTTCAGATGGGTCCCATGGTGTTTGTCAAGGTTTACTGCATTGCTGTAAACATGGTGAAATATATGTGAGAACCATGAGAGATCATTTTTGTTTTTTGTTTTTTTATTGTAACACACAAGTTCCTGGAGGAGGAACTGCTCAGGCAGAGATAATTAGTGTCAGGTGGCATTTTAAGTAGGTACTTGCAACACTTGAGCTCAGCACAATAGCAACAAGAGGTTGCTGCAAATTCTTACAGTAGGACAGTGTGTACTACAGTTAATTTTAGGAGGTTATGATTTAATACTGCATCTTGACATTTGTTTGCATTTCCCTTGACTGTGAATGGTGCCACGTATGGTGGTGTATGCCAAATTTTTGATTAATCTGAAGTTCTTCTAATAGATCTGTCTACATTTTATGGTAGTAAATGATAAAATAAATGAGCATCTATGTATATTTTATGCATTTTGACCAACATTTTTCTTATTTGGGGGGTATTTTTAGGCTACGGGGTTTGTCTGTGAATTCTCAAACTGATGCACATCTCCGAAAAATTTCTAATGTACTTATTGAAAAAAATCTGCATGTAAGTGGGTCTGTTTAGTTCAAAGATGTGTTGTTCAAGGGTCAACTGTAGTAGAACTTCAGTTTGGCATAGGCATTGACTAGTTTTGATTTGTGATTATCAATATTCCTTAAAATTACTTGTTTAGGGAACAGAAAGTGGAACAGAAACACTCAGCTTTATGTGTCGTCTGACCTGTTAATCTCCCTCATACTTAGAGAAGTCCAGGGAAGCAAGTGTGACACTGCCCACTTCTCTGTGATCCTTGGTCACAGATGGACATCAGGGTCCCACTGGGGCCTTAAAAGCTTCATCCTCTTGGTGATATCTCTGGTGTCACTCTGTGGTCTGTGAAAGCAGCTCTGGATTTATTGAAAATAAACTCAGATCTTCATATGGGGAATATAATTATAAATAAATGAATATCTTAGCAGTTAAAAAAAACATGTTTAAACTAATACGATATTTCTACAGGTTATCAATGCTTACCATCATTGTGGGCATCCTGGCCATATAAGGAGCCTGTTGGTATTTTACTGATGGTTAAAAATGCACATAGAATGTGATTTTCTTCTTAAAAAAAAAAAAAGATTTTATTTATTTATATATTTGCGAGAAAGAGCATTGCTGGGGGAGGAATAGAGGGCAAGGGAGAAGGAGACTTTGCCCTGACCCTGGAGCCTATCATAGAGCTTGATCTCATGATCAAGTTCATGACCTGAGCCAAAATTAAGTCAGCTGCTTAACCAACTGAGCTACCCAGATGCCCCTGTGATTTTTTTCTTATATCACAAGGAGATAGCCAGTGTATTTCCAACCTGTTATTATACAGAGGCAAGTTCTCTAATTTATTTATTTTGACTCCATTTAAAGATGACATCTGTCTAATTATACAACTTTATTAAGTCTGAACCCTATTGGCTGGATGTAATCTACAAGGAACTCTGCTCAGATTTCCATGTGGCAACTGATTCTCATGTACCCGGCTCAGAGATTCCTAATTCATCTTGACATGCTCTTTTTTATCCTTCTTTTTTTAAGATTTATTTATTTGAGAGAGAGAGAGAGAGAGAGAGAGAGAGAGAAACAGAGTGCGTGCAAACAGGAAGAGGAGCAGAGGGAGAGAGAAAAATCCCATGGAGACTCCCTGTTGAGCAGGGAGCCTGCTGCTGGGCTAGATCCCAGGACTCTGAGATAATGACCTGAGTCCAAAACCAAGAGCCAGACACTTAACTGACTGAGCCACTGAGGTGACCCTTTAGATGCTCTTTTACCAGCTTCTCTCTCCACCAAGTCCAGGGAGAGGCTCAGGGCTGAGCCTTTCCTTTCCCCTTCCCTCTCTCCAGGCTACTTACTCTACCTTAGCAAGGAATTCTTATCATCTGTAGAGCAGGAATTTCCTACCCCATGGTTTATGGTAAAAACCATATGTTGAGTCCTGTTACCTTTGGTTCTTCTTCTTCTTCTTTTTTTTTTTTTAAATTTAATTATTTGACAGAGAGAGACAGACAGAGAGAGAGCATAAGCAGGGGTGCAGCAGGTAGAAGGAGAAGCAGGCTCCCTGTTGAGCAGAGAGCCAGATCCAGGGCTCATTCCCAGGACCCTAGAGTCATGACCTGAACTGAAGGCAGAGTTTAGCCAACTAAGCCACCCAGGTGCCCTTAGCTTTGGTTCTTGATACTAACTGCGAAATTTTTGAATTTGGAAAACTTCTTCTCTTTCTTAACCATATGTCTCTTGTAATTGAAAGCTTGACTTTTCTGCTCTTTTTCCTGAAGGAACCTATTTTTGCAGTACTTTTGCTCAGCATTCCAGCTGTAATAATTCTACTTTTCCTCAAGGCAAAAGAATGTCTCTCATTAAACAGAGGGAAAGCCAAAAACAGGGAAATGTATAGAAAGTGAGGTACATTATGTGATGTTTCTCTGTGTTGGAATTTGCATTTGGTAAAAGCATGCAATCCCGAGGGCTTCTGGGTAAAGGTAGGGTGTGAACACACACATCTGGCAGAGATGCATGTGCTTCCTGAATCATGTTCTAAAATTTAGTTAAAAAAAGAAAGAATATATGAAGACATAAAATAGAGGTAGAGAGGCAAGTCAGCAACATCAGGTGTATTTTAGAAATAAGGAAACGACTTAGTTGATCTGAGATGGCTGAATCTTGAACCAGTCACAGAGAAATACAGGAAACACCCTTTTGTACCACATACCTCAAATATGCCCCAAATATGGTAGCCCCAGATAGTTCAGAGAGTGAGTGTGAAGGTGATGCTCAAACCAAGCAGACTGACTGAAAGACTCTTAATAGAGCATTTTCCCTCTCTGTTAAATACTGTGCCTCTCCAAATCAACAGTACATTAAAATTTTTTCTCTGTAGATAATAAACCAGATGTTGGTGAATGTGGCACATACAAGGGGGGAGAATTAAATGGAAACATGGATATTTAAAGAAATATTATATATGAATATTAAGATCCCTTCCCTTGCAGAGCTCTTTAATCCCTGGGTTCACAAACCTGAGTGATTGAAAGATTATTTTCTGGGATTTCTGATAAGTCTAAGAACAAATATGTAAAGATACTGATACCAGGGTTTCTCTAATAAAAGAAGAGCCAGATTCCCTTGTGTAAAGGCCATGTTTGGACAAGCCATAGAATTTCCAGTTCAGTTAGTTTCTTAGATATGAGCAAATAGGCAACAATGAACAGACAGACACCTGAAGGAATGTCTAACATAAAAGAGTTCAAAACAAAGCCCACAAGAAGACTGTAAAACCTACAAGAAGCTAATCAGGAAAATGAAAGCTTTATAGAAATTGATCATTACTATTCTCAGACATAAGAGAAAATACTGTGAAGGAAGAACAAGATACAGTCTTTGAAGGACTATTCAGAGTAAGTTTCATGGATATTAATGTATACATATGGGAAAGTAGAAAGAAAAGTGAGTTAAGGAATTCAGTAGTAGGAATTTCACATCTGAAAAACAGAAAATAGAAGGGAGGAAAACATTAAAAATTCAAGAAAAGTTTCCAGAATTAAACAATTGAGTTTGCCAAAATAGCAGATGAAAATAGACTTACCCCAAGACATAGGATCATGAAACAGAACCCTGGAGACAAAGAGAAGTCCTAGAAGCACTAAGAGGGATGGGAGTGTGATGGTAATCCATAAAGGATCATAAATCAGAAGAACTTTAGAGCTCCTCACAGCAAGTGAAAGCTGGAAAACAGTGGAGTAATATCTTCAAACTTTTGAGAATACATGATACCCAACCGAAAATTGTATACCCAGCAAAACTATCAGTTGAGTGTGAAAGATTAGAACATTTTCAGATATTTAAAACCTTAAGGGGCCACGTGGGTGGCTCAGTGGGTTAAACCTTCGCCTTTGGCTCAGGTCCTGATCTCAGGGTCCTGGGATCGAGCCCCACATCAGGCTCTCTGCTCAGCGGAGAGCCTGCTTCCCTGCCCCCCTCTCTGCCTCTGCCTACTTGTAATCTCTCTCTCTTCCAAATAAATAAAAATCTTAAAAAAAAAAACAAAAATCTTAAAACATTTTAACTCCTAAGAGTTCCCTTCTTGGGAAGCCACAGGGGAGTTTCTTCACTAAAATAAGAGAGTACATGAAGGAAGAGCAATTTATGGGATTTGAGGAATAAGGAATCCAACTCCAGGAAGAGATGAGTACATAGGATGCTGGCTGGTGGTCAGCATGGCAGGTCATCATTTTGGAGTGGAATAGGCCAGAAAGCTCTGGGAGCGATGTCTCCAATAGAAGAAAATGACAAAAAAGAATACCTGGCATATTTGGTTACAATGACAGATTTAGAGAACCAGAGAGGAGTGGAAACACAGTAATGTTAAGTACATGGGTAACAAGAACAGTATTAAATCTGAAGAAAACAAGAAGGTTTTGCAACAAAAACATAAAGTATACTAGGACATGTGGCACGCATGGGTGGCTCACTAGATTTAGTGTCTGCCTTTGGCTCAGGTCATAATCTCAGAGCCCTGGGATCCAGCCCTACATCAGGCTCCTGTCAGCAGGGGATTTGCTTCTCCCTCTGCTGCTCCCCTTGTTCATGCTCTCTCTATTGTGATCTCTCTCTCAAATAAATAAATAAAATCTTTTTAAAAGTATACGAAGACACAAATATTAAATAGTCATGATGACATAAATGCTGAATAGAGTGTATTACTATTTGGGGAGGATGGTAAGGGAGAGAACAATGGATGTGGTGTGGAAGTGTTGGAAGTGTAGAAATGGTGTCTTGTCTTTCATTGTGAAAAACAACAGTTAATCTCTAACCCCCTTGCCTGCGCCTTCCTGTCCACCCCAATCAAGTAGTATGCCTTAAATATGATTATTTACTGATGCAGAGGTAAATGCCAGAAGATAGATACCTCAAAGACTTCTAAGCAGCCAACTCTGGGGATTGGGAATGGTGGAAGGAAGACCTCTAAAGACAATAGTTTTCACATTAAATCCTTTGGACAAAGTGATGTATAAATCTCTGTGTAAGTGTATCATCGATTAAAACAAACTTAATGAAAAACAGAAGGAAACAGCCTAAAATTGGATATAAAACTATGTCCCAGTCCCATGTCTACTGTTTCCTGACTGTGTGACTTTAGGTCTCTGAGCCTCCCTTGCTTCGCAAGACAAATCATGACTAAATAAGGTAATTCATGTAAATCACTTAATGATGGGAAGCTTTAACCTTAAGTAGGTTGTAATAAATGGGAGGCATTGCAGTTTAGCTTTCCATGTTTTCTAAGCCTCCGAGGAAGAAACTTGTTCTTGTTCCAGATCTTGTTCAAAGTCAAACAGCTAAAAAACATGAAAGCCACCATTGACTCCGAGAGTCTGAGTGTGTGCTCACAGTTCACAACCATTTCTCCTTATCTTTCCTGCTGTTCCTTCTCAACAGAAACAAATTTTTTATCCTCATGCCATATATCTGGTATGGCACCAGACTCAAGACAGGCAATGAATTAATAGTAGAACCAATATTATATTAGGCTGTGCATTCAATAGTTTTTCCCCTGCAGTTGAACCATTGGCTCTTTACAGGCACGGGCCATGATGTTCACCTGTTTCTGTTGACGTAATAGGGAAGAGAATAGAGTCAATGAGTATTGCAGTACACTATTCTAGAAAATAACTAATGGCTGACTCACCCTAAGCTTGTAAATATATGTCCAAATTATATAATTTCTTATATTTTAAATTATATAATTACTTATATTTTTATTCTTATATTTTAAGAAATTATATATTTCTTAAAAAAAGAAATATTGGCAGTTCTTTTTCAGTAAAGGATCCATGATGTTTGTTCCTTATTTCCCTGTTCCCTAAGTACTTGGAAGTCCTTCATGCACGCATCAGAGAGGGGAACAGATACAGAGATACAGGATACATCATCTTAATTTGTGTTGACTTGAAGTAAACCAATCACACAGATGTTATCCTGTGTGAGAAAGCTGCCTCCCAAAACCCAAGAGTTAGATTAAACTACAAAAACTTAGCATAGCACCATGCAGCTTAGACAGGATAGTTTATCTTCTAGACAGAAATAACATGACATAGGACAGGATGGTCATAATTCTTACCTAAGTCTTAAAGAAATGCAACAGGCTAAGTACTGACCACTTTATTAGCCCCAGAAATCTAGAAGGAATTGGAAAAAAGCAACAAGAATTATAAGGAGCTGGCACAATGATTTATGAGGAAAGATGAAATGAATTAAACAGGAATTGTTTGGGTAAATGGGTGTAGGGGAGGAAAAATAATTTTATCTCTTCTCTAGCCCCTCAGAAGATAGGAGACTCAAAGGCAGCCAGGTAGTTGAGGCAAATATGGGAAAAAATATAGGGTCTAGACTTCAGAGTGGGGAAGGCTGTTCACAGGAAGATGAGAGGAGAAGATGAAGTTTTTTGGTCATCAGATGTTGCAGATGTGCAGATTCAGTCTTTTAAGTTAAAAAAAATTATCTCTGGTAAGGTAATAGCTTTCTTTCTGGACAAGTCCCCTTTCTTTTAGGCATTTAAGGGGGAAGTTAAAAGCTTTTCCTGAGTCTGTTGGGTCTTGACTGCCTTCAGCTCAAAAGAATCCTTATGCCAAAGAGGCAAGTTCTGGGAGGCATGGATTCCACTGCAACGTGGTAAAGAAACATCATGGTGTCACATATAAGGAAAATGGAAATATTAGAAGAAAAAATTAGAGGAAACCATAGGATGAGTAATGACAATGACAGTACACCAAAGTTTGTTGTTTTTAAGAACATTGCTATAAAGAGCATGTGGAAACATTTAAAAATATTTTAAATGGAACTAAGTGAAATGTTATATTTAACATTCCAAAGAACAGACTTTTAGGAAAATATATTAACTTCCTACTTCTATCATAGATGTTGACCAGGTGGCCAAAATGTGCATTACTCTCTCTTTACATTAATATCTTTTATTACATTAATATTTAAATTTATAGCTAAAACATTAATATCTTTCAAACGTGTAGAAAATTTTAGATCAACTGTTGAAATTCTGCATTTTTGGGGTCAGAAAACAGGCTGACAGTAAATCCAATGAATATTCTTGTTACATTTGTTCAAAGAAATGTGTTAGGATATTCTGTTTCTCAAGAGACTATTCTGTAAGTGGATTTGTTGTCCTGAGTTAGTTAATATTTTATCTACAATAAAGAAAAAGAGTCTTAGTTCTAGGAGGACAGGGTATCTGTCTACTTTATGCACTGTCCTTCCTCCACCATCCAGCACAGTGTTTGGGACCTAGAGGTGTTCAATAAATATTTTTGAGTAGATGAATGTGTTATATGGTTCTATACTTTTTTTTTTTTTAATCAAAGTCGGAAACTAAAATTTCCTTAAAGTTGTATGTGCTCCTCTTCCAATGGAATGGAGATCATAGGCTTAGTCACCAAATGGAAAATCCATATCTGTTTTCTCTTGGAGCTAGATATGGGTTGTAGGTTTTTAGATGAATAGATAATAATATTATTATTAACTTGACCTACTCATCCAAGATAATCTCCATTTAGAACAATCTCCATCCTCTCAAACCTGAATGAGAAACTTTAATGAATACGAGATAGCCAAGTTTCATTCAGTCTGGTGAAGCATATATTTTTATTTTATTTTATTTTTTTATTTTAATTTTTTATTTTTTATAAACATATATTTTTATCCCCAGGGGTACAGGTCTGTGAATCACCAGGTTTACACACTTCACAGCACTCACCAAAGCACATACCCTCCCCAATGTCCATAATCCCACCCCCTTCTCCCAAACCCCCTCCCCCCAGCAACCCTCAGTTTATTTTGTGGGATTAAGAGTCACTTATGGTTTGTCTCCCTCCCAATCCCATCTTGCTTCATTTATTCTTCTCCTACCCACTTAAGCCCCCATGTTGCATCACCACTTTCTCATATCAGGGAGATCATATAATAGTTGTCTTTCTCTGCTTGACTTATTTCGCTAAGCATGATACGCTCTAGTTCCATCCATGTTGTCGCAAATGGCAAGATTTCATTTCTTTTGATGGCTGCATAGTATTCCATTGTTTATATATACCACATCTTCTTGATCCATTCATCTGTTGATGGACATCTAGGTTCTTCCCATAGTTTGGCTATTGTGGACATTGCTGCTATAAACATTCGGGTGCACGTGCCCCTTTGGATCACTACATTTGTATCTTTAGGGTAAATACCCAATAGTGCAATTGCTGGGTCATAGGGCAGTTCTATTTTCAACATTTTGAGGAACCTCCATGATGTTTTCCAGAGTGGCTGCACCAGCTTGCATTCCCACCAACAGTGTAGGAGGGTTCCCCTTTCTCCGCATCCTCGCCAGCATCTGTCATTTCTTTTAGCCATTCTGACTGGTGTGAGGTGATATCTCATTGTGGTTTTGATTTGTATTTCCCTGATGCCAAGTGATATGGAGCACTTTTTCATGTGTCTGTTGGCCATCTGGATGGCTTCTTTGCAGAAATGTCTGTTCATGTCCTCTGCCCATTTCTTGATTGGATTATTTGTTCTTTGGGTGTTGAGTTTGCTAAGTTCTTTATAGATTCTGGACACTAGTCCTTTATCTGATATGTCGTTTGCAAATATCTTCTCCCATTCTGTCAGTTGTCTTTTGATTTTGTTAACTGTTTCCTTTGCTGTGCAAAAGCTTTTGATCTTGATGAAATCCCAATAGTTCATTTTTGCCCTTGCTTCCCTTGCCTTTGGTGTTGTTCCTAGGAAGATGTTGCTGCGGCTGAGGTCGAAGAGGTTGCTGCCTGTGTTCTCCTCAAGGATTTTGATGGATTCCTTTCGCACATTGAGGTCCTTCATCCATTTTGAGTCTATTTTTGTGTGTGGTATAAGGAAATGGTCCAATTTCATTTTTCTGCATGTGGCTGTCCAATTTTCCCAGCACCATTTATTGAAGAGGCTGTCTTTTTTCCATTGGACATTCTTTCCTGCTTTGTCGAAGATGAGTTGACCATAGAATTGAGGGTCTATTTCTGGGCTCTCTATTCTGTTCCATTGATCTATGTGTTTGTTTTTGTGCCAGTACCATGCTGTCTTGATGATGACAGCTTTGTAATAGAGCTTGAAGTCCGGAATTGTGATGCCACCAACGTTGGCTTTCTTTTTCAATATCCCTTTGGCTATTCAAGGTCTTTTCTGGTTCCATATAAATTTTAGCATTATTTGTTCCATTTCTTTGAAAAAGATGGATGGTACTTTGATAGGAATTGCATTAAATGTGTAGACTGCTTTAGGTAGCATAGACATTTTCACAATATTTATTCTTCCAATCCAGGAGCATGGAACATTTTCCCATTTCTTTGTGTCTTCCTCAATTTCTTTCATGAGTACTTTATAGTTTTCTGAGTATACATTCTGTGTCTCTTTGGTTAGGTTTATTCCTAGGTATCTTATGGTTTTGGGTGCAATTGTAAATGGGATTGACTCCTTAGTTTCTCTTTCTTCTGTCTTGTTGTTGGTGTAGAGAAATGCAACTGATTTCTGTGCATTGATTTTATATCCTGACACTTTACTGAATTCCTGTATAAGTTCTAGCAGTTTTGGAGTGGAGTCTTTTGGGTTTTCCACTAGGAGTATCATATCATCTGCGAAGAGTGATAATTTGACTTCTTCTTTGCCGATTTGGATGCCTTTAATTTCCTTTTGTTGTCTGATTGCTGAGGCTAGGACCTCTAGTACTATGTTGAATAGCAGTGGTGATAATGGACATCCCTGCCGTGTTCCTGACCTTAGCAGAAAAGCTTTCAGTTTTTCTCCATTGAGAATGATATTTGCGGTGGGTTTTTCATAGATGGCTTTGATGATATTGAGGTATGTGCCCTCTATCCCTACACTTTGAAGAGTTTTGATCAGGAAGGGATGCTGTACTTTGTCAAATGCTTTTTCAGCATCTATTGAGAGTATCATATGGTTCTTGTTCTTTCTTTTATTGATGTGTTGTATCACATTGACTGATTTGCGGATGTTGAACCAACCTTGCAGCCCTGGAATAAATCCCACTTGGTCGTGGTGAATAATCTTTTTAATGTACTGTTGAATCCTATTGGCTAGTATTTTGTTGAGTATTTTCGCATCTGTGTTCATCAAGGATATCGGTCTATAGCTCTCTTTTTTGGTGGGATCCTTGTCTGGTTTTGGGATCAAGGTGATGCTGGCCTCATAAAATGAGTTTGGAAGTTTTCCTTGCATTTCTATTTTTTGGAACAGTTTCAGGAGAATAGGAATTAGTTCTTCTTTAAATGTTTGGTAGAATTCCCCCGGGAAGCCGTCTGGCCCTGGGCTTTTGTTTGTTTGGATATTTTTAATGACTGTTTCAATCTCCTTACTGGTTATGAGTCTGTTCAGGCTTTCTATTTCTTCCTGGTTCAGTTGTGGTAGTTTATATGTTTCTAGGAATGCATCCATTTCTTCCAGATTGTCAAATTTATTGGCGCAGAGTTGCTCATAGTATGTTTTTATAATAGTTTGTATTTCTTTGGTGTTAGTGGTGATCTCTCCTCTTTCGTTCATGATTTTATTTATTTGAGTCCTTTCTCTTTTCTTTTTGATAAGTCTGGCCAGGGGTTTATCAATTTTATTAATTCTTTCAAAGAACCAGCTCCTCCTTTCGTTGATTTGTTCTATTGTTTTTTTGGTTTCTATTTCATTGATTTCTGCTCTGATCTTTATGATTTCTCTTCTCCTGCTGGGCTTAGGGTTTCTTTCTTGTTCTTTCTCCAGCTCCTTTAGGTGTAGGGTTAGGTTGTGTACCTGAGACCTTTCTTGTTTCTTGAGAAAGGCTTGTACCGCTATATATTTTCCTCTCACGACTGCCTTTGTTGTGTCCCAGAGATTTTGAACCGTTGTATTTTCATTATCATTTTTTTCCATGATTTTTTTCAATTCTTCTTTAATTTCCTGGTTGACCCATTCATTCTTTAGAAGGATGCTGTTTAGTCTCCATGTATTTGGGTTCTTTCCAAACTTCCTTTTGTGGTTGAGTTCTAGCTTTAGAGCATTGTGGTCTGAAAATATGCAGGGAATGATCCCAATCTTTTGATACTGGTTGAGTCCTGATTTAGGACCGAGGATGTGATCTATTCTGGAGAATGTTCCATGTGCACTAGAGAAGAATGTGTATTCTGTTGCTTTGGGATGAAATGTTCTGAATATATCTGTGATGTCCATCTGGTCCAGGGTGTCGTTTAAGGCCTTTATTTCCTTGCTGATCTTTTGCTTGGATGATCTGTCCATTTCAGTGAGGGGAGTGTTAAAGTCCCCTACTATTATTGTATTATTGTTGATGTGTTTCTTTAATTTTGTTATTAATTGGTTTATATAGTTGGCTGCTCCCACGTTGGGGCATAGATATTTAAAATTGTTAAATCTTCTTTTTGGACAGACCCTTTGACTATGATATAGTGTCCTTCCTCATCTCTTATTATAGTCTTTGGCTTAAAATCTAATTGACCTTATATAAGGATTGCCACTCCTGCTTTCTTCTGATGTCCATTAGCATGGTAAATTCTTTTCCACCCCCTCACTTTAAATCTGGAGGTGTCTTCGGGCTTAAAATGAGTTTCTTGGAGGCAACATATAGATGGGTTTTGTTTTTGTATCCATTCTGATACCCTGTGTCTTTTGACAGGGGCATTTAGCCCATTAACATTCAGGCTAAGTATTGAGAGACATGAATTTAGTGCCATTGTATTGCCTGTAAGGTGACTGTTACTGTATATGGTCTCTGTTCCTTTCTGATCTACCACTTGTAGGCTCTCTCTTTGATTAGAGGAGCCCTTTCAAGATTTCCTGTAGAGCTGGTTTGGGGTTTGCAAATTCTTTCAGTTGTTGTTGTCCTGGAAGCTTTTAATCTCTCCTATTTTCAATGATAGCCTAGCTGGATATAGTATTCTTGGCTGCATGTTTTTCTCGTTTAGTGCTCTGAAAATATCATGCCAGCTCTTTCTGGCCTGCCAGGTCTCTGTGGATAAGTCAGCTGTCAATCTAATATTTTTGCCATTGTATGTTACAGACTTCTTTTCCCGGGCTGCTTTCAGGATTTTCTCTTTGTCACTGAGACTTGTAAGTTTTACTATTAGGTGACGGGGTGTGGGCCTATTCTTATGATTTTGAGGGGCATTCTCTGAACCTCCTGAATTTTGATGCTCGTTCCCTTTGCCGTATTGGGGAAATTCTCCCCAATAATTCTCTCCAGTATACCTTCTGCTCCCCTCTCTCTTTCTTCTTCTTCTGGAATCCCAATTATTCTAATGTTGTTTCATCTTATGGTGTCACTTATCTCTCGAATTCTCCCCTCGTGGTCCAGTGGCTGTTTGTCCCTCTTTTGCTCAGCTTCTTTATTCTCTGTCATTTGGTCTTCTATATCACTAATTCTTTCTTCTGCCTCATTTATCCTAGCAGTGAGAGCCTCCATTTTTGATTGCACCTCATTAATAGCTTTTTTGATTTCAACTTGGTTAGATTTTAGTTCTTTTGTTTCTCCAGAAAAGGCTTTTATATCTCTCGAGAGGGTTTCTCTAATATCTTCCATGCCTTTTTCGAGCCTGGCTAGAACCTTGAGAATTGTCATTCTGAACTCTAGATCTGACATATTACCAATGTCTGTATTGATTAGGTCCCTAGCCTTCGGTACTGCCTCTTGTTCTTTTTTTTGTGTTGAATTTTTCCTTCTTGTCATTTTGTCCAGATAAGAGTATATGAAGGGTCAAGTAAAATACTAAAAGGGTGGCAACAACCGCAGGAAGATATGCTTTAACCAAATTAGAAGAGATCCAAAATCGTGAGGGGGAAGAAAGGGGATAAAAAGGGGTTCAAAAAGGAAGAAAGAAAAAAAAAATAAAAAAGAAAAACAGAAGAAAAGAATTTAAAAAAAAGAAAACACCAAAAAAAATGTAAAAAAGAAAAAAATATATATTAGATAAACTAGTAAAAATTCGTTAAAAAAGAAAAAGGTAACAGTTAAAAAAAAAAAAATTTTACCCGAAGGCGAGAAAAAAAAAATGAAAAAGAAAAAAATTAAATTAACTGCAAGACTAAAAAAAAAAAATCACAGGGAAAAAGCCATGAGTTCCGTGCTTGGCTTTCTCCTCCTCTGGAATTCTGCTGCTCTCCTTGGTATTGAAACCGCACTCCTTGGTAGGTGAACTTGGTATTGGCTGGATTTCTTGTTGATCTTCTGGGGGAGGGGCCTGTTGTAGTGATTCTCAAGTGTCTTTGCCCCTGGCGGAATTACACTGCCCTTACCCGGGGCTGGGGTGAGTAATCCGCTCGGGTTTGCTTTCAGGAGCTTTTGTTCCCTGAGCGCTTTCCGTAGAGTTCTGGAGGACGGGAATACAAATGGCGGCCTCCTGGTCTCTGGCCTGGAGGAGCCGAGAGCCCAGGGCCGCACTCCTCAGTGTGCCCTCAGAGAACAGCGCCCAGTTACTCCCGTCTGCCTGACCTCCGGCCGCGCTCCGAGCTCACCGAGCCTGCGACCGGTTTAAGGTCACCCCAAGCTCCGAGCTTACTGTCGGCTCTGTCTCTGCAGCCGGCTTTCCCGTTCCAATACCCGCAAGCTCTGGGACACTCAGACACCCCCGATCCTTCTGTGATCCTGCGGGACCTGAGGCCACACTGACCCCGCGTGGGCTTCGCCCCGATTTAGCCTCTGGAGCAATGTCCCTCAGCGGAACAGACTTTTAAAAGTCCTGATTTTGTGCGCGGTTGCTCCGCCGCTTGCCGGGAGCCGGCCCCTCCCCCCGGGGTCTATCTTCCCGTCGCTTTGGATTCACTTCTCCGCCAGTCCTACCTTTCAGGAAGTGGTTGTTTTTCTGTTTCCAGAATTGCTGTTCTTCTTCTCTTCGATCTGCCGATGGATTTTCAGGTGTTTGCAATCTTTAGATAAGCTATCTAGCTGATCTCTGGCTAGCTGAAGCAGTCTCAGCCTGCTACTTCTCCGCCATCTTGACTCCTCCATCTGTTGAAGCATATTTTTTGGGATGGAACTTTGGCGTCTGTAAAGGAGGGAAGAAGAGGAAAGGAAGAAGGAGGGTTACATAGATGAGGACAAGGCACAGGTGGAGTGAGAATATGGGTCAGAGTCTCACAGTGTTCAGTTTTGTTTCTAGATTTTTCCTTAATGAACTTTCACTTGCTGGAAGGGTTTTTAGTTGATGTCTGGTTACTCTTCCTGAGAGACTAGTGCTGCAGAGAGTTCTAAAAGCCAAGGAAATACATACCTTAGGGTCTACACTAGAAGTTCTACCTGCCCCAGTACCTATTGAATATGCATAACTCGAGTAACTGGACTGCTCTATTATTACTTGAAATGTACAACCTCCTGTAGTAGAGAACAGTGTGTTCATTAATAAATCCTTTTATGTGGCCACCTATCTATTTTTGTCATCCTAACTCGGAATTTCCTCTCTAACCTGGGTAGACAGTACATGTGGGTACCGTTTCCTCTGTGTACTTTGCTTATCTGAGAATTTTGTGTTCTTTTCAAATATTAAGTGATTTGATAGAGATAGAATTTTGAGAAAAACCATGTTTACTCAGACTTTGTAAATTTTCTGTGGTCTTTTGGTATTAGGTGTGACTCAAAAGTTGGTCTGGCTTCCTCTCCAACTCGCTCCCTCCTCACCCATTTTTTAAATTTGAAAAACAAAGGTACATACACACTGGCACACAGACTCCCCACAAGAAAGGAAAATGTATCCATAGTTCATGTATCATTCTTTTTGGTACCCCCTTTCCTCCCCTGCCCAAGTTATCATAGAGATTAAAGAGATACTATCCTAATAACATAATAAGTAATATTCATGTATAATATATATTACACAATAATATATGATGAATATTATAGAAGTTAATAGTAATATAGTATTTATTTTTCAGGACCTTTTCCCTATGCTTCTGGGGCCATATTTACATATTCATATATACACTTGGACATTGATTTATTTTTTAAATAGTGTTTTTTAAATATTTATTTGAGAGAGAGAGTGAGCCAGACAGAGAGAACACAAGGGGGGGGGAGCATAGAGGGAGAGAAAGAAGCAGACTCCCCGCTGAGCAGGGAGCCCCACTCAGGACCCTGGGATCACGCCCTGAGGAATGGCAGCTGCTCAACCAACTGAGCCACCCAGGTACCCCAGATATTTATTTTTCAAAAATCAGAAGTTGTTCTATATATTGATCAACGAGTTGCTTTCTAAAATCTAACAAATTATCATAAGCGTTGTTTTATATTTGTCCATAGAGTTTATGTAGAATATTCACAAATGATTGAAAAGTCAAAATACTCCTGCTTTCCAACAACCTATCTGGACCAGACCAGAGTTTTTTTTTTCCATATGCTTCAACTGAAGCAACATATATCAATGGACCAAATGCAGAAGCACACAGAAAAGTACAGTTGTTTCCTGTTAAACTAGATATAAAGAGATTGACAAAACATGTGAAACAGTGTCCCTCTTACTGTATTGTTTTTTGTTTTATAATATTATTTTTCATATAAATACATTATCTGCTTCTGATATGTTTTCTTATTGTTATTTTAAAACTAATTAATGCATGCATATCTAAAAGACTGCTCAGTTTTAGTTTCTTGAATGTAAATGATAGTAGATACAGCCCACAGAGACAGAGGCTTTCCTGGGATCTTCACTAATTTTTAAAATTGTAAAGAGATCTGGAGAGTAAAATTTGGAGGTTTGTTGGGATACAGAATGAGGTTTATTTTCAGGTAGTCATGTTGCTTTCTATACTCTACCACATATTCTTTCTGAGCTGTTTACCCCAGAAAGGTACTTAGTATGAAAGTAATGTCTAGGGGCACCTCGGTGGCTCAGTTGTTAAGTGTCTGCCTTCAGCTCAGGTTGTGATCCCAGGGTCCTAGGATCAAGGCCCCATCTGGCTGCCTGCTCAGTGGGAAGCCTGCTTCTCCCTCTCCTACCTCCCCTGCTTGTGTTCCCTCTCTCTGTGAAATAAATAAATAAAATCTCAAAAAGAAAGAAAGAAAGAAAGAAAGAAAGAAAGAAAGAAAGAAAGAAAGAAAGAAAGAAAGAAAGAAAGAAGTGTCTAGATGTGGAATAATTAATCCCTGAAAGATGCTGTGAGTAATTTGATCCAAATATTTGTGACTATTTGTATAAATGCACTTGGCACTTACCACCTAAATATTAGGTAGAAATTCCTACTTTGATCACAGTGTAAATTTCTAGTTTGATAGCAAGCAAAATGACTCAAGCAAGCAAATTATTACACAAATAACTCCTGCTGTAGGCTGATGTTTGCTTATAAGCATTTGAGAATTTTTGCTTTTTTAATGTTTACATATGAAGAAATAAAACAAAAAATGTTTTTTACTGATTCCTACCTATTAGTCTGTTGCAAAAAGCTACCATCATCCTCATTATTTTTTAAAGGCTAAATATCAGTGATAAACTTTGAGGAGGTAAAAACAGTTCTAAGTTCCACTTGAGAAAGAAGTGGTTTTATTTATTTATTTATTTATTTAGGCTATCTCTTTGGCACAATAGAAATCACAGTGCTTAAGGGAACTTAGAGCTCATCTTGTCACACATTTTTGTCTTTTATTCTTTTTTAAGATTTCATTTATTTATTTGATAGAGAGAGAGAAAGAGAGAGAGAGATCACAAGTAGGCAGAGAGGCAGGCAGAGAGAAAGAGGGGGAAGAAGGCTCTCTGCTAAGCAGAAAGCTCGAAGCGGGGCTCCATCCCAGAACCCTGAGATCATGACCTGAGCCGAAGGCAGAGGTGTTAACCCATTGAGCCACCCACGTGCCCCACATTTTTTCTTTTTAAAAAAATTTTAGAAACGGAGTTAAAGATTATATGGTAACAGGTCAGGAACAAAACTCAGGTACCACACATTCCCCTCCTTTAATCCACTGTGTCTTTATCACACTGTTCAGCCACTCCGGAGCCCCTCCCCTCACTACTGGGGCAGGAAAAGGGTTGTGAAGAGAAAGGTCAAGAAAATCAGTTGGAGATTTGGTTTCTGATCTGCCCTTGTCCTTCCTAACACCTTCAGTTGCAACAAAGAAGAATGTTTAAAAGAGAGACATGTCCTGAAAAAAAAAATTTGTCAGTTAAAATCCTTTGAGCCCAATAACGCTAAGCATATGAAGACCCATGAATGCCCCCTCCTCAGAATAAAAAGCTTGGTGGAATTTTGTTGGTTTGTTTGCTTCTCACCTGGTGGCCAAGCTATCTTAAGGTCATCACCTTTTGAGGCTGACCCAGAACTGAAAATTTGAAGAAAGGTGGAAAGATGTGTTTCTGATACCTTACTCAGGTGTTTGGCTTTGGAATTGGTGGACTGTCCAGGAAAAAAACAAAACAAAACAAAACCCACAAAAAGCCCAACTCTGCATGGTACTAAAGGGATTATGCTCCTTATCACCTTTCTCAATTAAAAAGGGAGTGAAAATACCAATGTTTGTGTTCATGCAATGTTAACACTGTATCTTTGTAGATAACAGCAAGGAAATGAAACTGTTCTTGTTCTCAGAGCACTGAGATAGTGACAGATAAATTATATTGTGTTCTTATTCAGTGGAGTCAGCCCCTGTTGTTTATTTCATGCATCTCTTTTTAAATATAAAGAAAGATATTAAAACTAGGAAGTCAAAACTCAGATGTTGTGGATGAGAATACATACTTTGGAATAGAATGAAAATGTCTCAGTTATAGTTCTAATTATCATTTTTGTTTCTGCTACATTAATTTAGGTTCAAATTGCTCTAGGGGAGATGTCACCTGTTTTTTCCTAAAGCGATGTTTTAGGTTTCAAAAAATGTCAAGAAGATCATGAAAAATATTTGGATAGCAAATTTTCACTTCAGCGCAATGAACTCTTAAAAGTTACTTTATCTATACTTGACACATCTTGAAAATATTTCTTTGATTATTTTCCCATTTTGCTAAAAATTTCCCAGCAGCTCACAGAGAGATTCTCTGAGCCAACATGATGTTAGGTGAGCTACTTGCACATGGGAATGTTTTATTGCTCTAGTGGACACTGACAGAAGAGGCATATTTGAGGGGCACTTTATCTGACTGTGACCCAGGCCTCTGTGTTTCATTGTACTCATCAATGGGACATATCTGTACTGGAGCCGACTCTGGGGAGGCCTTGTGCTTGGAGCTGGCATTATCATGGTGGACAAGAGCACACTGGTTTTTGCCGTCATAGAGAACATTAGCCTGGTGGGGAAAGAAAGACGTGGCTGAACTGAGGAGTTCAGGGAGGTATCTCTATGGAAGAAACACTTCAACAGAGATCTGAAGGATGAACAGGAGTTACCTACACAAAGAGGGGGAGGAAAACCATGTTCCTGGAAAAGATGTCCGCATGTATAAAAGACATGTCAAGGGTGGGCTCAGGGCCAGTAGGAGGAACTGGCTAAAGTATTGAGAGAGCTCAAGGGGAGCTAGTCAGCATGAGATAAAAAGTATAAGGAGAATATCATTTTCAATGGGGAAAACCTGAGAGCTTTTCCCCTAAGGTCAGGAACATGGTAAGGCTGTCCACTATCACCACTGATGTTCAACACAGTATTAGAAGTCCTAGCAAAAGCAATCAGACAACAGAAAGAAATAAAAGGCATCGGAATCAGCAAAGAAGAGGTCAAACACTCTCTCTTGGCAGGTGACATAATACTTTATGGGGAAAACCCTAAAGACTCCAGACTCCACCTCAAATTTGTAGAACTCATTCAGCAATGTGGCAGGATATAAAATCAGTGCATGGAAATCAGTTGCATTTCTGCACACAAAGAAAGAGACAGAAGAAAGAGAAATTAAGGAGTTAATCCCATTGACAATTGCACGCCAAACCATAAAATATCTAGGAATAAACCTAACCAAAGAGGCAAAGGATTTGTACTCAGAAAACTATAGAACACTCACAAAAGAAACTGAAGAAAAAGTGTAGGGAGGTTGATATGTCTTCCAATGGGGAGATGGTGTTGTCCTGGCAGGCTGGTGGTCATAGAGATGAAGAGCAAGGAACAGATTACATGTGAACTCATCTTGACATGACGAGATTTGGGGGGAGAAGGAGGAGTCAAGAATAAAACATAGGTTAGACAACTGGACAGGTAGATGGTGGTGTCATTCCATGAAGTTGGAAACCTTGGGAGTTGGATGCTCATGGGACAGCCAGTGAGTAACTATGCATATGAGTCAGAAGCTCATGATATATCCTATCAGGCATGGAATACAGATTTGACAATTAATAGTGTTTAGATGATGTGGCAAGTACATTTTTCTTGTCTCTTCAAATGTACTGGTCTGCTCTGTTTTTGCTTCAGAAGGCTGACCTGTATGGATCAATCAGATGATAGCTCTGCCCTCTGACTTCACCTAAGGTTTTGCCCATAATGTCCTCTGTCAAGAACTATGAAGGGCTGGAGATTTTACTTTACTTACGAGCAAACAAGTCAGCTCACCACAGAACCTGATAAGACACTGGACCCCTAGTCAGTAAAAAACTGTATCACTTACAGTGATAGTGGTAGCTAGGGTATCAAGATTTTATTGTGTCTATTCCCCAAACCCTAATGTATCCATTAGACAAAGTGAAAAAGGCCAACGGCACCTGCACAGGAGACCCATGAGCTTAGAGAACCCGAGTCTTTTATAATGGGCAATAAGCATGCCCGCCCTTAACTCTGGAGGGAGACACAATCTTTATCTTCCAAGACTGTGCACTATACCAATGTCCTTGGGAAAGTAGTCTGTAACAAAGGCAGTCAGAGCCTCTGCTCTCAAGATGTATGGAAATATGAACTAATCCATGGAGAATTTCTCCAATGATACCCAGGAGGAGATCAATGGGAACCAATGGGAGAGTGAGGTCATGTTTGTTTGTTTGTTTGTTTATTTCCCTTCATCCTTCCCTTGGAGATTGCTTAGATCTGATTGTGTCCCTCAGTAGAAGGTCACGTCTTCTCTCAAGGTGATCTTCTCTACACGACCTTCTCTAGAGTAGCAGCCATTATACTCTTAGTTCCTTTCAGTCTGAGGATGGTGATTGTTCCTTCTTTGCTCTGCCCTGGCTTACTGCACTGTACATCAAGATCCTTCCTATCCTGTCCACTTATTGGTCAATAGCTTCTTTTTAGATAAACTCTTCATGGTTTGCCCCACTTGGAATGTGCCATCTGTTTCCTGTTAGGATTCTGGATTACACCAAGATTACCGGGTTAAGAGTGTTGGGTAATCTAGGGGACAGTGAAGCATCAGAAGATAAGAGAACAAGGGAAGACCCTGAGGAATACCACTATTATGGCACATGAAGGGAAAGAGGAATCCACCAAGGAGATGTTGGCGACCACAGAAACAGCTTTTGGATTTCATAATCCATATTGCGAGATTTGACACTGAAGCTGTTTTAGGGCTCTGGCAAGATAAAGGTCTGCAGTGATGAGGATGGTACCATGGCTAGTCAGCAGGGCTGCCTGAGATCTCTGGACTGATTTTGTTACCCACACTGCAGGCTTAGAAATCTGATTCTGGAAGCAAACTGCAAAGACCTGTTTCCAGATATGCTGGAAAATACCAGTTTACTTATTTTCAGGGAAACATAGGACTGTCATCCAGGTGGTGTGTGTAAATCAGCCTTGTCTATTGTAGGCATTTTTCTGGTTCACTAAAAGTTGCTCTTTTGGGTTGCTTGCCACACAAGATGTTTCCTAAACCAGGCTCCTATGAGCAGGTCATGGCTCTGTACTTCCTGTGTTCTCATTCAAGCATGATATCTCTGCATTAGCGCCCCTTCTGTATGTCATAGAATTTCTTTAGCTACGTTATGATGACTGATCATATTACAGCCATATTCTTACTTTTTGTGTATCTGGAAATATAGTATTTTGCCCCATGGCATATTTTTATGTGTTGCTTTCATGTCTGCTTTGTGTGGGCTTCACTATTTACTGCTTTCATGGTCTTCTCCCCTTCAACAAGGATGTTGAGGAATTTGTGGCTTCTTGCCCCCTGGTGGCCTTAGCAACATGGGTAAACAAGATGTGTGTTCTTTCCTACACACAGTTTAGTGTGGCTAAGGGATTCCCATGTGTAGGTCATTGGTGAAGAAGCATATGAAGAGCTTTACAAATATTTAAGTGGTCAGTAAATTGTAGTTACTGACATGGTCAGAAGACAAGGTATCATTCTGTTCCTGGGAAATTAACTGGAAACTAGCAAGTTTTCTGTCCCTCATTTTTAGTATGTTTTACCTCATTTGGGGTGCAGAATATTGGGAGCAGCTGGTGTTTCATTATTCAAGGTGGAGAGCGTCTGTCATCTTTATTGAAACTCATGGAATAAACCTGATGCTCAGAATAAATGAGTTGCCTGTTTCCAATGAATTAAACTATATCTTACAGGAGGGACTATAGAAATGTTGAAAAGGATACCTGCACATTACTTTCCTGAAAAATGTCACATAATAGATCCAACTTAAAAATAGGAGATATTTAGAACAAATTAATGGCCCCTCCACATCAGATTCGGTCAGGAAGTGTTTTTAATGTGCATCACTGGGGTAGGGGTTGAGTCAAAAATTAGCATAAAGAGTACTTGCACCATGCAGTATTAGGAACTAATGCATCCTTTAACTGGATTAAGATGATCTCTTGTTACCTTTGTCATAAACCATTTAGATTTATCTTTTGTTTTAACATCAAAATTAAGTGCTATATGGTACATAAACAATGAATCTTGGAACACTGAAAAAAATAAAATTAAATAAAAAAATTAAGTGCTATGGTTTTTATCATTAAACAATTACTGGTAAGCTCAACTGATCACATCCTTTCCATGTGGATGCTGACAAGGATAATCCAGACTATTGGATTCTAAACTTTGGGCAGTCTTGAGGTGACATGAGACTGGAATGGATTGAAGAAGCAGCAGCCTTGTAAATTTACCCAGTTCAGGTTATCTGACAATCATGATATTGCCTTCAAGAAAAATCAAGTGCAACAAATACTAAGAAATGGCTAGCATATGGGCACAAAAACTGGAATTCTGTGGCTGGGAATGAGTCCCTAAGATGGGTGCATACCTAAACTGCCCAAATTCAAAGAGAGGTAACATAGTCCTCAATGCTGTATTTAGACTTGGCCGTGCAAGGGTCTTATAAATTGAGATAATTCAGCTTTCTCTATTATTAAGTGTCAGTTCTATAGCCAATTCAAAGAATGTGATTACAGAAGGCATTTAATGAAGCCATTATATACGTAGAATTATTTTGGCCTTTTCTAATACTGACAGTGCCCTTGTTTAATCTTTATTATATGTCAGGCATTGTTTTAAGGGCTTTGTGTGTAATAAGAAACTTGATATGCCTAATGATTCTGCGAGGAAGGTGCTATTATCCCATCTTACAGATGAGAAAATTGAGGCACAAAAAATCTGCCATGCTTAGAGCTACAAAGCAAGGAAGGGGAAAGGGTCGGGTGCGAACACAAGTAGCCTGGCTTCAGGCTTTGTGCTATTGCTCCTAGTTCTATACTTGCTTTGATTCTCATCAATGTGTTTTTTTTTTTTTCTTACTCACTTTGCCAGTTGATAAGAATAAGCAATTTGTGTATTGTCACATTAGCTGTTAATCCTCCATTTTCAAAGACAGTTTCTCCTTACCCATCTTAATTCCCAAATTCTCTTCCCCTTTTGTCTTTCACATTGGGCAAACCCTTCCTCCTGATGAGCCCTGCCCTTTGCTTTCTTGGTGTTTATCCCATGGCAACTGACAACTGCCAGGGAAAGTCACACCAGAGCAGGATGGTGTTACCATATTTAGATATCACTAACCTCAGGAGGGTCTTAGATGCAGCTTGGCGGTATGTAACTCCCTACTACGTGCTCCCCACCTATAAGGGCTTTTTCTAAACTTTGTGTAGCCAATCAGACTTTTCCAAAGATGGCCACCACCATATCCTGCTGGCTGGTAGAACAATTGGATTTCACAATTCCTTCCATCAGAGTGGTAATGTCTATGCTGCCTCTCTTTGAATTTGGGCAGGTGTGTTATTAAAAAAGTAGCTTTCAAGTAGGTAATAAAAGGTGGTACAGTTCCCACCTGGTTCTCTTGGGAGACTTTTTTCTGGTCGAGGACCACATACTGTGTGGTGAGGAAGCCCCATTAGCCTTCTGGAAAGCCTCCAGGATACCTGTAGATATCCCAGCCAATAGCTTCAGCTGGGATCCTCACCGAGAGGCAGAATCCATCTCCAGACATGTGACAGGGTGAACCTTCAGATGATTTCACGCGCTGGTCATTGAGTTACCCCTCTCTCTGTCTGTCTCTCTGTCTCTCTCTCTTTCAAGATAACTACTGAGATCCTAGACATTTTGGAATAGAAATAAGTAATCTCTGCTGTGCCCTGTCCATACCCTTGACACCCTCAATTCCTGAGCATAATACATGGTTGCTATTTTTGCCACTAGATTTGATTTGTTCTACAGCAGTAGCAACTGAAATGCTTTCCCTGTTGATTTTTTTTTTAATTTTTTATTTTTTATAAACATATATTTTTATCCCCAGGGGTACAGGTCTGTGAATCACCAGGTTTACACACTTCACAGCACTCACCAAAGCACATACCCTCCCCAATGTCCATAATCACACCCCCTTCTCCCAAACCCCCTCCCCCCAGCAACCCTCAGTTTGTTTTGTGAGATTAAGAGTCACTTATGGTTTGTCTCCCTCCCAATCCCATCTTGTTTCATTGATTCTTCTCCTACCCACTTAAGCCCCCATGTTGCATCACCACTTCCTCATATCAGGGAGATCATATGATAGTTGTCTTTCTCTGCTTGACTTATTTCGCTAAGCATGATACGCTCTAGTTCCATCCATGTTGTCGCAAATGGCAAGATTTCATTTCTTTTGATGGCTGCATAGTATTCCATTGTGTATATATACCACTTCTTCTTGATCCATTCATCTGTTGATGGACATCTAGGTTCTTTCCATAGTTTGGCTATTGTGGACATTGCAGCTATAAACATTCGGGTGCACGTGCCCCTTTGGATCACTACGTTTGTATCTTTAGGGTAAATACCCAATAGTGCAATTGCTGGGTCATAGGGCAGTTCTATTTTCAACATTTTGAGGAACCTCCATGCTGTTTTCCAGAGTGGCTTCACCAGCTTGCATTCCCACCAACAGTGTAGGAGGGTTCCCCTTTCTCCACATCCTCGCCAGCATCTGTCATTTCCTGACTTGTTGATTTTGGCCATTCTGACTAGTGTGAGGTGATATCTCATTGTGGTTTTGATTTGTATTTCCCTGATGCCGAGTGATATGGAGCACTTTTTCATGTGTCTCTTGGCCATCTGGATGTCTTCTTTGCAGAAATGTCTGTTCCTGTCTTCTGCCCATTTCTTGATTGGATTATTTGTTCAATGGGTGTTGAGTTTGCTAAGTTCTTTATAGATTCTGGACACTAGTCCTTTATCTGATATGTCGTTTGCAAATATCTTCTCCCATTCTGTCAGTTGTCTTTTGATTTTGTTAACTGTTTCCTTTGCTGTACAAAAGCTTTTGATCTTGATGAAATCCTAATAGTTCATTTATGTTTTTTTCATAGATGGCTTTGGTGATATTGAGGTATGTGCCCTCTATCCCTACACTTTGAAGAGTTTTGATCAGGAAGGGATGCTGTACTTTGTCAAATGCTTTTTCAGCATCTATTGAGAGTATCATATGGTTCTTGTTCTTTCTTTTATTGATGTGTTGTATCACATTGACTGATTTGCGGATGTTGAACCAACCTTGCAGCCCTGGAATAAATCCCACTTGATCGTGGTGAATAATCTTTTTAATGTACTGTTGAATCCTATTGGCTAGTATTTTGTTGAGTATTTTCGCATCTGTGTTCATCAAGGATATTGGTCTATAGTTCTCTTTTTTGATGGGATCCTTGTCTGGTTTTGGGATCAAGGTGATGCTGGCCTCATAAAATGAGTTTGGAAGTTTTCCTTCCATTTCTATTTTTTGGAACAGTTTCAGGAGAATAGGAATTAGTTCTTCTTTAAATGTTTGGTAGAATTCCCCCGGGAAGCCATCAGGCCCTGGGCTTTTGTTTGTTTGGAGATTTTTAATGACTGTTTCAATCTCCTTACTGGGTATGGGTCTGTTCAGGCTTTCTATTTCTTCCTGGTTCAGTTGAGGTAGTTTATATGTTTCTAGGAATGCATCCATTTCTTCCAGATTGTCAAATTTATTGGCGAAGAGTTGCTCATAGTATGCTATTATAATAGTTTGTATTTCTTTGGTGTTAGTTGTGATCTCTCCTCTTTTGTTCATGATTTTATTTATTTGGGTCCTTTCTCTTTTTTTTTTTGATAAGTCTGGCCAGGGGTTCATCAATTTTATTAATTCTTTCAAAGAACCAGCTCCTAGTTTCGTTGATTTGTTCTATTGCTTTTTTGGTTTCTATTTCTTTGATTTCTCCTCTGATTTATGATTTCTCTTCTCCTGCTGGGCTTAGGGTTTTTTTCTTGTTCTTTCTCCAGCTCCTTTAGGTGTAGGGTTAGGTTGTGTACCTGAGACCTTTCTTGTTTCTTGAGAAAGGCTTGAACCACTATATATTTTCCTCTCAGGACTGCCTTTGTTGTGTCCCACAGATTTTGAACCGTTGTATTTTCATTATCATTTTTTCCATAATTTTTTTCAATTCTTCTTTAATTTCCCGGTTGACCCATTCATTCTTTAGAAGGATGCTGTTTAGTCTCCATGTATTGGGGTTCTTTCCAAACTTCCTTTTGTGGTTGAGTTCTAGCTTTAGAGCATTGTGGTCTGAAAATATGCAGGGAATCATCCCAATCTTTTGATACCAGTTGAGTCCTGATTTAGGACTGAGGATGTGATCTATTCTGGAGAATGTTCCATGTGCACTAGAGAAGAATGTGTATTCTGTTGCTTTGGGATGAAAGGTTCTGAATATATCTGTGATGTCCATCTGGTCCAGTGTGTCGTTTAAGGCCTTTATTTCCTTGCTGATCTTTTGCTTGGATGATCTGTCCATTTCAGTGAGGGGAGTGTTAAAGTCCCCTACTATTATTGTATTATTGTTGATGTGTTTCTTTGATTTTGTTATTAATTGGTTTATATATTTGGCTGCTCCCACGTTGGGGGCATAGATATTTAAAATTGTTAAATCTTCTTGTTGGACAGACCCTTTGAGTATGATATAGTGTCCTTCCTCATCTCTTATTATAGTCTTTGGCTTAAAATCTAATTGATCTGATATAAGGATTGCCACTCCTGCTTTCTTCTGATGTCCATTAGCATGGTAAATTCTTTTCCACCCCCTCACTTTAAATCTGGAGGTGTCTTCGGGCTTAAAATGAGTTTCTTGGAGGCAACATATTGATGGGTTTTGTTTTTGTATCCATTCTGATACCCTGTGTCTTTTGACAGGGGCATTTAGCCCATTAACATTCAGGGTAACTATTGAGAGATATGAATTTAGGGCCATTGTATTGCCTGTAAGGTGACTGTTACTGTATATGGTCTCTGTTCCTTTCTGATCTACCACTTGTAGGCTCTCTCTTTGCTTAGAGGACCCCTTTCAATATTTCCTGTAGAGCTGGTTTGGGGTTTGCAAATTCTTTCAGTTTTTGTTTGTCCTGGAAGCTTTTAATCTCTCCTTCTATTTTCAATGATAGCCTAGCTGGATATAGTATTCTTGGCTGCATGTGTTTCTCGTTTAGTGCTCTGAAAATATCATGCCAGCTCTTTCTGGCCTGCCAGGTCTCTGTGGATAAGTCAGCTGCCAATCTAATATTTTTACCATTGTATGTTACAGACTTCTTTTCCCGGGCTGCTTTCAGGATTTTCTCTTTGTCACTGAGACTTGTAAGTTTTACTATTAGGTGACGGGGTGTGGGCCTATTCTTATTGATTTTGAGGGGCGTTCTCTGAACCTCCTGAATTTTGATGCTCGTTCCCTTTGCCATATTGGGGAAATTCTCCCCAATAATTCTCTCCAGTATACCTTCTGCTCCCCTCTCTCTTTCTTCTTCTTCTGGAATCCCAATTATTCTAATGTTGTTTCGTCTTATGGTGTCACTTATCTCTCGAATTCTCCCCTCGTGGTCCAGTAGCTGTTTGTCCCTCTTTTGCTCAGCTTCTTTATTCTCTGTCATTTGGTCTTCTATATCACTAATTCTTTCTTCTGCCTCATTTATCCTAGCAGTGAGAGCCTCCATTTTTGATTGCACCTCATTAATAGCTTTTTTGATTTCAACTTGGTTAGATTTTAGTTCTTTTGTTTCTCCAGAAAAGGCTTTTATATCTCTCGAGAGGGTTTCTCTAATATCTTCCATGCCTTTTTCGAGCCTGGCTAGAACCTTGAGAATTGTCATTCTGAACTCTAGATCTGACATATTACCAATGTCTGTATTGATTAGGTCCCTAGCCTTTGGTACTGCCTCTTGTTCTTTTTTTTGTGTTGAATTTTTCCTTCTTGTCATTTTGTCCAGATAAGAGTATATGAAGGAGCAAGTAAAATACTAAAAGGGTGGCAACAACCGCAGGAAAATATGCTTTAACCAAATTAGAAGAGATCCCAAATCGTGAGGAGGGAGAAAGGGGATAAAAAGAGGTTCAAAAAGGAAGAAGAAAAAAGAAAAAAAAAAGAAAAGAATTAAAAAAAAAAAGAAAACAAATAAGAAAAATATAAAAAAGAAAAAATATATATATTAGATAAACTGGTTAAAAAACGTTAAAATAGAAAAAGGTAAAAGTTAAAAAAAAATTTTTACCCGAAGGCGAGAATAAAAACAAAAAATGAAAAATAAAAAAATTATATTAACTGCAAGACTAAAAAAATCACAGGGAAAAAGCCATGAGTTCCGTGCTTTGCTTTCTCCTCTTCTGGAATTCTGCTGCTCTCCTTGGTATTGAAACCGCACTCCTTGGTAGGTGAACTTGGTATTGGCTGGATTTCTTGTTGATCTTCTGGGGGAGGGGCCTGTTGTAGTGATTCTCAAGTGTCTTTGCCCCAGGCGGAATTGCACCGCCCTTAGCAGGGGCTGGGGTGAGTAATCCGCTTGGGTTTGCTTTCAGGAGCTTTTGTTCCCTGAGCGCTTTCCGTAGAGTTCCAGAGGAGGGGAATACAAATGGCGGCCTCCTGGTCTCCGGCCCGGAGGAGCCGAGAGCCCAGGGCCCCACTCCTCAGTGCTCCCTCAGAGAACAGCGCCCAGTAACTCCTGTCTGCCTGACCTCAGGCCGGGCTCTGAGCTCACCGAGCCTGCGAGGTAATACCGAGCTGTGAGCTTATTGTTGGCTCTGTCTCTGTAACCGGCTTTCCCGTTCCAATACCCACAAGCTCTGCGACACTCAGACACCCCCGATCCTTCTGTGATCCTGCGGGACCTGAGGCCACGCTGACTCCGCGTGGGCTTCGCTCGGTTTAGCCTCTGGATCGATGTCCCTCAGCGGAACAGACTTTTAAAAGTCTTGATTTTGTGCGCGGTTGCTCTGCCGTTTGCCGGGAGCCGGCCCCTCCCCCCGGGGTCTATCTTCCCCTCGCTTTGGATTCACTTCTCCGCCGGTCCTACCTTTCAGAAAGTGGTTGTTTTTCTGTTTCCAGAATTGCTGTTCTTCTTTTCTTCGATCTGCCGATGGATTTTCAGGTGTTTGCAATCTTTAGATAAGCTATCTAGCTGATCTCCGGCTAGCTGAAGTAGTCTCAGCCTGCTACTTCTCCACCATCTTGACCCCTCTCCGACCCTGTTGATTTTTTAACTCCCCTTCTACCCCTCTCCCTCTGAGCAGGTAACTTTGTCAACTTTGGGTCAAATAGAAGTGAAATGTTGAGACTGTGAATACATGCGTTCTCTTCTCTCCTGTTACTTTATTCCAGGCCAATAACTTCTACTTGTCCTTTGTAACCAATTCCAGCTTGCCACCAAACTAATAATAATTAGGATACCTTCTATGATATTTTGAACCTCTTCTCTTTGAACCAGACCTTTCTCATAAAACAATATCGAGGTATAATCAGAGTGCAAAATGTGTGAAAACGTACATGTTGACTTTTTTTTAAAATTTTTTATTTTTTATAAACAACTTTTTTAAAGCTATATATTCACCTGAGAAACCACCACCACAGTCAAGATAATGAATATTTATCCTGAAAATTTTCCTCCGGCTCACTGCAATCCACCCCACACTTGACCCCAACCCTCAAGCAACAAGCCACCATCTTTCCATTGCTAAAGATTAATTTGCATGCTTAGGAATTGTATATACATGGAATCATAGAGTATGGACTTTCTTGCTTGGGTTCTTTCAACTTAAGATAGTGATTTTTGAGATTGATGCTGTTGCAAATATTAGTCGTATGTAATCTTTATTGCTATTATGCCATTGTATAGCAATTCCTTGATGTATGGTCATTTGTTGATGGCCTTTTGTTTTTTCCCAGTTTTTATATACATACATAATCTAGGTGGCATTATAAATGCAAAATAGGCATACGTGTGTACACATGCATACACACACAAACACACACACACTTAGTGTTTCCACATATACACAAGCCTGATTATAAGTTCTATATTAAGTTTCAAAGGCCTGTTTCTCTTTCTTTGTGCCAGTGCCCTGTCTTAATAGAGTCTTATAAAAGGGAAAGCCCCTTGTCCTTAATCATATACTTCAAGATGGGCTATTTTTGTCTAAAAGATGCTTCTTTATCCTCTTAAAATGAAAACCTCAAGTTAATTGAGCATTTCTTTTAATTACTAAGGCAGCTCCATCCTTGAGAAATCATAAGCCTCCATTTCTCAGGCTAATACGCCTTATGAGAAGTAGATCTTGGTCATTTCAACTTGCCCTTGTTAGATTCTCTTTCAGTAAACTTTGTTGAGGATAACCTAAAACGTTTACAGGTTTTATTTGTAATTTCTTTGTATTCTGTGGAGAGGAGCCTGATATTGGAGGAAAAGCTTTTGGTTTTTGGTGATGTTACCTGTGGCTTTGTCATACATGGACTTTATTATGTTGAAGTATGTTGCCTCTATATTCACTTTGTTGAGATTTTTTTCCTCATAAATAGATGTAGAATTTTGTTTTATTGAGATGATAATATGGGTCCTTTTTAAAAAAATATATTTATTTATTTATTTGACAGACAGATCACAAGTAGGCAGAGAGGCAGGCAGAGAGAGAGAGGAGGAAGCAGGCTCCCCACTGAGCAGAGAGCCTGATGTGGGGCTTAATTCCAGGACCCTGGGATCATGACCTGAACTGAAGGCAAAGGCTTTAACCCACTGAGCCACCCAGGCACCCCCATATGGGTCTTTTTATCCTTCATTTTGTTAATGTGGTATATCATGTTGATTGATTTGTGGGTATTGAACCATTCTTATATCCCTGGAATAAATCCCACTTGATTATAGTGTATGATCCTTTCAATACATTGTCGAATTCAGTTTATTGATATTTTGTTGGGAAGTTTTGAATCTACATTCCTCAGGGATGTGTGTGGGGGGGGTATCTTTGGTTTTGATATCAACATAATGCTAACCTCATAGAATGAATTTGGAAGCATTACTTCCTTTTCAACTTTTTTGTAATAATTTGAGAAGGATCGGTGTTATCTCTTTTTTTTTTTTTTAAGATTTTATTTGTTTATTTGACAGAGAGAGACAGAGAGGTCACAAGTAGGCAGAGAGGCAGGCAGAGAGAGAGGGAGAAGCAGGCTCCCCGCCAAGGAGAGAGCCCGATGTGGGGCTCGAACCCAGGACCCTGGGATTATGACCTGGGCCGAAGGCAGAGGCTTAACCCACTGAGCCACCCAGGCGCCCCATGGTGTTATCTCTTTAAATGTTTGGTAGAATTCACCTGTGAAGCCATGTGGTCCTGGACTTTTGTCTTTTGGGAATTTTTTAAATTACTGATTCAACTTGATTCTCTGCTTCTTCATGATTCAGTTTCCAGGGATTTATTGATTTCTTCAGGATTTTCCAAGTTGTTGATATATAATTGTAGTAGCCTCTGAAAATTCCTTTTATGTCTTTAGTGTCTGTTGTAACTTCCATTTCATTTCTGATTTTATTTGGGCCCTTTTTTCCCCCTTGATGAGTCTGGATAGAGGTTTAGTGATTGTATTTGTCTTTTCAGTGAACCTGCTTTTAGTTTTATTGATCTTTTGTATTTTTTTAGTCTCCATTTCATTTATTTTGCTATGGTCATTTTTTAAAGACTTTATTTATTTAGCTATTTGAGAGAGAGACTGTGTGAGTTGGGAGACAGGCTAGAGGGAGACAGAGAATCTCAAACAGACTCCACGTTGAGCATAGAGTTCTATAGAACTCTATAGTTCATAGAGTCCTACGACCCTGGGATCATGACATGTATGAAAAACAAGAATCCGACACTTGACTGACTGAGCCAGCCAGGCACCCCTCTGCTACGATCTTTATTTCCCTTTCCTACTACTTTTGGGCTTTGTTCTTTCTTTTCTTAGTTCCTTTACATGTAAGGTTGTTTTATTTGGGATTATTCTTGTTTCCTGGGGTAAGCTTGTATTGCTATGAACTTCCCTCTTAGAACTGCTTTTGCTGTGTCCATAGATTTTCCGAAAATTGTGTTTCAATTTTTCTATGTCTCAGGGCATTTTTAAAATTTCTCCTTTGATTTGTTGACCCATTGGTTGTTTAGCAGGATGTTGATTTACCTGCATGTATTTGTGTTTATTCCGATTTTCTCCTTGTAATTGATTTCCAGGTTTGCACTGTTGTGGTCAGAAAAGATGCTTGGTAGGATTTCAGTGTCCTCAGTTTATTGAGACTTGTTTGTGGCCTAACATGTGTTCTCTCCTGGAGAATGTTCCATGTGCAACTTGCAAAGAGTGTGTATTCTGCAGGTTTTAGGTAACATGTTCTGCCTATAACTGTGAAGACCATCTGCTCTAATGTGTCATTAAAGGCCAGTGTTTCCTTATTGATTTTCTGTCTGCTTGATCTTCCATTGATGTGAATCAGGTATTCAGGTCCCCTACTATTATTGTATTACTGTCAATTTCTCTCTTTATGTCTGTTAGTATTTGCTTTATATATTTAGGTGCTCCTATGTTGGGTGCATAAATATTTATGAACGTTTTGCCCTCTTCTTGGATTGACCCTTTATCATTATGTAATGCCTTTCTTTGTCAACAGTCTTTGTTTTAAAGTCAATGTTGTCTGGTAAGAGTATTGCTACTTCTCCTTCTCTGTTCTGCATGGAATATTTTTCTCTATCCTTTCACTTTCAGTTTGTGCATGCTGTTATGTACTTAATGTCTTATCAGAGAACACAAACTCAAAATCTGTCTCCCAATTTTTTCAAATCCCTAATTATATAAATTGATTTTGAGGCCCTTAATCATATTAGTAAAGTCAGACATTTATAAGTCAGCTTATTTGGTCCCTGACTGTGTCCTTTCTATGAAAATCCACAAAAAATACTTCTCCATGATCTTAAGACATTCTTTTATTGTGAGTTGTCTTGTTTTATGATATGTATGCTGGGAATGTATGTAACTTCTTTATTTGGCCTGCAAGGAGGTTCAAAGTTCTATTTGTTGCCTCTGCTTTAACAATTGAATAAAACCTTGTGGTCTGGCTTTCAAGTACTGATCCTTCCTTTTTTTTTTTTTTAAAGATTTTATTTATTTATT
Source organism: Mustela nivalis (assembly GCF_964662115.1). Lineage (NCBI taxonomy): Eukaryota > Metazoa > Chordata > Mammalia > Carnivora > Mustelidae > Mustela > Mustela nivalis. The sequence goes on from NC_139022.1 coordinate 34,199,949, forward strand.
TATTTGACACATGGGACGTGGGGGGGGGGGAGAGTGTGAGCGCAGAAGCAGGGAGAGCAGCAGAGCAAAAGGGAGAAGCAGACTCCCCTCTGAGCAGGGAGACTGACATGGGGCTCAATCCCATGATTTCGAGAGCGTGACCAGAGCTAAAGGCAGATGCTTAACTGACCGAGCCACCTAGGCGTCATTCCGCCCCCACCCCACTCCAGCCTTCTCAATACCTAATAGGTTATTTTAATTTTTAATTCTCCTACTGACAAATATCTGTGCATCAAAAGCCGTAGTTCACATAGATTTTTATAGAGCAGGAAGAATAGGCTTGTCCTCTCTCATTTTTTTTTTTTTAATCTGTGATGGAGATATTCACAGGTTCTTAACAATTAGAGAATGACCCTAGCCTTTTGAAGATGTGGAAAAATACAGTGTGTGGAAAAGCCATTCTCCATAATGGAAGATTTCTACTGAGGAAAATCTAGAGAGTGATTCATATGTAACTCCATATATATATTATATATTATATGTGGAGTTTATCTGCACGTGTGCATAGAATTTTCCACTTAGTCACTTCATTTTAGTGTGGATTAAGATATTTCCATGTTGGTACATTCAATGTAAATTTAGTCTTTATTTTTTTTAAGATTTTATTTATTTATGTGGCAGAGAGAGAGAGATCACAAGTAGGCAGAGAGGCAGGCAGAGAGAGAGGGGGAAGCAGGCTCCCTGCTGAGCAGAGATACCAGGACCCTGAGATCATGACCTGAGCTAAAGGCAGAGGCTTAACCCACTGAGCCACCCAGGTACCCCTGAATTTAGTCTTCTAAGTGACTGTTTCAGTGACTCTCCCAGTTATAAGTATTGTCTATTTAAACGTCTTCCTATTAATTATATTGGAGTGATTTCCAAGTTTACCTCTTGCAAATAATGCTGCAGCTAACAAATTAGACATTCTTAGTGAACATGTTCAAGAACATTTATAGGACCTGTAGGTAGAATCAGAAGATTGAAGACGTGGGGCTCCTGGGTGGCTTAGTCAGTTGAACTTCTGACTCTTGATTTAGGCTAAGGTCATGATCTCAGGGTCATGAGGTTGAGCCCCGAGTTGGGCTCCACACTTAGCACAGAGTATGCTTGAAAGTCTCTATCTCCCTTCCCCTCTGCTCCTTCTGGCCTTGTGCACGCACACTCTTTTTCTCTCTCTTAAAAAAAAAAAAACAAAAACAACTGAAGATCTATCTTTACATAACCTACTTTGTATGATCTTCGTATTTTGCACTGACCTCTAAAATTGTACCATTTTTATGAATGCATATTTAATATACCAAAAATTCAAGAGGAACATTGAAGAATTCCATTGGAAACAATGCATCCTTCCCAGAAGAGAGGCCTTCAGTTTATTTTCTTTCATTATTATTATTTTACCTATTTTATTTTATTAACAAATAATGTATTATTTGCTTCAGGGGTACAGGTCTGTGAATCATCAGTCTTACACAATTCACAGCACTCACCATAGTACATACCCTCCCCAATGTCTATCACCCAGCCACCCTGTCTCTCCCCACTGAACTCCACAGCAACCCTCAGTTTGTTTCCTGAAATTAAGAGTCTATTATGGTTTGTCTCCCTCCCCAGTCCCATCTTGTTTCATTTTTTCCCTCCCTTCTTCCCATGACCCCCCACTGTGCCTCTCAAATTCCTCATATCAGAGAGAACATATGATAATTGTCTTTCTTTGATTGGTTTGTTTCACTTAGCATAATACCCCTTAGTTCCATCTATTTCATTGCAAATGGCAAGATTTTGGTCTTCTTATTCCATTTTGGTTTTTCGATGCCTGCATAGTATTCCATAGTATTTGGTTTTATTGATGCCTCCATCATATTACATATATATATACATATATATATACATATACATATATATATATACATGAATGATGGAATATATATATATATATATATATATGTGTGTACACACACACACACACACACACACACCACATCTTCTTTATCCATTCATCTGTTGATGGACATCTGGATTCTTTCCATAGTTGCTGCTATAAACATTTGGGTGCGCTTGCCCCTTTGGATCAGTACATTTGTATCTTTAGGGTAAATACCCAGCAGTGTGACTGCTGGGTCATAGGGTAGCTCTATTTTCAACCTTTTGAGGAAGCTCCATGCTGTTTTCCAGAGTGGCTGCACCAGCTTGCATTCCCACCAATAGTGTAGGAGGGTTCCCCTTTATTCACATCCTCTCCAACATCTGTCATTTCCTGACTTGCTAATTGTAGTCATTCTGACTGGTGTGAGGTGGTAACTCATTGTGGTTTTGATTTGTGTTTCCCTGGTCTCCAGTTATGTTGAGCACTTTTTCATGTGTCTGTTTGCCATTTGGATGTCTTCTTTGCAGAAATGTCTGTTCATGTCCTCTGTCCATTTCTTGATTGGATTATTTATTCTTTGGGTGTTGAGTTTGCTAAGTTCTTCATAGATTTTGGATACTAGTCCTTTATCTGATGTCATTTGTGAATATCTTCTCCCATTGTGTAGTCGTCTTTTGGTTTTGTTGACTGTTTCCTTTGCTGAGCAAAAGGTTTTGATCTTGATGAAGTCCATTTTGGACCTCTTGATGAAGTCATTTTTGCCCTTCCTTCCCTTGCCTTTGGTGATGTTTCTAGGAAGAAGTTGCTGCGGCTGAGGTCAAAGAGGTTGCTACCTGTGTTCTCCTCAAGGATTTTGATGGATTCCTGTCTCACATTGAGGTCTTTCATCCATTTTGAGGATATTTTTGTGGGTGGTATAAGGAAATGGTCCAGTTTCATTCTTCTGCATGTAGCTGTCCAATTTTTCCCAACACCATTTGTTGATGAGACTGTCTTTTTTTCCACTGGATTTTTTTTCCTGCTTTGTTGAAGATTAGTTGACCATAGAGTTGAGGATCCATTTTTGGGCTCTCTATTCTGTTCCATTGATCTATGTGTCTGTTTTTGTGGCAGTACCATTCTGTCTTGATGATTACAGGTTTGTAATATAGCTTGAAGCCTGGAATTGTGATGCCACCAATTTTGGTTTTCTTTTTCTACATTCCTCTAGCTATTCAGGGACTTTTCTGGTTCTATATAAGTTTTAGGATTACTTGTTTCATTTCTTTGAAAAGCATGGATGGTATTTTGACAGGGATTGCATTAAATATTATATTGCTTTAGGTAACATAGACATTTTCACAATATTTGTTCTTCCAATCCATGAACATGGAATGTTCTTCCATTTCTTTATGTCTTCCTCAGTTCCTATCATGAGTACTTTATAGTTTCCTCAGTATAGATTCTTTGCCTCTTTGGTTAAGTTTATTCCTAGGTACCTTATGGTTTTGGGTGGAATTGTAAATGGGATTTACTCCTTAATTTCTCTTTCTTCTGTCTTGCTGTTGGTGTATAGAAATGCAATTGATTTCTGTGCATTGATTTTATATCCTGATACTTAACTGAATTCCTGTATGAGTTCTAGCAGATTTGGAGTGGAGTCTTTTGGGTTTTCCACATAAAGTATCATAGCATTTGCAAAGAGTGAGAGTTTGACTTCTTTGCTGCTTTGGATGCCTTTAATTTCTTTTTGTTGTCTGATTGCTGAGGCTAGGACTTCTAGTACTATGTTGAATAACAGTGGTAGTAGTGCACAGGCCTGCCATGTTCCCGACCTTAGGGGAAAAGCTCTCAGTTTTTCCCCATTGAGAACGATGTTTGCTGTGGGTTTTTCAGAGATGGCTTTGATGTTATTGAGGTATGTCCTCTCTATGAAGAGTTTTGATCAAGAAAGGATACTGTACTTTGTCAAATGCTTTTTCAGCATCTATTGAGAGTATCATATGGTTCTTGTTCTTTCTTTATTTAATGTATTGTATCACATTGATTTATTTGTGGATGTTGAACCAACCTTGCAGCCCAGGAATAAACCCCACCTGATCGTGGTGAATAACCCTTTTAATGTCCTGTTGGATCCTGTTGGCTAGTATTGTGGTGAGAATTTTTGCATCTGTGTTCATCAAAGATATTGGTCTGGAATTCTCTTTTTTGATGGGGTCTTTGTCTGGTTTTGGGATCAAGGTAATGCTGGTCTCATAAAGTGAGTTTGGAAGATTTCCTTCCATTCCTTTTTTTGGGGAACAGTTTTAGAAGAATAGGTATTAATGCTTCTTCGAATGTTTGGTAGAATTCCCCTGGGAAGCCATCTGGCCCTGGGCTCTTGTTTGTTGGGAGATATTTGATGACTGCTTCAATCTCCTTATTGGTTATGGATCTGTTCAGGTTTTCTATTTTTTTCTTGTTCAGTTGTGATAGTTTATATGTCTAGGAATACATCCATTTCTTCCAGGTGGTTAAATTTTCAGGTTTATGGTTGCTCATAATATGTTCTTGTAATTGTTTGTATTTTTTTGGTGTTGGTTGTGTTCTCTCTCCTTTCATCATGATTTTATTAATTTATGTCTTTTTTCTCTTCTTTTTGATAAGTCTGGCCAGGGGTTTATCAATCTTATTAATTCTTTCAAAGAATCAGCTCCTGGTTTCATTGATTTGTTCTACTGTTCTTTTGGTTTCTATTTCATTGATTTCTGCTGTGATCTTTATGATTTCTCCTCTACTGCTGGGTTTAGGCTTTCTTTGATATTCTTTCTCCAGCTCCTTTAGTTGTAGGGTTGGGTTATGTACTTGAGACTTTTCTTGTTTCTTGAGAAAGACTTGTATTGCTATATACTTTCCTCCCAGGACTGCCTTTGCTGTGTCCCAGAGATTTTGAACAGTTGTGTTTTCATTTTCATTTGTTTCCATGAATTTTTTCAATTCTTCTTTAATTTCCTGGTTGACCCATTCATTCTTTAGAGGGATGCTCTTTAGTCTCCATGTATTTGAGTTCTTTCCAACTTTCCTCTTGTGGTTGAGTTCTAGCTTCAGAGCATTGTGGTCTCAAGGGAATGATCCCCATCTTTTGGTATCTGTTGAGACCTGATTTGTGACTCAAGATGTGATCTGTTCTGGAGAATGTTCTATGTGCAGTAGAGAAGAATGTGTATTCTCTTGCTTTGGGATGGAAAGTTCTGAATATATCTGTGATGTCCTTCGGGTCCAGTGTATTATTTAAAGCCTTTATTTCCTTGTTGATCTTTTGCTTAGATGATCTGTCCATTTCAGTGAGGGTGATGTTAAAGTCCCCTACTGTTATTGTATTATTTTCAGTGTGTTTCTTTGATTTTTTTTTATTAATTGTTTCATATAATTGGCTGATCCCGTGTTAGGGGCATAGATATTTAAAATTGTTAGATCTTCTTGTTGGACAGACACTTTAAGTATGATACAGTGTCCTTCCTCATCACTTATTATAGTCTTTGGCTTAAAATCTAATTTGTCAGATAAAAGGATTGCCTCCCTAGCTTTCTTTTGATGTCCATTATTATGGTGAATTGTTTTCTGTGCCCTCACTTTAAATCTGGAGGTGTCTTTGGGTCTAAAATGAGTTTCTTGCAGACAGCTTATTGATGGGTCTTGTTTTTTTATCCATTCTGATACCGTGTGTCTTTTGATTGGGGCATTTAGCCTATTTACATTTAGGGTAACTATTGAAAGATATTAATTTAGTGCCACTGTATTGTCTGTAATGTGACTGATACTGTATAGTGTCTCTGTTCCTTTCTGGTCTGTTACTTCTAGCCTCTTTCTTTGCTTAGAGGTCCCCTTTCAGTATTTCCTGTAGGGTTGGTTTGGTGTTTCCAAATTCTTTTAGTTTTTGTTTGTCCTGGAAGCCTTTTATCTCTCCTATTTTCAATGACAGTCTAGCTGGATATAGTATTCTTGTCTGCCTATTTTTCTTGTTTAGTGCTCTGAATGTATCATGATAGTCCTTTCTGGCCGGCCAGGTCTCTGTGGATAAGTCTGTTTCCGATCTAATATTTCTACTGTTGTATGTTACAGACTTCTTGTCCCAAGCTGCTTTCAGGATTTTCTCTTTGTCACTGAGACTTGTAAGTTTTACTATTAGATGATGGGGTGTGGACCTATTGTTATTGATTTTGAGGGGGTTTGTCTGTGCCTCCTGGATTTTGATGCTTATTCCCCTTGCCAAAGTAGGGAAATTCTCTGGTATAATTTGTTCCTATATAACTTCTGCCCACCCTTCTTCTTCTTCTGGGATCCCAATTATTCTAATATGTTTCATCTTATGGTATCACTTATCTCTCGATGTCTCCCCTTGTGGTCTAGAGTTGTTTATCTTTCTCTCAGCTTCTTTTTTCTCTGTCATTTGGTCTTCTATATCACTAATTCTCTCTTCTGCCTCATTTATCCTAGCAGTAAAAGTCTCCATTTTTTATTGCACCTCCTTAATAGCTTTTTCGATTTCAACTTGGTGAGATTTTAGTTCTTTTATTTCTCCAAAAAGGAATTTTGTTTCTCCAAAAGGGTTTCTCTAATATCTTCCATGCTTTTTTTGAGCCCCACTAGCACCTTGATATTCGTCATTCTGAACACTAGATCTAACATCTTACTAATGTCCGTATTACTTGGGTCCCTAGCTATCAACTGCCTTTTTTTCTTTTTTTTCTTTTGAAGTATGTTTTCCCACCTTGTCATTTTATCCAGATAAGAATAGATGAATAGAGAACAAAATACTAAAAGGGCAAAAACGACCCCAGGAAAACGTACACTAACTAAATTGGAAGAGATCTCAAACTGGGGGGAGGAGGAGAAATAAGGAGAGGGATAAATATATATACATATAGATGTGTGGTGTATATATATGTATACACACATATAAATTTATATATTAGACTGGTGAACAGAACAGAGCCACACACTTGATTTTGGGTGTGTTTTGGTCTGTTAGAAGAACCTGCCTCCCAAAATTTTAAAGAAAGAAAAACATATATATACAAAAATAAGAGTAAACATGATGAAGGATGGAATATGACTGTAAAGATGAAAATTTAACAAGATCCTGAAAAAGGAATTGGTAAGATAAGTTGGTTGAAAAAAGAAAAAAAAAGGAAAGAATGTGATCAGGCTGGAGACTAGAACAAAGCTAGGCACTAGATTTAGGGTATATTTTGATCTTTAGAAGAACTGTATCCCAGAATTTTAAGGAAAGAAAAACCCATATGTATACAAAAAATAATGCTAAATACAGTGAAGTTATATAATATGACTATAACAATGAAAATAAGAAGATTTTTAAAATAGTATTGATAAAATAGTTAAAAATTAAAATAGAATAGAGGAACAATTAAAAAATAGAATAAGAAAAAAAATAAAATTAAAAAAATTTAACTTTGCAAGACCAAAGAATTATGGGGGAAAAGCTATGATGTCTATGTACTGTATTCCTTTATCTCTGAAGTTTTGTAGTTCTCGTCAATCAGTGAACTTGGTCTTGGCTGGATGTTCTTGCTGATCTTCTGAGGGAGGGGCCTATTGCTGTTATTCTCAAATGTCTTTGTCTGAGGCAGAATTGCACTGCCCTTGCCAGGGGCCAGGCTAAACAATTGTGCAGGTTCACTCTCAGGACCTTTGGTTCCCTGAGTGCTTTCTGTACAGCTTTGGAGGATGGGAATGAAGATGGTGGCCTCCCAATCTCCAGCTGGAAGAGCTGAGAGCTTGAGGCCCCACTCCTCAGTGCATCCTCGGAGAAAAGTGCTCAATCACTCCCCTCTCCTGGTCTCTGGCCACGCTCCAAGCTCACCCAGCCTGTGATTGAGTGTTTCTGTCTCTGGCACACAGCCCTGTTTAGAGTCTCCAAACCCAGCAGATTCCTGCTGCATGTTCCCACTGCTCTTCCCAGGGCAAGGTGAGTCTCCCAGATCTACTGCTTATGGTGTCCCTTCTTGAAGAGCAGTGGCCTGACTGTGCCTTGGATCACAGTTTAAGGGAACCCCAAGCTGAGAGCCTTCTTTTTGGCTCCATCTCTGTAACCGGCTTCCCCATTCCGATACCTGGCAGCTCTATCACATTCAGACACCCCCAAGCTTTCTGTGACCCTGCAAGTCCTGAGACCACACTGTCCCCAGGAGGGCTCCACCTCACACTTAGCCTCTGGAGTCATGTCCCTCCATGGAGCAGACTTATTACAGTTCTGATTTTGTGCTCTGCTGCTTCACTGCTTGCTGGGAGCCAGCTCCTCCCCCAATAACCTCTTTTCCCATATATTGCCTCAGATTTACTTCCCGTACATCCTATGTTCCAGAAAATGGTCGCCTTTCTATTCCTAGAATTGTTTCTCTTCTTCCCTTTGATCTCCTGTTGAGTTTGTAGGTGTTCGGAATGGTTTGATAACTATCTAACTGAACTCCTGGAACTGATAATATTTAGGTCCCTAGTCCTCCGCCATCTTGGTCTTCTCCTCTCAATTAATTTTCTTTGTGTGACCTTCAAATAATAATACTAGATCTTGTGAGGCTTGAGGAGTGCTCAAAATGTTACAGAGTATTTTAATGAAATTATTCTTTATCTTTCACCAGTGATCTTGCCTAAAAGTACCAAATCAAAAAAAAAAGGTCTGAGAAAATCATCAGTGTAACTTGCAATGGATGGTGAATTCAATAAGAATGTAGTTAGAAAATAATGTCTCTTATTTTAATTCTTATAAAATGTCTCTGACTATAAAGAAAGAGCTTTTATAAATCTAGTTTTCACAAACAAGTTCAAATGGATACATTTTCCCTGAGACTGCCTTTCTTAATGGAGTGTTTCTTATGACTACAAATCTTTATCCCCTCCAGTGGCTCAAAATTAAGGATAGTTGAAACCACAGTGTTAAAGAGAAGATGAATTTAGAAAATCAGGGAATGGTTGGCAAATTTTATCCTCCACTATTATCTAGTAATGGTTGTCATGGCTTCCAAGGTACATGATCTTTGCTGGAAACTTATGTGCTACTTTAGAAAACAACGTGTAAAGTGTTTCTAAAGAATTGCCTTTTGCAATAAGTGTGTTTTCAAGCCAAGCAGTGACACAACAGACGTGTAATGGCTGCAGTCCAGACTTTAGCATCCACTAGACTAGAACACTCAGAGTAGATTATAGGAATTGACCTTTCCTGGGTCTCATTTTAACTTTGCAATGCAACATTTCCTAGTAGTGCATGCTTTACTTCTGAACAGACTTTTGCCTGAAATGGAAGATCCTCTACCCCATAACAGGGGAAGAATTTATTCTGTTTTGCTTGGGCTCTGATGTATATTTCAAAGACTTCGGTTACATTCAGGCATGCTGTTTGCTCAGATGCAACAGAAAACCTCTGTATCTGGCATGACCTGGCAGATGAATATTGCCATTTTCCTTCACAATGAAATAGCGTTGGATGAAATCTGATTTCTCATTAGATCCAAAAGGCCCGCTTTCTCTGGTCATGGATTAATGTGTATTAACCTCATCCTTGGGATGATTTTGGATGTCCTAAAAACTGCCAGACCTCAATTAAATGAACTGAACTGGATTCCCTATCCTAGGCAAGGCAAGGCAAGGAATGGGAGTTATCATTTGACCTGCCAGGATTTGAAATCAAAACCTCTTCAAAGGGCTTTGTGGGTCTCACTGTATGCTCCATTGGGAAATAATTAAAATCCTTAGTTCCCTCAAATGCCAGTTCACTTTTAACATTGAATACAATTTGTGTCTGTCTGTCTGTCTTTCTTTCTGTCTGTCTGTCTTTCTTTCTTCTTTGTTCATTTTTTGTGTTTTTTGTTTTGTTTTGTTTTTTGCCAGCATGTGGTATATATTTGCCAGCATGTGTGTTTGGAGAAAGGTAATTACAGACTACAGTTTTTATGAAAATACTAAAATATTATCAATCATTTCCTCTATCAATAATGATTTTTTGGGAATTCCTACTTTAATATCTTATAACACACATAGAAAAGTTTATACCCTGCCCCTTACATGTATCACAAGGTTTTTCCTCAGGGATGGAAGTTGATTTCTGCCTATAACTACGTCTGTAGATTTTGAGAATATGCAATATTAAGTTGTGTTCTTATGGATGTAAAGACTTTTGTTTCTTCTTGAAAGTAATGTGCTCATGAATCTTGGAATTCTTAAGATTCTTAAAAAATCCAGTGTATGTCCAAAAGTGCATAAGATTTACAATTGACTATGGTAGCTTTTGAAAGGTGAGGATTTTGTTGGTTCTTTTTGTGCTCAGAGATAAGATTCTAGTAGGATTCGCTTTACCACGATAACCCTGGTAAAAAGTGCTTATAATTCTGTAGTGGAAATAACTTCTCAATTCTCATATCAGATGATGAAAGGAGATAGAATATATAGGTCTACTCAAGCACACATATTCTCCAAGGCAAAAGTAGATAGTTGGCCTCAAAATTCATGTAGGAAATGAGCAAAAGGAAAATTAAATCTATGAAATATTTCATTTCTTTGGAGAGTTTACATAGTCCATAAAACAAGGGCAACCATACTTGAGTCAAATTGCCATATAATTTGCCATTTTGCTGAAGTTACTGTGAAAAATGAAAATAATATGCTATTCTTTTTTTTTTTAAGATTTTATTTATTTATCAGAGAGAGGGAGGCGGAGAGAGTGAGCACAGGCAGACAGAATGGCAGGCAGAGGCAGAGGGAGAAGCAGGCTCCCTGCTGAGCAAGGAGCCCGATGTGGGACTCGATCCCAGGACGCTGGGATCATGACCTGAGCCTAAGGCAGCTGCTTAACCAACTGAGCCACCCAGGTGTCCCAATAATATGCTATTCTTAATGTTCTACATCAGTTCTGAACAGAATCACAAGTAATATTACCTGAAAAGAGCGTGTTTCAAAGGCAATTGCTGTACTATTTCTTAGGCTGATACGGTATTCTCATATATAGTATTTATTGGGGAGAATTGCATTTAATTTGTAACTGTCTTCCCCCTTGTTTCTGCCTGCTAATTTCTCTGCTCACTTTGCCTTGCTACTGGAGATTGCTGTTTCTTAACACTGGCACTACAAACGTTTTAAACCATCTTGTACCATGTAGAATTTTTAGCAGCAACCCGGGTCTCTACCCTCATGATGCCAGTGGTCCACCCATGTTGTTGTGGCAGCCAATCATGTCTTCAGACATTGTCATGTGTCCTTGAAGAGTAAAAATTGCCCCAGTTGAGAACCACTGCAGACAAAGCATTAACACCATGTCTGATTCTAAATTTTTCGTTACCCCATCCCTTAACTTCTTGTTCATTTGGAAATAATTGGTCATTCATTTGTGTCAAGGAAAATTATGAAATAATCATGGAGCCTGCTTTTCCCAGGGCTTGGAAGACTCTGAGCTTGTAAAGTTGAATATTTAAGTGTAGTTTATAAAATCACACATGGGCCAGAGCTCTTCTAAACTTCACATTCTAAATATCATGAAGAGAACATCATGCAAATGACGGAGAAGAATGCAATTGCTTTTGATGATGCATTTATAAGGCAATGCTATGATTATTTATTATTGTTACTACTACAAGCTATTAATCATTACTGCCATTTAAATATAGGGATGCCTGGGTGTCAGTTGGCTAAGCATCTGCCTTAGGCTGAAGTCATGATCCCAGGGTCTTGGGATCGAGTCCTGCTTTAGGCTCACTCCTTGCTCAGCAGGGAACCTGCTTCTCCCTCTGCCTGCTGCTCTCCCTGCTTGTGCTCTCTCTCTGACAGATAAATAAATAAATAAAATCTTTGAAAAATATAAAATCAATGCATGCCAAACACTTTTATCAACACGTAAATTAATAAGGGAGCCAGTACAATGCCAGACTGGTCTGAAGGGCATTTAAGAGGCTATGAATTCATAGGCAATTTAATAAGCAATCTTAGACACAGAATGGGCTAACTGAGGGTGCCAAATAATAAATTCTGGGGATTTATTTTCCACCAAACAGAAATGATTTGCATTCCTCTAAGATAAAAGTCTATGAGTTCCCATGGAACTTCAATAAGTCTTAGACTTTTAATCAATATTCCGAATAGTGTTTCAACATTTCCTTGTTCATAGGCAGAAATATTTATCTTTTTGAAGGTAAATTGCTGCACCTCTGAAACGTGTGTTTCTCCAAAGAGCAGCCTCTTATCCATTCTTTTGCATCTTTCCAGAGGAAACAGATTTTTTTTTTTCAAATGTATTTCTTTACCCAACTCTGAAATACTCACTGAATAAGTGGTCCACAATTTCTGCATCTCTTTTCCACACCCTGAAATCAGGCATCGAAGAACTTTGGATTATTGAATCCCAGATACCAAATGTTGGGTACTAATACTGCTAACATGTCACACCCCACCCAAGAAAATTAATATGGATTACTAATATGTGACATTTTAGCATACTCTTATTGGGGACCTAAGGTAAAATTTGGTATGTTAACTGGTTTCTTTGGAATATATGATACATGATACAAAGTGCTAAAATAGGCCCTGAAAAATAGACCATTAGTAAGTCAAAGCCATTAACAATAATAATTAGAGTTTTTTCCTGAAGTCCTTTAATTAAAATTGTGCTAACTCAGTGGAAACCTAGAATTACTTCCAAAGTTAAAATGAGGTAATTAATCAAGATGTAACTTATTCTGCTCTTCTGTTTTTATATTTTATTGAGAATGTTCTTTTCTTAAAAAAAGAAAAGACCAGAGAAGGAAAGGAATAATTCTGATCAGTTAGACATTGGATTAAATAAAATGTTTTGAAAAAAAATACGTTTGAGATCTTTGCAAAACAGCATAGGTTATGATCCAAGGGCAGAAATCTATCCATTTTAGAGAAGTCTATCAAACAGAGAATACCTTTGCATTTTTTTTTTAAAGATTTTATTTCTTTATTTGACAGAGAGAACACAGGTAGGTAGAGAGGGAGACGGGGGTGGGGGGAAGCAGGCTCCCTGCTGAGCAGAGAGCCTGATGTGGGGCTCGATCCCAGGACCCTGAAATCATGACCTGAGCCGAAAGCAGAGGCTTTAACACACTGAGCCACCCAGGCGTCCCTGCCTTTGCAATTTTAATGCTTGATAGTCTTTTTCATTCAGTTGTGAAAGACCATGAAACCTTAAATGCCACTCTCTTGTTTTTTTTTAAACAATCCAGCATATATATATTTTTAAGATTTTATTTATTTGATAGAGAGAACACAAGCAGGGAGAGTGACAGGCAGAAGGAGTGGGAGGGGGAGAAGCAGATTCTCCACTGAGCAAGGAGCCTCATGGGGGGGCTCAGTCCCAGGAGCCTGAGATCACGACCTGAGGGGAAGGCAAACGCTTAACCAACTGAGCCACTCAGGCACCCCCAACATATTTTTAAAATATATATTTTAAAGTTTTTATTTTAAGCAGGCTCCATACCCCACGTGGGGCTCGAACTCATAAGCCTGAGATCAAGAGTCACATGCTGTACTGACTGAGCCAGCCAAGTGCCCCCATGTGACTCCTTTTGGACGCTGTCTAGTTCTTGCCCATTTCCCTCCACTGAGGAAGAAAATGAAGGTAAATAAATAGCCACACCAAAATCAACTAGCAACATGTCTTTCACATTTTTGTCAGCATTTAAATAAGAAATATACAGACTTCTTGACATCTCTGTCTTTGGGCTTCCACAGAGGCTCACTTCACTCCTAAGTTAGTACGTAAAATAAACTGATGGAGGGAAGGCAAATGACAGTTCCATAAACTATTTTCTGTCTGGCAGTTGCTTTCCACTTTGGTCTGATTTGCTTCATTGTGTGGTTGAATGTGTGCCTCTGAAGATAAGTGAACTCACACGCAGCACACCTGTGTCATCACGTTACATTGCGGGAGAAACTCTCTGTTAAAGACCGTTTCTATGGAAGTAAAACAATTTTCAAAGCTTTTAGAGGATTACCAAAAGCTGTGGATGAAAAATTCTGGATACAATCACCTCTTCCTCCTCGAAAGCTTGTTCTGTTTATGTCTCCCTTGTGAGAGGAACATCTTAAATGAATAAAACTTCCCGCTTCAATTCATTGAGTCTCTAAGTGGGCTTCTCTTCGCTTCATATAACACTATTCTTTTGATACTTTTAAGTGCTTCCTCTTAACAGTTCCAAAAATACCGCAGTTAATTTCCCCTTGCGTTTTACCTCACTCTGAAATTTAGGTTAGTCATGGAGCGAGGGTTTCATTTGTCGTTTTGTTGAGGTCATGTCCTGTGGCTGTATATTTGTGTTCTGACTTGATGTATCTTCTGACTTATGACCAGAAATACTTGGTAAGTGAATTCTCTTTTCTTTCCTGTTTCTTCTATCATTTCTAATTCTGGTAGTAGTTCTAAGAGGTAGTTTGGAAGTGGTTTAGTCCTTGGAGACTGAATGCGAAGACGTTAGTGTCTGTAGGCTTGTTGAGATTTCTCCTAGACATCTAACAGAACATAGACGTTAGGAAACCATATTTGTTATCCATTGCTGCATAAGAAATTGCCCCCCCCCAAACCCAATAGTTTAAAGCAATAAACATTTATTATCTCTCAGTGATTGAAGATTGGAAATGTGGATGTGGCTTTACCAGATGGTTCTGACTTGGGTTCTCTGTCAAGGTTTTAGTGGTTGCTGGGGCTGCAGGTCTCAAGCCTCACTTGGAGCTGGAGAATCTGCCCAAGATCAGTCCTATGGATGTTGGCATGCCTCTGTTCCTTGCTAGCTATTGGCTGGAGACCTCCTTTGTGTGTGTTCTTCTCCATGGGTTTGATCACAGCTGGGGAACTAGCATTCACCCTTAGTGTGATAACGAGAAAAGGAAGAGAGAACAAGACAATACTTAAGATAGAAGCCACAGTCTTGGGGCCCCTGGGTGGCTCAGTTGGTTAAGTGTCTGCCTTCAGTTCAGGTCATGATCCCAGGATCCTAGGATTTAGCTGTGAATCAGGCTTCCTGCTCAGTGGGGAGCCTCCTTCTCCCTCTCCCTCCACAGGTCACCATGCTTGTGCTCTCTCTCTCTCTCTGTCAAATAAATAAATAAAATCTTTAAAAGAGAAAAGACAAAAGCCCACATTCTTTATAACCAATAGGAAGTGACAGAGCATCACATCTGCCATATGATACTGGTCGCAAGGACCATCCTTTATACCATGCAGGTTATAAGATTTACCAAGAGTCCTCAAGGACTCTCTGACTTGGCACCAAAAGTACCATAGCTTTCATTTCTTGGATGCCTACAGAGTGCTTTACTCAGATGACCTCCTCTCCTCTCCATGATGCTTTCAAGCAGAGAACATTGTCTTTAGAAAACAGAGGCTCAGAGTAGATGAATACTGAGCCTAATGTCACAGGGAGAAGTGCTCAAGCTCTTTTCAGTATACTGTACTTTCTTTATGTTGAAAATCTGCCCTGCTCACTTTGAGATGGTGTTTAAACTTCTAAAAGAAAATGCCAAACATCTTCCTTTTAAGCTGTCCTTGGTTCATCCCCCCCCACCCCTAAATCACTACCTTTACAGCAACACTAGCCTCCTATTTCCTCAGAGAGGATGTTTGCAACATTAAATAAGGCTTACTCTTTAATGTCTTAAGTGAATCTTTGAAATTTTATTTTATTAAATGCTTCAAAAAATCAAATACTACCTTCTCACATCAGATACTATGCAAAGATATAAAAATACGGATTTTGCCTTCGAGGAAGTCATAATATTTCAATGAAACAAAACACGAGAAATAGCTCTGAACATTTATATTTGTCTCTTTCATTAATCCAACTTTCCCCCATTTCCTTCAGACTATTAAATGTATTTTTAAGAAAACTGAAGATGACTTCTGAAGGTCAAAGCATGCCATCCATATATATTTTGCCTCAAATGCCAAGATGGGTACACTCTGTGGGCAAATAATGATCAAACAAAATGGAATGTAAGAGAGATGTTAAACAAGAAATGGCAAAATCGTTTGGACCCATTTATCACACGGTACTGCTCTTCCCATGTCCCAGGTCTAATATGGACATTTTTTTCCCTTCGAGTCTCAACTTGAGCCCATGGTTACCATAAGGAAATTGACTCAGTCACTGCTACCACGTCTTATTTTGTCCAGAAACAAACTTTGCTGTATTTCATATTTACTCTATTATTTTATGGTCACAATTATAGCTGGCAGTACATTTCAGACAATATTTATAATCCCTAATAAGTATATTCCTCCTTATACACAGTGACTTTGTGGGACTTTGCATTTAAACAAGCGCATGTGTTATTTTGATAATTTAAAAAGAGAAATATCAGCCTTCTTGTTCTCACTTTACTTACTTACTTACTTAATTATTTTATAGACTTATTTATTTTAGGGGGGTTGCAGAGTGAGAGAGAGAGAGAATCCCAAGCAGACCTCCCCTCCTTCACTGAGCGCAGAACCCAATGTGGGGCTCGATCTCCCGACCCTGAGATCATGACCCAAGCTGAAATCAAGAGTCAGCCCCTCAACCAGCTGAGCCACCCAGGCATCCCCTCTGTTTATTTTTAAATAAAAACAAAGCCAAACTATGGAAAGAACCAAGATGCCCTTCAACGGATAAATGGATAAGGAAGATCTGGTCCATATACACTATGGAGTATTATGCCTCCATCAGAAAGGATGAATACCCAACTTTTGTATCAACATGGACGGGACTGGAAGAGATTATGCTGAGTGAAATAAGTCAAGCAGAGAGAGTCAATTATCATATGGTCTCACTTATTTGTGGAGCATAACAAATAGCATGGAGGACAGGGGAGTTAGAGAAGGAGAAGGGAGTTGAGGGAAATTGGA
Organism: Mustela nivalis; assembly: GCF_964662115.1. NCBI lineage: Eukaryota > Metazoa > Chordata > Mammalia > Carnivora > Mustelidae > Mustela > Mustela nivalis. Next base: position 34,216,697 of record NC_139022.1, read on the forward strand.
AGGGGAGGTGAACCATGAGAGACTTATGGACTCTGAAAAACAATCTGAGGGTTTTGAAGGGGCGGGGGGTGGGAGGTTGGGGGAACCAGGTGGTGGGTATTGGAGAGGGCACGGATTGCATGGAGCACTGGGTGTGGTACAAAAACAATGAATACTGTTATGCTGAAAATAAATTTAAAAAAAAAAGTTCCTTGTAAAAATATTGTTTCTAAGCCACTATTATATTAATATCACAGGGTAGTTTAACACTGTTTTTATGCACATCTGAAGGCTCCATCAAAGTTGGAAAAGACAAATTTATGAAGAAAAACAAGCATTTACCTGTAAATGGATCTTTCTTTATAATTGAAGAACTATTTCTTTCTCAGTAATTGAAGTAGTTGGTGTTTCGTTGGAGTTTTGGAATAGGACAAAGACCAGGTTTGAAGTTTTGTTGCTTTGAAAGGTCTTCATAGGAAAGTTCTCCAACATTTGCTATCCATACCGGTGAGGTCACTGTCTCAGAATTATTTTGAAATGACTCTCCTTTGGTGGCTTTCATGGCCAGTGGCGCCTACACCAAGGATAAATGATCTGCAAAATGAGTTAAGTTGTCACATAGAATAAATGTATTCACTTCTCTTTATAAAAAAATCTTTAGAACTCATTAAGCAGCAGGTGATAGTAGGAAATGGACATACATTATTTATAAACATATGAGATGAAATAAGCAATTTAAAGCTTTGCACTCTTAAAGACCTAAGTGGGTGACAGCAGGATTGGTCTGAATGGGTCTGAGACATTGTCTGAGCAAACTTTGCTGAAGCAAAGAGGTTTGTCTCTGTCCAAATGTGAGTGTGAGAAAGCAGGAAAAAAAGAAAAGAAAAGAAAAATCTTTAAATTGAGTTTTTTGCATCTGGTCCAAATTTCACATCAAATCAGAATTTGTTAAATTATTATACTCACCCACTGTGGCTAATGTCAGAACTTTTTATCCAACTTAATATATTTGACACAAATCCTTGGCAGGAATTGCCAAACAGAAATGAAAACAAAGTTGCTACCAAAAGGGTTAATATCTCCATTGATGATAAAGAGGTTTCAAAGACTTTGGTTTAAGTTCTAAATATGTGTCAGCAACTTTATGGAAAATAAGAAATAATGGGAATGTATTCCCCCATTATGAGGGAAACATATGAATCATAATAAAGAAATCATTATAAGTGTAAGATTAATATAAAGAAAATAGAAATGAGAGCAATCATTTTACTCTGGTCAAGAGGAAATTCATAGTAAATTCGAATGACCAGTGTTTGTTTTTAACTTTTAGAAAATGGGAGAGGAGTTGACATGCAATATTACGTTAGTTTCACATATACTACATGGTGGGTCAACATTTATATGCATTTCAAAATGCTCTCCAAGATAAGTGTAGTAACCATCTGTGATCATAAAATTTGTTATGATCATTAATTTTTTTTTTTTTGCCAGCACTTTATTATGCAGCAGTCACAGTAGCATCAGCCCCCACGTTCCCGTGTCACCCTCCACTTATCCAGGGGTCCACTGGCCTTTTTCATGTTTGAATGGCAGATGCCAAGCTCCGCTAAGGCCTTCTGATCCCTTTTATCTTGAGTGTAGAGCTGGGCTTATAATAAGCTGAGTCTCAGAATTGATACTTGTCTCTTAATTGGTGATGATGAGGAACACTGATAGCCGCTGAGCTCCCAAGGGGGGGGGGGGACGGGATGGAAGGACTGGATTACAGAGGCTGCCCCGAGGTCATGTGGGGGTGGGGGAAGTAGAAAAGAGCCCCTACCCTATACCCTACACCCTATGCTGTACTTTACATTTTGTGGCTTACTTATGCCCAAACTGGAAGTTCCTACCTCTTAATCCCCTTTCCCCACTTTCCCATCCTCCCCCCTCCCTCCCCTCTGGCAATCACCAATTTGTTTTCTATAATTAAGAGTCGGTTTGTACTTTCTTTCTTTGCTTTGTTGTTTAGATTCCACGTGTAGTATCATATGGCATTTTTCTTTTTCTGTCTGACTCACTTCATTTAACATAATACGCTCTAGGTCCATCCCTGTTGTCATAGAGGACGATTTCATTCTTTTTTATGGCTGAGTGATATGGGTGTGTGTGTGTGTGTGTGTACCACATCTTCTTTATCCACTCATCTATTGATAGACACTTAGGTTGCTTGGCTATTATATCTTGGCTATTATAAATAATGTTGAAATAAGCAGAGGAATGCATATAACTTTTTGAACTAGTGTTTTTGTTTTTTTTGATGGATAAACCCTCAGAAATGGAATTGCGGGATCATTTGATAGTTCTTTTTTTAATTTTATGAGGAAACTGCATATTCTTTTCCACAGTGGCTGCACCGATTTACATTCTCACTAACAACACATGAGGATTTCCTTTTCTCCACATCTTTGCCAACCCTTGAATTTCTCGTCTTTTTGATGGTAGCTGTTTTGACTGGTGTGAGGTGGTCCTTCACAGTAATTCTGATTTATGAGTCCCTGATGATGAGCAATGCTGGGCATCTTTTCATGTCTGTTGGCCACCTCCATGTCTTCTTTGGAAAAATGTCCATTCAGGGCCTCTGCCCATTTTTTATTTGGATTTTTTTTTTTTTGGAGTTGAGTTGTAAAAATTCTTGACACATTTGGGATATTAACTCCTTTTCAGATACATCATTTGCAAATAAATATCTTCTCCCAGTTAGTTGTCTTGTTTTTGTTTGCTTTTTGCTTTTCATCAATGACAAAAACCTTTGTGTTAACTGTATTTCTTTATATTCCTATAATTAATATTGAAATATTATAACTGCTACATAATGAGAGAGGAACAAGTAAGTTTTCTTTCTAGATTGAAAGTTAGCTTTACACACTTGAGTTTTATTGAAGGGGCTAATCATGATATGTTGATATTTTCCCCCTCCTTAGTTTAACATAGTGGATGTGCTTAAAACTACTATTTCACCTCAAAAACCTGGTTATCCAGATACAGTTTTTGAATTGTGACATGGAATTAGATGGTAATTTTGAATTGTGACATGGATTAGAAAGTAATAGAAAATATAGAAAATATTATGGTTTTTCCAGTTTTATTGAGATGTAGTTGACACACAACACAGTGTAAGTTTCAGATGTATATCAAAGTGGTTGGACTTACCTATATTGGCAAATGGTGACCACAATAAGTTTAGTTAACATCCATCATCTTATATAGATATGAAAAGAACAAAGAAAAAAAATCTTTCGGTCCTCGTGATGAGAACTGAAGATACTGTTTAAAGGATTTTTTTTTTTGAATCAGTGAAGAAAAACATACATTTTCTTTAAAAGAATTTTAAAACATTAGTGTATATCAAGAAAGAGAGGAAGCTAATGCCTTATTTTTCCCTGAAGAAATTAATTTAAGTGGTTCATGGTAATTGTCAGAATATAATTCATATATAAATTATAAATGCATACTATATCTTATACATTATATATATTATATATATATTTGTGCTTATAATGAGGTAGAGAAAAGAGAAATTTGAATAATGTTGGATAAGAAAGATTTTACACATAAACACACAAGCGTGCACACACACACACACACACACACGACACTGAAAGTCCTCCCATTATTATCTCAATTGAATATTTAGGTTGAGCTTGAAAACTCCAGCTGAAGGTTGGGATAAGATATCTAGGAAGCTCTCTCTGAGAAATTCTGCTAGAGTGACACCTTTCAATTATTTAAACTTTCACATTTATTAAATAGTTATTTCTTTTATAGGTAAAATTTACTAACATTGTAATGCATAAATGTCAGCTGTGTAATTTTGATAAATGAATTCACTATATTTGTTTCCTTAATAGTATCCTTATAGGAGAAGTTTTTAATTTGATGAGACATATTTTATGCTTTTTTATGTTTACTATTTTGTGTTTTCTGAAGTAAGGAATATTTGCCTACTCCTGGTTCAAGAGGTTAACTTCCTTTGTTTTTATTTAATGGCTTAATAGTTTTAGTTTTCTCATTTGAGTCTATTTTCCACCCTGAATTCATATTTTTTTATGGTGTGAGGTAGGGATCAGGATTCATCTTTTTTCTGTATTTATATCCAGTTGTTCCTACACCATTTGTTGAAAGTATTTTGCTTTAGCACTTTTATTGAAAGTCAACTTACTGTGTAAGTCTATATCTGTACTCTCCTATTTTGTCACTTAATATATGAATACCTGACTTCTTGATTAGTGATGCTTTATAAAAAGTCTTGAATTTAGTCTTTCTGGGATTAATTCTAATTTTTTATAACCTGTACATTTCTATATATATGTTGAGTCAGCTTATTAATTTCTATAAAAAGTGTCTGTTGAAATATTAATTGGGAAGAATGACATCTGAATAGCACTGGATCTTCTAAGCTATGAACACAATATATCTATCCATTTCTTTCTATTCTTTAATTTTTCTAGCAATATTAGAGGTATGCATGACTTTACTTCTAAATATTTTATGGTTTTTAAAACACAAATGCTCTTTAAATATTTTATGGTTTTTATGCTATTATAAATGAAATGGATTTTTAATTTTATTTTTCTAATTGTCTGTTGCTAGCTTGTAAAAGATACTACTGATTTTTGTACATTGACCTTATATCCTGTCACTCCCCTCCACATTTCCTCCTTAGTTATATGTTTTTGTAGATTTCTTAGGATTATCTACATAGGTCATCATGACATATGAAAATAAAAACAATTTTATTTCTCCAATTATTTTCATGTAGATCTGATATTATGATGTAAATCAATATTATGATGAAGAAACAGAAGAGATTGTGTGAAACATGTTTTTGGAAAGCAGTCATGCTGTAGGACATTTAAGCAAAGAAGTCAGAGGGACTATTTTCACAAAAGGCTAGGACTGTCATCAACCCCTGGGGTTGAGGGCCTCTATCTTCGGGCCTTTTACAGACTCCATTCCTGATCTCACAGTGTAAGGTTTTTGGGGTAGAGGTTGGAGAAGCATACTTGGCCTGAAGTGGTTGACAGAGAGTATCTTGAATCCTGAAAGAAATGGAGATTGGAGGTTGGGCTCTAGCTTGGCATGAGTTAAATTTCTCTGCTTCAACCAAATTGATTGTCCCTCCCTAGGATGTTGGAACTCAGGACATCTCACTGTGTCGTGGGAAGCAGCTAAGGGGCAGTTAAAGGTTTCCTCTCAGTTTGGGGACTGGGAAACATTCTGGATGCTTGTCCATGACCCTGAAGAGGTACTGGAATGAATTTGGCAGCTGGAATTCCTGCAGAAAAAGGCCCTAGTGGCTGATTACGACTGGTGGTGGGAAGGAAAGGGTCATCACAGCCAAGTGGAAGACGGAGTATTGGCTTTGCTCTCTTTCTCTTTTGAAGAGGAAGAGTTTTTTTTTTTTCTTTTCTTTTTTTCTTTTTTTTAGGGACAATCTATCAAGTAACACTGTTAATACTTTTTGTGTCCTGTTTTAGGCTATCTTAGAACTCTAAAACAGACTCTGAAATGATTGATATGCATGGAGACTGTTGTTGGGAGCAATACTTTTAATTGAGTGAGGGAAGCAGGAATGGGCAGAGAGACAAGTTGACCTTAGATGCAGTTGTAACAGAAGCCAAACCAGTCCTACAGGGAGCTTTAATCTGAGATGGATTTTTAGAATTGTCCCCAGTTAAAGCAAGGAGATGGGTTTTGTCTTCCGTCATCAATCAGTCCTTGAATGTGAGCTTCCCTAAAGGGGGTTGTGTAACCTTAGGCTAGGCAGGGCTTTCAGTGGGGATCAGTTTCCATGGAGGGACTCAGCTGTGGGTTGTCAGCAGCCAGCCCTCCCACAGCTGGGGAAATGAGTGGCTTGGTCCTGAAGCAAGGATCTGACTGGTGCACCAGAACATCTCTACACACATCAAAGCTACCCGACTGTATTTGTGGGATCTCCACCAGTAAAGTGGACTAGGGAAATAGCTATCAGACATTTTATACTATTTTGACAGTGGGGATTTTGTTTTGAAGATTACCAAATGCCATTATCACACACACACACACACACACACACACACACACACACACTAGCAATAATTCCTTAATGTCACCCAAGACTCAGTCTATTAATAGGTCTCCAGTCATATCAGAAATGTCATTTTAAAATCCATTTGTTTGAGTTAGGATCCAAAAAGTGAGAGGAGTTACCTGCTCAAATAAGCTCTTACATTCATTGATTTTAAATCAGCTAAAGATGGTTGTAATTCTGGGAAGTTCTGTAACCATTCATGTCCTAATTACTGGGATGGGACTCTCTCCTTCATTGCCATTATTTTAATCTTTTTTTTTTTTTTTTTTACTAAAGGTAACACAATTTTAATTTCAATTTTATTTCACTCTGGCTGTTGACGACAGTGTCAAGCATAATGCCATCCAAAATAAATGTTTTAGTAGCACCTGGGTGGCTCAGTTGGTTAACTGTCTTGATTTCAGCTCAGGTCATGATCTCAGGGTCTTGGGATTAATCCCAAATCAGGCTCTGCGCTCAACAGGGAGTCTGCTTGAGTATTCTCCCCCTTTTCTCCTTCTGTCACCGCCTTCCCCTCCCCCACCCACTTGCACACATGCTCTCTCTCTCTCTCTCAAATAAATAAATAAATCTAAAATAGGAAAAGACTCCTTCTCTAAGAAAGAAAACCAATAAAAAATACACAAAGTAAATATTTGACCTATAATTTCCAATGTCACTACTGCTTAAAATGTTTCACAAGAACTAATTTTCTTCTTGGTAGAATTAGGCCCTCTTTTCTTTCTTTTTATTTTTTATTAACATATAATGTATTATTAGCCCCAGGGGTACAGGTCTGTGAATCGTCAGGTTTACACACTTCACAGCACCCACCATAGCATATACCCTCCCCAATGTCCATAACCCCACCACCCTAGGCCTTCTTTTCATATAGAAATTATAAGGCTTATCTTTGATAGGAAGGATCTCAAGACATCACCATTTCATTTTTACTGTCAAAATTGGTTTCTGAACTACTCCCATCCCTTGACCCAAATCTGCGTATATTCCTTAAATATTAAGATTATTCTCTAAGAAGGCTATTAGGTTATCATTCTGTATTTTAGGCTCTGCAACATTATCTACAGAATTTGTAGAAAACAAATGGACTACAGATTTAAATGGAGAAAATCTAATATGTGAACAGGGCTAAAAAATTGAAATGAATATTGTGTATTCTGAAAGCAAACATCTCTAAATGATTAGTGCCACTCTGATTGATTTGAAGAAAAAAATACAGGAGGATAGAAGGGTTCCTGAAAATTTATCAAATTCATGACTTTACCTTCCAAGTCAAGTAGGTCTTAACCATATTTTTTCTAATATTTTCTCTAAAATTTTCCAAAGATACAGAAAGGTCAAAAGTTTTTCAGTGAAAACTAGTACATTAACTATAAAATTATCCTTATACTGACCTTATCACACAACTATCCATACATCTTTGTTTTTATATATCCATCAACTTACTGTATTTTTGATTCATTGTAAAATAAATTACAGACTCAGTACAATACCAACACCACTGTACATTAGTGTGCATATTTTTATGGTTTTTTTTTAAGGTTAAACTTATATATAGTTAATGCACAAAGCTTAAGGATACCAAATGCACAATGTTGACATTTATTGCTAGATAAGTTCCAGCAATGCATATATCTCTGCAACGCAAATCCCTAATAAGAAACAGAATATTGCTATCACCCCAGAAAGTTCCCTCAACCCATTTCCCAGGAAATTTCCCCACAAACCTTTCAGAGACAACCACTGGTCTGAATTTGTCCAGCTCCTTTGCCAGTTCTAGAACTTCACATCAATGGAGTTATGCCATATGTGCTTTTTTGTTTAACACTTCTTTCCATCAGTATAATGTTTTTGAGATCTAACACCATGCTACTTTTATTAGTACTCTGTTTCTTTTTTGTTTTTGTTTTTGAATAGTATTCCTTTGTGTGAATATATCAGTTTATTCTCTTATTAATGGACACTTTGGTCATTTCCAGTTTTTGATTGTATGAATAAAATTGCTATGCATGAAGCACTGGGTGTGGTGCAAAAACAATGAATTCTGTTACGCTAAAAGAAATTTAAAAAATTGCTATGCATGCTTCATTTAAGCTTTTTGTGGATATAACTTTTTTTCTCTTGAGTAAATACTTAGTGCTGAAACTGCTTGGTCATAAAGTACACGTGTTTTTATAATTAGTATAGTTAGTTGTTCAGAAACTTTCAGAAACTTCCTCCAGAATGGTTGTATCATTTGCATGACAGTTTGAGGTAATGCACTTCCTTGCTAACTTTTGGTTTGCGAGTCTTTAATTTTAGCTATTTGGCTTTAAATGTATTGATATCTCCTTGCACTTTTAATTTGCATTTTCTTGACGAATAAAATACTGAGTACTTTTTTTAAAAAACGTATAGTTGATACACAGTGTTACATTGGTTTCAAGTGTGCAACATAGTGATTCAGCAACTCTACACATTATGCTGTGCTCACCGCCAGTGTAGCTGCTATCTGCCACCATACAATGCTATTACAGTACTGCTGTCTTTCCAATAGTCTTCCAAAAGTCTGACTACTTTCTAATAATCGTACCTTAGATACTGAGTGCTTTTAAATGAGTTTCGTGGCTATTTGTTTATCTTACTTTGTGAAATCATTGCAAATGATTTGCCCTTTTTTTGTTAGATTGTTTATTTTTTTATTATTGAGTTACAGGAGTTCTTTTATATTCTGTCTGGCTGTCCTTTGTGCATTTGTTTTTTTCCCCAGTGTGTGTATTCATTTTTGCTAATCCATTGTTGAGCCAAAATTTCTTATTTTGATAAAGTCTAATTGATCAGGTTTTTCTTTTATAATTACTGCTTTCTGCTTCCTATTTATGAAATCTTTGCTTACCTCTAAGTTTCAAAGATATTGTTTTTTTCTAAAATTGTTACAGCTTTTATTTCTAGATCTATGGTCTACTTAAATTAATTTTATTATGTGTTGGTGTGAGGTTGGGACTTGTGTTCTTTTCTGAAACTATGGTATCCACTTATTCTAGGTCCCTTTATTGAAAATATTCTTTTCCCCCTTTGAATTACTTTGGCATAATTGTTAAACACCAATTGATCTTAGAGGTATGGGTCTACATATTAGGTTCTCTATTTTGTTTCATTGATATACTTATTGATCATGTCTGTTGATCTGTCTTTGTTACTCTAGCTTTAAGCTTAGAAATCAGGTAGTATAATTTCTTCTACGTCACTCTTTTGTAAATATATTGCTATGAGTTCATGGTTCTTTATATTTCTGTAAAAAATCAGAATGACTGCAGGATTATGATGGAATGGCTTCTTTAGAGAAGGAATTATGTCTTAACAATATTGAGACTTTAATTCCATTAAAATTATGTATTTCTTTATTTATTTTGCTTTTCTTTAATTTCTTCCAGGAATAATTTATTGTTTTGAGTGTAGAGGATTTTACTTTATATTGTTTTATTCCTAAATATTTTATGTGATTTTATAATAGTAAGAAATTGTTTTTTCTGGGGTGCATGGGTGGCTCAGCTGGTTAAGCACCTTGGCTTAGGTCATGGTCCCAGAGTCCTGGGATTGAACCCTGCATTGGGCTCCCTGATCAGCTGGGAGTCTGCTTCTTCCTCTCCCTCTGCTTCTCCCCACCTCCACTCATGCTTTCTCTCACTTCCTCTATCGCTCAAATAAATAAATAAATAAATAAAAATCTTTATCTTTTCTAATCTTATTTCCATACAATTGCTTATATTAGCCTTTTATCTCCCAACCTTGCTAAATTCCTGTATTAGTTCCTGGTAGTTTTTTTTTTTTTTTTTTTTTTTTCAATTCTGTTAGGATTTTCTACATAAACAGTTATACCACTACCATGTAGTGACAACATTACTTCTTTGTTTCTGATGGTTGTGACTTTTATTCCTTTTTATTAACTTACTGCAGTGGTTGCAACTATCAGTACAATGTCAAATAGAAGTTTTGAGAAAGGATATTGTTTTCTTGTTTCATAACTTTGGGGGAAAGCATTAATACTTCATCATAAAACATGATGTCAGCTGTAGGTTTTTTGCCGATGCTCTTGATCAGGATATTTCTTTCTTGGTTCTTTGAGACTATTTTATTTTTAATCATGAACTGATGTTGAATTTCTTGAAATTTTTTTCTGGATCTATCAAAATGTTCATAACACTTTTCTCTTTTATACTATTAATAGAAAGAATCACATTGACATATTTTCAAGTGTTCTGCCAATCTGGCATTTGTGAAATAAACCTCACTTGATTTTGATGTATTGTTATTATTTTTTATATGGCTAGATTAAATTGACTTATATCTTTAAGACTTTGAGTGTTACTGATCTGAAGTATTCTTTTTGGAATATCTTTTTCATTTTTTAATATCAGAATCATGCTGCCTTCATAGATAAGTGTAGAATGTTTTTTCTTTTCCTGTTTAATGAGAGTTTATATAAAATTAGTGTTATTCCTTCATTAAATATTGGAAAAATTTCTGTAGTAAAACAATCATTGCATGGAGTTTTCTCTGCGGACCAATTTAAACTCCAAATTAATTTTTTGATAAGTATAAAAATATTCAGATATTCTGCTTCATCTTTGTCAGTTTTAGTAAATTTTGTTTTTTAAAGAATATGTCCATTTCAGCTCAATGTTCAATGTTGAATTGGGTGTATAACATTGTTCTTAATATTCTTATTGTTATCTCAACAGGATCTGGAGGTACAACTCTACCTTTCTTCCTGTTGTTAGGAATTTGTGTGCTCTCCCTTTGTTCACTTGACCAGACTAGCTAGGTGTTTTCAATTTTGCTGATCTTTCAGAGAACAAACTGTTAGGTTTTCACACTTTTCCTGTTGTTTGCTTATTTTCCATGTCATTGTTTTTTTTTTTTTTTTAACCTGATCTGTACTATTTTCTCCCTTCTATTTTGAGTTTGCTTGGGTCTTCTTATAGATTCTGAAGGTGAAAATGAGGTCATTGATTTTAAAATTTTCTTCTTTTCTAACATTAGAATGAAGATCTGTAGAAGTTAACATGCTAGAGGATATACACCTTGATAATGATAGAGTTAGGCCTTAGACATGGTCTAATAGCTTCCTGTCCAGTGTTCCTTCCACAGGATTTTACTGCTCACTTCCCCCTCCTTGTCCTTACATCTATAGCCTTCTAAGTCATTTAGATGTTTCAGTTTGTCCCTAAGGATTGTGAAAGGCGAAGAGCTCATCTTTACTTAGAGGACTCAGAGTACCATGGTGTTTTCAAAACAATGCCTCGCTGATGAATAAATGCTGCGAATCACCAGGACTAACCTGGAGCCTTTGGAAATGCTTTGGTTGGTGAAGAATTCAGAAGGGACTTTGTAATGGGTAAAACCCCCCAAATATTACCATAATGGTAACAATATTAATAAATTGCTGGCAGTGCCAACAAATAAAGCAACTTAGATCAAAATATTATAAGAAGATAGAAAGAAAAACGTTTGAAACTGAAAGATGTTTTGATTGCAAATTCTACAATCTTGAACAAACTAAATGCCATGTTTTTAAGAATTTTTAGAAAAGTTCGTAATGTTCAATATGAATTATACTTTATTATAGTGTGGCTCTCTGCTGTGACATTTGTTAATAATGCTTGCTTATATTTAATGATACATGTTGATATTTTAAAAATGAGGTCATAAGAATTAGTGACTGAAATTTCAGGATTGCCTTTTGTTTTAGGATTAACTGAGCCAAATGACAAAAATTCTCTCTACTCTTCTGGGACAACATAAATATTCTTAAATAATATTAATTACTTGTCCCTTTTCTCCTTACCAGATTAACCATAATTTCTGAGATTTCAGATTATCCCTAATCTAACTCCTTTTAGATTTGATTTTGTAATGGGCATGATATTCATTGTGTATAAGGTTTTTGGTAACATGTCTGTCCATTATGTAGCAGTACTCATTTTAATATTTTGTTTACAACAGAAATTTTTATTTTATGTTTTTATTTTATTTTATTAATTTTTTATTATTAAATTAATTTAGCCAGCATATGGTGCATCATTAGTTTTTGATGTAGTGTTCAATGATTCATTAGTTGTGTATAATCCTCAGTACTCATCACCACACGTGCCCTCCTTAATACCTATCACCTAGTTACACCATCCTCCACCCCCTCCTTCTGTAACCTTCAGTTTGGTTCCTGAAGTCCAGAGTCTCTGATGGTTTGTCTCCCTCTCAGATTTCTCAGTTTTCCCTCCCTTCCCCTATGGTTCTCTGTGCTATTCCTTACATTCCACATATGAGTGAAACCATATGATAATTGTCTTTCTTTGCTTGATTTATTTCATATAGCATAATCCCCTCCAGTTCCATCCATGTCAAAGCAAATGGTAGGTATTCATCCTTTCTGATGGCTGAGTAATATTCCATTGTATTATGGACCACATCATATTTATCCATTCATCTGTTGAAGGACATCTCAGGTCCTTCCACAGTTTGTCTATTGTGGACATAGGTGCTATGAACATTGGGGTGCATTACCCCTTCCTTTTACTGTGTCTGTATCATTGTGGTAAATACCAAGTAGAGCAATTGCTGGGTCATAGGGTAGCTCTATTTTTAACAGCTTGAGGAACCTCCATACTGTTTTCCAGAGTGGCTGCACCAGCTTGCATTCCCACCACTAGTATAAAAGTGTTCCCCTTTCTCCACATCCTTGCTGACACTTTTTTTTTTCTGTCTTGTTAATTTTTGCCATTCCAACTTGTATAAGGTGGTACCTCATTGTGGTTTTGATTTGCATTTCCCTGATGATTAGTGATGTTAAACATTTTTTCATGTGTCCGTTAGCCATTTGTATGCCTTCTTTGGAGAAGTGTCTGCAATGGAAATTTTTAATAAAAAGTAACTATAAAAAAAAAAGTAACTATAAATTTCCTTGAGTCTAGCAAAACAATTTTCAACATTTAAATGCTACTGTATAAGACTTTATCTCAGCTTTTAGAAAGACAGGTGATTGCTGGCAAATAAATATGGCTCTGAATTCTCTTGAGCATCTCGTACTACCTTCTAGGTGATTCAGATTGCTGCAGTTTAAAAAGAGAAAAAGGAAAGGGGGGAACATGAAAGAGTGGGAAAGGCACAGGACCAGGAGTAAGTAGAGCCAAGTTCAAGGCCTCCTCTGACATCATCCATATCGACGTGTCTGAGTGCAAGTTAGTTACCTCTTTTTGGCCTAAATTTACTCTTCCAAAAAACACAAAAGTTAATCATAATTATCAGACCAGAGATTCTGTTCATCTGTATGTGAATATTATTAAAGACCATATGTCAATCTTGAAAAGTAAGATAGTGATTATTTCAGTAGGGAGATGAGACTTGAAAATCTTCCATCAGCAAAATTTGGATGATTTCTCAGAATTCAAGGAATTTGACTAATGGCAAGGAGGAGCCAAAGCCAAAGGATTATGCTACCAGGTGCTTACCAGGTGGTTTGGGTAAAACTTTTGGTTTGACCTAGTGGAAGACCATTGTGTTGGAAACAGGTTGAAAGAGGATGGTGACTTCCTTACAGAGACAGTTAAAAATTTTCATTTATATGTGATTCAAATGAACTCAGCACCTGAAGCCTATGTCTTTAGGTCAGAATGAATGCAAACTGATTTGTATTGTTCCCTTCTTTGTAGTTTTCCTATTGCTGATAAATTATTCAGTTCCTAGCAAGTGTATTGTCAGTTTTTTCCCCTTTCAACTGACTGAGGAATTGTGGGATTTCTGTTGTCTTAATTGTTGTCTCTTACTGACAAATTACAGATAAATTTTCTGACCAGTTACATTAAATAAGTACATGTTGATTAATTTTTTTTTTTCCTAGGAATTTGGAAACATTAGATAGTCCTGGTAATTTGGCTACAGTAGAGTAACACCAGAAAATTCGGATGTAAAACCTCTACATTGTACTTGATAGTACTTAATAGTAGAAAATATACATTTTTTTGGGCGCCTGGGTGGCTCAGTGGGTTAAGCCGCTGCCTTCAGCTCAGGTCATGATCTCAGGGTTCTGGGATCGAGTCCCGCATCAGGCTCTCTGCTCAGCAGGGAGCCTGCTTCCTCCTCTCTCTCTCTCTCTCTCTCTCTGCTTGCCTCTCTGCCTACTTGTGATCTCTCTCTGTCAAATAAATAAATAAAATCTTTAAAAAAAAAAAAAGAAAATATACATTTTTTTAAAAAAGATTTTATTTATTTATTTATTTATTTATTTATTTATAGCAGACACCCACTTGTAAGTAGGGGGGAGGGGCCGTGGGGGAGGTAGAGAGAGAATCCCAAGCAGACTCTGTGATGAGTGGGGAGCCTGAGACAGGGTTAAATTCCATGACCCTGAGATCATGACCTGGGCCAAAGCCAAGCGTCATATGTTTAACCAACCACCACCCAGGTGCCCTGAAAATATACTTTCACAAACGGTAACTCATCAGAAATTAGAATAAAAAGCTGAGAAAAGGGACGCCTGGGTGGCTCAGTTGGTTAAGCAGCTGCCTTCGGCTCAGGTCATGATCCCAGCGTCCTGGGATCGAGTCCCACATCGGGCTCCTTGCTCCGCAGGGAGCCTGCTTCTCCCTCTGACTCTGCCTTCCACTCTGTCTGCCTGTGCTCACTTTCGCTCGCGCTCTCTCTCTGACAAATAAATAAAATCTTTAAAAAAAAAAGAAAGCTGAGAAAAGGGGGTTAAAAGCAGAGTCCCTGAGAGAGAAACGAGGTGTCCTTTTCTGGTCAATACGAATAGTGAGCTGAAACCAGCAGTTATCAGTCATGCTCCTAACATATCAGATGCTGGGTAAAATATAACAGTAAATAAGTAATTAGGTCAGCCAATCAGTGACACAGTCAATCAGTCTGGGTTCAAAAGCTTGAAAGGAAAGATCCCAGATACCAAATTTAATACAAGGCCAGGAAGATATGTGCCAAAGTTGGAATCTCACAAGTATAATTACATTGTTCTTAGAATCTGCTATAAAAGTTTATGACAGTAATTTTGAAAGCATAAACGAAGTGGACAATTTCTTGGGAAACTATACATGATAAAAAGTGATTTAAATAAACACTAAGCACTAACACTAACCCTTTGCACCCCCTGCCCCCCCACTTCCATCAAGACACCAGGCACAGGTAGTATTACAGAATATATTAAAACAATCCTCCAAGGGAGAAGTGATTTTTATTCTGTGCAAAATGTCAGAGAAAAAGAAGCTGAAGCCACCCAACCATTTATAAAGCCACTATAACCCTAATACCAAACTTGATAAAATAAGGACATAAAATCACAAGACGGTCTCCACAGAAACACTGATGCAGAAGGTCTCAATAAAATGTTGCTTCATCCAAACTGAAAATGTTTATAATTGAGGCACCTGGCTGACTCATTTGGAAGAGCATATAACTCTTGACTTCAAGGTTGTGAGTTTGAGCCCCACACTCGGTGTAGAGATTACTTAAATAAATTTTTAAAAAATGTTTAAAATTAAATATATATTATTATCAAATAAGGTTTGTCTCAGGAAGGCAGAAGTGACTTAACATTAGAAAAATCTATTAACTTTGTAAATTTTTAATACCCAGGTTTATTAAGTGTAACCTGAATGGCCTATGAGGTATTCTGGATGATAGACAGATTTATTATCCATTACCTTATAGTAAATATTAAGCCCATCACCTCTGCTTCCCCTTCCACTCCCTAGGGGTCACAGAGTAAAGCCACACAGAAGACCTCCTACGCAAGGAGACTTGACACTCCATAGCTGAAGAATGGAGAATAGTGGATTTATTCCTTCTATATACAGGAGAGAGATAGCTACCCTCCTCCCCTTAGACAAGGAAGGAAATATATTTTTACCCATTTGAGAGTAATTTAGAAAGGATCTCCGATTCTCAGTCTGACCTTTGAAGTGCAAATATATCTTTCCAGGGGCGGGAGAAATGGTTGAAGTTTCTGGCTTTTAAGATGCAGAGATGTACATGTTCAAGGTCTGGCATTCATACCAGTTGAAATCTAAAGCCCTCAGGTGATAGGGCTTCAGTCTCCCCGTAATGTTGGGGCCTAACGTAGGGATGCAGTCCACTCTATAACTCTTTGCCCTCTTGATCCTTTCAGATCAGAGCAGTTAACTTGATGGTTGCAGACTTATTTCTTAGAGCATTTTTCTAAGGGCAGTGAAGGCAAACCTTAACTTTATATTATATACATTTTTTGTGTGTGTATCTTAGAAGGCTAGGATATTAACAATGGGTCAGTATTACAGTTTTATTGGAAGTCTTGATGAAAAAAGATAAAAATACTAAAAATGTATAAGGATAGAGACAAAAAGAGATGGTTCAGGCATACACTACAGTCTAAACCGCATGTACACAGAACATGCAGAGTCCCACTCAAATAAATTATTAACAGTAATGAAAAATTCAGCAAGCTTGTTGAATGCAAGATACATACATAAGACTCGACAGAGTCCTACATAGTAACAAATTAAAAATGAATTTGGAAAATAAAATTTCATCTGCGATGGTGACTGGTAACTGGGAATACATCTTTTAGAAACCTATATTCAGTTCATCATGTGGAAAATTGGAATATTTAATTGGAAAAATTAAAGAAGACTCAAAGGAAGGCAGAGATAGAAGCAAGTCTGGAGGTCAGACTCAATTTTGTGAAATCTCAGTTCTCTTGAATCTGTGATCTGAGTGAATTTCTGCCTGAAATCCTTAGGGCCTTTTTGAGAGATTGGAAAGGCTGATACCAAAAGTCATAGGAAAGATTGAGGTTCATAGGAGGTGAAGAAAAACTTGGAAGAATAAAGAAAACTTGCAATATAAAAAATTAGGAAGTAATATAAACTTACGGTTCTCCAGAGAAATGGAACTAGTGGAGGAGGGTCGATTGATCGAGATTGATTATAATGAATTAGTTCACATAACAGTAGAGGCTGAAAAGTGCCAAGATCTGCAGTCAGCAAGCTGGAGACCTGGGAGAGTCAATGATGTAGCTCCATTCTGCATCCAAAGGCCTAAGAATTTGGAGAGCAGATGGTATAAATTGCAGCCTGAGTGCAGAAAATTAGTGTCCCAGCTCAACAGTTGGACAGTTCCTTCTTACTCAGCCTTTTTGTTTTCTATTCAGGTCTCTGTTGATTAGGTCAAGGACATGCACAAGAGGAAGGGCATCTTCTTTATGCAATCAATAGAGTCAGATGTTCATCTTGGCCAATGGCACCCTTACAGACTCATCCAGAAGAACATTTGACCAATTATCTGGGCACCCCATGGTCCAGTCAAACTGACACTTAAAAGTAATGGTCACAATGGCTAACTCATGTATTTTACTCACTATCTACGAGGCACTATTCTAAGCACTCTGCGTATGTTAATTTCCTTAGTTTTCACAGTCACCTATGAAACAGGTATGATTTTTATCTCCATTTTATAAATGAAACGAAGGCTCACTGAGGTTAACAACCAGAATATTTAACCCAACGGTATAGAATGCCAGGAAGTAGCCACACATACATGGAATCTTGCCCATCAGTTGGGGAGAAGACAGTATTGTGATGATTGCTCATCTTTAATAAGTTGCTATTTTTAGCTCACAGCACACAGAATAAATTGCAGATGAATTCCCGTTCTCAAACTGAAAAGCAGAAGTTCAAAATTTGAACCAAAAAATGTAGAAGAATATCTTTATAACATTGTAGTGGGGAAGGAATTCTGTAACACAAGGTAGAAAAAAATCCCACCAAGATTGATAGTTACATCAAAGTGTAAAACATCTCTAGTCACTATACCTCAGAGGAGCTTGTTGCCTGCCATGTACTGCTAATCACTTCAGTATATTAACTGAGTTAGGCCTCACAAAACAAACTGAAGACATTCATACCTGATGACCTAGCCATCTTGCTTCTACAAAGATATGTTACAGAGGATCGTGTGTTTCTTTGTGCCTGCTCTGTTGTAACCACTCAAGATTGAAGGCAATACAGCTATACTCTAAAGAATGAAATCAATGAATAGATAAATAAGTAAGGCATATTCAGATAATTGAAGTGTTTAAGATTAAGAAGCTTAATCTATACGACTCAGTGTAGATATAGCTCCCCCAAATTTTGAGCGACAAAGAGTAAGTTGCACAACATATGTAGGGTATAATATTGTCTGTCTACTTTTAGAAACACAAAAAACTATTTTGTACACTGTGAATTAACACATGAATTTTAAAAATGTAGACATATAAGAAAAATTAAAACAATATGTCATGAGCTTCTAGAGCTTTAGTATATTTTTTTCAATGAGTAAATGTCAAATGTTAACATTTATTAATTTTGGGTGATGAGTATGTAGATTTTTAAAAATAGAACCATCTTTACTCATGTATAATTATGAAATATTAAATAAGAATTGAAGTAAAATAAGAGAAAAATATTGTACCACAGAGACAGACTGGAGTGTTCATAGTTCTTTTGTATTCATGTAGTGATTTTGATTAGATACCGATGAAAGAAGGATGATAGTTGAAGAGAGGGGGTGAGATATTACCCTCTGTAGCCCCTTCTATACTTATGGAACCCAAGGTTACTGACTCAAAGTAGGAGACTAGACTGTTTTAGGATGAAATCATGAAGCTAGCAACACAGTCTTTATGGATATTACAGACTGGGGCTGAAGTGCCCCAAACATACCCATGGGGATTGTCCTTGATTCTTTCAGTAAGAACAGGTCAAGACAGAGATGTAGGGAGCTGAGCAGATTATCTGCCACTCTACAAATGCTCAGTGCTAGTTGTTGATAGTATTACATGAATTGAGTTACTTGTAAATTTCAACTGTATTTTTCAGAGCATACAAGGCATAAAGCTTCTGTAAGTCTTTGGAAGTTGGGTAGAAATCAAGAGCTAGAAGAGTTTAGAAATGACTTTTTGAGATCCTTTACTTTGTTGTCAGCAGCGATCTGTTATTTGAGACATTTGCTTTTCCATCCAAAGCATCCCCATACTTTATTTATGGCTTGGAGTGTTTGTCTACAATAAGTAGGAATCTTAAGCCTCTAAAATAATTTGGGGGAATGTCTTTTAGCTTAGGAACTCTGTGCATTTTTGTTTGAAGGAGGTAGGCAGTGAGCCCTGAGGCATTGGCTGGCTGATGGACAGGACGCCAAAGGCTTTCCCTGAGCCCTTCACCATAGCCTAGAAGATGGTCTCAAGTGTTTCAGACTATGAAAAACTAACTGTGAAACACTAACCAGATTGGTTTAGTAATGTGGTGAGAGTGTCTGCCTCTAAGGGATGGAGTCACATTGAACCAAGCTCACAGAGGCTAATGGATGTAAGCCAGAATGTAGGCTATTGATTTACAATGACCTGAGTCCTTAGGGCAGCCTGACCAGTACATTTACACCTTATTAGCAAAGCTCCTGGAGAGTTTACCAGCCAAACAAATCATATTACAGCATACGGAAGTATGTTTAACAAAGATGTGTACTTTTATGACATCGCTTTAATGGAAAGTGCCAGCTTTTCCGTCTGAATTTATTTATTTAGATGTCTGTATATTTTCCCCTCACTTCCCAGCCTTTACAAACGCCAGCCGATTGTCTGGATATTTCATTAACTAGCTTTGTCCACTGGATTAGAATTGCCATAGTTAACAAACATAAATGCAAAGGAAGACACACATTTATGCACACATTTATGCACCATGCTTTCTGTGTTTATAGGCTTGATTCTGCTTTTTGTTTGCATTTTAGATTCCACATATAAGTGAAATCTTATAGTGTTGGTCTTTCTCTGAGTCGCTATTCCACTTAGGATAATACCCTCTAGGTCCATCTGATGTTGTCACAAATGGCAAGACCTTATCCTTTTTACAGTCGAGTAATATTCCATTGTATATGTCTATGACATCTTCTTTGTCCCGACAAGGTGAAGGGGACTGGGAGATACAGGCTTCCAGTTATGAAATGAATAAATCATGAGAATTGAAGGTACAACATAGATAATACAGTCGGTGGTATTGTCATAGCATTTTATGGTGACACACGGCAGCTACGCTTTTGGCGAACAGAGTGTAACATACAGATTTGTTGAATCACCGTGTGGTACACATGAGCTAATGTAACATTGTGTGTTGACGATACTGAAAAAAAGTATTCTACACTTTTCTTTCTTCAAAATTTAAGAAACTTTATTGAGATTTAATATAGAAGCTGTATAACTCATACACTTAAAAGTTAGCATTTTTTAGAAGGTTCTATGGTTGCACCTTCATCTTCATAATATAATTTAAGAATATTTTCTTCCTCCCTAAAGGAAACCCATATTGATTAGTAGTTATTTCCCATCCTTCCCGTTCTCCAACTCCCTCTGCTCTAGGCAACCACTAAATTTGTTTTGGTCTCTTTAGATTTGTCTCTTCTGGAGAGTTCATAAAAATGGAATCATACAATACGTGGTCTTTTATAACTGACTTCTTTCACTTAGTATATTTTCAGGCTTTATGTATGTTGTAGCATATATCACTACTTCATTCCCTTTATGTCTGAATAATATTCCGTTGTATGAATATAGCCTATTTTATATATCCATTCATTTGTCGGTTACTTTTTGGTTTGTGTGAATGATACTACTATGAATTTTCATATACATATACAAGTTTTTGTGTGAACATAGGTTTTCCTTTCCCTTGGGCTGATTCCTTGGAGTAGAATGTCTGTGTCTTATGCTATCTCTGTGTTTAACCTTTTGAGGAACTGCTAAGCTGTTCACCAATATAACTACATCATTTTTACATTTCTACCAGCATATGAGGATTTCAGTTTCTCTACTTTTCCCAAATCCTTAATGTGTTCTCTTCTTTTTTATTATAGCCACCATTGTGAAGTGGAGTAATACCTCATTGTAATTTTGATTTACATTTCCCTGATGGTGAATGATGTTGAACATATTTTCATGTGTTTATTAGTTGTTTGGAGAAATGTCTGTTCAGATCCTTTGCCCATTTTTAAATTGGGCTGTCTTTTTTTATTATTGAGCTGCAATTAACTCTTTATATACTCTGAATGCAAATTCTTCATCAGAGATACTCTGTGCAAATGTTTTCTATTTTTGATGGGTTATAATTTTATTTCATTTCATAATGTGCAGTATGAAAGTTTTCAATTTTCATATGGTCTAATTTACCTATTTTTTTCCTTTTGTCACTTGAGTATTTGGTGACACATTTAAGAAACCATTACCCTCGCCCAAGATGACTCCTTGTTTTCTTCTAAGAGTCTTACAATTTTAGCTCTGTGATCATTTTTTAGTTAAATTTTGTGTATGATGTGAGGAACAGGCCCAATTTCATTCTTTTGCTTTTGGTTTGCTCTTATTTTTGTAGTTTCTTAAGATGTTACTCATTGAAATCCTTCTTCTTTGTTAACATAGACATTTACCATTATAACTTTCACCCTGAACCCTGATTTTTTTGTAGCCTGTAAGTTTTGTTATTTTTTTTTTCATTTTCATTCATCTCAAAATATTTTCTAATATCCCTTGTGATTTCTTCTTTGGCCAATTTGTTATTAGCGTATTTAAGTTCCAGGTATTTCCTTCAGTTCTTGGCTTCCTTCCTTCCTCCCTCCCACTCTCTCTCCCTTTTTTCTTTTCTTTCTTTCTCTCAGAGAATGGGAGAGAGCCAGAGAGAGTGTGAGTTCACAGCAGGGGGAGCAGAAGGAAGAGGGAGAAGCAGACTCCCTGCTGAGCAAGGAGCCTGATGCAGGACTCAGGGATCATGGCCTGAGCTGAAGGCAGATGTTTAACTGGCTGGGCCACCCAGGCATCCCTCAGTTATTGGTTTCTGATTTCATTTCTATGTGATAAAAAAACATACATTCCGGGGCGCCTGGGTGGCTCAGTGGGTTAAGCTGCTGCCTTCAGCTCAGGTCATGATCTTAGGGTCCTGGAATTGAGTCCCACGTCGGGCTCTCTGCTCGGCGGGGAGCCTGCTTCCCTTCCTCTCTCTCTCTGCCTGCCTCTCTGTCTACTTGTGATCTCTCTCTGTCAAATAAATAAATAAAAATTTAAAAAAAACATACATTCCATTATTTCATTTATTTTTAATGTATTGAGATTTGTTTTATGGCTCAGTATATTATCTGCTCTGGAGAATGTTCTGTGTATGCATGAGAAGAACATGTATTTTATTGTCCAGTGGAGTGTTGTAGGGAGTTGTTAGTTCTAGTTGGTGTATAGAATTCATCAAGTCTTATTTTCCCTTGTTGATCATCTGCCAGGTTGTTCTACGCATTGTTGGAACTGGGGTAATAAAGTTTCCTACTATCATTGCTGAATTGCCTATTTTTCCCTTTTGCTTCTTTTCATCTTGCCCTTTTCAGTGTGGGACTTCCAGCCTATGGGTGAGTGGGAAAAGGGGATCAGAGCCCCAGTACTTTCTGCCTGCAGTGTCTGGGGTAGAGCTTCTACCCTGCAAGTGGCAACTGAGTGGGGAAATACAGTCCCAGTCCTGTTGTCTTCATCTGCCTGGAACAGAGCTTCTGCAACATGAAGCTTGTGGGGGGTGGGGGTGAGAAGTACCAGAAGCCTAGTTTTCTGGTGGTGAATCCATGGCTTCAAACTGGGAGAGTGGGGAGAAGGGAGTGCCTGTCTTCTTGACTGCATACTCCTGGGGTTGAGCTTCCTGCTATAAGGGACTGAGTCATGGCTCAAATGCCACAGATTCTCTTTCTACTGAGATGTAGTTGATTATTTTGAGTGAACGGCTCTCCATTGGCTGTATATGCATTTAGGACAATTTCCAGAGAATATGAATGATTGATGGTTGTTTTTTATAATTTGCACCAGTTAAATTGTTGTTTTTCTCGGGAGAGGTTTGCAAACCTGTTCCTTCCTTTTTTTAAGATTCTGAAATACCATGATTTTTTTTTGCTTCCTTCTATTTCCTCTCTCACTTTTGGTTTAATGATTTATTTTTATAAGAAGATCATTTCAGTGTTAATAATATGAAATGGAATTGTAAAGGTATATTCAATAAATAGTTTCTTCTCTATGGGATCACTGTCTGCCATTTCTTAGCTATTCTATGAACACAGATGGCTTCCTTGAGATTTATGTGGAGACTGAGTCTGATAAAAAATTGTAGATCATATTGCACTGACTCTGCTCTTATTTCTATATAACAGTGATGTACTACTGTCTGTGAGCTTCTGCAGACAGCAATTTGGGGACAGTATCTTGGAACCTTATTCAGGCAAACCATCACATCCTTTAGTTTCCTTGTGCAATGTCTTGTTACATGGCATTAAATTTCAGGCCAACCATGTTAACAGCCTCTGATTCTTACTTGGATTAATACTGGTATCACTCCTAATCCAGACAAAATGTACCGTTTTATAATTGCAATAGTGTACTAGTTATAGTTCCATCTAGTAGCCATGGTCCCTGTGGTCAAAAGTAAGACAGAAATAATTTGCATGACAGAATTAATTTCACTGGACACAGGGCTTTCCCCATGTTGTGAGAGTCAAGCAAAGATCAGGATAATTAAGGCTCAGAGTAAGAGGTATTCTCAAATACTGTATAAAGCCCCAAATGAAACCAACTTTCTAGATCTATTAGGTCTGATCATTTCCTAGTACAGCACTTTATCCATATTCACATAATGGCAACAGGAATGGTGGTGGGAAGTGGAGAACCTACCAAGAGAGATACCATCCTGGAACACCCCTCTCTTTTTTATTCTGAGAGTTCTAAAAGATTATCTTGTCATTGTGAATTCCCAGTATTTTATTTTATTTAAGATTTTATTTATTTATTTGACAGACAGAGATCACAAGCAGGCAGAGAGGCAGGCAGAGAGAGAGTGGGGGAAGCAGGCTCCCTGCTGAGCAGAGAGCCCGATATGGGGCTCCATCCCAGGACCCCAGGATCATGACCTGAGCGAAGGCAGAAGCTTTAACCCACTGAGCCACCCAGGCGCCCCACCCTCCAGTATTTTATGATACGTAGTTTCTACCAAAAAACACTGAAGAATCCTGGTTTGATTAGACATCATAGTATTTCTTGCACATTAAAAAATAATAAGTATCAAATATTGTACCTCAAATAAGGAGGAGACATTAATCTCTTCTATTGTATTTTCTGAGGACCCTAATTGGGTCCAAACTCTGGAAGCATCCTTACTTAACAAAGGTTTAACAAAGTAATCTCATCTTAACAGAAGGGAAAGCCACTATACATTTGCCCTGCTATTCAAGGCTATTGCAAGATATTTCCAAGCGGTGGATGAGGGAGGAAGAGAAGAAAGTTTCTAGTTTTTTGGCTCCTTTGGATTTAACATCTAATTTTGCTTTAGCATCACACCTATTATGATTATTATAAGTTGAATCTTAAAGTGTATTGAAACGCAGTGTCTAAAGCCATAAACATTGTGTGACAGGACAGAGTTTTAACATCTTAATGTACCTCCTCCCACAATCTCATCTAAGTTCCTCAGTTTGCAGGGTTAGACCTAGAAAACCAAATGACTTGTCTAAAATCAGACAGGTCTCTTGTCCAAGTCTCATAGTCCTTTGAGCTCATGGAGCTGCCTTTTAAGAGAGGTTATCTCCCGGGATATAAAGACTGTTCATAGTGTTCAACACTTCTATCCCCTTCCTGGTTTCTTAGACTGACCTGCCAAACAAGTAGGAGTAAAAGTTGATGTCAGAGTTCATGGCTCGCCTTCCTTGCCACAGCAAACCCTTCAATCATTTTCTGAAATGGCAGGGTCATGTTACAGTGGAGCCCACAGAAACCTGGGTGACTTTTTGGAGCAGGGCTCTGGGCTTGCCTGTTTTAGACACATAGAGTGAAAAAGTCAGAAAACTGTGATTTTAATCCACTGATATTGTGAGTCGATTTGTTACCTTGGCAGAGCCAGTTCTGTCCTTAATATAATTTCCAAAGCTCAGGAGAAGAGATCACTTGAAGCCATTGTTGCATAGAAGATTTCTCTTAGTTTGCGGAATTCTCTGATGATGCCCACTATGCAGGACAGCAGGTCTATTCAGCCTGCTGAAGAATAGCAGCAAGGAGCAAACTTAAAGGGAGCCCAAGGCCTGAGGGGATTTTTCATGTTTTTTCTTCTAATTCAATAGACCACTTCTGTGTTTTTGGTAAAACACTGCCCATCCTTATGTAGAGATAAAATGGGCTCACTTTTGGTTGTTGAGCAGCACAGACAGCTAATAGGAAGCACACTTAAACCTGAGGTTCTGTCTTTTCAAAAAAAAAAAAAATGTTTTAAAATCCATTTGAAAATAGTCTGGTTTAAATCACCTCATGTGGAAGGCATTAAAGATATTAAGTTTGCTGAGAGGCTTTACAGTGGATTCTAATGACACTAAAGTATTTACCAGTAATATGATTTCTTTATATGCTGCACAGCCATTTTTATGTTATATTAACTTCATTTTGTGTTCTTTGGATCATTCCCGCACTGCTAAGTATGCAATGCGTTGTGGCCTAATTGCCTTATTATGCACTATTAAATAAACTATAAAAAAATGAACAGAAGTGTGAGTTAAACAGAATGAGACTTGGTCACTGTGTGTGGTACGGGAGAGCAACGCAATAGAATCATCACAAATATAAATGGAATATTAAACAGAACATACCACCAGAATCAAGACCTTTCAGAAGATTTCTCGTTTTGGAAAAAAACAAAAACAAAAACCCAAAATGGACCAATGGGAACTTACTTAAATCCCAATGAAATGGAGACTTAAATGTAACTCACTTAAGGATAGCTTCTATTTTACAAACAATACTTCTTTTTCAGTATTTTACACCTAATTTAAAATGCTCACATTCTCCCAGCTCTCAATAGTATATTAAAAGCTGTAAGTGATAATACTTAAAGGGTTTTTAAAAGATTAGCTAAGTCATTCCTTTTCAAAGGCATCTGCCTCCTACAGGTAATTGGATAAGGGACAGAGTGAAAAGGACAGATATGTCCTGTTATTTTTCAAAAAAGTAAGATTGTTCATGTACGAAATAGAGTACTGACTGGTGATTGCTCACCATAACTGTTCTGTATAGTTCCATTAAAGGAAGACTTGAAGGTCAAAGTTTATAAAAACAGGTGTCATTCTCATAGATGCTAGTTAGTTGGGTTTTTATCTGGCTTCCCTGATTGTGTTTGTTTTGTTTTTATTTGTATGAAGTAAACATTTCTGTCTGAAACAAGAATATTCTTAATCTGTTTGCCTACTTGCCTCACCAAGACACCCATTTCTTTGACTTGGATGATCAGCCCCCAGTGCGTGAACTTCCACGTCCGGACCTCTCAAGACGTTCCCCCTTCTTCCAAGATTAGCTCCTAATCTCCAGCCCCCCTGTGCTTATTCCTATTTTTGATGTGATTATACACCAAAATTCAACGTGTCTAAAACTAAATTTGCCTTCTTCCTGCAGTCTTACCCCCGAAACCCATTATTTCTCTCAGTGACGCCATCTGTCTTCCTGCCCCAAGCTTGCATTCTCCAAATCCCCTTTCTTTCTTCCCACCTTTACTTCCCTTCCACACACATCTCTTCAGCCCCAGATCCAGGTCATTCAAATAGCTCCTGATTTCTGACCATAACCCTCCTTGGCCTGGCCCAGCCCTCAATACAACTCAGCAGCCCTGGGGTAGTGGCTCTTTGACTGGTCCCCTGGCCTCCCTCTCCTGACACACAGCAGCCCTCCTCAAATACTCCTGTCACCATGGTTTTCAGCTGTTGGTAATACCCTCCCTCTTCTCTTTTGCACACAGAGTAGAGTAACAAGGTCCCAGCCTCAGACTCAAGGATTAAGACAGGTCTGCCCCCATCTGTGTTTTTTCTCTCACTTTCTATTCCTTCTCAAACAGGTCTTTCCACTCCAGCCAAGACTGTAGCTGCTCTTTTGGATTTTGAGCCTTTTCTTGCAGATTTCTTGCTTAGAAAGAGGAAACTCTGCTGTTCCCAGCCAGATCTATCTTTGTGCTTGTGCACTATATCCCCCTCTATTTTTGTAAACGCTGTCCTGTGCTGAATATGTATTTAGTGGGCCTCTGGGGTGGATTCTGTCTTGGACGCTCATCTGGTGGGAGCTGAGGGAAAGGGAAAGTCTTTGTGCCTGGCTCCCTTGTGACAAGATCCCACTTGGTGTATAGCACAATGACCCGGGTCTTCGAGGAGACTTCCCACAGTAACTGCTCTCTGAACACACAGAGAGCCTCACGTTCACCTTCTCACCACCATAGGTAATGTGGCTCCCTGAAGCCTTTTTTGTCAGTGAACGAGCTAACTCTGCCTTGGACAAGGTCTTACCTTTCATATGAGTCAGCCCCCTCATCTGTAGAAGGAGGTATTGAAAATAGTGCATGGCTAAGGTGAACTCCATGATTCTGGTCATGGCGCATGTGTTTTCCATGGCCGTGCATTGTTGGCTAGCTTTCCGTACCCATACCTATTAGATGGCTTGATCTTTGCAGAAAGACTGGTAAATTCTCAGCAAATGTTGGTGCCTTGATTTTTAGTATCTTCAGGGTCTTTCTTATACCTCTTGTCTGGAGACATTCATGTCTGCTCCATTCCTGTTTCTTAATTCATTGTAGGAGCTTTTTCTTGTTCTTGAAAGAAAGGCAAATAGGAACATTTCTAACACACAGTCTCAGAGTGACTTTCAGGAACATTAAGTCGGCTCATGTTTTCCTCTGGAGGGCAGTTTTAGGAAAGAAAACAGACTCTTAAATGGTATTCATCTCTCCAGTGATACCTAGTACTCTAAAGTTACCCAGGCAAACCGCAAGACACTACGGACTCCAGGAAACAAACTGAGGGTTTCAGAAGGAAGGAGGGTGGGGGGATGGGTTGACCCAGTGATGGGCATTAAGGAGGGCACAGATTGCATGGAACACTGGGTGCTACACGCAAACAATGAATCCTGGAACACTACATCAAAAACTAATGGAATACTGCATGGTGACTGACATAACATAATAAAAAAATAAAAATAAAATAAAGTTACCCAGGCTCATCATTTGCCTGCTAGAAAGGACTTGGGATGTCTTTTCACAAAGAATCAAAGGGGTAGCAAATTTAGTCATTAAATGAAAAACCCCATCTGAGTCACAAGTGATTTATATATGTGTGAAGCCCAGAAGAGGCTGGTATGTAGGCACTGTGTGTCAGAACAGGAATCTACAATGGGGATTCATTAGGCTGGAGATGGCACCGGATTCCAAGTCTTTAAATGTTCCTTATTGAGTCTGTGCAGATAATACCACCAACACTACAGCATGGGCTCAGGGATTAAAATAAAAATGAGAATAATTCTTATCTTTCTGGGTAGAGTAAGAGGTACATTCTTCTTTCCATCTGGGACAGAAAATCCAGCCTAGCTACAAATCAGGTTGCTATAAATTCAAAGTTTTTCTGTCATCTGGGTTCTCAGTTCTTTTTTTTTTTTTTTTTTTTTTAAATTTTTAACTTTCTTTTTTTTTTTATTGGTGTGAATTTTATAGAACACAAAATTAGCCATACTGATGTGTATACTTTTGTGACATTTGGTGTGTTTCTTTTTTTTTTTTAAGATTTTATTTATTTATTTGACAGACGGAGATCACAAGTAGGCAGAGAGACAGGCAGAGAGAGAGGGAGGAAGCAGGCTCCCTGCTCAGCAGAGAGCCCGATGTGGGACTCGATCCCAGGACCCTGAGATCATGACCTGAGCCGAAGGCAGAGGCTTTAACCCACTGAGCCACCCAGGCGCCTGGTGACACTAACATTGTGTCATGTTAGTCATCATAAAACGCATCATTAGTTTTTGATGCAAGGTTCTAAGTTTCATTGTTTATGTACCATATCCAGTGCTCCATGCAGTACATACCCTCCTTAATACCCACCACCAGACTCACCCATCCTCCCAGCCCCCTCCCCTCTAAAAGGCTCAGTTTGTTTCTCGAAGTCCACGGTCTCTCATGGTTTGTCTCTCCCTCTGATCCACCTCCTTCACTTTTCTTTCCTTCTCCTAATGTCCTCCATGCTATTCCTTATGCTCCACAAGTAAGTGAAACCATGTGATAATTGACTCTCTGCTTCACTTATTTCACTCAGCATAATCTCCTTCTGTCTCATCCATGTTGATACAAAAATTGGGTATTCATCCTTTCTGATGGAGACATAATATTCCATTGTATATATGGACCATATCTTCTTTACCCATTCATCTGTTGAAGGGCATCTTGGCTCTTTCCACAGTTTGACAATTGTGGATGTTGCTGCTTTGAACATTGGGGTGCATATGGCCCTTCTTTTCACTGCATCTGTATCTTTGGGGTAAATACCCAGTAGTGCAATTGCTGGGTCATAATGATGAAGTTCTTGAACATAGGTGAGGTTTGGTGGGCTGAGGTCCAGAGCTGATGACCAAGAAAGAATTCTTGAGACATCTTTGGTGCAAAATGGTGGTTTATTAAAGCACAGGGACAGGACCCGTGGGCAGGAAGAGCTGCTGCCCCAATATCCTGAGGAGTGGCTGATTACATACACAGGAGTTGGATAGGTGAGGACAAAGAGGGTGTTCAGAAGAGCTATCACAGTAAAGAAGACTGTCAGGATGCTGGAGGCCTGGTTATTGTCAAACCAAGGCTGTTTTTCCCTCTAATGAGGCACCAACATGAAGACAGTTGGGAGTTTCCTGGTGAAATGTCACGTTCCTCCTATCACACATCCTTGTCAGTCAGTGAGCTATAGATTTAGAAGAAATTTAACTTTATTTACATTTCCTTTGCTTCAGCCTCCTTCAGTTTTATGGAGGGGAGGGCAATGTTAGGGCTTTAGGAACTGATTTACTTGTCTCTGGAAGTTAGGCTATTGATAGGATAACTTCTTTGTTGTAAATCACTAGGACATTTGTAAAACGAGAGAGACTCCTGTCTTGCAGGATTGTGATCTCTACAAGTTAACTATTTGTTTTTCTTTTAGGGCAGCCAGGAGTGCCTGAGGGATGTCACACATGTCACCGAGGTGGGGGAAACAGGGGGTGTAAGGTGACAGCTTTTGCTTTGTCCTTAGCCAGCCTTCTGCTCCCTCATCAATAAGATAGCTCTATTTTTTAATGTTTGGATGGATGGAAAGGTGGGATTGAAGGGAATTATCACTAAGGGCTCTTCATTCTCTCCATGAAGTTAAGGTAAAATCGTCTACTGAGAGTGAGGAACCATGGGCTCTCAATTCTTACTGTGTATCTGCATCATCTTCCTTCCCAAGCTTTGCAGTAGACCAGCCCAGACCCTTGCTCTCTTTCTTAACTTTCCTTCTTTTTTTCTCTTCCAGTGGACAACTTTACCTTTAACTTCATGGAGAGAATGAAGAGCCCTAAGTGATAATTCCCTTCAATACCACCTTTCCATTCATCCTCTGTTGGCTTCTTTCAGTGCTATTGAAATGCCTGGAGATGGTGTCCAAGGGTTAGATCTCCAACTCCATAGCTTTAAACTGTATTGATCAGCCTGTGCATCCCTCTAGAATAGTGGCTCTCAACCCTTGGCTGCAAATTCGAATGAGCTGGCTAGCTTTTGCAAAACTGATGCTCAGGCCCTACCTCTGGCCAGTGAAACCAGAAGCTCTGAAGGTGAAGCTCATGTATCAAGTCATTTTTAAAAGCTCCTTGGGTGTAGCGAAGCTTCTCCAAGCAGCCAGGCTTACACACACATCATTAGCCTAAAAACTCCATGAAGTTAAGTATCTTGTGTGTGTTGAAAACGGTTCCACTCTGCAGAGCACCTGTATATCAAGTAATAATCATGGAACAATGTTCTTCTTCACGTACCTGCCAAAATTGCTATATCTGACTGAAATGAATTTTAGTATTCATATAACCAAAGTGGAAAAAATGATAATATGACAGTAATTTTTAAATTTAAATTTTAAGAGCCTCTAAATACCAAAGTGATAGTTATTAGTGAATAATTTATGCCTCAGTTATTAGAATTAATATGTTCACTATTTCTCACATATGCACTTGACCTCCAAAGTTGTAGCCATTTCTTAATTAGAAACCTAGGCCCTCAGTGCTTTGTGCACTAAGTTCCTTTGCTCTGGAAAAACGGTAATGATTAAGGTGTTACAGTGATTGGTATACTAAGATATGATTTTATTGAAAGTATTTCCTCTGCAGACAGAAGAAAATTCCATGAGCCACATTTCTATCCTTACCACTTGTGTCTATGCCTGGACCTTGAACAAGGCTTATTATTCAGCCATATTGCTAACCACATTTGTGGTTGGTTTCATAAAGTTCCCAACATTTTAATGCAATTAAGTGTTGAATTTGTATTAAAATAAGTATTCAAGGATTTTGCATTAAATAAAGGATAAGATATTTCTTCTTAAAATAGTAAATGCATTTTATTATATTATGTTATATACATTTATTAAATATTTATAAGATGTTAAGCATATGCCGTATACATAATGTGATAACAATAACAAGGACAAGGCTGATAGAGAAAAATTTCATTTGAACCATTTCTTATGAATTTTTGTCAGTTCTTATTTTGAACCAGGTGTTAATTATGCCCATTTTATCCTACATATACCATGGAATATTACTCAGCCATAGAAAGGAATGAAATGCTGATACATGCTGTTTAACATTGTTAAATCTTGAAAAAAGTGTGCTAAGTAAAAGTCCGAAGACGGTCTGAAAACCGTACAGTACATGATTCCATTTCTGTGGCATGCCCATCACAGGTAAATCTATAGATACAGAAAAGAGTGGTTGCGTAGGGCTGGAAATGTTGAGGGGAAAGGGACAGTGATGGATATTGGGGACAAGACTTCTGTTGTAATGATGAAAATGTTCTAAAATTGGGGTGATCGTTAAACAACCTTGTGAATATACTCAAAAGCAGCGAACTATAAGCTTTGGTGAATTGTGCCGTGTGTGAATTATCTCAATAAAGCTGCTATAGGAATTTTACTAATGAAAGAAAACATGAAACACATTTTATCTTCATTCTACCTGAACTTTAAGTTTAAAAGCTGGATAGAATGTCCACGAATGCACAGAGACTCAGATATATTGCCATCATGAGCTCTTCCTGCAGAATTGAGTAGACAGTAGGTTTTAGAAGATGAGAATGACTAGACATACCAGGGTCAGGACAGGGGACAAGGACGAAATAGACATGCACTTAAAACAGCAAGACTTAATGGCTATAAATAGGGTGATCCCATATGCTAATTTGCCAGGAAAGCCCCCAGTTTATATGTCTTGCCCTGGCCTGATTAATAATGGTCCCTTAACTCTCAAAACTTTTCTGACTTAGTAAATTATACAAATGCCCTTGAGTGACGGGAGGTAGTAGCATACATAAAGGCAATACGCTCTAATACGGCAGATATATAACTTGTTAACAATGGGCGGGAACACTAGGTGAATTTACAAAAAGTAGGGTGAGCCTAATAATTGCCTTTAATGTGTTCCTGGGAATGAAAGGATATTCCTTGAAATTAGACTCTAGGGGAAAGGGGCAGAGAGAAGATATTGTTAACTAAATGGAGACCAGGAATCCAACAGAAAATTTATATGTGTTTAGGTTTTATAGCCAGAAGACCATCAGAAGTCCTTTGTCTCCGCTGCCCTACTCCAAATGTGTCATCCCACATAGTTGATAAAATTTGAGTCTTGTTGTTCAGGGTTTTTTTTCTCCCCACTGTCATACTGGATGATGTAAGGGGATACACTGCAACTGAGTTTTGCCACAGGTGTTTTCCATTAGTTTTGCTTAATTTATCCTGTTTAGTCTTTCGTTAGGGGTAATTCAGGGTGATTTAAAATCCACACTGCCAACTCTTCATCTTCCTCCCATTGCCTCCAGAAACGAGGTCTCCCTGTTTCTTGGTTAATTTCTTTTTTTCTTAGCACATCTTACAGCAAGTAACTAAGAAAGAGCTTAAGAGTTTATGGGAGGATTTGTTTTATAATTTGCATTCCTGAAAGAACTTTATTTTACACAGATCTTTCGTTGATAGTTTGGCTAGGGAGAACATTCTGGTTAAAAGTCCTTTTCCTTCATTTGTTTCAGTTCTTCAATTCCAGATATGAGTGAAATCACACAGTACTTGTCTCTGACTGACTTGTTTCACTTAGCACTCTACTCTCTAGCTCCATCCACATCATTGCAAATGGCAAGATTTCATTCTTTTTTTATGGTTGAATATATTCCATTGTGTGTATGGGTGTGTATATTTTATCAACTCATCTATGGATGGACCTTTGGGCTGCTTCCAAAATTTGGCTATTGTAAGCGAAGCTACATAAACAGAGCGCTGCATATATCTTTTCAGATTAGTGTTTTCAGGTTAGTCCCCTACCCAGTAGGGGAATTAGTGGATCATATTTTTTATTTTTTGAGGAATCTCCACAGTGACTGCAGCAGTTTGTGTTCCCACTGATAGTACATGAGAGTACCTTTTTTTCCTCGTCCTCACCAACACTTATTGATTCTTCTGGTTTTGATTTTAGCCATCCTGACAGGTATGAAGTGGATAGCTCATTGTGATTTTGATTTGCATTGCCTTGATGATCAAGGATGGTGAACATCTTTTTAGGTGTATGTGGGCCATCTTTAGGTCCTCTTTGGAAAAATGTTTAGTCATGCCTTCTCCCCATTTTTTTTTTTTAAAGATTTTATTTATTTATTTGACAGAGAGAAATCACAGTAGGCAGAGAGGCAGGCGGAGAGAGAGAGTGGGAAGCAGGCTCCCTGCTGAGCAGAGAGCCCGACTCGGGACTTGATCCCAGCACCCTGAGATCATGACCCGAGCCGAAGGCAGCGGCTTAACCCACTGAGCCACCCAGGCGCCCCGTTCTCCCCATTTTTTAATTAGATTGATCGTCTTTTGGTGTTCAGTTATAGGAGTTCTTTATAGAGTCTGGACATTAACCCTTTATTGGATATGTTGTCTGCAAATATCTTTTCCCATTCACTAGATTTCCTCTTCATTATGTTGATGGTTTGCTTCATTGTGCAAAAGCTTTTTAGTTTGGTGTATTTATTTTAGTTTTTGCTGTCTTTGCCTGAGGAGATACGTCCAAAGACTGATGTCCAAGAATTAGCTACTGATGTTTTTGTTTAGGAGGTTTATGATTTCAATTCTTAAATTTAGGTCTTTAATCCATTTTGAGGTTTTGTGTACAGTGTAAGAAAGAAGATCAAGTTCATTCTGTTGCATGTAGCTGTCCGATTTTCCCAACAGCATTTATGGACCAGATTGTCTTTCACCCATTGTATATCCTTATCTCCTTTGCTATAGATTAATTTGCCATATAAACATGCGTTTATTTCATGATCTATATGTCTGTTTTCATGTGTCTATAGCTTGGAATCTGGAAGCCTGATACCTCCAGCTTTGTTCTTCTTTCTTAATATTCCTTTTGGCTATTCAGGACTTTTTTGTTGTTCCATACAATTTTAATCTTAGGATTTTAATTTTAATTTTAGGATTATTTTGTCCTAGTCCCGTGAAAAATATTATTGGTATTTTCCCAGGCTGCTTGGGTAGCTCAAGTGGCTAGGTGCCTAACTCTTGGTTTCAGCTCAGGTCATTATCTTGGAGTTGTGAGATTGAGTCCCACATCAGGCTCTGTGATCGGGGCCTCTGCTGGAGATTCTCTCTTCTTTTCTGTCTCCCTCTAGCCCTCTACCAACTCGTGCTTTCTCTCTCTCTCTCTCAAATAAATAAATCTTAAAAAAAGGAAAATGCTATTGATTTTTTTAATAAAGATTTTATTTATTTGCTTGACAGAAAGAGATTACAAACAGGCAGAGAGACAGGCAGAGAGCGGGAAGGGAAGCAGGCTCCCTGCTGAGCGGAGAGCCCGATGTGGGACTCGATCCCAGTACCTTGGGGTCATGACCTGAGCCAAAGGAAGAGGCTTTAGTGCACTGAACCACCCAGGCACCCCTGCTATTAATATTTTTGATAAGGATTGCTTTGGCCCTTTAGGTTGCTTTGGGTAGTACAGCTATTTCAA
This sequence comes from Mustela nivalis, assembly GCF_964662115.1. NCBI lineage: Eukaryota > Metazoa > Chordata > Mammalia > Carnivora > Mustelidae > Mustela > Mustela nivalis. The sequence goes on from NC_139022.1 coordinate 34,251,874, forward strand.
GGATATTCTTTTAATTCATGAACATGGTATATATTTCATTTGTTTGAGTCGTCTTTAATTGCTTTCATCATGGTAAAATTTTCAGAGCTCAGGTCTTTTATCCCCTCGGTTAAATGTATTTCTAGGTATTATATTGTTTTTGATGCAATTATAAATGGGATAATTTTCTCAATTTCTCTTTCTGGTAGTTGGTTATCAGTATACAGAAACACAAAAGATTTCTTTATGTTAATTTTGTACTCAGCAATTTTACTGAATTTATTCTAATAGATTTGTAATGGAATCTCAGGGTTTTTGTATATAATATCATGTCATCTGCAAATGTAACAATTTTGGCTCTTGTTTTACATGTTCAGTCACCCTTTCTCTTTTTGATTAGAGCATTTAGTCAATTTGCATATTATTTTATTTTGAAGATTTTCTTTATTTATTTGAGAGAGAGAGAGAGGGAGATAGAGAGAGTATGAATGGGGAGGAGAGATAGAAGCAGGCTCCCCACTGAGCAGGGAGCCCAAATAGGGGCTCCATCCCAGGACCGTGAGATCATGACCTGAGCTGAGGGCAGATGCTTAACTGACTGAGCCACCCAGGGGCCCTTCATTTTGCATTTAAAAGTAATTATTGGTAGGTATATACTTATTACCATTTTGTTAATTATTTCCTGGTTGTTTTCATAGTTCTTTTCTTCCTCTTTTCTCTTGAGATTGATGCCTTTTTTTTTAGTGGTATGTTTGGATTTCTTTCTTTTCATTTTTTTGTATATTTTATGTAGGTTTTCAGTTTGAAGTTACCAGTGATATTCATGTATAAATAACACCCTATGTAGATAGCAGTCAATTTTAAGTCAATGGTCCCTTAAGTTTGAGCACATTCTAAAAGCACTACATTTTAACTCTTCCTCCAGGGTTTTATGTTTTGACATAAAATTTTGCATCTTTTTATTTTGCATATTCCTTAACTACTTATAGATAAAACTGATTGTATTGAATTCATACTAGCTTTAAAGTGGTTGATCTACTACCTTTACTCTCTGTTTGCTTTTACCAGGAGATCTTTTATCCCCCACATAATTTTCTTCTAGTTATGGCTTTTTTTTTTTTTTTTCTTGCTTAAAGAAGTCCCTTTAAGGGGCACCTGGGTGGCTCAGTGGGTTAAAGCCTCTGCCTTCGGCTCTGGTCATAATCCCAGGGTCCTGGGATCAAGCCCCACGTCGGGCACTCTGCTCTGCGGGGAACCTGCTTTCTCCCCTCTCTCTGCCTGCCTCTCTGCCTACTTGTGATTTTTCTCTATGTCAAATAAATAAAATATTTAAAAAAAAAAAAGAAGTCCCTTTAACATTTCTTGTAAGGCTGTTGGTGATGAGCTCCTTTAACTTTTGTTTGTCTGGAAAACTCTTCATCTCTTTGGTTTTGAATGATAATCATGCCCAGTAGAGTGTTCTTGGGAGATTTTTTTTTTTTTTTCCTTTCTCCACTTTGAATAGATTATGTCACTCCCTTTGGCCAGCTAAGTTTCTGCTGAAAAACCAGCTGGGACCATTGACTTAAAATTAACCTTAAAGGGCTTCCCTTGTCTATAAATTTTTTCTTTTCTCTTACTGCTTTAAAAATTCTCTTTATAATTAAGTTTTGTCATCTTAATTATTATATATCTTGGTCTGGATCTCCTTCTGTTCATCTTGTTTGGGGCTCTCTGTACTTGCTGGACCTTGATGTCTGTTTCCCTCTTCAGGGTGGGGAAGTCTTTGGTTATTGTTTCCTCAAACAAGTTTTTGCTTTTTTCTCTTTCCTCTTCTACTGGGACCCCTGTAATATGATTGTTAGTACAGTCATTGTTCCAGAGATCACTTAAACTATCCTCATTTTTTAAAATTCTTTTGTTGTTGTTGTTGTTCATCTTGGGTAATTTCTACTATCCTATTTTCCAGATCACTCACCTTTTCTTCTGCATCCTCTAACCTGCTATTGATTATTTCTAGTGTGTTTTTTTTCCATTATCATATTCTTCATCTCTGATGAGTTATTATTTTTTTTTAATTTCCAAATTCTTTGTTGAAGTTATCAATGTGTCCACTCACTCTCCTGAATTCAGGGACCATTTTTATTACTTTGGACTCTTTATCAGATAGATTGTTTATCTCAGTTTTGTTTTGGGTTTTTTTCTTCCACTTGGAGCATACTCTTCCATCTCATTTTGCCTAACTCTGTTTATTTCTATGTATTAGGTAGGTCAGCTATGTTTCCTGGTCTTAAAGGAGTGGACTTAAGTAGAAGTTATCCTGGGGGACCCAGAAGAACATCTCCCCTTGGTCACCAGAACTAGATGCTTCAGGGGTGTCCCGATGTGGGTTACATGCATCCTACTGTTATAGCTGGGCCGTAACTACTGAAGATGTGCTGGTAGGTGTGGCTAGCACCCAGCCTGGCTGGCCTTAATGGGTGGCTGTTACTCCTGACAGCTGATTGGTGGGCAGGGCTCACCCCTGGTGTTTCTAGCTGCAAGGCCTTGCTATAACAGCTGTAGGTATGCTGGTGATACAGCTTACCCCCAGGACAGGAGCCACTTTGTGAGGGGAGGAGTTTCTAGTCCCAGCTAAGGTCACCCATGGCCGGGGGGTAGTCATTGGGATCCACTTTGGTGGAGTGTGGTGGGGTGGGGGTGGCAAGTGCTCATTTTGGCTGCGACTGCTGCTAGTGGGAGCTGGGGGTATATTGTCCCTGTGGAAGCCACTACTGGGTGTGGTGTGGAGGAAACCATTTTGGGTGAGGATGCCAGTCTTGCCTGAGGTTGCCTGCTGGTTTTGGTGGGGAAGGAGCCACTTTGGAGAGATACCTGTTCTGGTGGGTCCACAAGGAAGCCAGGGTGGTATGAGGGTGCTAAGAAGGTAGATGGAGTATTAGAACTAGAGACCATCAGCACTTCTTTCCTGGAGAAATTTCCCACAGATCCCTCCTCCTCTGGCACCAAATTTAGTCAATAAATTTCCTTCACATATGGCTCAGGTACTTTTCAAATGGCTGTTTCTCTGCTAGGTCTGGGAGTCAGTAAGTTTGTATACACACTTTTAAGAGCAGAGTCTAGGTTTCCTATAGGACTCTGGCTCTCCCGACTGAAGCCTCACTGATTTTCAGAGTCCCTGGAATTAGTCTTGCTGATTTTCAAAGCCAGATCTTTGAAGTCTTATCTGGTTTGTGCAGGTCTCTGTGGTAGTGGTGGTGGTGGTGGTTGTGGGGAGGAGGGGTGGTTTGCCTGATGTGAAGCTTAAACCCCTTGCTCCTCAGGGGGACCTCCATGCCTTTGACACCCCTCCTACTTGTGGGTCACCAGGCCAGGGGTGTGGGTCCCAGTCAGACCACGTCTCTGCCACTGCTACCCTTTAGCTATGGAAGAGCAGTTGTGTGAGTCTTCATGTAACTGTCAGAGTTGTTGTGTATGTTGTTGTAACCCTGGTGTGTCCTTGGGAGGAAGTGAGCTCAGGACCCTCCTGCTATGTTGCCATCTTGATCAGGATCTCCCTAATAGCTTCTTATACAAATTCTCATCTATTTCTCAAGAGTCTTTCTGCCTCTCATTTTTCAGCCTTTTCATTGTATTGAATTGGGGCTTGACTTGCTTTTTATCCCTCTCCCAACACACACATGTACCTTTCAGCCTCCTCTGAGCATTTATACCTCGTGGTCTGCTTCCTGCCTTGTAAATATATGTTAACATTTCTTATCTGCTTCATCTCTTCACCAGCACCCTTAGATTTTGCAGAGTTTGGGCTTTTTACTCCATTATTGTCTTTTTTAGTTAGACATTGGGAGACCTTGCATGGAGATTTAGATTTGGTTTTCCTTCTTCCTTGGTAGCTCACTGGTGGAGCTACTCTCCAAGGTAGATTTCTCTATTCCCATTGTATAGATAAGAAATAAAGGTGCAATAAGTTGCTGAAGGCAGCACAGGTAAGAACCTGTGCCATTAAGATTGAGCCTGGGGTGGGCTGGGGGGCACCTGGGTGGCTCAGTGGGTTAAAGCCTCTGCCTTTGGCTCAGGTCATGATCCCAGAGTCCTGGGATCAAGCCCCACATCAGGCTTTCTGCTCAGTAGGGAACCTGCTTCCCTTCTCTCTCTGCCTGTCTCTCTGTCTACTTGTGATCTATGTGTATCAAATAAATAAAATCTTAAAAAGAAAAAAAAAAAAAAGATTGAGCCTGGGCTTGACTCTCACATCCTTTGTACAAACTGCTTTACAAGAAATAGTTCAAACTGATAGCTTCAAACAAGACTCCTGGCCCCCAAAGTACAGACATTTACTGATTGATTCCCCAGACCCTGTGCTAAGTGCTTCAAATACATTATCTGATTTTACTCTCTCAGGAACCACCATGAGACAGTTACTATTTCTCTCCCCAATTTGAAGATGAGAAAGTGGAGCCATAGAAAGTTCACACAGAATACAAGAGAACATCCTAAACAAATAGAGTCAGGACCCTAATTCAGGGGCCAGCAGACTTTTCTTGGAAAGGAATAGTTAGTAAAGGTTGTAAGCTTTGTATAACTTATCTCTTGCAATTACTCAGCTTTGCCATTTTACCATGAAAACAACTGTGGACACTGTGTCAAGAATGAACATGGTTGTAAACCATGTTGAGAGCTTTCAATCTTCCAACACCTTAAAAACAAACAAACAAACAAAAACAACAAAAACAAAAAAACTTTCTCTGGGGAAAATTTTTAAAAGCATCCTCAATGTCAATCAAAAGGGTTAAATCAGTGAGGTCATCAGTGCCTAACTTTTCTGTTTTATGGTTTTGGTAACAAGACACAGATGGTATCATCAGTTCCAAGCAAATAATGAGATGTTATCTCTCATATTATTCATTTGGAAGCAAGATCCATAAAAAGGTTTCCTTATCAATGCCACATAGCCATGGGCTTAGAAAGGAGTAGAAATGTACTGGTTTGGTGACAGAAAGATTTTGCTTAAGAGCATAACTTGGGGACACTTAGTGAAATATTTCCATTCTTCAAAAAGGATTTGGTTCACAGTTTGTCTTTGTATTGTGTAGGAAACTAGCATGATAGCAATAATTTAAGATTCTATTCCTACTAGAGTATAGACTTGTCAGCTATAATCAGGGTTCAAGGTTTGGGATGGAAACTTTTTTTTTAAGATTTTGTTTATTTATTTGACAGAGATCACAAATAGGCAGAGAGGCAGGCAGAGAGAGGGGGGGATGTGGGCTCCTTGCTGAGCAGAGAGCCTGATGCAGGACTCGATCCCAGGACCCTGAGATCATGACCTGAGCTGAAGGCAGAGGCTTAACCCACTGAGCCACCCAGGCTCCCCAGGATGGAAACTCTTAATCACCTTTTATCCTCTCTGCCACAGTGAATAAGAACAAAATTTCTAAAGGGTTCTTTTAAATTGGAAAAATGTACTTTATATTCAGCAGGGAGAAAGAAATGTGTAGCTAAATGAAGAGTAGCAAAGGAGAGTTAACTTTTCTTCCCTGGGAAATGGCGTTTATGCTCAGTTACACAAAACCCTTTCAGCATGATTAGGAACTAAGACTCTGGAGGCAGGAAGGGACCAAGCTGTCTCCAGGATTTGAAAAAGAGTCAGGTAGAGTCACTGCATTAAATCAATAAATCAGATTAGAATCCAAGACACAAAACTGTTAAGAGTCAGACCTCCCTTTGCATTCAGTACTTGAACTGTTTTCTCTGCATGTCAAAAATTTCACCACACGTTTCTATATCGATTAGTTCCTGGACCCTCTGTCTCTGGGAGGAGACAGGATGGCAGTAATGCATTGGTCTGTCATCACCAACTAAAAGTCATCTGCAGACTTCACTTGTTGGGAAGCTAGCCCTGCAGACAATTTTAGCAGCTCTTTTATACTCTAATGTGAAGAAGCAGATACAACTTTGCCCTGGAATATTTCTGTTTGAGCCACAAGCTTCTAGCAGTTGTCATTGCCCAGAATGAGAAGAAAAAACAAAAATGTTTTGGGGCTCCACCATCCAGAACTGGGAGGATTTGTATTAATTTTTATTATTTTTATTAACTTTTATTAATGAACCCACTACCCAAACTATATCCGGAGACAAATGCAGCATTTCATTCATTTTCATCAGGGTATAATTGGCACATTAGTTTCATGTGTACAACATAATGATATTCTAATGTAGAACACAGTTATTTTATCTAAAAGAACATTGTTGGGTTTGAAGAATTTACTTCAACTAGGATTTTCCTATCTGTGGTTTTCAAAGATTCTTGATTCAATGACTCACTTTTTTTTCCAACCGATAACTTCTGATTTCTCTCTTCAGTCTGATATTAGTGGAGTAAAAAAAGAAAAATGGTTTGAAATTTCAACAATGTGAGAAAAGAATGAAAAGCAGAAAGGAACTGATTTTCTTAGGCTTGGTTTGAGGAGGGAGATTGTACTTATATATACGGTATTTGGGTTGGGCCCACATAAAAAATTAATTGATCACTATTAGCACAGGGCTCTGGAATCAATGACAATTAAAAGTATTTGAATGATTTGATTCCATTATAAACATGTTGGGAAATCCTTGGTTGGTAGATCTCAGCATCCCTGAAGTCAGTGTGTATGGGACCCTTAGGACAGAGTATTTCTGAACTGTAGTCTTAGGACCATAAGAATCAGAATAATCTGAGGTTTTTATGTAAAAGATGAATTTCTGAGATTCACTCCAGATTTTTAAGATAAAATCACTGGGTAGGGGCACCTGGCTGGCTCAGTTGGTAGAGCATGCCACCCTTGACCCTGGGGTCATGAATTTGAGCCCCATGTTGGGTGTAGAGTTTTCTTAAAAAAAGAAATAAAATTAAAAAAAAATTTTGGGATGGTTTCAAGATGTAGAAGTAGCATCTGACAAAATGTAACATTTGTAAGAAAGCTTTTAGTAAACTAGGAATAGAGAGAAACTTGGTCAACTTGATACACAATATCTACAAAACTGGAGAGCTAGCATCATACCTAATAGTGAGGAGTTTGAGGCTTTCCTATTAAGATCAGGAATAAGGCAAGGATGTCCTATCTCACTAGTTTTTCAACATCACACTTAAAGTCTAAGCTAATGCAGTAAGAAAAGGAAATGGAAGTGTACAGGTTGGTAAGGAAGAAATAAAACCATCTTTGTTCACAGATGACATGAGTAAGTAGAAAATTTGAAAGAACTGAATTTAAAACAAAACCCTATGTCCATTAGCACACCTCCAGCTGAAATACTTAGGCACAAACTAAACAAAACATGTATTAGAAATGGGAAGAAAGTGACAAGACTGAAGAAAGCAATTCAAGGGAATAAACTGTGATATATACAATGGAATATTATTCAGTGCTGGGGAAAAAAAAAAAAAAGTGAGCTGGCAAGCCGTGCAGGGCCTGGAGGAACCTTAGATGCATATCGCTAAGTGAAAAAAGCCAGTTGATCAAGGCTACATGCTATTTGATTCCAACAATACGACATTGTTAAAAAAAAAAAAAAAAAAAGGCTGAACTGTGGTGATAGTCAAAACGTTAGTGGTTGCCAGGGACTAGCAGGGAGTGGAGGATAAATATGCAGAGCCCAGGGGATTTTTACGGCAGTGATTCTATGATGGTGGATGTGTCATTATACATTTGTCTACACCTGTAGAATGTACAACATCAAGAAGGAACTCTAATGTGAACTACGGTCTTTGGGTAATAATGATGGTCAATGTAGATGCATCACACGTAGTAAAAGCATCTCCCTTGTGGGGGGTGTTGAGAATGGGGGGGGGCAAGCAAAGCGGTACATGGGACATCTCTGTCTTCTACTCAGTTTTGCTGTGAACATAAAACTGCTCTTACAAATAAAATCTAGTTTTGCAAATCAGGGGAAAAAAAGTTACTGGATGGCATTTGATGATAGATTCTGTCAGGAATTTCTTTAAAGGGCCACATCATAAATATTTTAGGTTTTATAGGCCACATATGGTTTCTATGGTTTCTTTAAAAATGTGAAAATAATTTCTAGCTGATGGGCCTTAAAAAAACAGGTAGTAGGTTAGATTAGGCCCATGAGTTATAGTTTGCTGATCTCTGGACTGTGTAATTAGAAACATTGATCTTGCAAAAAAAAAAAAAAAAAATCTGAATGTTAACCTGGGAAACCAAAGCTATAAAGTATTTTTGCACACCGCCTGGTTTAGCAATTAAGGCATTAGAAATGTGTATTTGAATCTGATTAAAATACTATTGTTAATTGATGCATTGACTTCCTCCCTCAACACCTCTTGGACAAAATCTTTTGAAATATATCTTTAAATTATCTCAACACTTATATCACTTATGGAAATGAGCAAAAGAGAAGAAAAATCTTACTCAAGAAGAGGGACACAAAAGTTCATAAAAGGTGGCCAGTAAACACAGTGAGTAAGTGAGCGAATTATCATTTAAAGAAATACAAATACTGAGGCAGTCTTCCAAATGGGTTTTTTAAATAAGTACTTTTGAAATTCTAAAAAGATGGAAGAATAAGTAATATTCATAACAGAAGAAAAAGGAATCATGAAATTCAAAGATAGGTTGTGACACAAGAACAGGGAAAACAAAAAAGAACCAATTAGGAATCCTGGAACTGAAAATTCTGGTCATTTTTAAATTAACACATGAATATAACTGAAGAGATAATTAACATATCAGAAGACCCAGAAAAAAACACTGAGAGGTGTTTTCTTTTCTTTTTTTTTTTTTTGGTTTTGTTTTTGTTTGTTTTAAGTGACAATAAGGGGCATCTGGGTGGCTCTGTCGGTTGAGTGTCAGACTCTTGATTCTGGCTCAGGTCATGATCTCAGGGTCGTAAGATGGAGCCCTGTATTGGGCTCCATGCTCAATGGGAAGTCTGCCTGAGATTCTCTCTCTCCTCCTGCCCCTCACTCATCTTGTGCACACACGATCTCTCTCTCAAGTAAATAATAAATATTTTTTAAAAAGTGATAGTAAAGTTACAGAGCCAGATCAGAAGATGAGTCAAGGAGTTTGCTCCAACATATGTCTTACGTTTTTGAAAAGTTAGAACAGTGAGAAAGTATCTTCCAAATTGAAGAAAGACCTAGATCCTCTGAGAGACCGTGACCCAAGAGGGGAATATGAGAAATAAAAATACAGTCCTTTCTAAGGTACAGGGACACCACTACCCTGTAGGACACTTGTATGTGACATTGAACATGGGGCTCTCTGGGGGTTGCTGTCTTCCAATTTCATGACTTGGTTGAGGGACCCGGGGCCTAGTTTTCAACCCCCTCTTTCTCCTTAGTCCTAATCCTTAGTACAGACCAAGAATTATAGGACTGTATGTGGACTCACAACCTGAGGTTCTTCCTATACAGGACAAAATTATCATTCCAGAGTAGAGATGAAATAAAGTTTTGGACAAACTATAATGGGAATTTACTTCTTACAGATTCTTTCTGAGAGAACTACAAAAGAATGGGCTCCAGCAAGAGGAAAAGCGAATCCAAGGAATGGAGTGGGAGATAAGCAATAGCGGTGAGTAAAAATTGTAAAATATGTTCATTTAATTTGAATGTAAAGCATGGTGATTTATTGAACAAAATGTTAGGTCAGCCGAATTTACTTCAATTGGACTCTCCTCTGTGCCTGTGGCTTCACCTATTTGCAATATAGTGACTCTTTTTCAACCATTAGCTACTTACTCCTCTTACTAACTGACCACCCCTATGCTAAGAAAAGATAAAATAGTTGGAATATTGATAATTTGAGGGGGAAAAAAACCCAGACAGTAACTTTTCATTTGTCTTTGTAACCCCTGGGAAGGCTCATTCAGTGCTTAGAAATGTGCTTATAACATAGAAAGTACTAAAATATATTTCTGAAGTGAATAAATATATTCTAATTTAAACTTTAAGTATAGTTTCCTATGAGAGACAGCACTTTTGTGGGATTAAGTATTGGGGCAGAGAATTATATCCTTGATTTGTTTTTATCAGAACACCATGATAAAAATGAGCCTATAATTAAAAACATATTATACTGTTGACATTTTTAAGTACTTATGGCAAGCTTCAGTGAATACTTTTTGGGGAGACAATCTTCTGTTCTCTTTTAGATCCTTGAATAAATTAATATTAAATTAAAAAATACTTTCTGGTTTTATTTGTATGACAAAAACTGGTTTTTGGTTGGCAAGTAGAAACATATTTTTTGAAGATAAATTTCTTAATGGATACTCTTTCAGGATATGTCATCCAGTTATTTTTATATGTAGCAGAAAAATACAAGCTTCTCACCTTCCCTTGCTCAGTCTAGAAGCAATTTCTGAGTCCAGGCCACTTTGCTGTCCTATTACTTATTTAAGGCAATCTCAAATATGGCCTGGCATCTCCATCCTGGTAGTAAAATCCCCATCTTGGTAAACTAAGGGTAATTCTCTTACACTTTTGCTCCCCTCCTCGCTCGCCAGTCCACGGTTGGGTACAGTTAGTGTACTGGCATTAATATTAAGGTCCTTTGCTTAATTTTCTGATTACAGTTGTCGCCCCTTATCTTCAGGGGATATGTTACAAGACCCCCAGTGGGTGCCAGAAACAGTGGACAGCACCCAGCCCTAAATATACTATGCTTTTCCCATATAAACATACCTACAATAAAGTTTATTTATAAATTAGGCATAGCAAGATATTAACAAGGAAACTGGCACAAATGTCTTTTTCCTTTGCTATTTTTTGGATAGCAGATTCATCCTTACTGCAGCATAGGGTACTTTTTTCTTATTTAGAACTGTTCCCTTTTCCCTTAAAGGAAGCACTTTATGGCTTTTCTTTGCATATCCAAATTGCCACCATTTCTCCTCTTGTATTTTCTGCCCATTATTAAGTAAAATGAAGATTAATGAAACACAGGCCTGTAATACCACGACAGTCGATCTGATAACAGAGATATTTACTAAGTGACTAAGGGACAGGCAGTGTATACAGAGGGGCAAAGGGACAATTCACCTCTCAGGGGGGACAGAGCAGGCTGGCTCAGAATGGCTCTTAACGTAAAACTTACAAATTGTTTATTGCTGAAAATTTTCTTTTAATATTTTCAGGTTGTGGTTGACTCTAGGTCACAGAAACCACAGAAAGTAAAACCATGCATTAGGGGAGTTACTGTACCTTAGAGAGGCTTGACTTTATGTCCATAGTCTCATGGCTGCTGAGGCAATTTAAAAAGCCAGACTTTTTGTAAAGCAGATGGTTCTGGTCTCAGAACACGTGTTTACTTGATTCTCCCTGGCAAGTCTGTTAGGAAGAAGTCCTGGTCTTATGTGTGCTGTGTTACTGCTTCATCTGGAGTTTCGGATTATTTTTTATTTTATTATTTTATTTCATTTCATTTCATTATTTTTTGTTATGTTCTGTTAGCCAACATTATTTTATTTTATTTATTTAGTTCTTACTATGTTCAGTTAGTTAACATATTTTATTTTACTTTTTTGTGGAGTTTTTGGTTATGAACACTGGTGACGGTACTACTTGTTGAGAATGAGCTGCCACAAGGAATCTGTATTTGAACTCAAATATTTAATCCCTTAGGGCAGGCTGTGAATGCAGGGACTCATAATCCAAAAAAGCAATCTAACTCATTCTTTGCAGCAGCTACATAATGTTTCAGAGCAGCTGGTACTTATGAAGATGATACCTGTTCTGTCGTTGTGACTGTTAATAATGAACGTTCTTGAACGCCTGCTCTGGCCTGAAGGAAGACCACCAAGTAAATCACACGGAAGTACCTAACAGTAGTGGACACTGCTGAATTTCTTTCTCTTTAACCTCTTCATTGCCTGGATCCCTCAACCCAAGACAAACTTCTTCTTGCTCTTTGCATTTTCGTTCGTTTGTTTGTTTTCTTGGCATTTTGCTCAGCTCACTCTAGAATGCAAGAGCCTTTGTCCAACTTGCTAGACACGCAACATTTACAGCGGTCAGTAAGCTCCTCTGTTCCCTCTGCTAAAAATGTTGTCCCCTGTCAGACTGTACTTAATCTTCAAGACCTAGTTCCATTTCCTCTCAATTCACGAAGCATCCCTGCATTGTCTTCCTATCAGGCAACGTTGTCCTCCCGTCCTGGCCTCTGGGGCCGGTACCTCCCTCCGGCTTCTCCCATAAGAACACCATTAGCTGTCCACCCAGCTGTCTTCCCAGCAGATTGCAAACTGCTCATTCTTTTTCCCGCCCTCCCTGCACCTTGCAATTGACAGAATTTTTAATTGAATTGAAAAACTACCATAAAGTACCTTAATACTTCTAGCAGCAGGCTTTGTAGATAAAGAGCAACATTTGGAACTGTTGATGACCTCGGGATTCTTGCACTATCCCTGTAGAAAGAGGCAAGGCGGGGTGTGTTTGTTGCAAGCTCAGTCCCCTGGACGTGAGGGAGACAGCCTTAGGAAGAGGGATACCTAGCTGCTCCCCAGACAGTGGCCAGGGACTGTTTCAAAGGGACTGAGGCTGAAAAGGAGTGACAGATAAACATGTGGGGGTGGGGAAGCCCAGGGACATGAACAAGCAGGGGCAGTTGACAGAACCTGCTCACTGTGCTCCCTAGGTCTTGTTTCATTTGCATGTTAAGTCCACCCCTGGGCATAGCTTTTAGCATTATAATGAAGCCGGAAGTCAGTGAAAGGTCAGAGGTTGGAAGTCTTGGGACTGAGACTGGTCTGGTGGGGTCTGGTCTTTGCAGGAACAAGCCCATTGTAAATGGGGCTCTGGAAGTTGTTTCCAGCTTGTGGCTTTTGGCTCCCAGGTTGCAAGCGGACCTGGAGGTGAGCTGGAGAAACAGGTGACATGAGGGGGCTGGGGGGTTCTGCCAGGACCTGTCCTGTAACAGAAATGCCTAAGAAAACATTAAACAGGCAGGCAGATATTCAAGGAGTTTTTATTTTGAAAGCGACTGAAATTTTAACAAGATTAGGTAGGACCCAGGGCAACCTTGTGATCTGCTTTTCTAGGCAGGCCCCTCAGAATCCTTGTGTCAGAACCAGAAACAAACAGACAGATAAAAACCCTATGAAATCTCGTTCTTTTCCTCTTAGCACTGTGATACTGATTTTCCATTAACCTCCACCTACCACTTTCCTCTTGTGTTAGTGACGATTAGAATTCCTAACTTGCAAGGTTGCCGTGGATATTAAACATAAAACACGGACATGTGAGATAACATGTGAAAAGTATTATGAAGCATATAGTTCTTCTTCTTCTTCTTCTTTTAAGATTTTGTTATTTGACAGAGAGAAACACAGTGGGAGAGGGAACACAAGCAGGGGGAGTGGGAGAGGCAGAGGCGGGCTTCCCGCGGAGCAGGAAGCCTGATGTGGGGCTCCACATGGGGCTCTATGGGGGGGGCTTTGTGGGGGGACTCCATGGGGGGTTCAATCTCAGGACCCTGGGATCATGAGCTCGGCCCAAGGCAGACACTTAAGGACTGAGCCACCCCAGTGCCCCTGAATCAAAAGGTTCTTGAAACAGTAGATGGGTATTTGGTGAATCATTGATTCATTCATTCAGTAAACATTTAAGTGCATGCTGTGCACCAGATGCTTATGATGATGATGGTGATGGAAGAGTCCCAAGCCTTCAGGAGAATTCCCATTGATACATGCTTGTAATTTGGGGGAGGATAAAAAACAAGGAAATACATTTTTATTTACGTGATGAAGACATTTGAAATCCAGATAGACACTGTTAGAACAACAGAATTTCAGTCTTGAGATGTTCTTTCAATTTCTTTTTTTTTTTTTAAGATTTTATTTATTTATTTGACAGGGAGGGAGGGATCACAAGTAGGCAGTGAGGCAGGCAGAGAAAGAGAGGAAGCAGGCTCCCTGCTGAGCAGAGAGCTCCATGTGGGGCTCCATCCCAGGACCCTGAGATCATGATCTGAGCCGAAGGCAGAGGCTTAACCCACTGAGCCACCCAGGCACCCCCTTTCAATTTCTTTAAAATCAAATTCTGTTTCACTGAAAAATGAGTAACCACACAACCCCTTCTCCATAGAATCCTCAAAATAAAATGAAGGGCACGAGAGTTACTTTTGAGGTTCTGTTAGATGATGTAAACAAAATATACTGATATAAAGTTTATTAACATGTGGGCTACAAGACAAAATATTGAGTATTGTGTTTACCAAAAATCATAAAAATCATAAAAAAATCATTAAGGGCAGCATTTCCAATTTTTTAAATATTCTCAAGCACAGAAATTTAAAAGGCAGTCAGCTTAAAATGTGTATACCATGTAACCACTTGTCGTCTTCTTTGAAAAGAAATCCTGATGTTGTATTCTATTTCTGGCAGGAATTATAGTAAATATCAATAATTAGAAATGGTTTTTTAAAATCAAAACATAGTCCAAATAGAATATTGCCTGGAATTTATATTTTGATAATTTCTTTCATGTTGCTCTACTTCTGGTATGTAAATGGAGTTTTTTACTCAACTCCTCACTTGGAAAGTATCCATTCATGATTTTTCACCTTGTGCTTTCTTCATTATTTTATTTGGGGTTCAGAAAGTGCAGAATGCTGTCAATAATACACAAGGAAAAGAAGTGACTTTTCGGCTTATCTGATACAACATTCATATTATGGCTGTCTTCTTCCTACACATAAAATCTGTCACTTCTCTTTTCTCTTTGCAAATGTTAGGATTTTTTATTGACAAACATGAAAGACAGTAATAGCAATAAATTATGTTTAATGGCATATTACCCAATATTTAAATATTTTTTAAAAATCAGAATTAATTTTTCTGAACATATCAATAAAAGAACATAGTTCAAAGAGAATTTAATTTGATTTTCATAATTATTTAAATAATTACATGGATTATTGAATTAGTTAACTAAATAATAGAAAAAGTCAAGCTTCAAAAATAGATGACTGCCCTAGATAATGAATACAAATTTACTGATCCTTTTTCAGAACTTCAAATGAAGATATTTTCCATTGTGTGACTCTGCTCATTTTCATAGGATTCAAATAATGGTGACAGTTTCTTTCTAGAACTTTGATTCCTGGAAAATGTGAACCACTAGCTTGTTTTTTATCATCTAATATTTCTGTAACCATCTTTTGCATTTTCTTTTTTTTTTTTTTTATTTTGTTAGTAGGAGCTCTTGATTTAACTTAGTATTCAAACACAGAAAGTCCACTCCCACTGGCTTAGTTATCCTCTACTTTTTCCGAAAACACCTGCTTGTTGTTTTTATCTTAGCCCACCTTGTGTATTCCCATGTTTCACTTGCAAGTTGTCAAAGTTCTTTCTAGTATTTTAAAGTTATAAAAAGCTTTTTAAAGAAAATTCTGTTGGTCATTATTTGATTTTGGAAATGATGATGTGGAAGCAACAGTTAAATCCATAAACGTTTTTTAAACAAAGCAAAATAACCTGTTTTGTTCAGACTTAATTACTGGAGCAAGTTCAGTTACTTTGATGGCACCACAAAGTTCCATTTTTGAGCCGGGAACAAGGACGGAGGTTGAAAAAGGACAGAGTCCTGGAGTTGAACTTCAACTAGATACACCCTGACAGCTAGAAGACACCTCACAGTCTTTTCTCTTTTTGCTTATATTGAGTGCCAACTGTTTTATTTATTTTTTTTTAAAGATTTTATTTATGTATTTGAGGGAGAGAGAGCACCAGTGGAGTGAGGGGCAGAGGGAGAAAGAGACTCCCAAATGAGCTGAAAGCAGATGCTTAAACTTCTGGACCACCTAGGTGCCCTGAATGCCAGGTATTTTAGAAAGACATACCAACATGTTACAACAGACTTAAAAAGCAGACAGTGGCACCCAGACACAGGAGAAGTTAAAGAATTTGCCTTAAAACTAAGAGGTTGAATTTCTTTTGACCTGGATTGGCAATCAGTTTTCTCCTTTCAATGTAGTTCTGAAACAGAAATTTGAAAGGTAAATTTAGAGCTACAGTAGGATTCTTCATTTCTTTTTTTTTTTTTTTTTGGATTCTTCATTTCTTCATTTCTGAGAGGTACTGACAATGATAGACCAACCCAAGGAGTAGTAATGTCTTTATAATTTTTTAAATTTTTTTTTAAGATTTTATTTATTTATGAGAGAGAGAGCGAGTGTGAGAGAGGGACAGAGCACGAGTGGGGGGAGGGGCAGAGAGCGAAGCAGTGGGAGAAGGAGAAGCATTGGGGTGCCCAATGCAGGGCTTGAGCCCGGGACCCCAAGATCATGACCTAAGCCCAAGTTAGATGCTTAACTGACTAAGCCACTCAGGTGCCCCAATGTCTTTAAAGTTACCCGGGGAAATTGGTCTGTTTTTTATTTTTCCATGTGTTCAGCTGATGGTAGATGACATTGTAATCAGTTACTCTGGTAAGGACCACCATGGTCACATTTATTAGTCTTTTGCTTCTAATATTTTTCTAAGCCCAGTATGAATTAAGTTTGCCAGTTACAGTTTGATAACTATGACAGCCAATTAAGAGAAAATTCAGAATGGGTTGGTTGGCTGAATTTTGTGCAATTAGGGAAAGTAAATACCCCAGGGCCCTGCCCATAACTGGATGACTTAATCCCTTCATAATCCTCTTCTCCACTTTCAACCGTCCCATGAAATGCCTTGTTTTTCTCTTAATACCATGTACTTAGCATGTACTCTTACAGGTAGATCTGTAGGATAATTGGATTTGAGGTCATTAGCATCTGAGTTGGCAAAAATATATTCAAGTGAATTGAGTTCAAAGTATTGAATTCCGTTAAAAACGCGATTTTAGTCCACTGATTTCAACATTTTTTATACTTATAATCTTGTACTGGTATCCCCAAGATAAAGAATATTACAAAATGTGTGGAAATCTCAGTATCTTTAATTCCATGGAGAATCTGTGATTTGGCCACAGATTGTTTTGAATTGATTTATTGTTTTTATTGTTTTGAGTTGAAGTTAGAACATGGCACATAGGAGTAAAGCATTAAGTCGAGAGGCTCCATTGAATAGAGAATTAACAGTCTAGACTGAATTGGAAATAGGATCAGAACACATCATCAATCCTATTTATCCTCCAAATTATTACATTAAATTTAATTCTAAATTAGCATTATAAAATAAATAAAAATTAATGGTCTGCCTTAAATCATTCAGTATTTCCTTCTCTTCCTTTATAAATTACAAAAATTTCATTAAAAAACATAACTAGGGGCGTCTGGGTGGCTCAGTAGGTTAAAGCCTCTGCCTTCAGTTGAGGTCATGATCTCGGGGTCCTGGGATCAAGCCCTGCATTGGGCTCTCTGCTTAGCAGGGAGCCTGCTTCCCCCTCTCTCTCTGCCTGTCTCTCTGCCTACTTGTGATCTCTGTCTGTCAAAAAAATTAAAAAAAAAAAAAAAAACCAAAACTAAATAGCTATCCTGAGGGTTACCATCAAGAATCTTTGCAAATTAGCACACTGTTTTCCATTCTGCCCACATAATTCTCCTCCAGCCTTGTATCATCCTGTTCACAGTGTGCTTTTTTATGTATTCATGAAGATGCAAAACTGTATTCTCAGTAAGGAATACATCACAATAAATAAGGCTTAACCAAAACTTTTGTCACGTCTTTTTTTTTATCATCTTGAGATGATCTTGGTTTGTTGGAGTTTTTAATAAGGAATTCCCATCAAATTACCTCTTCTAACTTAAGAAGACCTGTTCTTGGATTGCCTGGGTGGTTCTCTCAGTTAACTGTGAGACTCCTGGTTTCAGCTCAGGTCATGGTCTCAGGGTGGAGATCAAGCCCCTTCTTTCTGCTCAGAGGGGAATCTGCCTGAGATTCTCTCTCTCCCTCTGCCTCTGCCCCTCCCCCTGCTCATGCTCACTCTCACTCTCAAATAAATAAAATCTGAAGAAAAAAAAAAAAAAAGATGTGTTCTTTAAGCCTGTGATGTCACATAGCTTTATTGTCAAGGTCAATTCCAAGAAATTGATACTGAAAGCTCAGAACACGGTGTTGAGAAGGAAGGTTACTGAGTCTTCATAAGACCTCTGCATGTGATTGATTCTCAGTGCTGCTCATGGACATAGGAGGACGATTTTGATGGGGAAAATGTTTATTACTGATTATCAGAGGATTTTTTTGCATTATATTTAGTATTCTTACAAGATACTGAAAAAATTGAGTCTCTTCCCTTTTAAAGCTGATTTTACTGCTTACAATTGTCCTTTTCTAAGGTGGTAAGCAATTTTAAATCCTTGATTATGCTCTATTTCTGGGTGAGTACCTCTTCATGTACTTTAATGTGAAGTACTATATATTCTGATCACTCACATGTCTAAGAACACATTTCTGCCTTAGTTCATGAAAAAGAAGCTTCCACAGATTTTTTTTTTTAATTGGGCCACAGTCTTCTCTCATCACTGTTTATATTTTTCTTCCTTGACTCCTTGTATTTTATTATATGGTGGGAAGGTCTGGAACCAGCTTGGTTTAGGTCCTTTGTGGGAAATTCTTTTTAACTAATAAATGGACAATTTTTTCATTATTTGTACAGTTTTTAAAAAAATCAGAATTTCCTTTATTTTTGTCATTCAAACATTTACCATTTTACTCAGTCATAACTCAGAACACAATGAGACTTTCCAGTTTCCTTAGAAAGATTGGCTGTGCTTTATCTCTGATTGCTTTGGTTCTGTGCTTCTGTTCTCACCTTTAAGAAAATTTCTTGTTTGCATATTTTCTTCTCTGTCTTCCATTCTCTTGCATTATTTTAATTGTGTCTCATTCTTCTGAGTTCTGAGACGTCTCTTGAGTTTTTCATACTCTTCCTTGATGTACATCTTCTTAGAACATCTGCTTCTTGTTACAGTCTCCAACATGAATTTTAACTTGACTATGGCATTTTTTTTTCTTGTTTTTAAGCAATCTGTCTTGATCTAATTTATTTTGCCTTCTTGCCTCAACCGGTTGTTTATAACAGTCTCCTTTTACTCCATAGTGACCAAGGAGTTTGCACTTCATTGAAGATGTCAGGAGTTCCTGGAAGTTTTCTCTGAGTCTTACCCTAAATTACTTTGAGAAGTATCTTTTATCTTCTGAATCTTTACTTTCTTTGGCAATATTGTACATGGTCACATGCAGTTTTCTTTCTCTCATCCTCAACTAAGCACAGTTAGAATTTTCAATGAACAGAGAAGATTGACCTTGGTCTTGTCCTTGGTCCACATGTGTTATGAAATGTTTTTTGGGCTGAAGACCAGCTATGTAGTTTCTACTTAAATTGTAAGATTCAGTCAGAATTCCATGTAGTATATTCTGTTTTGCTCTGTCATTTTCTTTCTTCCCCAGGACTTTGTTATATCTATTATATTGAACTGATAGAATGTATACCAAACAAAAAAAAATTTCAGGAAGAATTAGGGTATTTCTTTATTCATAGATTCTTCACCCAATGAGATGTTGTTTGGAGGAGGAGTAATCCAAAAATGCACTGTTCTGCTTACTTCACAGTGATTGGGGATCTGCTGTCTCAGTGTTGAGTGGGTTGTGGAGGAGAGGGGAGTGGGAACCGTGGCGAGGACTGCATCCTGAGTGGCAAGATATAGGCATTGTAGCAGAATGCCAACCCCGTGAGAAGTGGGTTTCCTCGGAATGGACTGAGGAACAAACACTGGTCAGGTGCATTCACCTCTTCCAGACTTTTTAAAGATAGTCTTTATTTCATGAAGCAAGTTCAGGATATTTCAGACACTAAAGCTTGGAAAGGAGTTTTCTCAGTCTGTTTAGATTTATACTCTGTGAATTAAACATAGCTATGGCCCCCTGGGGGGGAAATGGAAAAACTGCTTTAAGTTTCTCAATTAACTTCTCCGCAGATGTGAATATGATGTCAAAAGCTTTGTTTTCTCATCTTCTATCTCTTAAGAGCAAAGGAGGACACCCAGGACATCATTTCAAAGTCACCCCTCTGTGCCGCTCCCCACCCCAAGTAAATTGGCTCCTTCTTTCATCAACACATGATTAACCTAACTACCATTCCCAACAAAACAGCACATACTCTCCTGAGCATGTTTATAAAATATGCAAATCTAACTTGTCCTTTGCTCCATTATCGCATCCATTATTTAGTTTCATTATAAAACATTTGAGGGTGAGAAAGGATAATTAATGCAATTAAATTTCCATGGTTTAAAAATTCCCTAATTTTAGTAAATGTTTTAATGGAACTCTAGCACAAAATTGAAGATGAAATTCATTACCTTCATTATAACAATGCAAAATAGAACAAAATCATTACTCGGAAACTCAAGATATTGTATAAATGAACATTGGTTTTTTAATAGGAAGCCTCAAAATTCTTCCTATGGATTACCAACATGTATACATACTTCTTTTTCTAAGGTTTTGGAGACACAGATTTAGGGAGGCATGAGACTTCGCTTTTCATTTGTAAGGGACTCACTTCTGTGTCATCACCTTGCGGCTTGCTTGAAACATGGCAGAATGTGATGTGGTCAATATTCGTGTCCTTTTTGTCCGCCTTGAGATTAAATTCCATCAGCATTTCTTGGGAAACTATGAAGTATCAGACACTGCCCCGGTATTTTCATTTATTTCCTAATGCTCACAGAAGTTGATGGAGAAACTAGGTTGTGAAAATTTGAGGTGGTAAGCTCAGGAACACACCTGGTCAGAGAAGAAAACTAATCAGAGTGAGAGGTCCCCATGCTAGTGTTGAGGATGTAAAATGAGAAGTGGGGGTGATTTCAGAGTCTGCATGATTTAAACTATTCAGATTCAAACTTAGCCTTCTTAGGTGAGGGGTATGTGTTTATACGGATGTGAATATCCATCATTGAATGGATCATAGGTATTTTTCTCCTCTTTGGGGTGTGGGAATCCATTGTTACGTTCCAATTGGGTATCCTTTATTCTTTGTACTCTTCAGGTCACTTAGAATATTCTTCATCATTTTAAAAGCTACTGATACATGGGCGCCTGGGTGGCTCTGTTGGTTGAGTGACTGTCTTTAGCTCAGGTGATGATCCTGGAGTCCTGGGATTGACTCTCGCATCGGGGTCCCAGCAACTTGGGGAGTCTGCTTCTTCCTCTGACCTTCTCCCCTCTCATGCTGTCTTTCACTCACTCTCTCTCTCAAATAAATAAATAAAATCTTAAAAAAAATAAAAGCTACTGATATTAACAGATAATTGCTAACTTTCCCTTCAGTGGAGTACTCAAGTATATATTTGGTGTGCTTATAGAGGAATAGTGAAAAAAGTTTTGCCTCCATTTTTTTGATCTGAAAATCCATTTACTTTCTTTAACATTCTTCTCTTTTGACCTAAGGCCCAGAATTGGATTAATCGCAGTAGGAAGGTTCAAATCACATGCCCATATTGGGTCCATATCTGTCTGTCTGACTATTTAAAATCAGTAAGCACTTGTGAACCCAGAACCTAAAGCAAAAACTAAGACCTCAAAAACAGGGACTGGCATCTAACCATATGTCCTTCCCTTTCCCCCTTAATCCAAGCTAATTATTATCATAAATCATGTATTTATCATTAGCCTGCCTTCCTCTGTGTATGTGAAATTCACATCTGTTACATACATTGAAATGCATATGTATACACGTATTTTATTATATAAATGCATATATATAGAGAGAGACGTATTTATTATCATTTAACTTTGTAAAAATATCATGCTATATGTAATCTCTTGGGGATGAATTCTTTATAATATCCCATTGCCAAGATTCATCCATATTTTTCATGTTATCCTTGTTGGTTCATTTCACAGAAGTTGAAATCATAGTCATCAGCTCTGCAGTGGGAGATCACTTTTCACAATAGGTTCTTTTTGCAGTAAACAGTGCTGCCACAGATATTTTTGAATGGGAGCTCCATTGAACATGTGCATATGTTTATCTTGGGAATATATTTGTAAGATTGGAATTTCTGGGTCCCAGGAGTTATGTGGTTTTTTCGTTATAGGAGGTAATGCCAAACTGATTTCCAGTGTGACTGGAGCACTTCTCATTTATATTTTGAATTGCTTATTGGTAACTTGGGTATATGCAGACATTGATATATCCTCTAATAAATATCCAGCCAGTGACTGTTCACTGAGCATCAACTGATAGGCAGTGGGCTTGGCTTTGCCCTAGAGGCAAAGCAATAAACCAACATCATAACCCCCTCCTCAAAAACATAACCAACTGGCAGACTCAAACCTTCATTTCATGATGTGCATTGAAAAAATTCACCCATATACATAGAAAAATAGCCCTGGTTTTTCCTTTGTGAGAAAGAGCCTGGGCAAGGCACAGAAGTTCCTAGAGCTTCTGCAAAGGGGAGGAGCTGGACCAGATTCAAACTGTGTCCTATGGCGACCTCGCGCTGTGTGTCTGTGGAGGTGTGGAAGTCAGAGATTATTTGGCAGATGAAGGTGAAGGGAAGGGAGGGGAGGAAGAGACAAGACTGCCCTAACGTCCTGTGATTAAGCATTGTATGATTTAGGGTAATTAATGCCAACTGTTACAACAGATAGAGACCCAGATCTCAGTGGTTTAGCCTGTAGAGGTTTATTTTTCACTGTACCATGGCCTTCTGTGGGTTGGCTGAGGCTCTCCTCCAGGAGGAGACACAGCGCACAATCCTGTCCTGCTGTGTTCCCACCCTATGGCCTTGAAGCTTGTAGCAGCATAGGGAGGAGGAGAAGAATGGACAAAGCCCATTTACCTTTAAGTGACTTGGTCCAGAAGTGGTCCTTGAACTCATAGCCCATTGACGAAACCAAGTCCCATAGCCCCAGTGTCACCACGAAGGAGGCTGGGACATGTTGGGGAACACAATGAATATTTGGCATATGGTAAGGCTAGTATATGTGCCAAGTGCAAGAAGCATGATTCAGAGGCAAAAGGTCAGAATAGTCAGAGTCAAGGTGATGTACAGTTAAATAACAGAAATTTCCTTTGAAAGGTACTGTTTTATCCTCATGGAAGTTATTCTTTTAAGAAGATTTGCAGCGCGGTTCTTCATTTTTGTTTCGTTAGGCAATGTTCCCATAAGGACTCATGTTTTTCTTGCTTTTAGAGTGGAAAGATTAAAAGGTTAAAAGTTTAAAAGATTAAAAGGTTATCGGTTTCTCTTGAACTAAAATCCAATTTAAAAAAAAATTTCTCAGGTTCTACCATGAAGAGTGGATATAGTGATTTCCATGAATTTGGAACATAATTCCACAAACCCCCATCTTTCCAGCTTGAGCTATTTCCTTTAATACAGATCAAAACGACAAGGCTCTTTTCTCCTGAAGTGCGTCCCTGTTTGCTTCTGTGTTGGGCCCCAACGAAGGAGAACAGAGTACAAAAGTCTTTCTGGCCATCTTTGATGTGACTTAATTGTGTTTTTTGAGCTCGATGGTCTGGTCTTTCTCGTTAGCTCTGCGTCTTGTCTCCTGTCAGTATAGCTTGCTGTATACAGTTCATTTTCTGAAACAACAGACTCAATTTTGACGTCGTTGATGATGGGGAAAGGTTCAAAGCTTGCATCAGAAGCAACTGAATCATTTCAGGAAGGGACCACTGTTGGGAGAGTGTGCTCTTCAGAGGGCGATTTCTGGTGACTCAAAGCAGCAGTAAGAGAAACATGGAAAGAAGCCCATGCCTGGTGTGGGCGTAGAGCTTTGAAAGGAGAATTGGAATAGTAGCTCAGCTAGAGAAGCAAAGACAGAGTTGCAGACCTAGTGACGCAGGAAATGACGGGCCTCGGGGACAGCCACTGGAGAGACTTAGAGAATGAAGGGAGTCCAAGTTGCCTGGTCTGAACAATAAAGATGAGGAAGGAGGTGCTTATGGAAACATGGGGAAAAATCTATTTAGGAACTTAAAACATGAATTCTGGGAAAGAAATGACAAATTTCTTTCCTGACCTAACTTTAAAATGAAGGGTCCTCTGGAACAAAACCCACACGGGGCCAAAGCAAATGGGATGGGGCCACGTGATTCCTCCCGTCTCTCTCCCTTGGTGTTCTTGAGAAAGGGACACATCTGTGTTCAACACTATGGGTCATTTGGTTGTCCTGCTGCTTCCAGTGGTTACTCATGTCCAGGTGGGAAGGATGGTTCTTTGCAGTGTCAGTGAAGTGACCCTCCACTGGGTTTCCGGTGGGATTTTGCCCTTCCCAGCCACTTATCAGTTTTCTCAAAGAAATCTTCTGAGATCCTCATTTTATGCCAAAGGTGTTGGAGCCTTTGAATCATCAGCTGCAAACACCAAAAAAAAACAGGAGCCATAGGAGATATTAGATGGGAAATTAGAAATCCAGACTTTTTGAAGCAATAAGCTGAAATTATTTTAGACATTTTTTTAAAGTGTCATTCCTCTGATACTTAAAGAATCCAAGGAATATTAAAGCAAAAAAGGAAGCTTCTTAATTCATTTTAAGAGATCAGCAGAACCTCAGTACCAAAACTCTGTAGAAATAGCACTCCCCCCAAGAAAACTAAAGATCATTTTCACTTCTGAATATTGATGTGAAAATTTAAATAAAATGTTAGCTTATCCAATCCAGCCATGTGTTAACAGAAGAATAATCTGTAAGTGAAATTTACTTTAGGAATGCAAACATAGTTCAACATTAGTAAATCAAATACAAAATATATTATGTCAAAGATTTTTAAGTTACAGTTATATAATTACATCATAAGATGATGAATATTGTATTTAGTATATAACATTTAGGAACTGATGAAATTTAGTCGTTCCTCATAAAAACTTAAAGAAGGAAATTACTTAAACATGGTAAAATTATTTATATAAATAGCTACTCTTACTGTATTTAAAAAAACCATTTTCAATAAAATCAGGAATAATAAACATATACTTATAACTACTATTATACAATACTGTTTTTATAATTATATCTAATGTAATCAGGCAAAATAATTTTTAAATTCTTGAAACTCTATATAAATATTTGAGAAGAATAAAAAATTTACTGATAACCTAATTAAACTTGAACTCTCAAAAGGCTTTATTAAGAATACTAAGGCTGAGGGGCACCTGGGTGGCTCAGTGGGTTAAGCCTCTGCCTTTGGCTCAGGTCATGATCACAGGGTCCTGGGATCAAGCCCCACATCAGGCTCTCTGCTCAGCAGGGAGCCTCCTCCCCCACCCCCCCGCCTGCCTCTCTGCCTACTTGTGATCTCTGTCAAATAAATAAATAAAATCTTAAAAGAAAAGATTACTGATGCTGAATTGGGGAAATATATATATATATATATATATATATATATATACACACATATACATATATGTATATGTATATATAGCTTTCCTACAAACAACAATATCTAGGTTAGTGAAGATTATTTTGGGGAGAGAATAATTTGTGTACGTGTCTGTTTGTACCTTGATCCAAAGGAAAACGAAAAGCGTAAAACACCAAGAAAAGAAGATAATTATATAAGGAGAGTATGAAATATTATAAAAGTACTTAATAACACCCAAACAAATAGTAAATACCTAGATGAAAAAATCTAATATCACAAAATAGTGGTCATTCCAAACATATTACATAAATTAATACAGTTCCACTCAGCAATTCAATAGATCTATTATAAAAATAGGTAAAAGTTATTTAAATAATCGATACAGTAGGATAAATGTTTAAGAGTACACAAACGTCTTAAATAAAAATAGTCATGACTTAACAAAAATTAAAATATATACAGAGCTGTTATAATCAAAACAGTATTTTCACAAGAATATAAATAAGTGGGTTAGTGGGACCTAAAATATTCCCCAGTAGATTCAAGTATGTATGAGGAGTTAGAGTACAATAAGGATAAACTTTTCATTCAGTGGGTAGCGGGTGATTTATTTAATAAAGTATCCTCTGCTGTGGAAGAAGAAAGCTAAGGCTCTTCCACAACAACAAAAATGTAATCTGTTTGGACTATTCAAATGTAAAAACTAGGAGAAGAAAGTATATGAGAGTATTTACGTAATCTGAGAGCATAAAGACCATCAGAATGAGACGGGATACCCAGAAAGCTTAAATAGATACATATTGTGCCATCAGGTTTTTTTTTAACCTGTGTGTAGCTATTTAAAACGATGAAGGATCTGAGACTTGACCAACTTGTGGGCTGACTTAGTAGCCTGCCCATCATTTTACAAATGCTCCAGAAGGTACGTTTCCTGGTCCAGAGACAAAGGACTTTATTACTCACAGAAGCAGTGGTAGTTAGAGTATTACAGCCAGCAACAGCAAGAGCTTTTCCTTATACCTGTTTCCAGAGCCCTGATTCCCACCTGGTGAAGCAGAGAGTATCAGGTGACACCCGCAGGTACCATAGGTTATAGGAGAGGCACCCTGAACTTGGAGCCCTGCATTTTTTTATAATGGTCAATAAGCATATGTACCATTTTTTCCAGAGTGAAGCACTATCTCTATCTGTCATACTGTTCTTCTTCCTTTTTTTAAATTTTATTTATTTATTAGAGAGAGAAAGAGAGCACACAGGGAAGGCAGAGGGAAAAGCAGGGTCCCCCCTCAGCAGGGAGCTGATGCGGGACTTGATCCTAGGACCCCAGGTTCATGACCTGAGCAGGAGGCAGATGCTCAACTGACTGAGCCACCCGGGTGCCCGTGTTATGGTGTTCTCTGCGCAAACATCCTTAAGAAGGATAGTGCAGGACACAGGCAGTCAAAACCTCTGCTCAGGAGACAGACAGAAAGTCAAGAGACATGTGGAGAGCTGTCTCCCAAAATGGCATGGACCAAGTTAGAAGTAAAACATTCAATGGCCTAAAAATATTTACACCACATATTATAGAGGATGAGTTTGTGTATTATATGTGTATGTTTATATATGTGTGTATGTTTTTATATATACACCACACACATATGTGTATATATACATATATGTAGCATATATTTATATTTAACATATACATACATGTATATATACATATACACATATACATAGATGTATATATATGTGTATATATGTATATATATGTATATATATTTTCAAGATGCATTATTTTGACCCAGAAATTCCATTCTGGTAATTTCTCTGACAGATGGAAATCTGGTTCTCTGTAAATATCTGACTACAAGGATATTTAAACTGATTATCTACCAAAAGAAGAATGGGCACATTAAATATGTTTCTATGCGATCTTTAGAAAGACCAAAGTTAGATCTGTTTTTTTTTGAACTGGAGGGAGATCTGTGTTATAGTAAGTAGAAAAAATGTACTTCAGAGTAAATGTTAGAGAAAGAGAAGGAGGGAAAGCCGAAGATTGGGGAAGAGAGGAAAGAAGAAAGGAAATCTGTAGATATTTGATATATCATTGTGGACATGTGAAAGGGATAGAAAAATGCATTACATTGAATTCCTTGGGGGGGTGTAATATAGAAAGGGTAGATTATTAACTTAAAAAAATCTTACCCCTCTTTGTGTTTTTCTCCTATTACAAATTATTATTTTTTTTAAGATTTTTTTTTTTTTTTTTTAATTTAAGAGAGAGAGTGGGAGGGAGAGGGAGAATCTCGGACTCCCTGCTGAGCACGGAGCCTGTTTCGGGGCTCCGTCTGAGGACGCTGAGATCATGACCTGAGCTGAAACCAAGAGCTGATGCTTACCTGGCTGAGCCACCCAGGTGCCCCTCTCCTATTATAAATTATTTACTAAAAAAAGAAAGGAAGAAAGAAATCAAATTAGCCATTATTTTGGCAGTGTATGATTCTCAACATGCTTTGTTCTGGACTCATTCATTCATTTGTTAATTCAACAATGTTACTGAGTATTTTCTATGCATCAAATGCTGCTCAGGTGCTGGGGAATATAGTAATGAACCCAAATTCTCTCATGCCACGGAACTAGAATAATAGTGTGGATGTCAGAAAATAAACATGTAATATGCATTCATACAAAATCCTTGGTATATAATATATTTCACACAGAAAAAGAAAAGTCTTTGGGGTGCCTGGGTGGTGCCACTGGTTAAGCAAGCCAACTTTCAGCTCAGGTCATGATCTCTGGGTTGTGAGATTGAGCTCTGGGCTCAGCATGGAATCGGCTTCAGATTCTCTCTCCTTCTCTCTCTACCCCTCCCACTTGTGCTCTCTTTCTCTTAAACAAGTAAATCTTAGAAAGACAGGAAAAGCTTTATCTGGCTTGCTTGGATCATGGCATAGGAGAAACGTATTGTAAATTCTCACAGCTAAAGGGAAAGGAAAAGAACAAAAATTTAAGCGGACTTTTGAAGTCAGTGCAACCATGTAACAATTTACAGGGATGCCTGCTTATGTTGCAGACAATCAAAGCAAGTTTTCCTTCCTGCAGCAGTAAGCAGGAGAGGAGCAAGCTTCCATCGAGAGTCCCTTATTGGTATAAAAACACTTGTAAACTCCTGTCTTCAACCCCTTGTTTGAGTATCAGCTCCCAAAAGGAAGGACTCACCAAAGGCGACTGCAAGATGAGTCTGGTGAATGTTGACTCTCAGGGACACCCGTGGACCTCACCTCTACAAGCTGGTCAATTGAGATACAGATGCACTTGCTAATGCTCCTGACGGATGTGATCCTGCAAATGCAGAATGAAAAGACAGCTTTAAAGGAGCTTCATATGCATCTAGTGAGGGCAGTCCCCAGATGGTACAATTTCCCAAGAACAGCAAGGGATAAAGGTACTGAACCATTTTCCTGTTGGAGTAGGTGGTAAACGGACTCCAGATGCGACCATCAGTAGAATTTTTGGACCTAATAGCTAGAAAGACTTTTTCCTGGTTTCTTTGAAAAGTGAGGTGGGCGGTGGGTGCCTATGTGGCTCAATCAGATAAACGTCTGCCTTTGGCTTAGGTCATAATCTGGGGTCCTGAGATCGAGTCCCACATCGGGCCCCCTGCGCAGCCGGGATGGGCAGTGGGGGAATCCTGTTTCTCCTTCTCCATCTGTTCCTCCTCCCCCTCCTCCCCCTGCTCTCTCAAATAAATAAATAAATAAATAAGTAAATAAAATTTCCCCCCCCAAAAAAAGGAAAGAAAAGAAAAGAAAAAAAAGTGTGTGGACTTCTTCAGACTCTAGCCCATGCATGTTTCCTTGCTGAAGTTTGAGATGATTGTAACCATTCCTGGTGTTACATTTATGCTTTCCGCTCACTGTGCTACCTGACGCTGTACTTACTGAGTTGAATATGGCAGGTTATGGGTCTCTAAAGTCATAAATTTAAATTTATTTTCTTAGTAGGTTCACTCATTTAAAATGGTGCCTTCATTTCGGAGCTCCTGGAACTGCTAGCTAATTCTATAACTCAATCATAACTCTGCAAGTGAAACCCTTAAATAAAATAAAGCAAAAAAAAAAAAAAAAAAAGTTAATGGCTGCCAAATTACTCAGCATAAAAGCCAAGAAATAATAGGTTTACAATGCATTAGCTGTTTAAAAAGAATTGTCAATTAAAGGGCTCAGCCAGTTGCAAACATTTATCAGACAAAAGCAGGTGTTGATAAAATATTTAAGCCCTTAAAATAATAAAGGAAGATTAAGGTGTCAAAGTGGATGAAAATAAATATTCAGTGGTAAAAACAGGGTAAGTTTCCTCCTCAATCAAAAACTCTGGTCCTGCTGTCACTGTAGGGGCATTAGGTATGCAGGGAAGGGAGGCAGAGAGGAATTTGGGTGTCTGGTCAGACTTAAAATGGCTGAATGTTTGCAGGGTTATTGATGGATGTGATCTCTCTCCAGGCAAGTAATAAAACACCTTGCAATTGTGTAGCATTTTCTACCTCACCAAAGCCATTCACATATATTATTACGCTTAATCTTCTCAAGACTGTTGTTACTAACAAGAGGTTCAGAGAGGGAAGATGAATTGCCCAAGTTCACATGGAAACTGTATCAAAAGTAGATTTTCTAATCCTCCGCTACCCCCAGCCAGCTTTTAGCCCCAGAATGGCTGTGTATTTGTTTAAAACAGCTCTGATGAGTTGTTTTTCTTCTAGAACAATTTATCTGATGGTAAAATAATTTTCTTGATAAATTTCGGTATTCTTTCTGAAAACAAAACAAAGCAAAATAAAAAAAAATAAAAATAAAAAAAAAAGACAGGAAAAAAACCCAAACAAACATAGAGCTGCCTGAGATGATCCAATTCAGGTGATTCATTCCACGGATGGGGAAAGCGAGAGCCAGGACGGAAAAACAACTCTGTCAAGGGGCATTTAGCAAGTTGGAGAAGATTCTGGAATGAGTTGACATCGGGTACACACCCAACCAGTGAGTGTTCTTTCTGTTCGTGATTTTGATTTCTGGTGTTCACTGATCTGCTGACCGAATTGTCCCTGATTTTAATTCCTGCCTTCGTGAATGTCAGACTGTCTCTCTCATTCTGTCTAGAAAGCTTTCTCTACACTTCTCCCCAAAGTAGGTCTCTCGGTGAAACTTCCTCGGTAAGAACTCAGGTACTTCTTGGAGACAAAAATGTATCTAATGTCAACCAGGCCACCATATAGTGTCATTCTGTTTATTTATATGCATAAAAATACCTAAGAAATGTGATTTAGGGTGATTATACATCCTATTTGGCAAAATTATTTTGTGATTCCCTTAGGCAGTGGAAGCAGTCTAAAGTTTTAGGTAGAGGTAAATTGTGTTTTTGAAATTTAGGGAAGAAACATAATGTCAAGGTCATTTTTCATGTCTGTGAATTTCTGCCTATGATAATGATGTATTTTGGCCTCTGAACCAAATCGTTTCTAGAGTAAAATAAATCACTGAGAACTCAGAAAGGCTATACAATAATCAATGATTACGCCAAGTAAAATCAACATGATCATTAGGTGAAACTGAAAAATCTAATATTTTGTATCATACTCCTGAGTCTGATTGTACATTATTTTAAGGTTGATTAAACAAGAAAACATTTATGATCATCACAATCCCAAAGAGATTTCCAAAGCCAGTTGGTTTTTAACTTGCAAATGAATTACTTCGATTCCATTTAGAAGCCTCAATAAGTGATGCTTTTTATCATCTCACAGAAGTTAATAGTAATTTCTCGCATCTGAATGAATGAATTACTGGAATGTTCTGTTGTTGCTTTTGTTGTCTACATTTTATTTTAATTTTTTATTGTGTTATGTTAGTCACCATAAAATACATCATTAGTTTTTGATGCAGTACTCCAGGATTCATTGTTCATGCATCACACCCAGTGCTCAATGCAAGACGTGCCCTCCTTAATACCCACCACCAGGCTCACCCAGCCCCCACCTCTCCCCCTCCTCTCTAAAACCCTCAGTTTGTTTCTTGGAGTCCACAGTCTCTCACGGTTCATCTCCCCCTCTGATTTCTCCCAATTCACTTGTCCTTTCCTTCTGCTAATGAATGTTCTTAATCAATAAAGAATAAAATCAACAGTTTTGTTGGAATATTTTTCTTCTGATTTGCCAAATCCTTCCTTCAAAATGTTATGTTACCTGGAAATGGCAAGACTGTAGCCATGGCTAAAGAATAGAATCAAAGAGCGATAGGGACCAAATGATTAAGAAAGTATCTGGGCAGACCTCATGGTAACAAACAGTAACAGAAAACTTCCTACACCTGCTTGCATCCCTATATTACTCACTTAGGAATGAATCTCAGTTCTTCTTTGCCAATAAACACTCTCAAAGGCAGGTAGGTAGGTTGGTTGTTTGGTTGGTTGATTGATTGACTGATGGCCCATTTATTTAAGGTCCATTATTGCATGACAAAAAGGGCACAATAAAATTTGATTATTTAGATTTTGCTCTAGGGCTCTGTTATTGGCAAGCACCAGAAAGCTAGCTAGCAACATACTGGAAATGTAGCCCAAAGTGCATGCCTTCTGCCGTCTTGCATAACTTCTGAAAACATTTTTAATGGAAGGACCAGGAGTGAGGACGTATAGAGGATCCACTTTTAAGTTCTCTGTCCTGTCGTTAGACCCGCTACAAAAACTAGTTAAATCGCCTCATCTGTTTTTGGCAGCCTGAACTTGCTTAGGGCATGCCTGCACCGTCCTTTCCGCGGTAGAGTTTAGTGGACATCCCGAGTCCTTGTGTAAATTCAGGTGTAGTTCTTTGCCACTCTGCTGCAGCAGGAGCGTCTTACTGTGGTGCCTGCAGCCGTGGGCATGTGAGATACGTGGAGAGGGAACACCGTGAGCTGGTGGGTACAGCAAGAGATGTAGAACGTCTCAGCTGGTTTGTAAGCAGAAGCAAAAGAGAGGCTCCTGGATGGCTCAGTCAGTTAAATGTCTGCCTTCGGCTCAGGTCATGATCCCGGGGTCTGGGGATTGAGTTCTGCATGATGCTCCTTGCTGAGCAGGGAGCCTGCTTCTCCCTCTCCCACTACCCTGGCTCGTGTTTCCTCTCTCTCTCTCTCTCTTTCTTTCTTCGGTCAAATGAATAAATAAAATCTTAAAAAATAAAAAAAGAAAGAAGAAGAAGAAGAAGGAAAAAGAGGAACGATGTAGTATTTATCCCATGAATATTCCTTATTCTAAGACAAAGGAAGCTGTAACTACAACAGCAAGGTGTGTAAGTAGTATCCATTCCACACAGTAGTGCAGGACCATGGCAATGAGTGTGCAAGCTGAAAATGTACACAGCAGCCTTAATAATTCATGGGAAAAAAATTAAGATTGTCCCACGAGCTTTCAAGATGTTTGTCAAAATGTCAAAAACTCTCTTACTGTAGGATAGCAATACATAGAAAAATGGGAAAGTAGCAAAGCTCATACTTAGCACATTATCATTTAAAACATTAGGAATACTGGGAACTAGAGTGTTTTATTTCTTTGTCAACAATCTAGTAAGAACAGTTTGAACAGTGCTTGCTTTGTTCTTCTCGTCATGGCCATTGCTAGATGGAGTGGATATCTTTTCCGTGCCTCGGTGAATTGTCACACGGCTTTCTAAGCATGGATCAGCTTTCATTGTTTTATTGTTTGTGCTTCCCATGTCATGAAATGGCTCCAAGTGTGTTCCTTTGATGGACGGTTTTTTTCTCACATCACTTCTTCTAGAATATTTTCCCCTTTTTACTTTATTTTTAGAGGGAGATCGAAGAGAGTGGGTGAGCGGGGGTAGGGGCAGAGGGAGAGAATCTCAAGAAGACTCTGTGCCTGAAGTGGGGCTCAGTCCCACAAACCCCGAGATCATGACTTGAGCTGAAATCAAGAGTTTGCCACTCAACCGACTGAGCCACCCACTCAGGTGCCCCCTAGAACATCTTCACCCTTTAATCTATAAATCCACCTTCACCAGATCTCTCTGGCTACATATCAGAGTCTCTTAAATGTTGGCATTTTCAGCTTTCCCATGATCAGCTCTTTCTTCTATAAGCCTGATTATCTTCGATTCCAGTTTTACTCCCAGTGGTATCATTTTTTTGGTGTTTCTTTCCTGTCATCTTGGTGTCAGTTCCCTCTGTCCATTACCATTTTTGTAAAATGTCATGTGGGTTTATTGCTGGGGAGTTGAGTACATGCCTCACGGTCTTGGTGTGAACTAAATCCCAGAGGCACTGAGACCAACCAACCATAGATATTAGGAGAAGTCTCTTTGTGAACAGTAGGGGTAGGGGTTAGAGCAAAGTTTGTCCATTGGACACTTTGTTGTGGTGATAAATTGTGATAATTGAAACTTCAACTGCTGGTGCTCCCTAACTAAGCCATGACAACTGAAATTCACACATGTCTGAACTGTGCCAAGCCTAGATTGTTTGCATCAAACTATATTTATAAAAGCTACTGGGATGGAGACTGACCCAGGATAGCACAGAATAATACTTATGGCAGAGAGCTCACCAGGACACATGGGAGTCCCTTAGAGAAATCACTGAATCACAGACAGACCCGCTCCCATCTGTCCTGCAGAAGAAACTGAGGGGGACGTCACTTTCATCATTGGACGCCGATTGGTAGTTGTCCCAGCATAGATATCACCGAAGGAAGTCAGAGAGGACATGGAGAAAGGAGCAGACTCCAGGTGTTACCTGGGAGGGCAAGGTGATCCTTGAGAACATCCTAGAATAATAAGTGTGTGGAGGTGTCTTGTGAAGGTTGGTCTAGAAGAAGGTCCTTCAGTGGCAGCTGGAGATGAAGTCAGAGAAAACCGTATCATGAGCCAGATGGGCATCTCTGCGGGTGCCTAATCTCTTGCTCCGGGAGTGCTTAATGAAGAGCCACAGATAAAATCTCATCTCCAAAGAATGTGCCTGAAGCATCTTGGAGGGTGTCTTTGGAGTACCCCAAGGGCTTTTTGCTCCTGAATGATATTTTTCAACAGTAAAGGAAACATTTGAGTGACCGTTGGGGTATCCAGTGCCTGTCTAAACAATCCTAGAAAAAGTAGCAAGGATGTGTTGGGAACTCTGGAAAAATGTATTGAAAAACTGCCTCTTGGCTGCCTCTAGAAAGCCATGTGTCTTTTCATTACCCTCACAGAGGGATTTAGAGTATGTAAACATGGAAGCCCTTTGAATCTTCACCCAGTAGATGAAGTATTAATCATCTACAATATACATAAATAATGACAGTTTTATGTAAAAATCAAGGCCTGATATGGCAGCAATTGCCAGTATCTTTTTCTGTGGACACACAGAAATATTCAGCAATTGCCAGTATCTTTTTCTGTGGACACCCACTATTAGGGCAGTTTCAGTTTCTGAATTGAATCACAAGAAGTGAATAGGTTTGCTGTTATCTAAGACTTGGGAGCGGGGAGCTGGTACTACACTTTGCAATGATACATTTCTTACCACATTTCCTTGTGCCGCTCTTGCAAACTTTCAGGGGTTCTGAGCTACATTTTCTCAACCTTCTGTACCAGAGCAAACCTTTAGAAATGCCTGTCCCAGATGGATTTCTTCCCTCAGCTGAGAACAGACACTGGGTGTGTTGGATTGCAGCCATGTTGTGCTGAAAAGGGCCAGATCAGCAGGGGCTGGGAGAGCCTGGGAATGGTTCCCAGATGGGGCCAATGAAATGGTGACAGGTGAGTTAGGCAGACTACTGTATCAGGTCTAGTATGCCAGGGTGCAAAAGAGAACAGGGTACCAGTGCCAGGAGCCAGAATGGCTTTGTTCAGTGCTCTTGGGAAAGCCATGCCGAGGAAGTCTTGGGACGGAGAGGTCCATTGCATCATTACCTAAGGGCAGTCATTCACCTCAGGAGTGGAAAATTCCAGCACAAACGTGCACTCAGATTCTCTACAGCAATGTATCTCACCACTTCACCCTCCTGTCAGTCCACCTCCTGGGCCACGCTGTGGTTCAGCAGGGGAGGAGGAAATTCCTTGTACCCTCTTCGATTCTGCAATTGGACGTCAGCATTAAGCTGGTTTAAGATGCACGAACAGGAGAAAAACATACACATTTTATTTCATATGTATACTTGTACATGGTATCTGCAGAGGCAGATGGAGACTTGAAGAAGCTATTAAGTCTATAATCTTATATGATAAATGGTGGGGACAATTTACTCATCGTGGGCAGTGATTAGGAAGTATATGAGGAAACTAATAGGCTAAGGCTATTAGAGGCTAGGGGTTAATTTAGTAGGTTTGCTTATACAGGTCTGGTTTCACCATTGATTCTTGGTCTCTAGTGATAAAGGTGTTCTTTTCTTCCTGGTTCAGGGATGGAACCCTTCTCTCAGGAAATTGTAGGACCTATAATCATGTAGAATGGGAGGTCAGAGACCCTGACTGCATCCACTCTTTCTCAGGTGCTTTCAGCCCAGAATAATCAACATGCCAATGCAATATATATATATTGCATTGCAGAATATATTGCAATGTAATATATTCTGGGGCAGAATATATTCCAATGCAATGCAATATATTCTGGGGTGACATGTTCTGAACTTCTTCCTTGAGGTTCATCCTTCCAGTGTGAACATAGCCATGGGGCTGCCCCAGGGGCCAGGCTCCCTGTCCCCCACCCCACCCCATGTCAGTCAAAGGCTCAGGTCAAGAACCTAGAAGGGTGATCTTTCTCTCAGGTTTGGTGCTGCGACAGCTGTCAGCATCCCACCAGCCACACAATGCTAATTTGCATATTTTCAAAAACACAAAAAGTGTTTGGCAATCCCAGCCAAGTGGGGATTCCGTGGTCCAGTGGGGAGATGTGACTACAAAGTGGATGTGAGCATACTTACTTTGTAGGGTATTGAAATGATAGAGTGATGTTTTTTATAAGCCCCTCTAAGAGTATCTGACTTCTGAGTCTCTCTCTGGTCCTGCAGAATCAGAAGCTCATAGGAAGGGCCTTGGAGATTTTGTTTTTCACAGGTGATGGGTGAGACTTGTATGCATTAGGCTCAGCATGGGTCAGCTGGCCAGCTTTTTGTTGTAAAGCAGCTGGTATCCTACCAGATACATGAAAGGTAGCTATCAATGGTTCTGCTGTGGTTACTATTGCTATTAATGACAACTCCAGGAATTATCCCAAAGTATGGCCTGTCTTGGGAATATGAAAATGGGATACGGCTGGGTCTACAGACTGATGGTTGAAAGCGTGGCGTCTGGAGCCAGACTGCCTTGGTTCGAATACTACCTTTTCCACTTAACTAATGCTTTAGCCTTGGGTGAGTGACTCTGACTCAGTTCCCTTATCTGAAAGTCAGAGGTAAAACAGAATGCCTCTTCCTATAACAGACTTGTAAAATGACTATCTCAAACTTAAAATTTTTAAAAAATAAATTATTTAATTACATGATGTTTTCTGCTTACCATGTATTTTACTTGGCTTGTATAAAATACAATTTCAATAATGAAAAATTTACAAACACACCCATACAAAGCCTAGTCTATCAAAAATACAGTAATAGCCTCCAAATTAATATCCGGGGCTCCAATTTCAATCCCCCCAAAATCTGTCCTTGAAATAACAGCCAGAAATAAATTATTGATTAACTCATTTCTCTGTTTAAAAAAACTTTTTTTTTTTTTTTTTTTTTTACAGAAAGCAAGATCACAATTAGGCAGGGAGGCAGACAGAGAGAGTGGGGGAAGTAGACTCCCCACTGAGCAAGAGAGCCTGATGTGGGCTTCAATCCAAGGACCCTGAGATCATGACCTGAGCTGAAGGCAGGGGCCTAACCCACTGAGCCACCCAGGTGCCCCTAAAAATACATTTAAAATAATTTTGAAAGTTGTGTTATTATTTTTTTTAATTTAATTTAATTTTTTTCAGTGTTCCAAAATTCACTGTTTATGCGCCACACCTAGTGCTCCATGTAATACATGCCCTCCTCAATACCCACCACTGGGCTCACCCCCGAAAGAAACCCTCAGTTTGTTTCTCAGAGTCCACCGTCTCTCATGGTCTGTCTCCCCCTCCGATTTCCCCCAACTCCCTTCTCAAAAACATGTTTAAAAAATATTTTACCAGCTTTTCAATGAGACTAACACTCTACAATCAATGTTGCATTCTCATACATGGCATTATTTTTCTTTTCTGGTGGTACACAATGTAACGATGCTTCTTATAATCAACACACACCTAGATTTAATCAAAGATGGTAAATTATTTAATATATGGAAATTGCTAACAACAGGACCTGACTCACCAGCAAGCATTCAGGAAAGTAGCTATTATTGATTTAGTGGTGTGTGGGGTGTGTGTGTGTGTGTGTGTGTGTGTGTGTGTTTCCAGACAAGGGGTTATGTTTCAGGTGGATCTCTGGATTTGATGTTAACCTCTTCCAAGTTGTTCTTTGTTTTGTTTTGTAAAGATTTTGTTTACTTATTTGACAGAGAGAGAGCACGTGAGAGTATAAGCAGGGGAGGGGGGGAGCAGCAGGCAGAGGGAGAAGCAGGAAGCAGGCTTCTTGCCAAGCCAGGAACCGGATAGGGGGCTCCATCCCAGGACCCTGGGATCATGACCTGAACTGAAGGCAGATGCTTAACCAGCTGAGCCAACCCAGGCGCCCCTACCTCTTTCAGGTTTAATTGGAATCCCTTCTCGTGCATCTCGTAGCACAACTGTTTTCAGAATTCAGTACTAACTGTCTTTGTGTTTTGCAACAGAGACTCTGACCTTTCCTTTGGCTTTCCATCATGATTTAAAGCACGACATTCGGCTTTCCACCAGTAGGATGACTGCGACGGAGGGCTCCCAGGCTCCTTTCATTATTAGGACAGGGTCATAGGTGTTTCATTTGAGGCTCCTAGTCCTGGACCTTCTTGTATAATAACACTCCTTACTTCATTCAGATTCTTACATGGACAAGAAAGGGGAAAATGAATATAGGGGTTCAAAGTAATTCAGAGACATACACAGGATCAGCCTCAGAGTAAGTATGATCCACATAATGATACGAAAACTCCCCCAGCATCCTCAGTAGAATGCTGGCTTAATGTAGTTGCACCATTAAATGGTATCTATAATATGTATTATAATTTATCTCTGTTCAAACTGTCAAGGCCAATGAGACATTTAGTTATTTTTGGAAAATTATGCCTAATATAAAGTGTATGCTTGATCTACTTCCAAAAAAACCATGAAGTGGGTGATCACAAAAAGTAAGGTACTTACAGGTCAAAGAGCTCGACATCTGTCTGAAGGAAATGAGGGTGTCGACGTTTCTGGGCATTTTTATGGAGGGTTGTGTTACTTCTGCAGGAAGTCAGGCTTTATTTTCTGGCAGCTAAAGCAAAAAGTAAGTGTGCATGTGGTTTTGTAGTCTCCTTTACCAGGGAGAAAAGGATATCGAATGTATTCAGAGAAGAAAGCACGGGGTCTTTGAAATTAAACTCAACTGTTTATAACACAGATTTCTGGTCTTGGAAAAAGAGACTGTACATTATCTAAAGCAAGCATTTCCAGATAATTTTACCAGCTTGTTTCCACGATCATGAATATGTATATTATTAACAAATTCACTGACATTGTTCCCTATAGCTGTTTAGCAATGAGGACTAAACATTTTTTTTTAAGTTCATGAATTGAAAGTGCCATGAACTAAATTTGTAGACGATAGAAACATGGTACCCTAAAAGTTCTTTGTTGATTTCCAGAAAGGATTTTTCCCTGACTATAATATAATACATTCACATTTGCAAAATATCAATCCACCTATTAAAACAGGCATATGTTGGGGTTTGGCTGAATGGGTAAAAGCCTCAACAGTTAAGAATTTAAAAAAAAAAAAAAAGTCCTAGCTTCCCAAAGATAGAGAAGGAACAAAGGGGAAAAAAAATGAATGGGAAGTGTTTATTTTGTCTTTCAGCAAGAGTTATGAGAAGTTGATTCCCTGCAAAAAAAAAAAAAAAAGCAAAGAGTCAAACCGTGAGAAGATCTGCAGGTCAAATTAGGCTCTAGGTAAATTGGGAGAATTCTTTTCATGACCATGTGATTCTGTATATTTTTTCTCTTTGGACCAGTAAGGAGACCATTTGGATAAACCTTTAGCAAGAGGAAAATTATATTCTAACCCAGCTTCACCATTGTTTTAATTGATGCCTCTCCCCAGAGACAGCAAGGCTGTCTGTTATCTTCACACTTTTGGATTTAGAATTGGGAACTTGGCAGAGATGTTTCTTCATGCCTGGGATGCTGGGTTTCTGAGCTCACCCACGGAGGGTCTCGGGAGACCTGGAAGTATCTCTTTTCCTGAGGAGCAGAGAGGATTCTCGCCTACAGCTCATTTTCAAAGATTCTCTGAGACCAGAGGTTTAGAAATGAAAGGCCGCTCTATCTGCTTTGATGCGTGGGAACAAAATTAGCGACAGTTTCAGCACTTGGATGGAAATGCCAGCTGATGCAATGAAAAAGTAGAGCTCACAGGGCACATCTCAGGGAGTCTGATGAAAATGGCATCAGACTGGTAACTGATGGTACCTGGACCCTCTCAATGAAATAATGAAGTCCGAGGGCCCCGAAGGAATGCAGGCAAGAGTCTGTGAAATGCACAAGCAGGTTCAGAGTGAGTGGTGCCGTGGTCTATTTTGGGCCACACGGAGAGCCACGTTGGTGTGACCAAGTTGTTCCTACTACGAGTCTCAGTCTTGTGCTAATTGAAAGGAGCTGAATCCTTCTTGGCAGCTGTCCAGAGACCACTCGTTGCCCACACACTGTGGTGAGGAGACTGTGACTCCCTGAGTGGAGGAGGGAAGTGGTTAGTCAGGCTTTAAGGTTTTAAGGACATCCCCAGGCCAAATGGTGCACAGAATGTCGATGTGGTTTGAGGGGTAAGCATACCAGCACTACTATCTAAAGTGAGAGTGATTTCACAGAAAAATGTATAGATTTACAAATTCTCTGAATCATCAAAAGCTTGTGTAATGCTGGTTCCAATGGCACCCTGGGAGAAATCAATCAGATGGGCTTCTCGTAGGAGGGGGCAAAACCTCTCCTCAACACTAAACTGCCAGCAGTCATCACACCTGCCTCCTTCCCCCATTTTATTGCCCCTTAGCCTTTCTAAACATCTGATTTTGTAAGTTTGATCCCAGTGGATGGGAAGTAACCAGGGCTTAATGGAAGGTTCAGGGGCTTATGAAATAGATCTTGATTTGGTTTCGTAGGTGTGTCACATGGAACAAATGACTTAAACTTTCTGAGTCTCAGTTTGCCTATTTGCAAAATGAGGGTACAAATGTTTGGCTTGCAAGGTTAAGGATTCAAGAAGGTACATCCAGGTGGTTGGGTGGCTCATTCAGTTGAGGATCTGACTCTCAATTTTGGCTCAGGTCATGATGTCAGGGTCATGGGATCGAGCCCTGTGTTGGGCTCTGGGCTCAGCAGGAAGTCTGCTTGAGATTCTCTCTCCCTCTCTTTCCTGCCCCTCCCCCCCTCTAAAATAAATACATCTTTAAAAAATCGAAGACAATATATAGTAAAAAAATTTTTTTAGAGAAGATTGTAAAACAGAAAATAGTAGTAGGCTTGACACAGAACAACGGTAAAGCAATGTTAGGTGTTATTTTTGCTATTGTTGTTACGATTTTTCTGGTTCTTTCTACATTGCTGCTTAAAAGAACAAATTAAATCATTAAGTCTTTTCTTTGGTAACATTAAACTCAGATAAAAAGGACGGTGCATTAGCTATGGTAACATCCCCCCGTCAGTTATATTTTACGTTTTCTCACGATTATATGGTGCCCATTGGTTATTTTTGTTTGTTTTTCCTCTCAGGAAATACAGTCTTCTACTCCTTGAGTCTGAGTTTATTTTCAACATTTAACTGGAGACATAGACTAATACAGATATATTGTTTACTCATGGTTTATACAATTTTTCTGTTTCTTATAATATTTTAAAAGTACTTTCCTATTAACATTTATTTCTTTATACTCCCCGTTGGGTTGTCAAGCATAGGCAACACAAATTAAGATAAGAAGTATATAGTAATGTGATAGAACGGAGAGAAATAGATAGGCAGGGAAGCTTAAAATGATGGAATTTCTTTCTGCCTTGTCTCCCCGCTGAGGCCCAAAGGGCACTTGTTGAAGGGAGAGAGTACCTGCCTCGTTCCAGAGCCTGCGATAGGTGACTCCCCTTCTGCACGGATATATCCCTTCCTCGCTTGCTTCTCCAACAGTGAGGGTTACTCTACAAGATGGACCCTACGCTGGAGGGGAAAATGCACTGTGACACCCTTAGTCTGATCCCATCTGAGGATTTCTTTTCTACTTAGCTAACAGAGGAGGGCAGAACGAAACAGTAAAAATCAGTTTCTGGCAGGTAAGCATCCTGGTAAACGCCTCCTTGTACCGTGTGTCGGTGCGGGGGACGGAAGGTAGTACCATGTGTGGGATGCGGCGGACAGAAGGAGAGATGGGGAGGCACGGTGCTGACTTGTATGGATGGCCCCAGGAGCCAAGGGCAGGGACTGGAAAGAAGAGTGAGCAGTCGGGGCTGGGAACCTTGCTCACCTGTCCCTGATGCCCTCACCACACACACCTTGGCCATCACCTGCATCTCTTCTCTAAGCAAGGTCTTTCCCCTGGCTTGGTGAAGACGGCTTTCATCCCAAAGAGCTCTGCATCTGTCTGTAGCATTTCTGCAGTAGCCTCTGTGGACCCCTCAAGTGGCTCCCAAGATCCTTTTCAGTGTTTGGTCAGAGCAGAAAGTAGCAGGTGGTGGTGGTGGTTGCTGTAATTGTTTTCGTTTTTATTTTCTTCCCTGGAAAAACTCAAAAACCGTCTCCCATTCTATGTGGGATGCTGGGGCAGTGGACCTAGGTATCTTTCCCAGTGCCTTCAACCCCTGAAAGAGTCAGGTTTGGAAAGAGTCATCAGGAGGGAGACAAAGCAGCCTTGCAGGAGTGTGTGTCCCCTGGGAGGAGCCAAGCACGGGGAGAAGCCCATAGGGAGGTTGGAGTTAGCTTCCAACCCCTGCAGCGCGGATGGAGGCAGCGGGGAGAAGGGCAACAGGTAAAGGAAGGATCTTTTATCCTGACAGCTCCCAGGAAGCTCGCAATATCCACACTGCCAATTTGGTTTTTCTCATTTGTTGGAAAGCTTTCGGAAGGTATATTCGAAGAGGTGGGAGAGATCTCTTCTTTATTCGCCTTCTTGTTTCTCCTCCTTCGAGCAGTATTGCCTCTACCCTTTTTTGCACCGTGGGCCCTTCACAGGTTATGAATCTTTCCTAATTATTTTTCAGAAAGAGTTTCATGGAGGCAGTCGATGGTTAGGTGCTTGTTAAATCTTTATGGAGTCCTTATTCTGCAATTAATCTGGGATTCTTGGCACTCTGCTGGAAGGACGTTTATTTTCTATCATAAGCAAATGCCGCTTAGATTTCATCAGCGTGGCCATTGGGGAAAGTCTGAAGATGCTGAGAAAGAGGAACTTGACAGCACACATAGTTCTTATTTAATAAAATTTATTGGTCTTTTATTCTGAAGGTCACTGGCAAAAAAATATTTTTAACTAATGAAGATATTTCTTGGGGGGGAAGAAACTCTCTAAGTGTATTACACTCTCTAAGTATATTTTGCTGTAGATTATTTAGAAAAGACTCTGTCTTATAGAGGAGTAATATGAAAAGATAGAAAACACAAAAGTATACTCAATGCTTCCCCTCTCTTTTTTGTATTTTGAAATAAGCAGATGTATTAAAAAGACCTTTAAATATTTCTACCCAAAGGGAAAAAAATCTCCCAAAATGCACCGTCTGAATCCTGAGTATGTGTAGATTAAACGAAACCTTTATTCTACTGATTTTGAGATTATGGGAGCAGGTATCAACTTCTCTGATATGATGAATAGTTTTCATTTCTTTAAAACTGGTATTTAGGCAGAGAGATTGAAAATACACCTTTATGTGGGTCACTTAATTTCTGCAGGAAGACCTTCTTCAAAAACTCGTTGATAGAGCAAGGTATCTGAGCTAAAGTCCCCCCCACCCAACTGTCTACAGAATGGAGTTTACAAAGAAGTTATCACAGTAAATATTTCAGAAAAAAAATCAGTAATCCCAATAGGTATTAGGTCCTTTTAGCTTACAGTGTGTTTTTTTCTGTATTTTAATAGAGCACTTGGATTAAGCCTTTTCTTTGTCATATCTGTGCCTTAAAGCACTTGTTCTTTGCCCCACATTGCTAGAGCTTATCCTTTTATCCCTTAATCCCCTGAAACTATAACTTAAAAAAAAATAACCTATTTAAACGAAATATGTTCATTTACTTGGAGAAAAAAATGATCAGCAATGTTTTTAAAACCCTAGAAAATCCATATGCAATTATGCTGAACGTTCTGATTTTTACTACCATATTCAGTGGCTACCCATAAGCTTGGCTTTACCCAAAATAAATCTTAAGTAATCTGATGAATTTATGAGGTCGGATTTTACTCAACTCGGCTAAATCAATGAGAAAGCATTGGCTGGCCACATTTAAAGAGTCGTTTGTTTCCAGGGCATATAGCTTGCCAAATGACAGAGCTTCAAGCAGGGGAAACTTCCATTTGCTTTAAATTTGCCTTGTCCTTTTTATTTGGTTGGAGGGTTGGGGTGGAGATACACTGCTGAAGGGAGAGAGGAAGGGGCACCATGGTGGGGGCATGTAAAAACTTTCCTCTGTCGACCCATTCTAGAAAGGAGGCACAAGGCCAGGTAAATGGAAGGAAGCAGAAAGTCTCAAGCAGGCATGGGAAGGTCTGACAGTCTTCTCTCTGACCTAAGTCACAGACCTTTGTTATTCTAAGAATCATTTCCATTGGTTTCTGCACTGAGGACACATCAAAGCTAAATGATCAAAACCGGGAAGTGTCTTTAACAAATTCCAAACTCTTCACCCCTTTGCAGCTGCCCCGACTCTCATTTCCTAGAATAATTATGTCTCACATTAGCACACCCATTATTTCCTCAGCATAACTCTCCAGTTCAGAGAGGAGACTTTGATATTCACATGGCTTATAAAATGCAGAAGTGCTTTAACTCATCAATAGCAAGATCAAAGTAAATTGTCTCTAAATTAGAAATCTAAATCGTCCCCTCCTGCTCTCAAAAGAATACTTGGTCCTCAGATTGAACCATTGTAATGAATCAGTGGTTAATTCAAACACAGAGGCTCCTGGGGAAGGCCAGGGGAAGGAGGAGGGAGAAGAAAGTGAAGATGAGAACTTGTTGGGGCATGGGGTAGAGAGCTCCTGGCGGTTCGGGTGAATTTAATGAGAAGAATTTATTGCAGGTGGAAATGAAGTCCGGCTCTCAGCTTCCATAAATCAATGACATTAGTATAGGATCTTCTCTGTGTTGACTAAGAGTTCCCTAGATACTCACAGGGCTGATGTGACCATGGCTGCTTAACAAAAAGACTTTTTCTCAGGTTAAGGGAGGGAACCGTCTTCCAGTTGAGACATTCCCTGAATTGTGCCTGGTCTAGGA
Organism: Mustela nivalis; assembly: GCF_964662115.1. Lineage (NCBI taxonomy): Eukaryota > Metazoa > Chordata > Mammalia > Carnivora > Mustelidae > Mustela > Mustela nivalis. The sequence continues at coordinate 34,296,748 of NC_139022.1, forward strand.
GCCCCTCTCTAAAGAATCCTACCAGGGTCAGCAGGGGATCCCATAGTATCCATAAACAAGAGCTGGAAATTTGTCCTGGCAACAAGCTGATCCAAATCTATGAATGGCTTCCCGATCTCTATTTGTGTTGGTTCTGCCTCCAGGAGATAGCAGCCTTCGTTCACTTCTTTCAAAGTTACCATGATGCTTTAGTATTGTCTCTTCACAGCCCAAGTGCCTTGCAAAGCCTGTAATTCAAGTCTGGCCACTACCGTGATTACTGTCCTCCAGTTGCATTCCACTGTGCTTAGAATAAAATCGAAACTCCATCCCACACCTTCAGCATGCTCTGTGATCCAGCCCCCGCCGCCCCTGCCCATCACACCCCTGCCACTCTCCCTCCAGCTCACGGGTCTTCAACCACAGAGTGCTTCCCTGCCTTGAAGATCCAGAGAAGCCTTGAAGGAGCCACTGTCTACAATCCTCTTACTCCAATCATGCCAAGACTGGATCCTTTTTTTTTTTTTAATCATTCACAGGTCTATTTAGTTATTTATTTATTAAGTCATTCAAATGTCATTTCTTTTTAAGATTTCATTTGTTTGAGAGAGAGTAAGAATGAGAGACATCACAGAGGCAGAGGGAGAAGCAGGCTCCCTACTGAGCATGGAGCCCCATGCGGGGCTCCATCCCAGGACCCTGGGATCATGACCCGAGCTGAGGGCAGATGCTCAACTGACTGAGCCACCCAGGTCTCCCTCAAATGTCACCATTTTTGAGAGACACTCACTGACACCCCCCCCCCAGTCCAAATATCTACATTGTTTTATCAATTCCACTTGTATAATTTTCCTTATGGAACTTACCATACATACTTCCCTTGCTCATTTGTTGTTACTCCGTCTCTTCTCCACGTTTGAGTATAATATCATGAAAACAGAGATCCTGTCTAGTTGGTTGACTCCTTTAACGCTGGCATTTAATAGATATGTGAAAAACTTAAAAAGCAAGGGAGCCCAGGATGAGTGGCTGGAAATGGATGGACAGACAGATGGAACAGGTGTATTGAGTTCAGAGTCAGTAAAGGTAGTTAGGCAAACATTAGGAGGCTGCTTGATGGAAATACGATAGAGGGTTTTCGCTAAGCATGATATGCTCTAGTTCCATCCATGTTGTCGCAAATGGCAAGATTTCATTTCTTTTGATGGCTGCATAGTATTCCATTGTGTATATATACCACATCTTCTTGATCCATTCATCTGTTGATGGACATCTAGGTTCTTTCCATAGTTTGGCTATTGTGGACATTGCTGCTAAAACATTCGAGTACACGTGCCCCTTTGGATCACTACGTTTGTATCTTTAGGGTAAATACCCAATAGTGCAATTGCTGGGTCAGAGGGTTTTCATTTCTTTAATGTAATTATGGATCATTTGGTCGATACCAATCACTGTGAAAGGCACATGGGCAGGTGGCCGCCTATGCCTGCCCTCAAGGTGTTTACAATCCAGAGAGGAGGAAGCTGAGTGGGCACAAGATCACAAGTAGAGTGCAACTGTAAGTGTGTAAGAGCTGCATACACAAGGTAGAGTGCCAACTAAAATTTGGCGGAAGGAGACAAGGTAGAGGAAACTCATTAGACCCTTGAAAGACAAAAAGGAATTTTCTGGATGGATTAGCCATTAAGGAGGGCTTTTTAAGGAAGGAAGATAATAACATAAGGAGCATATGTGTTCTGGGAAAGGTAAGGAACTTCCTACAGCCTAGATGAGGGGCATGCAGGGGTGGAGTTCTCTCTCTCTCTCTCTCACACACACACACACACACACACACACAGAGCGAGAGAGAGAGAGAGAGAGAGAAGGAGGGAGGTAGGGAGGCAAGATAGGAGCCAGATCAGGAAAGGCCTTTACGCTTTTGTAAGGAATTTGGAGTTTATCCTTGTAGGCAGAGACGAGCCGTTGTTCAAGGATCACATTTTCAGTCCGGAAAGATGACCACAACCAGCAGAGCGTGGTTGCAAAAGGTAGAGAGTGACGTTGACTTAACAGATCAGAGGTGGCAAAGACCAGGGTTCAGGCTGGCCTCCATCTCTGTGATTCAGAAGTTGTTCTGAGTTTTAGAAGAAGAAAAAACTTTAGTTCCTCTTTTTCCCTCCCAGCCCACACCCAGTTCTTCAGCAGGTCTAACCAGCTCTACCTCAAAACTTACCCTAAATCTTTCCCCTTTCTGCTGCTTCCTCCACCTTACTCCAAGATACCGCCATCTTTTGTTCAAACTGCGTCGTAGGTCCTGGCTGTCTTCCTGTGCTCATTCTCCTCCACATGGCAGCAAATGATCTTTCTGAAAAGTAACAAAAATCGTATCACTACCCCTAGACTTAAATCCCAGAACCTTTCCCTGGTCTAAAATGCAGTCTTCCTGGGGCGCCTGGGTGGCTCAGTGGGTTAAGCCTCTGCCTTAGGCTCAAGTCATGATCCCGGGGTCCTGGGATTGAGCCCTGCATCTGGCTCTCTGCTCAGCGGGGAGCCTGCTTCCCTTCCTCTCTCTCTCTCTGCCTGCCTCTCTGCCTACTTGTGATCTCTGTCTGTCAAATAAATAAAACCTTAAAAAAAAAAAAATAAAATGCAGTCTTCCTAGAGAACAAAATGATGGTTACCAGAGGGAAGGTGGGGGGAGGGGGAATGAAAGAGGTGATGGGGATTAAGGAGTGACTTGTGATGAGCACCAGCTGTTGTATGGAAGTCTTAAATCACTATACTGTCCATCGGAAACTAATAGTACGCTATGTATTCACTCACTGGAATTTAAATAAAAACTTAAGAAAATGTAGTCTTTCTCCTCTTGGCTCATGGGGAAAAAATGGTAAAAAAAACATGACAGAGCTGTGCAAAACACATGTTTGTCATCCGCCACACAAAGGTTAGACTATAGGTCATGTTTCATTTTCATTCTGCTAAATGTAGATCGTGCATTCTCCATGGGGGAGTGATACCACCTTCAAGGGGGTGAAAATTGGTTCTAGGGGGACAGAAGAAGGGGGAGTCTTTGCTTACCTTTCCAACGCGACCTTGAAATTCCTCCACCACCCAGCCCCTCAGCTTTATGTCATCCCCTTCTCCATGATCCTTCTTCCAGATTTTCCATAGTTTGACCCCTTCTTGTCCGTCAGCTCTTAATATAAATCATGCTGCTAGATGAGTGTCTGTAATTCTTTGCTTCTGTGTGTATACCTGTATCTGCATAGATATTAATCGTCTTTCTTCCTTGAAGGATAAGATCTCTAAGAGGGAGAATCTTGACTATTTCGTCCTCTGCTATAACCTGATAACACAGTGCCTGTGACAGAGCAGAATGTGAATAAGTATTATTGTTATTATTTTTTAATGAATGAGTAAATGAAAGAAAAGAACTCTGTTTCAATACCTTTAGCTCTCTTTTCCTGAGAGCAGTTTCCTTTGTCTTATTTGCCTCCCCTTCCTGCCTGATGTCTCCCCTCACAGCTGAGCGTTCCCGGAGATGCAGGTGGCTTTTGTTTGCCTGTGGAAAACTGGCAACAGTCCCCCTTCCTGTGTTGACAGTGTTCACGTGGAGTAAGGCAGCCACAGATCGGTCCTAAGACTTACCAGGTGAGATTGGAGAGCAGAAGGAAGGGTATCAGGAAGGAGCAAAATGGCATACGTCTGCGACCACTGTGTCTCCCGGACCATCACTCGTCCCTCGGGCAGTCATGTGAACTGTGTTTGTTTATTTATTTATTAAGGATTTATTTATTTTTTAAGGATGTTGTTATTTATTTTAGAGAGAGAGCATGCAAGCACCCAGGTGGGGGGGAGAGACAGACTCCCCACTGAGCAGGGCACCTGACACGGGACTCGATCCCAGGACCCCAAGATCATGACCTGAGCCGAAGGCAGACGCTTAACTGAATCACTCAGGCGCCCCAACTGTGGTTTATTTTTTAAACACCTAAACACGAGCATGTGATATATGGTGCATACATTAGTGATAACATGCTCTGGGGTGTTTTGTTAACATTTGAAGAACCCCATTTGGGAATTCACTGTCTCCAGATCCCTAGGAAAATGATCTCCGCATGATGATTTCAAACTACATCTGAAGATTCACTAGCAGAGATGATAAAAGTACCTTTTCATGGCTGAACTAAGCTGTGTTCAAGGCGTTCAGTTGGCTACAAAGACTACACAGGCACCTCTCTGCCCTTTCATGGAGAGAGTGAGGGCTTGGAGTGCTTATCTGTCCTTCCCTGAACAAAGCAGCCAGGAGCCCAGCAGGTGTGGACTCCAGTGTCCTCTGGTCCAGCCACTCACTCAACCTAAGGGATGCAGGCCCCAGGTAGGTGATTCATTAAGAAGGCAGGCTCTTAATGAATACCGCATCACCATCGGGATACCGCGTCCTGGCCTCAAGGTGAAACTTCCATCCAAAGTGCTGACCCAAGTGCCGCAAACGCAGAGAACCAGAGCATCACTGAGTTAACAGGAGCAGGATGTGTGATGATTTTGCGCCTGCCTCCTAAGAAAGATTTGTCTTCACAGCAGGGTTTTCCCTGATAATTATTTCCACGGCCATGTGTGCCTCATCAGGAGCTTGGACGGGGAGCGGGCAGATAATTCTGCCGATGCACTGCCAGAAGCTGTGTGCATTTACCAGAGAGTCTGACCCTTGTGAATGGCAGATTGACTCGGGTGCCTTGGCAAGGTGTGCTCAGCTTGCTTGCATCACCCACGCACCAGTGGCCCATGCCCGAGAGCTTTCTGAAGGGCCCGACTGGGCAGAGCATTTTGCCATTCCAGAGAGGGCCCCGGGGAGAGCGGGGGTCTGGATGCCTGTTGCTGTGGTTGGTCATGAATGAATTGCACATTTGCCTGGGAAGCGAGGGGAGGCTCATTCAAAAACACAGTGCTGTGTACCACTTTGTTACACTATCGTTGTTAGGGATCTAATTGGCTTTATTAAGCGATTCCTGAATTGAGTCGCATCTGTCTGCACCTGTCAAGTAGAGGGGACTCCCCATGTCGTGATACGTTGAAACCCTTACGGTGACACGGCTTTTATTAGAAGACATCTCCGAGTGGGGCTACAGCGAGATCTAGCCCACACCTCAAGAGATTCTGGCTTCAGTTTATAATATCCGAGCGTTGGCAGCATGTTCGTGGCCATCTGTGTTTCCCAGTTGGACTTGGTGCTATCCTTATGCATTATTATTCCCTAACCAGCCTTTCTCATTGTGGCAATTTTTTTTTTTTGGAGGTTTTATTTATTTATTTGAGAGAGAGAGAGAAAGAGAGAGCATGAGCAGGGCAGGGGTTGTTAGAGGGAGAGAGAGAAGCAGGCTCCCAGCTGGCCACATGTGACTCGATCCCAGAGCCCTGAGATCATGACCTGAACCGAAGACAGACGCTTAACCCACTGAGCCAACCAGGTGGCCCTCGGTGTGGCAATTTTTATAAAAACTTACTGTTTGAGAAGGCAGCCTCTCTCTACTCCATGCATCGACTAGAGTTCTTCGTAGCTGATCTTGAAAAAGTATAGATTTTCAAGAGCATCGGACTCTGAAAAGGGCAAATTATATCTCAAGGCCAGCCACTTAGCAAATTAATGTTTTGGTTCATTAAAGCAAATTGCAGTTAAAATACAAGAATGTTAGATGACTTCCAAAGTTTACAGAAGCCTTACTGACATTTTTCAAGAGTCAATTTAGCAGAGTGGTTAAAAAAAAGGATGCCTGGGGCTTCAGAGCCAGACTGCCTGGGAGTGAATCCTGGCTCTGATACTGAACAGTCTTGGGAAATTTCCTTCACCGTGCTAGAGTTTCTCTACCTATAAAACTGCAAAAATAGTAGTAACTTCTTCATAGGGTTGATTTAAAATTAAGTTATGGTGGGCCCAAGAAGTGCTTCAGTTACTGGTTAAACCTGTTTTTAAAAATAAACTATTATCAATAGTGAATATTTTCAACCTTTTTTTAAAATCTGTTTATTCATTTAAAGATTTATTTATTTGAGAGAGAGTGCATGCCCAAGTTGCGGGGGAAGGGCACAGGAAGAAAATCTCAAGCAGACTTCATGCTGAGTGCAGAGCCTGAGGTGGGGCTTGATCTCACCATCCTGAGCTGAGCCGAAACCGAGAGCCCACCATTTAACCGACTGAGAGTAAAGATAATCTTTACTCTCCGACACTAAAATATTATGATTCTATAATATCATCCCCATTCTGGAGCTTATAGAAACTACGTCTAAAGAGAGTCTCAAGAAGGTATAATAAAGGGGCACCTGGATGTCTCAGTGGGTTAAAGCCTCTGCCTTCGGCTCAGGTCATGATCCCAAGAGCCTGGGATCGAGTCCCGAGTTGGGCTCTCTGCTCAGCAGGGAGCCTGCTTCCTCCTCTCTCTCTCTCTCTCTGCCTGCCTCTTTGCCTGCTTGTGATCTCTGTCTGTCAAATAAATAAATAAAATCTTTTAAAAAAATGGTATAATAAAAATAGTAAAAGTACATGGAAAGCAGAGATTGTGTTTAAATGTCTTTGCACTTGGGGTCAGAACTGCTGGGTCCAGACCTGGCCACTTTCTTGCTTGCCCTTCCTAGTCTGATGCACCCTTGGTTTTTCTTTTTCTTTTTAGTCTAGTCTGGCTCTTGGCATGCATGTTGGTAGGAAGATGAGATATGACAAAAGCTCTGTTGTTGATGACAAATTGTTCACAGATGGTTTGAAGTGTGCATGGGGTAAAGTGCCCATAGGCACACACCTTCTTGTCCCCAGAAGCCTGAGAGAAATGCAGCATCCAGGGAATGTATGTGAAGTCAGGCCAATGGTCTTCTTTAAATTAATTGATTAATTATGTTCAATTAGCCAATATTTACCCTAAAGATACAGGTGTAGTGAAAAGAAGGGGCACATGCACCCCAATGTTCATAGCCGCAACGTCCATAATTATCAAACTGTGGAAGGAGCTGAGATACTGTTCAACAGACAAATGGATAAAGAACATGTGGTCTATATATACCATGGAATATTACTCAGCCACAAGAAAGGATGAATACCCACCATTTGCATTGACATGGATGGGACTGAAGGGGATTGCACTGAGTGAGATAAGTCAAGCAGAGAAAGTCAATTATCCTATGGTTTCATTCATAAGTGGAACATAAGGAATAGTGCAGAGGACAACAGGGGAAGGGAGGGAAAACTGAAGGGACTGAAGGGGGAGAAACTAGAGAAGGAGACAAACCATGAGGGACTCTGGACTCCAGGAAACAAACTGAGGGCTTCAGAGGGGAGAGGGAGCAAGGTGATGGGTGTTAGGGAGGGCACGTGTTGTGATGAGCACTGGGTGTTCTATGCAAATCATGAACAGTTGACCACTACATCAAAACCTAATGTGATCCTAGCAGCTTCTGACCCTCATGGGATCAGAACTGAGAAACTTGTCATTTATTTTCTTATTTAAGAATCTGTAGCGCCTGTTAGACACTTGTTCCTGTCTGACACAGAGGTCTCTCTCCTCCACCCTCTGGATTGGGTTGCTCTCTTTAAGGTGAGTTCTCAAAGTTTCTCCAACCCAGCTCTTCTTCGGGGCAATCTAAAACTGAACCTCGCCCTGTCCCACCAAGACAGCTCAGATGGCGTTTAGTTCTTACAGTCTTTGTTTATGAAATACAGAAAATGCAGTCTTCAACCTTCAGTTCATGTGAGAAACCCTCCCTTTTCTGAAAAGTGACTCTGTTCGCTGAGATGTGAAAGGATTGAAGAATAAAATGGCCAACTGGACCATGCCCTGGAGACAGGGCACGTGTCCCTTTGTCCAGCAGAGGTGTGGGGAACACTAGGGGGATCCTTCTCAGGAAAGGGGTAGTCGGGAAGATGTCCCTCACGTCCCCTCATCCATCCTGAGCTTGCTGCATGGGCAGGCAGGGCTCTCTGAGCTAGTCTCCTCAGGGCATGGCAAGAACCTTCCTTACCCCATAGCTGTGTCATGCAGTTTAATGAGGAAGTGTCTGTGAACCTGATTTAGGGACTAGAAAAACCTCTTTCCAATTAAATGATATTTTGGGCTCCCAGCTAAATAAGCCTTAATGACCGACTCTCTCTTTATAGTTGGAAACAACTCATCTTTTCCCTAGGACCTTGAAGTTCCTATCTTTGTCATCATTTTTAGAACTCCATGCATTTTCTTCATACCTGAGACACAATCATTAACAATATGCATTTGGTGATTTTTCCTGTGTACAAATTGTAATTATGTTTTACTGCTTTCATGTCACATCATCTCGGCACTTCTGAGCTTTCCTTTTGATGGCACTTAGTTTGTCCAAGTATAAAGCATGAGGTAAAGATACAGAAATCAACCCATTTCTTGATATGGCAGAATTTCATGAAATAAAGATGAAGAAGTCATGGGGCGTTTGTCAGAAAACAATGAACTGTTGAGTAACAGTTGTAAGAAAGAAACCAGGTTGGGTCACGTCTTCCCTACTGATGGTGCAGGAGAAGTCCCTGTCCATCATGGTCATGGATCTATGGGGAAAATATGCTAGGCGATTATTTGGGGGTCACTGATGATTTTAAGAGAAACTTAAAAGTGTTTTTAAGAGAAACAGACTGCAAAGAGGTAGCCCCATAAACAAAGTGGGGAGGGCACTGTAAGCCTAGAAAAGGGGGCTGAACTAGCCAGCAGGTCTCAAGAAACCATACTGTGTTTGAATCCTCCCACAACAATGGCATCTATGATGGCAGCTCCACCCATGGGACCCCATCCACCTCTTTACCCAATAGGTCACACATCCTTGCCTCCTAGTCCCAGGAAGTGTGCTGTTGACAAGTGGTACAAGTTCCCCCAAGGACATGTCAGATGGATTCTACCTCTTTCTTGAAAACCTAATTCGGTATACAAATTCTTTAATGAGACTAGATCTTTTTTACCATGTCCACCACTTCACTTTTAGTTTCATTGTATGTAAAGAAGACAGAACTAAATGGTCGTTAACTGGGGACCATAGAGAGCTTTCAAGGGACCACATATGTTCTTGGGCATTGTCTCCTTTGTCCTTCACACCATCCCTGCGAGGGAGGTACAGTTTTTGCCAGGAGCAAATAGAGATTCATAGGAATTTAGCTGTGTCCTAAACTCATCAGTTCTAGAACTGCTTGTAAAAAATATTCAGAAAACTAACCTCTTATACACGAAATTTAAAATTGTGATGTCGTGGAAGATTGCATTCTTAAATTAGCCAATATTACACATGTGTTAGAATTCTCTAGAGAAACAGAACCAAGGAGTGGGGGGATGGTTATGGGCACCTGTGTGTGTGTGTGGATTTATTATAAGGAGAAGCCCGCACACTGGAGACTCCCAAGAACAGACATGTAGTTCTTGTGTGAACCCCAGAGCTTGAGAACCAGGAGAGCTAATGGTACAAATTCCTGTCTGAAAAGCTGGCAGGCTCAAGACCCAAGAATTGGTCCTACTCAGAACCCTCAGGCAGGAAGAGTTCCCTCCTACTCAGCACTGTTGGTCTGTGCATTCCCTCAACTGATTGGGCGAGGCCCACCCACATTAGTGGAGCAGGAAGGAAATCTGCTTTACTCACTTAACCAACTCAGATGTGATTGCCATATGAAAACGCCTGTGAAGACACACCCAGAATAGTGTTTGCCCTAAGGTCGGGGCACCCTATGGCCCTGCCAAGTTGACACACAGCATTCATCATCACAGATGTGGCATACAGTTCTTAGGGAGATAGCCTTGGTGTTTCTTGGTTGCTACCCTGTGCTCAGCTCTACACCAAGCCCTGGAGAAGATTAAAGAAAGCAGAACCTCTTGCATCTGTCCTGCAGGGATTGGGGAAGACAGGGCTGATCCCAACATCAAGAGGAAATGTTCTTTGGCCTCTAGAACCATGTGGTCCATTAGAAGTAGAGAGAGTCACAAATGCAAACTACCACCCATGTGATTTTAGATTTTTTAGGAGCCAAATAAATAGGTCATGTATATTTATGCGTGTAATTTATTTATTAATGATTTTTTTTTTAAATGTATTCATTTTGAGAGAGAGTGTGTGTGAGTGATGGAGAGGGGCAGAGGCAGAGAGAATCCCAAGTAGACTCCTTGTGGAGCATGGAGCCTGATGTAGGGCTTGATCCCACAACCATGAGGTCATGACCTGAGCCAAAATTAAGAGGTGGATGCTCATCCGACTGAGCCACCAAGGTACCCCATGAAAAGGGCAGATTTTAATAATACATGTTATTTTGCCCAGTATTCCAAGTTGTTATCATAATGATGTTATCAACATAAAAATTACCAGTGAGATATTCTATATGTAATTTGTCTAAAGTCTTTGAACAGTGTGTTTTTGCAGCGAGAGCACATCGCAGTTCAGACCAGCCATAGTCTGCAGGCTCCACAACCACACAGGACTCATGTTCAATCCCTGTGTCTGCTGTCAGTGTTCTGTCTTCTGTATGTTCTCTCATGGTGTTGTGGGTCTTTGAACCGAGTTCCCTAGAGTTTCAGGGTAGAGAGCATCTGTTTGGAGGGTTTGCTAGAACACAAGGGAGATCTAAGTAATCTTTCTCAGTACAGGCTGCCTGGTATAATCAAGCTGGATCATTGGCACTTAAGCTCCATCTACAAAGTGCCAGATCTACACTGTTAGAAGCTTATCTGTTTTTTTCTGGACCAGAGCTGCTCGCAGCTGTTACTTCCGGCTCTCTCACATTACTCATGTGACTTCCCTCCCAGATCACATTTCCTCTTCAATGCCTCTGGAGGGACACCTGTGTCTTGGAGGGTGTAGACTGGTGGACAGGAGAATGAGTCAAATCATACTTTACCCAAGTGTCTTACATTGCAAACAATCAAGGGTGAGAATATTCTAGTATCTCCAGATTCTGCTAACTGAATCCCACCAGATGTACCTCAGATTCATTCTTCTCACATCTCCCACCAGCAGTCCCTTTCTAGATAAAGTTCTGTGATTTCCCTTGAGGATAATAACTTACATATCCTTACACTGTACTTCTATGACAATGTGAGAATTCCATTTCCAACCATGCCCTTTCTTTGTCCCATTTGGGTCACTGGTATGAAGAAGCTACACGATCACTTTTTCTTTCTTTCTTTCTTTCTTTTTTTTTTTTTTAAGATTTTATTTATTTATTTGACAGAGAGAGAGAGATCACAAGTAGGCAGAGAGGCAGGCAGAAAGAGAGAGGAGGAAGCAGTCTCCCCACTGAGCAGAGAGCCCAATTCAGGGCTCAATCCCAGGACCGTGAGATCATGACCTGAGCCGAAGGCAAAGGTTTAACCCACTGAGCCACCCAGGCACCCATCCCTCTTTCTCTCTTAATGAGGATTTCATAGGCAGACTTTCCCAGGAAGGCATATCTGGATCTACTTGGCACTCGCCCCCATTCACCATAGACTTGAGTCTTCTCCAGCTCGTGGAACTGTCCTTGGTAATGGCATTTTTTTCAGTATCCATTTAAAGGTGGACAATGTCCCTGATATTATATATCAAGGGGAAAAAAATCACCTTAACTCTCAAGGGATTAGAGTAGCCCCAAAGCAGTGAGTGACCCTGAAGTTTGAGATAGAATACATGAGAACCCAATCCTTACTGTTCTACTGTGGTGTTTTTCTTAAAATATAATTTTGCTTAATGAAGCACAGACCAATTTTTTAAAATCTCCTTTGTCCTCTTAGATAAGAATCATTTTATTTCCCTGAGGAAGCATTATTCTTTGGATAGTGATTCAAAGGTTTTTTTCTCTTGAGGAGGAAAAAGAATTTCAGATCCTGTTAATATTTACATTAAGTCAGACTTAGTTATGTAAATTGTAGCTAATTCAGGCACTTGGGTCTCAATGCAGAACTTTTGAGTCATCTTATCATTAACTCATTTTTTCTTTATGTGGGGGAAACCACTGTTTCTTTTTCTGTCTTCAGAAGGTTTTATGACTATTGCTTCTTTCTGGGAGAATCTTACGTCCTTTTCAAGGAGCTCCCTCTCCGGCTGGGCCACAACACCTGAAATGCCACTTCCTTTGGATCCCACCCTCATCACTTCCTTCCTGATATTTCCTGCATCACCTGGTCTGCTTCCTGAATTGCACACAGTGTGCACTAACACTCACCAGGACTCAGGCATCTTGGCCAACCCTGCCAAGTGCCCAACCCAGGGTTCCAACTCATTCCTCATGCATTCGCTTGTGTTTCTACCTTCGTTTCCTGATTTCTATCTGGAGTTGGTTTCCAGTTCCCCCATTATGAGATGAACCAATGCTCTATATACAAACAAGAAAAACAGCCTGCAGAGCTGCAAAGTTATGATCGCATCCATTACCTTCTGCCTCATCAGTCTTTTATTTTATCTTATTTTAAAAAGATTTATTTCATATTGGTAGGGAGGGGAATGGGGAGAGGGAGAAGGCCAAGCAGACTTCCTGTTGAGCATAGAACATGATGTGGGACTCCAACCCACGACCTTGAGATCATGCCCTGAGCAGAAACCAAGAGTCAGATGCTTAACTGACTGAGCCACCCAGGTAGGTGCCTCCTCACTAGCCTCTTTACTTCTGAGTTTGCACCTGCATGGGTTAATATGAACCTCTTTGTGCAAAGACCACACCAGCCCCTTTCACTTTTCCACAGGATGGATCAGTACTTATGTGGGTGATACCTGATAACCAAAAGAACAGAGGGAGTGGGTCCAGCACAGAGGTGCCTCCTGGGTTGCTGGGAACTCAAAAGATCAGCACCACTTTCTGGAATCCAGCCTTCAGAAGCCAGATCTCAGGGGTCATTTCTCTCCAGATAGAGTCTAGTCCCTATGAAATGGCTCTTGGTGATGGAGCTGCCAAGCTAGGCAACATTGTGTTTTTACTGTCTTAGAGCTCAAGGTGAGGAATTCACCTCAAGAGTGGGGATGCAGGACAAGAAGACGTGCTCCACTGGCAGGGCAGCAGGTGCAGAAGAGGAAAGAGAGGCAAGCCACCCTGTCCCAGCTCTTGGAGATTCCCAGGGACTTGGAGGCACATGGGACACTTTGAAAAGATTTGCCCTCAAATTATAAGCTCATCTATAACACTTTGAAAAACTTCTAGGCTCCTCCTGAAAGCTATTTTTATAAGACGTATCTGCATACATGAGAACCCTCTTCTCCTTAATATGTCTCTGTTCTTGTCATTCATGTTCCTCCAAGCTATCAGAAGCCATATTCTACAGTTACGTGGACTGAATCTCAAACTCTCAGTCTCCTACTCATTCACTTATTCTGATTATTTTGCATTGTCTTTGACTCTATGGTCTAAAGCTGTGGCCCACACACAACCAATAATCTTCACCAAAGGCATTTGGCACAATAGAAGTTTCAGTTAATTTTCCCAGTTCCCATTCCCACCTTCCAAGCTTACTCTCTCAGCCTAGCACATGAACTTTCCTGAAGGGAACACAGATGAAGAGGTTCTCTAAAGTTCTTAGCTCAGACTTCACTTTTTCACCAATTGGTAAAGTCAGAATGCTAACTCTTTGGGTTTGGTTTGTTCGTTGTTGTTCTAGATCTGCTAAATGCTATAGATCGTCTCCTTAGATAAGAGATTCACATTTACAGGTTGTCTGATGACTCCATGAAGTCTGTCTGTGACCTTCAGCTAGAATCTGCTTCATGGTAAGGTCTTACCTCCCAATGAGAATAAAAATCTGCCCTTCAGACAATAAAACACAAAGAGACAGAATTCCTGGTGGAAAATAATTTGATTGCTTTAGGTTTTATTTTAGCAATAGTGAAAACAATCATTCTTCCTATTTTCAGTTTAGAATCTGAATTTGGAGGAATGTCTACTTATTAGTTTAAGTTTTAAAAAAATAAATAAAACTGAGGGTTACTCAGACTTTTCCGGAAGAACATAGGCAAAGTTAATTTCCTGGTTAATTTCGATTTGGTATTTTTCTTGGGTAACTGTAGGCTCTTCATAAGAATGTGTTAATCTGGGGCACCTGGGTGGCTCAGTCTGTTCAGCAGCTGACTCTTAATCTCATTTCAGCTTTTTAAAAAAAATTTTATTTAAATTCAATTTAATTAATACACTGTATTATTAGTTTCCAAGGTAGAATTCAGTGAATCATCAGTTGTATATAACACCTCTTTCCATAGTTTGGCGATTGTGGACATGGCTGCTATAAACATTGGGGTGCACATGCCCCTTCAGATTACTATGATTGTATCCTTTGGGTAAGTACCTAGTAGTGCAATTGTTGGATCAAAAGGTAGCTCTATTTTTAACTTTTTGAGGACCCTCCATACTGTTTTCCACAGTGGCTACTCCAGTTTGCATTCCCACCAATGCTGTAAGAAACAGTATTTTTGTTTAAAGTCAGTATCATAGATGGGAGCGTGGACTTTTGAATCCACCTGTTTCCATTCCAAGGTTGACCCTGCCACTTTCTTTTTTTTAAAATTTATTTATTTGACAGAGAGAGATCACAAGTAGACAGAGAGGCAGGCAGAGAGAGAGGAGGGGAAGCAGGCTCCCTGCCGAGCAGAGAGCCCAATGTGGGACTTGATCCCAGGACCCTGAGATTATGACCTGAGCCGAAGGCAGCGGCTTAACCCACTGAGCCACCCAGGTGCCCCGACCCTGCCACTTTCATGCCGTCCAAACTTAAGCAGTTTCCCCTTTGTCTGAATTTTATCACCTGTAAAATGGGGGAAATTCATTTACCGCTGTCATAAGCCTGGATAATCATATTTTTTAAAAAAAGATTTTATTTATTTATTTGACAGAGAGAGAGATCACAAGTAGGCAGAGAGACAGGCAGAGAGAGAGGGGGAAGCAGGCTCCCTGCTGAGCAGAGAGCCTGACTCAGGGCTCTGTCCTAGGATACTGGGATCATGACCTGAGCTGAAAGCAGATGCTTAGTGACTAAGCCACCCAGGTGCTGCAAGTTTTTGGTGTATTATCTGGTATTTAATAAGTGCCAAATATTATGTGGCTATTAATGGGAATTTTGCTTATGCTTTCTATAAAAATAATTTTTTGTCATATAGTGCTTATTGTAAATAATACTTACGTATATGGATTCAGAAAAGAGAATACCTTCCCCAAAATTGTAGCTTCTTCAGATTCATTGATCTACCAACAACAGTTCATAGTGTTACATTTTTGCTCTAACTACAGTTAAATACACATACATATACACCTATGTACACACAAATCCCCATAATGTGTATTCATAATTTTTATTTTTAAAATTTCTTTAAAGATTTTATTTATTTATTTGACAGAGAGAGAGAGCACAAGAAGAAAAGAACATCAGATAGAGGGAGAAGTAGGCTTCTGCTGAGCAAAGAGCCCAACATGGAGCTTGATCCCAAGACCCTGGGATCATGACCAGAGCCAGAGGCAGGTGCTTAACTGACTGAGCCACCCAGGTGCCTGTATTCATGATTTTTAAAGGGATCATACTAAATATTCTGGGCTATGAATTCCAGATTTTTTTCACTTGAAAAAACAAAAGTTTTTTCACTTTTCCTAGCATTTGCTAGGAACCTTTCCATGTCAATATGAGACAGTATGCCATTGTCTTCATAAGGTTTTACACATTTTTTCCTAAGGTTTATTCATATGTATTTTCAAGTTTTATTGCTGCTCTACAGGAAATATGTTAATAATGTTTTGTTTTGTTTTTGTCTTCTATCCAGTTCTCTTACAGGATTTTCCTATTAGTTTTCTTGATTTTGTTCAGTTTATTCTTTGAATTTTTTAGGTAGATATCCTATTAAGTATAAAGAATATAATTATGTCTCATGCTTTCTAATATTTATAGTTTTCCTTTTTTTCTCATTGGTTTAAACCCAAATCTCCATTATAATGTGGAAAAATTATAGATGTTGTCTTTCTTATTACTTTCTTGGCTTTAATAGGAATGTTCCATTCATTCAAGTGCTAAGTTTGTTTGCTAAAAAGTCGTACTTGATTTGTCCCTTTCTTTCCTAACTCATGTTCAATCCATCTCCAGAACCAACTGGAAACACAGCCAGAATGTATACTGACTTCTGGTTACTTTGTCATATCTCTGCTGATACTACTTGGATCAAGCCACCATATTTTCTTTTCTGGCACTGCTCATGGCCTGGTAAAGGCTCTGTCTGTCTCCACCTTTTCTTCCTTACAATCTATTGTTCTTCCACAGCCAGAGTGATCCTTTGGAAATGGAAAGCATATCTTAACCAGTCTCGCGGTTCAGACTTTTCAGAGATAGTTATGATATTTAGAATCAAATCCAAAGTCTTCAAGGTTCTCCTCGGCCTGACCCCTGACAACCTCTCCAGCCTCATTTCCTAAACTTCTGTCCTCATTCTTGTTCTCAGTGTTACCAAACTGACCTTCTTGTTGTTCCTCAAGCACAACAAACAACTTTCCATCTCCAGGCCCTTCTACTTGTTGTTTCCCTCCTAGGCAGTGTTCTACACCCATATCTTCTTGGGCCTCCTTCCTCTTTACAGAGATCCCTGTTCAGATACTTCCTTAGAGAAGTACTTTCTGGCCATCTTATATAGAAGATAGGCATCTTCTCTAGAATAGGACGTCATTCATTGCTCTTGGTCCTTTTACTCAGGTTTTAATTGCCTTCAGAACAACCAAAATTACTTGACACTAAAAAAAAAAAATAAACCTACTTGGCATTATATTATATAAGAATTTATTTATTGTTGTTTCTACTAGAAGGATATGTAAGCTCTTTGAAGAGTATTCTGCTGGTTGCGCTATCCTCCATAATTGTGAGTGCCCAAGATATAGCAGGTACTTGATAATACTATTTTTAGGATGAATGAATGAAGAGCTGTAGTTCTTGCTGAATGCCCCTCATGGAAAGTCACACTTATATTATTTCATTATAAAGACTCAATTCAAATATCAGTTCTTCTCAAACATTGTTTCTGTCTCATTTGTCTTTCTCCTTCTTCTGGAACTCCAAGTAATATATATTAGACCACATTATTTTATGTGACTTATCCTGTCCAGTGGTATGCCCCATATTTTTGTCTCTCCACACTTTCTTCAAGCTGGTTTCTTCTGCTCTATCTTCTGGTTTTTTCATTTTCTCTTTGGTGGTGTTGAAAACATTTATTAAGTTCTTAACTTCATTAGTGTATTTTTCAGTTCTATGAATTTAAGTTATTTTCCAAATCTTCCATGTCAGATTTTACTTTTTCCAATACTATTGACATACTTAATTTCAGTTTATATCTCATTGGTTATAGCCACTAAAACGGCATTCATTTCTCCTTCTGACACTGATGCCTAAACCTGGACTTTGTTTCTTTCATCTATAGTTTGTAATGATTTTGACTGTTGTTGTCATATAGTCTTTTGTTGTTAGCTGGAAATTTTATTTGAAAAATTATTTTTGAGATAGACTGTGGGACTTAGAATAAATCTTCTACCAGGGAGGAATTTTGTCTTTTCATGACAGTTTCCTAAGAGTGAAAGCAGTATGGGATCAAGGGTTGAAGATTTTCTGGGCAATCTCATTGACCTGTCAAAGTACCACAACTAAGAAGTGTTGCTCTTAGGATGCCAGTGGGGCTGAATCAGTTAAGCATCTGCCTTGGGCTCAGGTCATGGTCCTGGAGTCCTGGGATCAAGTCTCGCATTTGGCTCTCTGCTCAGTAGGGACTCTGTTTCTCCCTGTGCTCCTCACCTCACCTTTAAAAACAAACAAACAAACAAACAAACAAACAAACAAGCAAAACAAAAAAGAGAGAGAGAGAGAAGCTCTCTCTATACAAGTGGAGTATTTGCTGCATTAGTAGCCTTTGGTGGGCACCAAGTTCAGACCTGTCCTTCCAGCTCCTAAAATTTCCATGAAAGATCTGCTTGTCTTTAACCCTTTCCCCAAGAATAGGCAAATTGTTGTAAAGGTGACACCTAGGGAAGAGGGAATATTATTTCAGGGTAGTACTGACTCCTGGTGTCCTTGGCACCTCCCTCCTTCTCAGTTTAAAGAACTCCAGTTTTCAATTGCTTCACCTATGCAGGCAAATACCCCTGAAAAGGAGGTCTCTAATGCATCTCTTTTTGCATTGTCCTCTCAGCAAGAAATTTCCTATCTTGTTGGGTCTTTGGTGTTAATTAGGATCTCTAGCTGCTCTTTACCAACCCTTTCAGTGGTCCTCAACAAAGGGTTAGTATAAATCACCTAGCCTGCCTTTCTCAAAAGAAGTCTATTGCTTCTTTCTCTGTGTATAATAATTAGACTTGTTGAAAAAACTCATTTCTAGGACCAATTCAACTTCATGACAAGCTATGATTTTTCTGTTTGTGCAGCTTGCTATTCTCTTTTTAAGTTGTGAATTTTCATCAGCTGTGTCATGATTTTTCATGGGTCACTCACTGAAAACAGATCTAGACAGTTGAGTGTTGGTAACTGATGAGGTTTCCATCTGTAGTCCTGTTGGCCTTCATCCAAGTATGGTTTGAGAACTTCCTGGGTGTGTTCAGTGAACATAGGCAGGTATGTCTCAGCATGAGAGAGTGTATTCACTACTTGAATTTATGGATGAACTTCACCCTGGAGCTCTGGGCAGTTATACCAGCAGTGGGCAAAAAGATGGGCATTTCCCATGTTTGGCGCTAACTGGAAATGCAAGGGATAGGTTAGTGTTCCCCTATAACACCCTTTCACATTTATGATTTCCACAGGCTTTGAAGACTGTTAAGAATGTGGGCACTGAAGTCACATTACCTGAGTTTGAATCCCTATTCTGCACTTATCTCTCTATATTCCAATTCAGTTCCTGATGTCTTAACTGGGGATAATAATAGTACCTACCTAATTGAGAAATTATGAACTTAATGTAAACTAATTAATGTATATAATATATGTAAGGCCATTAGAATGATACATGACATTTATTACCATAAATAAGTGTTAGTTATTTTTATGTCCTTATGTAAGTTTTTTTTTTTTTAAAGATTTTTATTTATTTATTTATTTGACAGACAGAGATCACAAGTAGGCAGAGAGGCAGGCAGAGAGAGATGAGGAAGCAGGCTCCCTCCTGAGCAGAGAACCCTATGCGGGGCTCGATCCCAGGACCCTGCGATCATGACCTGAGCCGAAGGCAGAGGCTTTACCCACTGAGCCACCCAGGTGCCCCTATATGTAAGCTTTTAACACATATATCTAAGCTCCTTTATCAGTGTCCAAACATAAGAACAAAATATTTTCACTCTTTCAAAGTAGTAGAGTACATTGAGCACCACCATTCTAGATCTTTCTGGATGACAGAGAGAAGTTTTAGTATTTACTCTTTTCATGGCAAATTATTATACTCTAAAATAATCTCTTCAAATTTCTTTATTGTTGGCTTTTGTTAATAAAGTTACATTTAATTAATTAGATAATTGGCACTTGGAAGTTTTTCTATTTAGTGGAAGTGATCTCATTTTGGCATCTAATGAAAAGGGCTACATTTGTATTGAGTATGGCTATCCTCGTTTTCTGATGGTGAGAATGTTGAAGCCTGGGAAATTTTAAATAGCCAATTCACTTATAAGCAGATTAAAAAGTTAAAAGTTCTAGTTGAGGGGCACCTGGTTAGTGGTGGAACATATGACTCTTGATCTTAGGGTTTTGAGTTCAAGTCCCATGTTGGACATAGAGATTATTAAGAAAATAAATTTGAAAAAATATAAATGTATAATCCAGGGGGAAAAAGGTAAAAATATTTTTTAAAAAAATTTCTAGTGGGAAAGGTAAACAGCATCCATGATCAGGTGACTGATATCAATAGAGCTGGAAATTGTAAGAAATAATAAAATGGAAATGCTAGAAATTATGGAAAGATGCAATGATGTTTGAAGAGGTCATAAGTATAGGGGCCCTGATCCAGGAGGATTAGTGTCTTTATGAAAGAAGCTCTCTCTCCCCTTACCTCTACACACATGCAACAAGGAGAGGTCTCATGAGGTCACAGAGAGAAGGCAGCCATCTACAAGCCAGGAAGGGAGCCCTCACCAGGAACCAAACATGCTGGCACCTTGATCTCAGACTTCTTGCTTCCAGAACCATGAGGACATACTTTTCTACTGCTTATCCCCTTGGGCTTTTTCTGTTATGGCAGCTTGAGCAGACATATACAGTTGGGTAGAACGTACAGAAAGTTCCAATTAGTGGGGAAAATTTGAGCAAACTCATGGAAGCAAAAATAATGGTGGTCTGGGAGGGTATGTGGAAGTGGATTAGCATTTCAAGAATATAAACACAGGACTGCGATAATTAAGGAAGAATCTGAGAAATAATGATAAATAAATGAGGCCATTTCATGGAAGTTGTTAAATATCATCCTAAGGAACCTGGATTTTGTCCTAAAAAAGTAGATGAGAATTAGGTAGTAAATTCACAAAGTGATGTTTGTGGGATGATGATTGTTAATATTATTTTGAATCAACAGTTGCAAGTTTTATGGTTGATAAGTCTGTTGACATAAATTGAGGGTGAGAAGATCACTAGAAATTGTTTTATAGGTAACTAATGGTCAAGTCTGAAATTACTACATTATACAGGAAAAGATGGGAAGGGCTGAAATAGGTCTAAATATTCTATGTAAAGTAAAATAAAGACTCAGTGTTCTCCTAGGTGAAATTTAAGAGAGAAATATAAGGGGTTCATTGGAGGCAGAGAGGGATCCTGATTTGTAAGAGCCTGAAGCATATACAGTTAGGGGGATATAAAATAATGCAAAACTGTAAAAATTTGCCAGGCCTCACCCAGTTTAGCTTTGTGATAAATCCACCTGCAGTGACAGATTTTATATGAGAATCTCAGTGCAGATTATGTGCCACCCACGGAGATGGAATTCATAAGGACCCAGCTGTGTTAGGATGGAAGATAATGGATTCAGTTGTGGACATGCTCACGTAGACATCAGAGAAGTAGTTAGAGATGTTTGCAAGGATCTTCAACAAACTAGTCTTAAGTTTGTGAAATTTGACTTCCAAGAATAAGTATATTAATTTAGGAGTTGTCAGAGAATCAATTAGAAAGTGAACTTATGAAAAATAATTAGTTCATCCAGAGAACATATGAAGACCTGATTAAGGGAGAAAAGGAGAGTCTGAAATTCTGAGGGAGACTAACATTTTAAACCGTTTTTTTTTTTTTTTTTAAGATTTCATTCATTTATTTGAGAAACAGGGAGAGAGAGAGCGTGTGCGTAAATGGAGGGGCCAGGGTCAGAGGGAGAGGGAAAGGGAGAAGAAGGCTTCCCACTGAGCAGGAAGCCCGATGCAGGGTGCAGGGCTTGGTCCCAGGACCCTGAGATCATGACCCAAGCTGAAGGTAGATGCTTAACTGACTGAGCCACCCAGGCATCCCAGGAAACTAACATTTTTGCATGGGCAGAGACTAAAATGCAAGAATAGTTAACATTTCTTGGGGTGCCTGCATGACTCAGATGGTTAAACGTCTGCCTTTGGCTCATGTCACAATCCCAGTGTCCTGGAATCGAGCCCTGCATTGGGCTCCTAGCTCAGTGGGATGCCTGCTTCTCCCTCTGCCCTTCCCCCCTCGTGCTCCCTCTCTATGTGTGTCTCTCTCTGTCAAATAAATAAATAAAATCTTAAAAAAAATAAAAAGAACAGTTAACATTTCAGTTCATGTTCTAGGTAGCAAAAGCCTGAACAGCAGCCATGCAAATGAAATTGATGCGGGCGGGAGGGGGATATTGTTCCAGGGCTTTTAGGTGACCAATAAAACTAGCAGAACCACTTCACAAGGGAGGGAATGAAATAAAGATGATCATGAGTTTCTAGTGCTTGGGCAAGTTGTGTAGATGAAAGTGTCCTTTACTAAAATGGGGAGTAGGAAGAACAGATTTAGAAAAAAAAAATGGTGGTTTTAGTATTAAAATACCTCTAGACTATCAGGAGACAAATGTCTATTAGCAGTTGGCAGCACCTCCAGCTCGGTATCGAAGCTAGGTATTATCTCTGTCTTAGTAATGACATGCGAAGCAAAAACAGAAGTTCCAGAACGTCCTATCACTTGTCTGGTGTTGCATAGTAACTGGAGCTCCTACAGATGGTGAGCTCAGAATCATCAGGCGTTTAGTGGTATTCTAGGCTCTAAGAGCAGGGACAATTACTGGAAGAATATTCAGAAGATGCCCACAGACAGAATCCTGGGGAAGACCCACGGCCAGGAAAGGAAGGAGTGCACAGCTAGCCTACAAGCTCTTACTCTCTATTCTCCTGTTCCCTCACTCCTCGGTAACCCTCAGTTTACTTTCTGCCTCTCTGGATACATTTTTTTCCAGATATTTCATACAAATAAAATGCAGTATGTGACTGTTTGAGCCTGGTTTCTTAGCATAATGTTTTCAAGGTTTATTCAAAGTGTATCACTACTTCATTCCTTCTTGTGGCTGAAAGATACTCTATTCTGTATATATACCATGATGTGTTTACTTACCCATTAATGAACATTTGGGTTGTTTCCACCTTTTAGCTATTACAAATAGAGCTGCTCTGAAGGGGTGTGTGTGTGTATGTGTGTGTGTGTGTGTGTGTGTGTGTGTGTATTAGTTTTATTTGTTTAAATACCTTTGTTCAAGTATTTGGGGTATAAACCTAGAAGAAGTATTGGTTTGTGTGATAATTCTATGCTTAACATTTTGAGAGTTCCCAAGCTGTTTTTCACATAGAGCAATCACCTTTCATTCTCACCAGTAATGTATAAGGGTTCTAATTTCCTCACATTCTTGCCAACACTTCTTGTATTTATATATATATTTTTTATTTTTTAGATTAAAAAATTTTTATTGTGTTCAATTAGCCAACATATAATACATCATTAGTTTTTGATGTAGTGTTCAGTGATTCATTAATTGCAATGCCACCCTTGTGGGTATGAACTGGGATCTATTTGTGGTTTTGATTTGCATTTCCCTAATGACTAATGATGTTGAGTGTATTTTCACATGCTTATAGGCCACTTGTATTTCTTCTTTGGAAAAATTTCTATTCAAGTTCTTTGTTAATTTTATTTATTTATTTGGCAGACAGGGATCACAAGTAGGCAGAGAGGCAGGCAGAGAGAGAGGAGGAAGCAGGTTCCCCGCTGAGCAGAGCGCCCGATGTGGGGCTCGAGCCCAGGACCCTGAGATCATGACCTGAGTTGAAGGCAGAGACTTTAACCCACTGAGCCACCCAGGGTCCCCCTTTGTTAATTTTTTAATTGAGCTTTGTCTTTTTTAAATTGAGTTATACATGTTCTTTATATTCTGGAAGTTAAACCCTTGTCAGGTATGTGACAAGGGTTTTTTTTTAGGTATTTTTTATCCAACCTATAGATTGTCTTTTTACTTTGTTTATAATGTCCTTCCAGGCACATAAATTTAAATTGATGAAATCCAATTTATCAATTTTTTTTCTCATTTTGGGTACATTTAGTGTTTTATCTAAGAGCCCATAGCCAAGCCAAGATCATGACCTGAGTTGAAGGCAGAGATCATGACCTGAGTTGAAGGCAGAGACTTTAACCCACTAAGCCACCCAGGGTCCCCCTTTGTTAATTTTTTAATTGAGCTTTGTCTTTTTTAAATTGAGTTATACATGTTCTTTATATTCTGGAAGTTAAACCCTTGTCAGGTATGTGACAAGGGTATTTTTCAGGTATTTTTTATCCAACCTATAGATTGTCTTTTTACTTTGTTTATAATGTCCTTCCAGGCACATAAATTTAAATTGATGAAATCCAATTTATCAATTTTTTTTCTCATTTTGGGTACATTTAGTGTTTTATCTAAGAGCCCATAGCCAAGCCAAGATCATGAAGATTTATTCCTGTAGTTTTTACTCCTATATATTTTTACTCCCATATTGTTTTAGCTCTTTATTCCATTCATGAATTTAGTTAATTTTATATATGGTGTGAGGTAGGGGTCAAACTTCATTCTTTTGCACGTGGATATCCAGTTGTCCCAGTACCATTTGTTAAAAGGGTTAATCTTTCCCCATTGAATGGTCTTGGTGCTCTTGCTGAAAATCAGTTGGGTGTAGAGACATGGGTTTATTTCTAGATTCTTAATTCTTCATTGGCCTATATATCTATCCTTATGCCAATAGTGCACTGTTTTGATTACTGTAAATTTGTAATAAGTTTTGAAATCAGGATGGAATCCTCCAAATTTGATCTTCTTTTTCAAGGTTGTTTTGACTCTTTGACTAGTTTCAAGATTGGTCAAGGGACATTGGCCTGTGGTTTTCTTATCTCATGGTACCTTTGTCTGACTTTGGTATCAGGCTAATACCAGGCTCATAGAATAAGTTAGCAAGTGATCCCTCCTGTTGTCCTATTTGGAATAGTTTGAGAGAGGTATTTTATATATATATATATATGTTTGGTAGAAATCACCAGTGAAGCCTGTTGTGGACTTTTTCTAGCTGGCAGGTTGATTACTATCTCTTTACTTCTTATAGATATGTTCACATTTTCTGTTCCTTTCCAATCAATTTTGAAAATTTGTGCATTTCTAGGAATTTCTATTCATTTACATTGTCTTTTTTTTTTAAGATTTTATTTATTTATTTGAGAGAGATCACAAGTAGGCAGAGAGGTAGGCAGAGAAAGGTGGGGGAAGCAGGCTCCCTGCTGAGCAGCGAGCCCAATGTGGGGCCCAATCCCAGGACCCCGAGATCATGACCTAAGCCGAAGGCAGATGCTTAACCCACTGAGCCACCCAGGTGCCCCTCATCCACATTGTCTAATTTGTGTACAATTATTTTAGTAGTTTCTTATGCTTTTTATTTCTGTAAGATCAGTAGGCATGTCTCCACTTTCACTCCTGATTTTCATTTTGTGTGTCTCTCTCTTCTTTTTATAGTTAGTCTAGTTAAAAGATCAATTGTGTTGATCTTCTTAAAGAATCCACTTTGGGTTTCATTGATTCTGCTATTTTGCTGTTTTCAAGTTCATTTATCTCCACTCTTCACTTTATCATTGCCTTTCTATTGCCAGCCTTGAATTTAGTTTGCTCTCCTTTTTCTAGTTCCTGAGAGTGAAGGGTTAGGTGATTGATTTGAGATGTTTCTCTTTTTATATGTAGGCATTTACAGCTATGAATTTTCTCCAGATCATAGCTTTGGCCACATCCCACAAATTTTGGTAGTGTTGTATCTCTGTTCTCATTTGTTTCTCTTTTCTAGTTTCCCTTGTGATTTTTTCTATAACCTATTAATTATCTAAGATTGTGGCATTTAATTTCTGCATATTTATCAGTTTACTAGTTTTCCTTCTGTTATGGATTTCTAGCTTTATTTCATTGCTGTTGGACAAAATGCTTTGTATGATTACAATTGTTTTAAAATTATTGAGATTTGTTTCATGGCCTATGTTTGAGAATGTTCCATGTGAACTTAAGAAGAAGGTACATTCTGCTATAATGAGCTATAGCTATATTTTTGTGCGTAAAATGAGGTACAATGGATTATGTAAGAAAACTGAGATTCCAGGTGCTAAAATACCTTCAAATGTGTGATATAGCAATATATGAGATTTTAAATTAAAATCCTAAATAAGCTACCTGGAATCTCAAAGTAGTAATATACATAAACAATATTTCAAGATAACTATATAATCTAATGTGATATAAAAATATCTGTCATGAGGGACGCCTGGGTGGCTCAGTCATTAAGCCTCTGCCTTCAGCTCAGGTCATGATTCCAGGGTCCTGGGATTGAGCCCTGCATTGGGCTCTCTGCTCGGCAGGGAGCCTGCTTCTCTCTCTGTCTCTGCCTGCCACTCTGCCTGCTTGTGTTATCTCTCTCTGACAAATAAAATCTTTAAAAATGTATCTGTCATGAGAAAGACAATTAGCATATGATGCCTCTGATATGAGGAATTTGAGAAGCAGGGTGGGGAGTTGTGAGGGCTAGGGAGAGAAAAAATGAAATAAGATGAAATTGGGAGGGAGACAAATCACAAGAGACTCTTATTCTCAGGAAACAAACTGAGGGTTGCTGGAGGGTGGGGGGAGGGGTAGGTGGCTGGGTGATGGGTGTTGGGGGAGGGTATGTGCTATGTTGAGTGCTGTGAATTGTGTGACTGATGATTCACAGACCTGTACCCCTAAAACAAATAATATATTAGTATTTATTTTTTAAAAATCTGTCATGTTTGTTGGTGACATTATGATAAATTCATAATTAAAGGAAATAATACATTTCAGATAAAAGTTAATGAAATAAAGATGCCAATTATTCTTCCCACTCAAACTTATAGACAAATGAAATTCTATCCCTAGGCCCTTTGGAGATCGAAGAACCATAGGTGAAGGCCTTGTTTAATGGGTTTGTCCCTGAGTTTGGAAAAAAAAAAAAAAAAGCACCAAACCATTGAGTAAATGTTTTCTGAGGTTAAAAGAAATGGACAGGCTCAAACGGCCCCTTTACATTTCTCTCTGGCTGGGAGAAGAGACTTAATGTCCTCTTCTGGTGGCATCTTGGGCCCAAACAGGAATTAAATGATGCAAGTTTATCTCAGTGTCATCATGGGAGGAAGAGGCTGAAACTCTGTCTGATGTCACCGCTTATACTTTAAAAAATAGCTTTGGGGACAAAACTTGAGGTATTTAGTAAGACTAGAAAAGAAAGTCTCATTTCTAAGGCTTAATTAGTGCTAGTATAGCACCAAGAGGTCTCTATAGAAATGGCCTTGGGTAAAAGCAAATTAGTGTTTTTAATTATTATCATTAAAAATGAATATTTACAGGAAGTTGGGCTGAAGGCCATCTGGCCCAAGCACACTCCTAAGGGAAGCCATCAAGCACAGAAAGGAGGAGAGGGGAACATGGTACAGCATGGATGGAGCTATTAATAACTTCTCAAGGCCCTAGTTTATGTCAGCGACTTGGAAAGGGCATTTAAAAGTTAAAGGAAGCATCAAGACACTCCACAGGAAGGATTAGTGGATACCTTTTTTTTTTTTTTTAAGATTTTATTTATTTATTTGACAGACAGCGATCACAAGTAGGCAGAGAGGCAGGCAGAGAGAGAGAGAGAGGGGAGGAAGCAGGCTCCCTGCCGAGCAGAGAGCCCGACGTGGGGCTCGATCCCACGACCTGGGATCATGACCCAAGCCAAAGGCAAAGGCTTTAACCCACTGAGCCACCCAGGCGCCCCAGATTAGTGGATACATTTTTTTCCCCTTAATTTTTGATGCCATATTTTAACATCAACATGTGATGGTGTATTTTTCCTTCTTTCCCTCCCTGTATGTAATCATCATTCTTTCTTTAATTGAAAACATGGTCCTGGAGGGTCATTTTATGTCATTGACTCTCTGTAAATAATATTTCCTCCTTAAACTACTTCCTTGGTGTTCTATTGATGGAAGAGTTAGTAGTGATGTAGTTGTGAAGAATTTGGGTTCTTCTGAAGCATAACTAATTCATGATTTCAATGATGCAAAATGACCTTTTTTAACATAGTGATTCTTTGACTTGTACTTTTAAAATTGTTCTGTTTATTTATTTTTTATTATGTTCAATAAGCCGACATAGAATACATCATTAGTTTTTTGATGTAGTGTTCAACAATTCATCAGTTGCCTATAACACCCAGTGTGGATGGAGCTGGAGGGGATTATGCTCAGTGAAATAAGTCAAGTAGAGAAAGACAAGTATTATATGGTTTCACTCATCTGTGAAACATAAGGAAGAGTTCAAAGTTACACTTTAAATACAGGATTGCATTTTAAGGTGTTTACTTTATTAGTGATATCATACCTTTTGTCTACATTTTTTAATTATTACAAAATATTATTTATTTATAGAAAAACAAAGGGAAAAAAAAGAATGGTTGGATATTATTCTGCACCATTGATCTTTCGTGACTGATCGACAGAGAAACCTCTCCTGCCTTGCTGTTGGGGAACTAACTTGATATAACACTTTGGTAGGAAATTTGCAGTGAATCTCAAGAGCTTTAAAGTAGTCATGCTGTTTCACTTCTTAATTCTACCACTGAGAAGGCATCCTGAAAAATAATGATAAATACAGCAAAGTTATTTCTGTTTTTTTGAAAGATTTTATTTATTTATTTATTTGACAGAGAGAGAGGGCAAGAGAGGAAACACAAGCAGGGGCAGTGGGAGAGGGAGAAGCAGGCTTCCCGCTCAGCAGGGAGCCCAGGGCGGGGCTTGATCCCAAGACCCTGGGACCATGACCCGAGCCGAAGGCAGACACTTAACAACTGAGTCACTCAGGCACCCCACAGCAA
Source organism: Mustela nivalis (assembly GCF_964662115.1). NCBI lineage: Eukaryota > Metazoa > Chordata > Mammalia > Carnivora > Mustelidae > Mustela > Mustela nivalis. The sequence goes on from NC_139022.1 coordinate 34,325,036, forward strand.
AGGTATTTCTGTGAGAATATATTTATCAGAGCATTATGTATGAAATTAAAAATGGAAATAATTTATAAATATTACATAAGACAGGTTGGATTATATAAAGGTTATAATATTTGGTCATCAAAAATAATCTACATGAAGTATTTATAATGACATGGAAAATGTTAAAGTATTTATGTAGAATCTAACAAGTGAAGCATGCTAGCACAGCGAGAAGCATAAGCCCTTAGCTATGTACTTGGACAATTTGCTTAACCTGTGTCTCAGTTTCCTTCTAGGTAAAATGGGAATGACAGAACAGTAAAATGATGGAACTCCTTTGTATCATGACTATGAAGATTAAGACTTAGTATATGAAACAGTTCCTGGCACAGAGTTCATATTATTATCATCATCACCATAGGCTTGTCACATTAAGACTCAGGGAAAGAAGCCAACAGACACTAGCAAAGAATCCAAGTTCTTTTTTTTTTTTTTTTCACTGTGTTATTAGTATTTGATGTACTGTTCCATGATTCATTTTTGTGTATAACACCCAGTGCTCCATCCGTGCCCTCCTTAATACCCATCACCAGGCTCATCCATCCTCCAACCCCCTCCCTTCTAAAACCCTCAGTTTGTTTCCTGGACTCCATAGTATCTCATGGTTCATCTCTTACTCTGATTACCCCCCTTCCCTTTTTCCTTTCCTTCTCCTAATGTCTTCCATGCTATTCCTTATGTTCCACAAATAAGTGAAACCATATGATAATTGACTTTCTCTGCTTGACCACTTAACATAATCCCTTCCAGTCCCATCCATGTTGGTGCAAGCATTGGGTATTCATCCTTTTTGATAGCTGAATAATATTCCATTGTATGTATGGACCACATTTTCTTGATCCATTAGTCTGTTGAGGGGCATTTTGAATCCAGGTTCTTTAATGTGGTTAAAGGATCCCACTTACTGCACAGAGATGGCTCTTCTTGACAAGAGACACAGAATACTCCTGTTCAGTGGGCATGTTTCCTTGCCTTACACTTCCACAAAGGCCAGTGCCCACCACCTCACCAGCTATAAAGCAAAGTAGCAATCCCAGTGCACTCCCAAGTGATGACCAGATCAGGAATTGAATCTAGGTCAGTTTTCTGGCTGTAACTTCCCCCCAGCAGCTCCAGGATTTAAGGTTGGGAAGCTTACTCTTGCAATTACATAATAAGTGAGTGAATCCAGATGAGAAAGTATGATAGAAAAATCATCACAGATATGCTATAAGAAAATATCCTGATTGAAACCAAAAATCAAATTAAAGAAACCATTTGTACTCCAAAATTGTTCTTGGGTGGAAAGTTTTATTTTGTCCTTTTTCAAATTTTGTTTCCCAGAATTCTGCACTTTGAATGTACCATCTATAAACTAGAAGGAAAGCCTGTGGTAAAGCTTTCTTGTATCATGTGTGATACCGCTTTCATGGATTTGCCTTAGGTTTACAGCGGTTTTTGTGAGGAATTTCTGTAAGACATTGGTTAGGTGTAACCAAGCCACATTTGATCAGTTGGAAGTATCAGAAACACCTGATCAAACCTAAATAACAAACAAAGGGAATTTATTAGTAGTTAATCTAGAGGGTGAAGGTTAATTTAATGGCATAGTAATGTCACCAAGAACCCTCTCCTTCCCTCTCTCATTCTTTTTTGTATTGTTTTCTTGCTAGCTCTCTTTCCATTAGTTTGGAAAGGCTAAGGCGACCTCCTCCCTGATAGCAGCAGCCAGGGCTATACCCTTCCTCATTCACATGTATCCAGATGTCATGACTGGACCAACTCAGGTCACATGGGAAACATCACACACTAATTGGTTCAGGCCTGAGTTTCATGTTCCTTCCTGAATCAAATCTGAGCCAAAAAAGATAGGATTATCCTCATTGGTTCAGAGTGCAGTCCAAATTTGCTTATCTAATAAGCCCCCTGTTTCCAAATGTTGAACCACTTTTTGAAAATGGTGAAAAGCTTAAACCCAGACTTTGTGAGGTTGTCTCCAGACCTGCTCTGTCATTTCCCACCTTCTGTCATTGCCTTATACATGGGGCCATGTTGGAAAAGAATCTCTGCTAGAGGGCTTCCGGTTTCCTGGGCTGTACCCTAAGACCCTGACATTGATTCATACAAACATGGGGTTTTTTGGCCACTCTATCCCCATCACTGAGCCCTCCTACCTTCCTCATAGTCAACAGTTCTTGCTTTTCTTACATGAGCATCAGTTCTTTCACTAATCTTTTATTTTTGGATCCAATTTATGGTCTCTTTCTTCAGGCTTTGGCTCTGTTTTCCGAGTAAAGTTTTGAAAATTCCCCAACTTGTCCACTCTCTTGCTGGGCCTCTTGCATTCAAAAATGTCTTTCAGGATTATTGTCTCTACCCACATAGGTTTTTTAAAGTTGCATTTGGAGTTTAAAAGCGTGGAAATCAACTCTTGGTTCCCACTGAACTTTTTTCAGTCTTTTCTTCCCTGGAGCAATTGACCTCAGTCTTGAAGTCTAGATTTAATTGCAAAAGGGCTTCAGGGTAAGATACAGGCTTTAAAGCAATTACATTAGGAAATATTTTAAAACATTGTCTTGCTGCTATAATAAATGCCAATATTCGTGCAGTTATTAAACACTATAGGGGTTTAAAGAAAAGAGAAATTTAGTTCTAACAAGGGAAATCAGTTATTATTCCTGCAAGTAGTGGGACTTGAGGTAATTCTTGAAGAATGAATACAAGTTTGATAAGAAGAAGAAAAGGAAAAGAGAAAAGGAGTTACATTTGGTGACTTGCAATAGATTATGAAGGAAAATATTCTCTGTCATGAGCCCCTCTTTCAGCAGAGCTCAGGCAGGAGATGATCCATATATTTTTAGGTATAATTATTGATTACAAATGTCATTTTCCTCAAGAGGGTAGTGGTTTTAGTCCATTTGGGCTGCTATAAGAAAATACAACAGACTGGGTAACTTATAAATGAGAGAAATTTACCTCTCACAATTCTGGAGGTTTAGCAGTCCAAAGGTAAGGTGCTAGCAGATCTGATGTCTGGTGAGAGCCCACTTTTTGGTTTGTAGAGGGCTCTCTTTGCTCTGTGTCCTTATCTAGTCGAATGGGTTAGGAAGCTCTCTGAGGTCTCTTAAAAGTCGTCAATCCCATTCATGAGGCTCCACCTTCATGACCTAATCACCCTCAAAGTCCCCACCTCCAAATGCCCCGTGCGTCGAGGGTTAGGTTTCAAGCCAGGATCTTTGGAGGGACAAAAACATGCACTCTAAGAATTCTCATCACCTTCAGAAAGTATTTATCAAGTGCATACTTGCTTTCAAGCTCAGTGAGTGCTCTTCATTTCCACCCCTCCTTTTGTTACCATGTCCTGTGTGCATGATTGTGTGGGTCTGCACCTGTGCCTCTCAACATGCGGAAGTCATAGGAGATCTTCTTTTCATTTTCCTTTAGATGATAATGTAAAACAACAGCAACAGGGAAGTAAATTTCCTATTTTTTGTGCTGACTCACAGTGGAAGAGCTTTTCCAAAAATTAAATTTTAGTTCTTTGATTCAGTGTCTTTGGGTTTTTGTGTATTTACTTTGTTTTCAGCCCGCAGTGTGTGGAGTGTTCTTGAAGGTCCTTCTGTTTCAATGTAAATAAGCTCTCTAATGAGTATCTTCTACCAGGAACGGCTCTTGCTAATTCCTACCCTTGAAATTTCATCTTTACTGTTTGTTAGCTCTGTAAACCTGCACATTTATTTAACCCTTTGTGTCCTCTTCTGTAAAATGGGACATAACTGTTTCTTGAAAGGATTAAATGAGAAAACTAGGTAAAGCCTGGTAGCCACTTGCATTATGATTAGAATTATTTGATGGCACAAGAGAAATTTCTGTACTGTCATTTCCCTCATCCTGTGTCTGCTGAGGGCATGTTTCTTGGAGGCATTCCACCATTTACAAAAAGCTTTCTGTTTCTATTCTAATGTTGGTGCCATGGAACACTCTGTTGATTAGACATGGACTTGCCTTTCTCCTGGTATTGCTGGTGGTACTGAGAGTGGTACCATTTCCAACTCCCCACACACCATGCTTTCTTCAGAGCTGCCTCAGAGACACATGCACTGAGCTCCCAGCAGAAGGCTTAATGTGGGACCCATGCTGACACAATGTGACATGGGCTGCAGTCAGCCCTCCTCAGCCTGACACAAAGCTGAGTCCTCTTTAGCTTCTTGGCTGAGACCTTATTCCATGGAAACCTACAGAAGGGGGACGAACTGATCCACTCAGCATGGGACAGCTTCAAGCCCACAGGGTAACAGTCTGGCAAAATTTTTCCGCTGGAGCAAAACCAAATTTGCTTATTTGACTGAAGAGATGTAACAGCTAGCATTTGTTAAGTCACTAGTAGAAGTAAAACACTTTCTCTATATTATCTCTAACACTTCCTTCAAAAAAACCCTTGCACAGTAGGAATCACTATTTTAGACTTGAACATACTGATACTCAGCACCACATAGCACCCCAAAATATTACAGTCCACATTTGTCAAGCTTTAAAGAAGTCTCTTTCCACCCGCCTAAGACTTGGAGTATGTCCACTGGAGTTGCGTTAGATGGAAGAGAGGCTGCTGACAGGGCTCTTGGCTGGGTGGTATTGTCCCCCGACAGTGCCTCCTTTTTGTTCTGTTGAATTGCAATCATGCTTGACCTTGCATAACTGTTAGCAGTTCATTTTGTAAGTCACTTACATCTTCCCCTAAAGGGTAAATTACTCGTGGTTTGAGATCTTGTCTATTTCTTGGTGTATTTTGCCATATCTCACACAAGCCTGTGAACATTCGTTCATTCCACACATAGTTACTTAAAACCTTCTTTATTCAAAGTACTGATTTGGTAGATGCTGCTGTAGACAAAGTATACAGATATGAGGTCTCTGATCACAAAGACATTCTTAATCTAGTAGTAGAGGAACTGAGGCAATTAGAATAATTGTCATAATAGGAGAAATAGAAGATGAAAGGTATTAACTTTTGGAAGTAGGAAAATGAGGAGGGATTGTTGACAAAGAAAGGCAGACAAAATAAGTGGCAGGAGGTACATAGAATTTCATTTTGTTTATTGCCACTGAATTCCCTGGAGATAAAGGACAACGAGAGGACGTGTCTCCAGGCCTTGTGACTCTTACCATTGCATCTGAGAGTTCTGAGCATTTAGACAGACACTGAGCATCCTGGAGGGTTTGTGCTTTCTGCCAGGAGGTCCCTGTGGACAATTGAGAGCAAGCCTGGTTTTAGGATGGGGGTCTCTGAGGCAGGTCAGCAGTACAACTGGTCTCAAAAGGATAAACAAGTTACCTAAGCGTTCGTTACTCTGCACTTCAGGAAAAACATTAGTTAGACTCAGAAGGGGAAGGATAACAGACAAGCCACTGCGGAAGTTCAGATGTGAGACGGAAGACTTGTACATGGAAAGAGCTAGAAGAGGCACCGTACACAACTGCAGCAGACAGGTAGGACCATCTCAAGCAAAGCACAGGGGCAGTAAACTTGGATATATGTATATGTATTAGAACCAGTTTGCCCAAAAGTCCATTCAGTTTGGCATACTGGCCATGGGGCAGGTTGACTTCTGGTGAATGGGCTTGCTTCTGGAAATCTTGGGACATATAGAAAAAGGGATAAGAGATGAACTAAACAGTATTAATTGCTCTCCTACTAGGTGTCAGATGCTGTGTTCAGGGCTTTATATGTATCACTGTAGTTCACATTCCAGCAAGGCTTTATGGTAGGTATTAATTATACTGTTTTTCAGATGAGAAAAACTGAACAGCATTGTTTACAGAATATAGGGGGCAAAGGTTTGGCTCAAGGTCTCAGTCATTTAGAGGGCTAGGGCGTGAACACAATTCTATTAGTTTTAACACTGTGATTTCTGCTTCTCCACATAGCCCGAGTTTGTGTTAAAGTACAAGTTATGAGGGAAAATTGGTGGGAAAGGGTTTATAAAGACAGGCAGAGACCAGAGCTTGACTTCTAGGGAAACTGCTGCTTCATTGGAAGAAAGTGACATTTCTTTATTGGTGCTTTAAGATAATTAACCTTCTAATGAGTATGCATAGTATCTGAGAGATCCTTTAAGAATCTATTGTAAGAAATATTATATATTGTAAGAAATAAGAACCTAGCTAGGATTATAATGAAAATTGGCAGGATAAAACAAATTTAAAAGGGGTGGAATGGTAAGTCAGTAGAGATTGGGAATTGATTGGATCTGGGGCACTAGAAAAAGATTAGGACATAAGTATTGTCATGGAGTGAAGCCACCATCCAGAGCAGACTCAGGAGGAAGGTTGATGTGTTGCATTTTTTACACTCAGAATTAAAGTTATCAATTGTGTATGAAAAGAAATCCTTCTAGCAGATGGAAATTTGTCACTTGCCCTTGGAAAAAGTTTTGGCCAAGATACGATTTAGGAGTCGTTTGCATAAAAAGAAAGTAAAGAAGAGCAGTCCCAAACACTGTTATATACTTTGTTTTGAATAAAATTACTTAGGAAGGAAAGTATAGTCAGAAAATAAGAGTTGGGCTGAGGACTAAGCCTCTGAGTACAGTCAGTCAATGAAGGGGATCACCAGAGGGAGAAGGGTTGGTCAGGGAGGGAGGAGAGACAGAAGGCAACAGTGATCTTCAGAGGGCAGTGGCAAGACAGGACAGTGGGAGAAAATAGGACCAAATTTCACAGAGCTCAAGGAAGCTAAGCCTGAATACAATTTCCTATTTTAGATAACAAAGAAGTTCCTGGTAACGTGTTAAAAAAAATGAGGTGTTTGGAATGAGGGCCAGGAAAGTGATGTAGCCAGATGTTGTGGAATGGGTGGATGATTAGTTATGAGGAAGGAGGGTCAACCAAAGTAAACTCATCTTTCTACAAGGTTGGTTGTAAAGGAAAATGAAAGAGTCAAAAATCTAGAGCAGCAACAAATGTGAGAGGAAACTTGATGAGCCATATTTTGGTGAGAGGAAGTGACCCGGGGGTAGCCTCCAATTTTTTACTCTCACGACTATTTCATTCATGACTCCATTGGAATAGCTGAGAAAAGATGCTGATAGGCATCTACTAGGAACGTTCTCCGGTGGACATTAAGATGGAACACAAAAATCCATTATTTATTTATCCATTCTTACTCCCACTGTCATAGGTTCATCTACGTACTTCTGCAGATTTCATGTCTCCAGTTCTCCAGTAATATCCATCTGTTCCAGGCCCTGGACAACTAGTCAAGCCATTTACCATTGTCTAGGAAACCATACTTATCTGTTCTCAAGCCATGTTTTTCTCCTATAAAGTGAAAGACCAGGGCGCCAGGGTGGCTCAGAGGGTTAAGCCTCTGCCTTCGGCTCAGGTCATGATCTCAGGGTCCTGGGATGGAGCCCCACATCGGGCTCTCTGCTCAGCGGGGAGCCTGCTTCCTCCTCTCTCTCTGCCTGCCTCTCTGCCTACTTGTGATCTCTGTCTGTCAAATAAATAAATAAAATCTTAAAAAAAAAAAGTGAACGACCAAACATAGTGGTCAAAGTTGTGCCCACTGGAAGAATTTCTCTTCATCACTCTTCTTTAGAGCTCCTCCAGAGTGGGGCTGTTGACAACAGCTGTCTCTTTTCAGCTAGTGATACCACACTGAGCCAACCCATCTGGGTTAGTTAGTTGTAGAGAACTTCTCATGAGGCCATCCATGTGAGTTGGTGAAAAGGAGTTGGTGCAACAGAAACAGGTGCTGGGGGAGTCTGGGCCATCCTATCATGCAGTGTTTTTAGGGCTCTTGGACCCATTCAGACTTAATCACGAATATGTCGTTTCCAACATACTCATCCCAATTGAGTCTGCCCACACTTAATGATTTTGGTGAATTTTATAATAACAGCTCATGATGGGAATTCTGGTCACACAGTCACTTGGTGGTCCATGGTTAAGCACTCCATCCAAGTCCATATGGCATGCCAGAGGCTGTGTCTGGTGCCTTCAGAATTGAATGAGACACACTAAGAGCTATGGCTCTTATTAAGTATGAGGATTTTGAAGGGTAATCCTTTGTCTTCTACTTTAGGGAAGATGTCCCAGCATGCCACAGACCACTGGACTCCCGAAGTATCAACTGAAGTAAGCACATCCTGAATATTTTTGAGATTGCCTCAGTCAGGGTAGAATCATAACACAAAAACAGAATAATTTGAACAGGGCAAGTGTCATAACAGGAATTATTAACTATAACAGGTAAATAAATAACTATAAAGGTTTAAAGAAAGCTCTCAAGAATATCCTAGGGTTGACAGAGAATATGCAAGGAAGGACCTAACTTGCCAAGGGAGCCCTTCCCAAGGCTGACGTTCAAATTCTTGGAATATATGTGGTTGCTGCCCACTGCATGGAAGAGAATTTCCTTGTTTGCCCAGACCATAGATGGCTCACAATTGGTGGGCAAGCAGGAAATGTCTCTCTGGATGTAAGTAAGGCTGGTGGGTGGCCTCACAGAAGGCATCACTCTTAGGAGTCTGCTCAATATCGGGAAGGCCAGGAAACAAGGCTCCAGGCTCCAGATGGGTATAGTCTGGTAGGTGGACTGAAAGGAAGAGTCAGGACATTAGGTGTCTACTCACCAGCAGGGGGATTAGAGGGCCCAGAGTGTTGGTATTTACATCCAAGGGTCATTGAACCAAGGCTGTGGTTGCAAGCTCCCCAATGGATTGTGTGCTCTGGGCTCGCAGCTGTGGGGAGGCATCTCTAGATATTCCTACACATGCCTTGCTGGAACTGCAGAACAGGAGTGAGAGGCAGCAAAGCAAGAGCATACCTGAACCAGGAAGGAAGCCCCTTTCTTTTGCTGAGTCCTCCAGTGCCCTCTATTGGCAAGCTGAATATTATGTTCATGGTGGAGGAGAGATCCTTTGAATGTTCCTAGGTTCCCCTGTGTTCCCAGTCAGGTCATGGTCACAGTGTCCTGAAATCAAGCCCTGCACCAGGTTTCCTGCTCAATGGGGAGTCTGCTTTTCCTTGTCCCTCTGCCCCTCCTCCCTGACTCATGTGCACACTCTCTCTCAAATAAGTAAATAAAGTCTTTAAAAAAGAACTACAACTATTACTGGTTTCAAGAGGTACGGTGAATGCAATAGGGAGCATTTTCATTAATCAAATCTTTGATAGTGGTACTAATCTCTACCATCCTTCCTGGAGTATGTTATTATTTCTAATTTAGTATTTTAATGGGGGGCAGTTTCTGATGCTTACACATGCTTATTTCTGCAAAAATGTTTTATACTTCACTGGTCAGAGACCAAAGTGAGAGCTCTGTGAGCTATTAATAATAGGTTGCCCAATTTATATACTAAAAGCCCAGGAAAATGACCACAAGATGTGTCTGAGGACCAATGGGGATGTACTTGAACCAGATATACATTGGCCACCAGCTTTCCATCAGTCCCCGCTTTAATGAGACCGTGAGGGCAATGAGGGCATCATTGCAGGCATCAATATGATGAGGGCATTGATGAGGGCATCAATGCCAGTATGAGGGCACCATGTGTGAGTGTGTGTGTGTGTGTGTGATGGAATATTACTCAGCCATCAAAAATTGAAATCTTGCCATTAACAATGACATGGATAGAACTAGAGGCTACTGTGCTAAGCGAAATAAGTCAGTCAGAGAAAAACAAATATCATATAATGTTATCGTATGTGGAATTTAAGAAACAAAACAGATGAATATAAGGGAAGGGAAGGAAGAATAAGGCAAAAACAGAGAGGGAGAGAAACCATAAGAGACTCTCAACTCTAGGAAACAAACATGGTTGCCGGAGGGGAGATGGATAGGGGGATGGGGTCACTGGGTGATGGGAATTAAGGAGGGCACATGATGTGATGAGCATGAGGTGTTATATGCAACTGGTGAATCATGAAATTCTACCCTGAAATTAATACACTATATGTTAATTAAGTTGAATTGAAATTAAAAGAAATAAATAATAGAAAAATTCCAGGACTGCAAGGATGCTTTGGTACTCTTAGTGTGTGTGTCCAGTGAACCTTGGAAAGAATGGGTATCTTTACCCCATTGCGGAGTTACAGGTAAATGGTTATAGAGAGCCTTGGAGGAAGACAAGGAGAATATTAATTCTACACATTTGTGGTGGCATTGCAAGATTATCTCATCAGTCACTGGGTTCTGGTTCTGTTGACTGACTCAGATCTGGAGATAGGGATGGAGGTTCATGACTTCTTCCATTATAGCTACTGACATCAGAGTTCTTGCTTATTCCTGATTTTTTTTTTAAAGGTAAAACACTAGTGACTGTATACACATTGCTCCTAATACTTCTAGGTCCTATGGCTCTGATTAGGACCTCTCATCTTGTTGTTCATCGTGGTAATTACATCAACCTCATCTCTGATGGTTAAATGTCATCCGCCTTCCTTCTGCCATCCTAGAAACCTGTCGTCCTCATTGACACTAGGGGACACAATCCCATGGCAGATTCTTGTGCGGTAAATTCTTACCTAGAAGAAGAGCCACCACGCTATTTGGTTCTCAGAGATGACAGTGTGCCCTTACCCATGCATTCTTTATCACCTTAATGAAGGAACTGTTCTCTTGGTCCTTCTGGAAAAATAGTGAGGGGGCAGGTTCTCTGATTGTATGTGATCAGTCTGTTCTCACCCTCCTACGTCCTCAAGGATCTAACCTCAATACTCTACAAAGACAATTTCAACATGACTGCCTCATTTCCTAGAGGCCATCACTGGGGCCAGTCTTCAAGGAGCCCTCCCTGCAATAGCTTAGGACTGGATCCATGGGAGCCTGCTAGGGCATTGACCATCAGCCTCTTCCTCCCCATAACCCTTCTTTAGCTTTATCCTCCCCACTCCCACACTCCAAAATCTTCATGATTCATCCCCACATACAGTTTACCCATTACTCCTGGTGTGTATTAGTGGATTCCTTTGTTTTATAAGTATTTTCTCCCAGAAAAGGAACTGCACTTCCCACATCAGGCTTTGCCATGGTTTCTCCTACCCCATCCCAATCCTTCACATCTGAGATTAATTCTGATTCCACTCCATGCTGGGACTAACCACCACTGTACCACCATCAGTGGTTCCTTATTGGTGCTTGGCTGCTAAGTGATCTAGCTCCAAATCCCACCGTAACATCTTCCTGCAACCAGTTTTGGTACCAACCATTTTATCCTACTCTTCCTGAAGGCTCAGCTTGAGGTAAAGACTTGCATACAGGTTGTTTATTTGGGAAGTGATTCCAGAGACTGGCAATGGGGGGCTTGGGAAGAGAAGCAGCGAAGGAGAGAAAGACTTTAAGAGATTTAACTATCAAGTTGGCCACATTGCTGATGTTTGATGCTTGAATCTGTGTTGGTCAAGAACAGCCTCATGGTCATGAAATCCCCTGAAATTCTGGGTTATATATGTGTGAGTATCCAGCATGTTCTCACAAATGTCCCACATGCCAGTGTCAGAGTACCCCCAGAACAGGAAGCAAGAGCTCACTTTTCAAGTTGAGCCATTGACATAACGTGGGTGAAGTCAGTCTAGGCCACCGTGGGGTAATGGGTAGTGATAATGACTCTCGTAAGCTGGGGTGGGAAGGATGGGAGATGTTGCATAGTAGTTATCCAGATCACTAAGGGATCACACAGCGATGGCTCATACCAGGATGGATGGGTGGATGCATGGATGATTTATAAAACCAACACCTGATGCTAAATTATTCCCTTTCCAATTGGGAAAGTGACATTTTCTAGTAATATCAATTTATGGGAAAGTTGTTGTCATATTCTAATAACTCTCTATCAAAGGATTTGGTTGTTATAGATCTATCTTTATACCAGAACTCCAGAGTGAAGAAGCTAGAATTTTTAATTCCAATATTCGGTTTAAGCCTGATGGAGCTGAAAATGAAATTAATCTCACTGTCCAATCTATTTTCTGACCATTAGTGAACTAGCTGCCAATATATTTAATTTAGGGCATGTCAGCAATTACACTGGTTGACTTATGCTCATCAGAGAGCCTGCATATTACCTTTAAAATGGTTCATATGGGCCAACAGTTTTCCTTGAGGCAGACAAAATTGGGGCAGTGTATTTCAGAGGAAATAGCAATTTAAGGTTAAAATCAGGGTCCATCACATAATGTAACTAAACTCAATTTTCAAAGCCAAGTCCAACTTTCACCTTGATCACTTGTGGGAAGAGGTATATTAATATGGCATTGAGGGTTTAGAGACTGGATTGTCCTGAGTTACATGCAGCCCTATTAGACACCCACATGCACAGTACACCATTATACTCTGAGTCCAGGTTTCACTAGGTATAAATGGAAACTTTTTTTTATTAACGTATATTGTATTATTTGCCCCAGGGGTATAGGTCTGTGATTTATCTGTATTAAACAATTCACAGCACTCACCATAGCACATACCCTCACCGATGTCTAATACCCAGCCACCCTATCCCTACCCACCCCCTACCTTCCAGCAGCCCTCAGTTTGTTTCCTGAGATTAAGAGTCTCTTATGGTTTGTCTCCCTTCCCGGTCTCATCTTTTTTCTAAATGGAAGCTTCTTACCCTATTTTCCTCCCCTCCCCCATTAGGAAGGAGATGGCAACAATAGTGTGGATTATCCCTTGGTAGAAAGGGCAAGAAAGTGTAGAAAGGACAAGAAATGGACATAATGAAGAGAAGACTGGAAGAAGCCACTCAAATGTTTGCCCAAAAGACCCCCTGGGGAACTCGATACCTGTGAGGCTAGATGCCAAGAGGAATAGGGAGGGCTGGGGAGAGCAAACTGTCCAGGAGAGTCAGCCATTAAGTACACAGACAAGTATAACTCAAGAAAGAATATGACCGATGTTACAGGAGAAAAGGTGCAAAGTGACTCCTGGCTCGGAAGATGGGGGAAGAACATAAGAACGGGTTCTGGGTGGGATCAGGAATGGCTTGACAAATAGGCTGGGGTCTGCCCTGAACCTTGAAGGGTGCAGTGGTGGGAATGGCGCCCCCCGTGGACAGATCAACCCTGCTTTCCTGAAGGCTCAACCCAATAGGACTCCTTTCACGAAGCCCTTTCTGTTAACTTTCAAGTTGCAGGAACCAACCTCTCTTAAAGCTTCTGGTACCTCTTCTCTAGCCTTTGCAGCATACTCTCTGAGATTTTTGGTGATGCGTGTCACAGGGTCCTCACCTGGGTGGGGACAGCTTGAAAGTGGGGTTCACGTCTGACTCTGTCCTGGAGCATTGGTATCCCACGCCGGACTCCAGACAGAGTAAATGTGCAGCAACATCAGTGGCTGAATGAGAAAGGCAGCAAGCAGCAGACCCGCACATTATGTCCTGGTCTCACTTCCGAATTCTTATTGTGCTCCCCTTGTAAGATATTCTCAGACAGTCTTAAGTCCTCCTTTTTGTCCTTTGGCCATGTGAACTGCCCGTGTTTGCACACTAACACAGGAGAGAAAGGGTTTCCGGGAGGGCAGGGAGGGGGAGGAGAAGGGGGAGAAGGCGGAGGAAGGGGGAAGGGGAGCCAGAACGAGAATGAAGGAACCACCCCAATACACAGAAACCACACATTGCAGTCCAAATGACAAAGAAAAGACCCTTGCACAAACACAAGGCTGCCTTTCAGAAAGGCTGTTTTCCTTTCTGGAAGAACAGTCCAGCAGTGCCAAAGTCATCAGTCTCTTTTTTTCTTCGCTAAGAGCAAAAAGCTTGGGCGCCTGTTTGGCTCAGTGGGTTAAGCCTCTACCTTTGGCTCGGGTCACAATCTCAGGGTCCTGGGATCGAGCCCAGCATGGGGCTCTCTGCTCCCCAGGGAGCCTGCTTCCCTCTCCCCCTCTGCCTGCCTCTCTGCCTACTTGTGATCCCTCTCTCTCTGTCATAACTAAATAAAATCTTTCAATAATTAAATAAAAGCAAAAAGCTTTAAAACACACTATAAGCTTTAAAACACATTACAAACGAAAAGTGTCACTCGACTCAAAAACGTGGAAACGTGGGCCAGCTCAACATTTGTGGAATATGGCGTTTTCTTAGAGACTCCATTTCTGGCGGGGACTGTTCGGGATTTGCACTAAAAATAAGGTTCACTTTTTTTTTTTTAATTTATTTATTTATTTATTTATTTATTTATTAAGATTATTTATTTATTTATTTGAGAGACAGAGATCACAAGTAGGCAGAGAGCAGGCAGAGAGAGAGAGAGAGGAGGAAGCGGGCTCTCTGCGGAACAGACAGCCCGATGCGGGGCTCTATCCCAGGACACTGGGATCATGACCTGAGCCGAAGGCAGAGGCTTTAACCCACTGAGCCACCCAGGCACCCCAATAAGGTTCACTTTTTAGGGTTAGATGTTTTCAAGTGACCATTGACTAAAATAGAGAAAACTGGAAAATTATAAGCAGAGAGATAGGACATAACAATGGCAACTGTATCGGATATTTCATGAATTAGGAGTTCTTGAAGGGTTGGCACTATGTATGAAGATGGGCAGATAAAATCCTAGTTCCCTGTTCGGCAAGGCAAAGCGCCATCAGAGGTAGAAGAATTAGAGGCATGTATGAAGCAGACATCTGTGTTTATCAGCTGAAGCCTGTGTCTAGTAAAATGCTCTGTTTTTTTAAAGCAAAACTCATTTCCCATTTCCTGTGCCAGGAAATGAGGTACAGCACGATCTACAGACCAATATATCTTAATGTGTGCGTTGCTCATCAATCAAAGTCTGTCTGCTTTTGCAGCCACTTGCCAGTTTCCTGCATGTACATGAGTCTGGAAACAAGGAAACTTGCTGGTTGGAGAGACTCTACTTTTCCATACATGTGAGCAATGACTGGCTGAAGGAAAATCCTATTACCGTGATGCCTACGTGAACTTTAAGTGGTCTTGTGTCTCTGCCTCGAGTGCTTCCCCCGCCCCCCTTCAGACTTTAGGCGTTGGCAAATTTCCTCTTAAAAAGATAGGGACGTTGATTGTAAAATGATCGGACCCAGGCGTATTTGTGGTTATCGAAGTAAGAGGTAAAAATGTAAATAAAATACCGTTTCATTTACTGTCTCATTTGTAGTTGATGAAGACGCTCTTTGGATTCCCAGAAATTAAAGGCACTCTATTCAGCAATGATTTACAAAATGAGAGTCTCCACAGTGTAATAACCGTGACCGCAGATGTGGAACCTATCCAGTGAGAGGCTGCTTTGGGGCCAGCGGCCCTTGGCAGTCTTCTTCATTTATAGTTGGGTGGGAGTTAAAATTTTCCTTTGGAAAAGTTTATTTTCACTGTCTTCAGCAGGCTCTCTCTCTCCTGGAAAATGATTCTGACGTCATCTCTATCCCACTTCGTGCCCTGTGCTGATGGAAAGATTTTTCCCCCCTCTAATTTGCTTAGTTTTATTAAGATTCAGGGAGTCAGGGGCGCCTGAGTGGGTCAGTGGGTTAAGCATCTGCGTTTGGCTTGAGTCATGATCTGGGGTTTTGGGATTTAGCTCTACTGGGCTCCTTGCTCAGTGGGGGAGTCTGCTTCTCCCTGTCTGCCACTCTCCCTGCTTGTGCTCTCTCTCGGACAAATAAACAAATAAATCTTAAAAAAAAAAAAAATTCAGGGAGTCAAGCATGCAAAAATACCCTAGCCCAGGGCCAGATATTTACTAAGTGCTCTCTGCCTACTTGTGATTTCTGTCTCTCAAATAAATAAATTCACTTTATTACTGTTGTAACTAATGAGGTATTTGTGCGTGGATTAGGAATGAACATGTCCCATACACTTGATTTAGACTTCTAATTTCTTGCTCGGCTACTTGTTAGGTGGATACATTGACATTGGGCCAAATTCTGGTTTCTCTGGGAGTTACTTCCTCATCTGCCAGTGGGGAAGGTCGTACTATTTCACGAGGAGTGGTGAGATGTGATAAGACGGTGGATGCAAACAGGTTTTGGGTTCGATCCAGGGCAGTACACACAGAGTAGCTCTTGGAATGGAGAGGAAGAAGGATCCGAACCTTACAGTGAATTATTTCCCTATTTCATCTACTCCTGTTTGTATCTGTGAGTCAGGGACCCACCTGTAGAGAGTGGATGGAACAAAGGCAAAGGAGGATCTTAGGAGCCTGAGGGGCAGATAGACGTATCAGAGAAGTCTCCAGGACTTTCTCAGCACCCTGGTGAGTTGGACCATTGAAATGCTAATTCATAGGAGTGGGGGCTACCCCAGCTCGCTCTCTCTGCTTCTTGGCACCAGTTTCTGGCATGATCTCTTCTCTTCCTGCTGCTGGCTCTTTGAACAGGCTGTCCAGGCATTTTAAGGTTGGCAACCAGTGCGATGAATTGCTTCTTCTTAAAATAACTCAAACCATTGGATTTGGCTTGCCACTAAGCCTTCTCCCCCTTGATTCATTCTGTAGCAATAGAAGAGGAAAATGTGAATATCCCCATGGACCCAGCCTCGTTCCATCTTCTGTTCAGGACAAACCCCCATATGGTCAAGAGCACAAGCATTGCCCTTTTCCAGAAGATCTAACCCGGCTCAAAATTCTTAGCACTAATGCCTAAGGCCTTCTAAGGATCGAATGGAACCCCTGGAAAAATTTATATTGACGGAGGTATGTAAGCTATCCTGATGTAAATTCCTGTAGGGGTTAAGCCCTAATGATTGAGGAAGATATAAAATGGAAAAATCAGCTATAACCGGAGAGGATTGTACTTGATATAATTCCCTAGCAACCTCCAGTTTTCAAGGCAGTGTTTATTTTATGTGGTGCTTTTCAAAGTGATGCCTTTGTTATTGTTATGGAACATGGCTAATTTTCTCAGTAACATGTGCAGCTTGAGGAAGATCTGTGATAAGACTGAAATCCCCAAATTGTCAGTAATTGCAAAATTACATTTTGAGCTGGAAACATGCTTTTTCAGATTTGCTGTACCACTCTTATATTTATAAGTTCCTCTACCTCTCTGAAATTTTATTTTGATCTTTGAGGAAAAGATATTAGTATGAGTTGTTATTACAGATTGAGTTCTCTTCGTTTTTAGTTTTTGGTTAGTTGGCTCCTACATACATTCCTCCTGACATAGCTCCATCATTTGAACTTTTACTCTGAAATACAAGAGAATTTTCACTTTCCTTCTGCGGGGACACTGAACGTTGTCCATGCCTTCAAATTAAAGTAGATCTTCTCGTTCACAAGGGAGTCTTCCCGAGGCCTGCAAGAACCCTCAATTGATTAATTTTAAGGACCATTTCATTTCCCCTTTCCACAAAATAGCTGAGGATTTTAATGAAACTTTTCATATCCTTAACGGTTTTAGGTATATAAGCTCAAGTCATTTGTACACATAGAGCTGTTAATAAGCCCAGCACTTTCCTACCTGATACTTTTTTGCGGGTAACCTAAATTAGCCAAAACTGCTGCAGTGATAAGATGTTCTGATGTGTGGCCAAAGAAGAAGGTGAAGAAGAAATGGATTGCACTGTGTGAGAAGTGGCTCTAAGATCTGGGGCAAATCAGTAAGGCATCAGAGGAGATGGTCTGCCCTCAGATATTTTTTAGACTCCACAAATTCTTCCCTCTTGGATGTGCACATTTGCAAAAGGCACCTTTCTTTAATCTATGTGCATTTCCTGTCTTCATCTTTGAAGACATGTTTTTGCAGTCAAGTGACCCTCCTTGTTGATTTCACACGTGGAACGTTGATGGAAACGCTTCCTCAAATCTGTACATGGAAAAGGTCATTCTGGTGGTTTTACTAGTCCCTTCATAGAAATATTTGTACAGGGCTTTGGCGTCTGCCAGTATCACTATTCAGTAAAAGGGTTTACTTTTTTTTTTTTTTTATCATCACCAGATAACTACATATTTAGTTTTGATTACTTTTTTTTTCTCATTTGATAAACAGCTTTTGTGCATCTTGTACACACTTGCTGAAATGGTTTTGTGGATCATTTTTCTGTTTCTACAGTATTTATGGAGTTGTCCCTGATGCATGGATTAGAGCCCCCTTCTGATGCAATTTTTAATATGAATAATCTTTCTTTTAAAGGCAGTTTTACATTTACAGAAAAATTGAGCAGAAAGTATAAAGTTCCTTTGTACGCTCCCCCGCCTGCAAGAAATTAGTCATTTCTTATTAATGTCATGCATTGGAATGGGACATTTGTTAGAATTGATGAGCCAGTTTTGATACATTGTTATTATTAACTAAAGTCCAGGGTTTACATTAGTGTTCTTTTGGGGTTGTCCACTTCTATGGCGTATACCCACCATTATAGTATCATACATGATATTTTCACTGCTGGAAAAATGTCCTGGGCTCTACCTATTATCCCTTTCCCCTCTGACTCCCTCTCCCCCAGCAGCTCCTGGCAGCCATTGACTGTCTTACCATCTCTAACACAGTGTTGCCTTTGCTAATATGGCTGTTTTCCCTTAAAAAAAGAAAAAAGGTGTGGGTTGAGAACTCTGCCTTGGGGGGTCAGATGGGTGGCTCAGCTGGTGAAGCGTCTGCCTTCAGCTCAGGTCATGATCCCAGAGTTCTGGGATTGAGTCCTGCATGGGGCTCCCTGCTCAGCGAGGAGTCTGCTTCTCTCTCTGCCCCTCCCCCTACTTGTGTGCTCTCTCTTTCCAACAAATAAATAAAAACAGTCTTTGCCCCCCCTACCAAAAAAGAACTCTGCCCTGGACTTACATTGTTTTCCCTTCATTTTATCACTGAATTAGATTTTCTTTTCAAGAAGAATATGAATTTTACCACCAGAAAGTTACTGCCAAGGTAGCGAAAATCTAGAACAAAAATAGCCAGCCTGAGGTGTAGGTTGGTAGAGACCCCCTGGGGCCACTCGCGTGCTAAGGGACCCCCTCTTGCGTATGAAGCTTTGAAGCAGATGAGTCAAATGTATTCCCTGACAAAATGATATATTGCTACATGGCATAGACCTTCTGGGGGCTCTTGAGAGCCCTTAAAACCATGATAGTTAAATTCACAGGTGCAGAAGATAAACTGAAACCGTCAGGGTTGACTATACGTTTGATTGCCATCCAGAGTTCCCACAGCATAACTTGATTCACAGGACACTAAGTGAGTGGAATTAGAAGGTAGCGGTGACCCGAGGCTAGATATTTAAGGATGGGGGCCCACAAGAATCAGAATCCTCTCCTAAGTGTGTCTTTGCTCTCAAATATCTGTAATACCCCACAAAGACATTAACACCTCCTGCTCTCCTGTTTCCTTATATCTTGGGCTGTGGGTCATGTTCCCATAAACTGTTCAACCCAGTGAAGCCAATTAATTCAAACAACAATTAATTCAATAATTAATTGTTGAATTAATTTAACAATTCAATAATTCCAGAGACTCCTCGGTGGCTCAGTCGGTTAAGCATCCAAATTTTTTTTTTTTAATTAACATGTTATTTGCTTCAGCGGTACAGGTCTGTGATTCATCAGTGTTACACAAGTTATAGCACTCACCAAAGCACATACCCTCCCCAATGCCCGTCAGCCTGCCACCCTGTCCCTCCCTCCCCCATACCCTCCAGCAACCCTCTGTTTGTTTCCTGAGATTAAGAGTCTCTTACGGTTTGTCTTCCTCTCTGGTTTCATCTTGTTTCATTTTCCCCTCCCTTCCCCTGTGATCCTCTGTCTTATTTCTCAAATTCCTCAGATCAGAGAGATCATACGATAATTGAATTTCTCTGATTGACTTATTTCACTCAGCATGCCATCCTCTAGTTCCATCCACAGCATTACAAATGGCAAGATTTCATTTTTTTGATGGCTGCATGGTAGTCCATTGTGTGTGTGTGTGTGTGTGTGTGTGTGTATATACACATATATACCACATCTTCTTTGTCCATTCATTTTTTTATGAACATCTGGGCTCTTTCCATAGTTTGGCTACTGTAAGCATCCAACTCTTGATTTGGCTTAGGTCATGATCTCAGGGTCGTGAGACTGAGGCCTGCATCAGGTTTCATGTTGGGTATAGATCTTACTTGGGATTCTCTCTCTCTCCCCCTGCCCCTTCCCCTCTTTCTCAAAATACTACTAATAAAAATAATTCCACTTCTTTCAGCTGGTCAAATGCAGTCTAGCACTTACTTTACAAAGTTGTCAAAGGACAAGTTTACCACATGCCATGCAACGTAGTTAAATGGCTTTATGTCCTACCGCCCACGGAAGGGAGACACTTTTTTTTTTTTTTAACAACTCTCACTTATGTGTTTTTTAAAAAATGGGGCTGTTTTTACTATTTAAGATTCAGACTCCTTTTTTTTATTGCTTTTTTCAGTACTTAGATGGTGGAAAATGAAATGTTTTGCTAGATCTTCATCTTTCATGAAATAAGCAGCATTGATGAAAAACAGACCACAATAGCTGTCAGCTCCCATTACTGCAAATTCAGAGAATGATTCGGATTTCTTTATTTTATTGGATTTGGGCTAACTATATTGATGGTTGAAATGACATGTTTCTTGAAATCAAGTAACCCTGTTAACCCCCTTTGTGAGGTTATATCAAGAACGATGTAACAACAGAAACCTGTAAAGAATGCTTAGGAATCCTCTGGGTCCTTGAATAGCTTTTCTGCAGAGGGATTTTACTGGAATGTTCCATTTGGGGAAGCAAGGGTTCTGTAAGATGCACAAATAAACAGAGTAGGGAAGCTGGCAGGGACCAGGTATTATCCTGAGGGTGGAATTTGAAGGAAGTCAAGAAAACCATCCATCCTAGGTCTTCTATTTACCAAGGACCTCAAATCGAGAGGCTGTCTCCGAGTTTACGCGTACACCGTTGAGAAACATTGACAGCCCTGATAGATACTGAGCACACTTCTTACATTTTCGTCACTTTTGTAACTTATTGTTTTTAAAGATTTTGTTTATTTATTTTTGAGAGAGAACATGCACAAGCATAGCATGGTGAGAGGCAGAGAGAGAGAGGGAGAGAGGGAGATTTGGACATTCTGCTGAGTGTGGAACTTGACAGGGGGCTCGAGGGGCCCTGAGATCATGACCTGAGCCAAAGTCAACCACCTGGGTGCCCCACTTTTGTAACCTATTTTAGCATTTCTTTTTCTATCAAAAGCCCCCCCCTCCCCTCCCTGCCAGTGAAAGTGGCCAGGGGAACTTCTGATCTACAGGAGGTACGGTATGGTACCTATATTATTGGGTCTGTATTATTATAAATCCCTTTTTAGCAACAAACTTCTCTTTAATCCCATGACGTTCCGTGCAGAGTTGCAACATGTAAGACAGAGGTAGAACTGCTTTCTTGGAGTTGGAGGTCACCTGAGCCTCCTCCTGGTCCCTACAGTGGCATCTAAATTACCTCTGGGGAACTCAGGACTTGAGAAAATAAGATTCAGGAATTATTAGACTGGTTTAACCCCTCCCAAATACAAATACCAAAATTTAGGCTTGGACAGGTTAGATTTCCTGTTCAAGATGGCCCATCTGGCTGGGGTCAAGAGAGGAGTAGACCTCTGGGTACCCCACTGAGTACTCTCCCTTGACAGGAATTACTGAATGGAATTTTCCTTTGATCTGATGCTATTTGAGGTTCAGATGCCCAGGGTCCTCAGGAATGATGGTGCATGCTAAGCTGTTAACATGAGCCCAGAAAGGAATTCATCTAGAAAACATACCACCACCAATCATGTTAAAAACATGAGTGTAGGGATGCTTGGGTGCTCAGTCAGTTGAGTGTCTGCCTTTAGGCCACCAGGTCATGCTCCCAGGGTCCTGGGATTGAGTCCCGCATTGGGCTCCCTGCTCAGTGAGGAGCCTGCTTCTCCCTCTGCCTGCCGCTCCCCCTGCTTGTGCTTACTCATTCTCACTCTTGCTCTCTCTCTGACAAATAAATACATAAAATCTTTTAAAAAAAGAACAAAGAATCCAAAAAAATGTGTATAGATATGTCTCATATATGACTTTTTAGCCCAGTCATTTAAAACCTGCTCTCATGAAGTTGTAATATTAAGGCTCATATATATAATTTATAAATATGCATGTATTCACACATGAATGTCATGGTCCTGTTTGAGGTCAGATGCACACATGCACAAAAGGAAGGCAAGGGAAGGAACGGGGCAGGGTGCTCTGTGAATCATTGCGGTCACTTTGTAAATGTTTATGGAATAAGTTCCAGATTCTGGGCTCAGGCTAAGGCCCACTGAGACCAGCAAATGCCTTCCAAAAGGGGCTTTTCAGAAGAGCAGCGTCAGTGCCTCTGCTTCTCAGATGGTTTCGGGTTTCCTTCTGTTTTCTTTCGGGCACTTGGTTCATTCCTTGATCTCTCTTCCCAGTGACCCCCAGCTGACTCTTTGCTGCTACCAAAGCTTTCTGCTTCGGAGACATAGCTCATTGAGATCTTGTAGACATAAAAAGAAAATAGAAGCTTGTCTGGACTACAGAAATTTGGAAGCTTATTGATGTCATTTTTTTTTTTTTTTTCCTGGAAGCCAGCTGTGTAATGTCTCCAATCCAGCTCCGAGGAATACACTCTTTTTGCAAAGCTTACATCACCCGGCCTTCAGGCTCCTACTGGGTATCATTTCTCCATTGACTTGCAGTGAAGCAACCCTCCTCCAAGGTGATTCGGTCTTTGGAAACTGCAGTCCCCTTACTCAAAAATCCCAAATGGCTCCTGACAAGTCTATTAATCATTTTTAAAGCTTGCCATAATAGCTCAAAGGATCCGTTCTGCCATAGGTGGTAATTGTTGGGTATGAACCTATGTTGGCTTGAGATTAACTTGCCTCTGACTTTGATTCTTCTTGGGATTTTATTTTGGTATCTGACATCACTCCCTCCCAATTTTGGCTCTAGCCATGCTCTCCCTGAGGAGTCCTGCCCTTCCATGAGGTGTGTGCTACTGTGAGTCTTAGAAGGAGCAGGAATTTTGGAGATTAATCTCATGATGAATGCCATACTTCACGCAAGAATTAGTGGTTCTGGGAGATACAATGCCTTACAGAGTCAGGAGACTGTTGGTGATATCAGTTGGTATGGGGTTGAAATAATAAGGGAAGCAGCAAGAAGCAAGTTCATTGTCTGTGGACTCAGAGAATACCAATAGAAATGAAAGTGGCTTACACGTTAGCTGTTATATGCAATTCCATGCTAATGCCATATTGAACAAAATGGACGTGATGTGTTGCCAGGGGACTGCCCACCATCATCATGGGCTGTGTGCCTGTCAGTCTTCACAGAGGCTCACGTGTGAACATGAAATAGGTTGTGAGGCACTGAGGGGACAAGGGGACCACTTTCTGGGCATGCTTGTTTGTTTAGTCTCTTTTATTGCCTAGGCAGGATAAAGCTGTGTTTTGAGGAAAAGTCAACTCTAAGTGCCTTGTCTACAGAGTTTATCTACAACTCATTCTGGAACATTTGAAGTCCATTGCCAATGCTTATTATCACCCATTATTTTTTCTTTGATGTTGTCTTGTAACATCTTTCTTTCCTGGTAAAATCTGAAGGATGGGCATTACTTATGTAGGTGATTGTAGAGTTTACATTTTGTTTAATGTATATATTTACAACTCCAGATCTGAAAGAGACAAGTCTTCAAATAAATATAGTATGTATACTATATAATCATACCTTTATGTCTAATTATATACTTATAACAACTATAATGCTATATTATATGAGAGTATATAATTATATTGGTAATTCCTATGTATAAATTGTATAAATTACTATTCCACATTACTGTTGTATAAATTGTAAATAAATTGTATAAATTGTATAAATTACTATTCCATATTACTGTTCACTGCCTGACAGTCACTTTAATTATATTATTTCTGTGCTCTTAAATTTGCTCAGGATTCACTGACTAAATTTTTATGCTGTGGGTATAAATTATAGTTGCATTGAAATTCTCTTCCTTCTTTTTCCTTCCTCCATACTCCCTGCCATCTACTCTTAGGAAAGACTTATTTCCTATGGGCATGTGCTATGTCATTGTTTTCTTTGTGTTCCTTTCTGTCATTTTCATTGGACAATTATAGTGTCAGAACTGAATGAGACCTTGGAGAACCAGGACTTAACAGTAGGTAAACAGAGGCTCAAAGATATTAAGGAGGCATCAGTCGTGCCATCCTCCTTTTTTGTCATTCTAGTCTTCTTTCCTATTTTTATTTTTAAAGATTTTATTTATTTATTTGACAGACAGAGACCACAAGCAGGCAGAGAGGCAGGCAGAGAGAGAGAGAGAGGAGGAAGCAGGCTCCCTGCTGAGCAGAGAGCCCGACATGGGGCTCGATCCCAGGACCCTGGGCTGAGCCGAAGGCAGAGGCTTTAACCCACTGAGCCACCCAGGCGCCCCCATTCTAGTCTTCTTTCTGATGTAGCCCTCCCCGTTGCCCCCACCCATGTCCAGACCTTGGTGTTTAAAATATTGGAGCTCTGGCTTGTATTCAGAAATCCCCACTGCATCCCAGTAGGGAACTTGCCCAGAATAAGGAAAGTAAAGTCTACCAAAGAATGAACTTCACAAGCAAGACTATGTTCTGGGTGGGAAGGAATAGAGGTCTGCTGGTTTCTTTTGTGTCCATTCTCCTATCATGTTCTCCTTGGTGGGATGGGACTTCAGCCCTTCTACATTGTGGCATCAGCCCTGAGCAGCCTTGCAGACAGGTTTCCTACAGGGGCAAGGTGTTTCCTTGAAGAGCCTGCCAAAGGCAGGAAATCAGACACTACACGAATGTACCTCCTCACAGTTCAGACCTAGTCTTTCTATCATCATTTGGCCATTTGCATGAACATAGTGGAAATTCATAGGAGAAATGAGCTCTCTCATATATAGTAATTCAGAATACAGGCTGAAACTCAGAGAGATAAAAGGGAGTCCCTTAATGACCATAAATATACTTAAAGCTGAGGTGAATGGCTGGGTAGGAAGTCATTGTTTTATATGAAAATCTCTACTTTTCTGCCATGATGATTTTATTCCTTTGTTCATGATAAATAAATCTTCATGCATTTAAGGAAAAACCTGACTTATGTTGCATCCATGTTAAGCAAAATGTCGTATAACACAATTATTTCTTGCTCCTAAATCAAACTCTATAAAATATAATGTTTAGCAATGTTCTTCTCCATATCCCATTATCATGCTAACATACTGCCACTTTTCCCTTTTTTTTTTTTTAAGAAATTTAAACCAAAGAGACTTTGCACCATCCCATTTTTGTCTCATTTTGTGGCTTTTATGTGCTCATCATAAAATCTGCTTGTAGAAATTCTCCATCTTCCTCTTGGATATTAGTCAAAGGAAGGAATCAAGTGTACCCTTTGACACAGAGCTTGGGGAAAGACTTCTCTTATTTCCAGTCCAGCTTGTTTCTCTCCTTGAAGCTCATAGAAGTTGTAGAGACAGTATTGCACAGTGATACCTCACTGTCTTCTTAAATGGAAGTTTCAACACAAGTAAAAGCAGATTCCCATTTTCCCTCTGCCTCCCCCAATATGACTGATTATTCCTTAAAGAGGAAAAGATTCAATGGTAAATCAACTGATGAATTAAATGGGTGAACTACCTCAGTTGAGATCAGACAGGAGATTTATTTTCCCATACTCATTTTAAATACTCCCTGTCTTTCTTTGGTTCTCAGTGATATCTCAGGCAACCACCAGACTTTTTCTGGGTGTTTGAGAGTATTCAATCAGTGAAGGTTATAATAAAACAAATAAAAATACCTCAGAACAATTTAAATAGAAACTTAAAAAGCATTCATCCAATTCCAAACTTCTCCTTCCTCACCAGATCTGGCCCAGATAGTGATTCCACAGTCAGGGTTGGGGAGAAGGTGGGGTAGTGTCTGTTCCTCTCAGTGTTTGAAGCATCTCCTTCCTTACTCTTTCAAGAAGAGTCATCAGGTAGAACATAAGGGAGCAGGGGTTTCCTTTTTTTTTGTTGTTGTTGTTGAGCCAATGCTTTTTCAGTTCTGTTACCTCCCAAATATTCTTTATCATGGCAAGCATTGGAATGCTATCATGGCAAGCATTGGAATGCTAGCTTTTCCATGAGGTTCACTAGCACAGACACCCTCTCTACAGGGCCCCCCACATTGCACAACAAATCTCTGGTGGAATGAAATAGTCTCCAGTTGGACCCTTCACCATCCTCCCCCAGTTCCTGCCCCAGCTGGTGGATCTTTGTGTTCCCCACATCTGGGCAGAGAGGTTCTTTCATGACACCTTGAGCTGAGTTGCCTCAATGAGCCTTAGGTTGATTGCTGGGAAACTCTGCTTTTCTAAACTATGAAAGCACAGTTTGCCCCAAGTATTGTCCTCTCATGTCGTTTTATGAGGATCATTCCAAACGTGTTCCTACCTTCATCTTCTACAGATGAGGAGTCTTGTGTCCATATGTGCTTCCAAACCCCAAGACCCCTGAACTCTGCCAAGAGCTTTTCTGGTAGCAGCATGGGACAGACCTCCTTGTTTCTACAGCTCAGGAACTATGGTACAGGGTGGTGATGATGAGATGGAAATCTCCTCTTCTGGAAAACAACCAGTTTTTTACGAGTAGCTCTCTTGGCCTCCCCTCATTTGATGTGGTAGCAGAGAATCAAAAGCCCAGGGAAGAAAGGGCAAATACCACAATGTTCTCTACCATGAGAGATCCTTCATGACGTTTCCTCTACTTAATGGATCTCTTGCCTTCTCTTATTTGAGCTCATTGGTGTGAGAGCCACCAGACATATTACAAGGGGTTGCAGACATATATCCAGCTTTTCTTTTCAGAATATGGTAGAATTTATTGCCCAATTTCCTCAGATAGAAGCTTTAAATTTAAGTTTTAAATGAAATCCTAACAGAACTGGAAGTCCCATTCTATACCCTGTTACAATAGAATATTGTAAATAACATGAAGACTTAATAGTTTGAATTTCCTGTTTCTTGGCTGTATTTCAGATGAGTTTGTAGAACCCACTGTAGGAAGATTTACTTAACTGAAGCTGGCAGAACGCTTGAAGGGACCTTAAAATTTTTCAAGTCTGTTCATTTCACTTACCGGTGAATATAACTGGAATCCAGAGGTCTTTGGTAGCTTAATTGAAGCCATATACTGTGTTAGTAGGCTAATAATTTTAAGTCTTAGAACCCTTTTTAATGATCTTTCATTTAAAACCTGGGATTTTTCTTAAAGTAATCTCTAAATTCTACTTGACATCTGAATTTTCAGAACTTGATGGATATTGAACTCCCATGTAGGCATACCCACTTATTTTAAAAGGCTGATATCCAGAATCTATAAAGAACTTCTCAAACTCAACACACAGAGAACAGATAATCATGTCAAAAAATGGGCAGAAGACATGAACAGACACTTCTCCAGTGAAGACATACAAATGGCTAACGGACACATGAAAAAATGTTCATCATCTCTAGCCATCAGGGAGATTCAAATCAAAACCACATTGAGATACCATCTTACACCAGTTTGAATGGACAAAATTAACAAGACAGTAAACAGTGTGTGTTGGAGAGGATGTGGAGAAAGGGGAACCCTGTTGGTGGGAATGCAAGTTGGTGCAGCCACTTTGGAAAACAGTGTGGAGATTCCTTAAGAAATTAAAAATAGAGCTTCCCTATGATCCTGCAATTGAACTACTGGGTATTTACCCCAAAGATACAGATGTAGTGAAAAGAAGGGCCATCTGTAACCCAATGTTAATAGCAGCAATGGTCATGGTCACCAAACTGTGGAAAGAACCAAGATGCCCTTCAACGGACGAATGGATAAGGAAGATGTGGTCCATACACACTATGGAGTACTAGACCTCCATCAGAAAGGATGAAATACCCAACTTTTGTATCAACATGGACAGGACTGGAAGAGATTATGCTGAGTGAAATAAGTCAAGCAGAGAGAGTCAATTATCACATGGTTTCACTTATTTGTGGAGGATAAGAAATAACACGGAGGACATGGGGAGATGGAGAGGAGAAGGGAGTTGGGGGAAATTGGAGGGGGAGAAGAATCATGAGAGACTATGGACTCTGAAAAACAATCTGAGGGTTTTTTTTTTTTTAAGATTTTATTTATTTATTTGACAGAGAGAAATCACAAGTAGACGGAGAGGCAGGCAGAGAGAGAGAGGGAAGCAGGCTCCTTGCTGAGCAGAGAGCCCGATGCGGGACTCGATCCCAGGACCCTGAGATCATGACCTGAGCCGAAGGCAGCGGCTTAATCCACTGAGCCACCCAGGCGCCCCAATCTGAGGGTTTTGAAGGGGCGGTGGGTGGGAAGTTGGGTCAGCCTGTTGGTGGGTATTATGGAGGCCATGTATTGCATGGAGCACTGGGTGTGGTACATAAACAATGAATTCTGTACACTGAAAAGAAATTTAAAAAATAAAAAATTATTAATAAATAAGTAAATAAAAAAATTAAAGAAACTGGGATGCCTGGGTGGCTCCGTTGGTTAAGTGTCTGCCTTTGGCTCAGGTCATGATCCTAGCATCCTGGGGTCAAGTCCCATATTGGGCTCCCTCCTCCATGGGGAACCTGCTTTTCCCTCTGCCTGCTGCTCCCCCTGCTTGTGCTCTTTATCTCTCATAGAAATAAACCAATTAGATCTTTTTTTTTTTTAAAGGAAAGATGCTAATTAGTTACAGTTCAAAGATTATTGACCAGATTATCTGATTCTTTTTACTTTTTTTCATTGAACTTGGGGATTTCTCACACACACACACACACACACACACACACACACACACACACACAAATTTGGCTCCAGGACAGCAGAGGAGCAGAATATTTTTATAGATGCTAGAAACCTCAGTGAAGCATGTAAGAAAGTTTGAGAGTGAGAGAGAGAGAACTTTTGTGATCTTTTGCAAGCCTTCCTTTATTACTTCTTTGACAGATTAGATATACTTGACATTTTGATGGTAATGTGTTCAGGCACAACAAAATTACCATGCTTTTTTTTTAAAGTGAGCCTCTGCTCAGTCTGGACAATGAGGAGCCCAGCTTCCATTAGGGTTACCTAATTATAAAACTACCATCCACAGTAAATCGTCTCATTAAGAATCTGCAAAACACAGTGGTCAAGGGCACAGACTCCAGAGTCACACATCCTAGGTTTAAATCTGGATTTGCTATGAACCATTTGCAAAGCTTTGCCAGAGTTCCCTGAAATCTAAGTGGCATTTTCCGTACTTATAAATGGAAAGTAATACAAGTACTCATCTCATTTGTTGTCTTCGTAAGCCCCAAATACTGCATCGGCATTGAGTTGGTATTTAAAGGTCAATGACTTTCATTTACCTTAAATCCTTAAAGGTAATGACAGTAACCAAAGTTAACTTGATTAACAAAATATTTATTTTGTCATTTACAGCATAAATTGGGTTAATTTAGTACAGTAAACAACTTCACATTCACAGGATGATATGGTATGATTTGTTCTTCCTCTCTGGATAGCAGGACAGAAAACATGTTGAACACAGACAGTATGTATCATGATGTAAACATATCAGAAGATTTAATTATTTAATCAGTGAGATCTGAGCACACAGTAGGTTCTATGAAGTTCTACAAAATACAAAATATTGACATCACCATCATATACTTAATCTTGCTAGAATCCAGATTAATAGGTTAACAACTGTTCACTGAATCTAAACTAAAATGCAGTGCATGAAAATGATTATTAATTTGACTACTTTTCATCATCCCCATTAAAAAATAACTTTTATTATGATCTATTCTTCTATGCTATGTACCAAATCCTTCAAAATCTGAAGTAGGTGATATCTCGGTAGGCAAAATAATATACCCCAAAATGATGTCCCGTAGATGTCTACGCCCTAATCCTTGGAACATGTGAATCTGTTACTTGATGTGGGAAAATGTCTTTGCAGATATGATTAGATCAAGAATGTTGAGATGCAGAGGTTTTCCTGGATGGATGAGGTTGGCCTAACCTAGTCGGCTGAGTGCATAGAAGTGGGGAGCCTTTATTGGCTGTGCTCACAGTCAGAGCAGATGTGTCTATGGGAGAAAGGTCAGAAAGATGCAGTGCTGATGAATGAAGGGATATGGAGAAATAGGCCAGAGCCAAGGAATACTGGTGGCCTCTGGGAGCTGGAAAAGGCAAGGATATTGATGCTCCCCCAAAGCTTCGAGAAAGGAACATGGTCTTGGTTTTCAGCCCGGCGAAACCCATGTTGGACTTCTCACCTATGGAACTAGATCTATTATCAGCTATTAGATTCGTTTTAAGTTACTATATTTGTGATAATATATTATAACAGTATACAGAACAATACAGATTTGGGGACCAGGACGTGGGATGCAGCTATGGGGTACCTGGAATATGGAAATGCCTTTGGAATTGGGAGGGGAGCAGAGGCTGCAAGAATTTTGAGAAGCATTACTTAAAAAATGCCAACATTGTCTGGACCAGGCTGTTAGGAGGAACATAGATATTGATGACTCACCTAGAAAAGACGCCAAAGTGAGCAATATGGTAGAAAAGAAGTAAATTGCCTTAAAGAATACCTATATCCTTGTGAACAGGCTATTCTAGAAATATGGGTATTAAAGGCATCCTGGATGAGAGCTCAGAAGGGAATGAGAACTGTTATTAGGAACTGAGGAACAGGGGATCTTGGATATAAGGCAGCAGAAGCCTCGGCAGAACGGTACCCTACAGTTACGTGGAAAGCAGATCTTGTAAATGATGAAGTCGGTTATTTAACTGAGGAGGCTTCCCAAATAAGATGTTTCAGGCTGCCGCCTGGTTTCTTCCTGTTACTTAGAGTACAGCTAAAGAAGAGAGATACATTGAGGAGATAAAAAGAACCTGGATATGATGATGTGGGAAATTCCCAATCGATACAGTTTTCGGAAGATGCTGAAGTCAAGAGATTCACCACCAGGAAAGCGTGCTCTCAAGAAGAAGCCTGGGGTGGTGTTCTAGAAACTTTTACTAGTGGCTGAGAACATACACAGAAGTAAGAGATTCCCTTAGTAAAACTGGGAGCAGCTGGGAAGCCCAAGGGCATTGACCCTTAGCCAGCTCAGTAAAAGCCCAGAACAGAGATGGGATTATCAAGGAGAGACGTGCAGACAAGCCTTTTGTCTAGTGGAGTGAATCAGTGAGACTCATATGGGCATCCTTGGGCCACTTGGTGGACTATACCGTGTCCCGAAAGGGAGAAGTGAGAAGCAGGACCCATCTGGGTCTGGGTCTGGGTCTGGCCCAGGGCTCAGGAATCCCTTTTCCCATAGAATTGCTACCCAAACCTGTTCTGAGCATCCAAGTTTGGGGGGACTTGTGTGGAAAATTTCCAAGAGCACTTCTAGTTCCTGGAGTTAACACGGCTAATACCACATATTATCTTTTATTTCCAGTGGGGCCTCAGGTAGCAACCTGTGCTCCAACACATGTCTTTTTGTCCCTGTTTTTGCTTTATTTTGTTTTGTTTGCAGAAAATGTATCACTTTCCCTAACAGGAGAGCCAAATCAAGATTGTGAGTAACTCCCGGTTATTCCAGTGAATTTTAGTCTTGCCATTTAATGAACCACGAAGGAAACGTCTAGCTTCCAGAATTTGGAATATTTTGAAATTGCCAGGAGAGGAAAGGAAAGGGAAGGAGTGGGGGAGAGTGGAGGGATGGTGGGGAGAAAAAGAGAGGTGGGAAGGATGAAGAAAATGAATGGGTATGTGTAGAGAAAGAAAGAGGAGGAGTTGGGGAGAAAGAGAGAAAGAGATACGTATTGGGACAGATAGAGAAGACAGGACATATTTGGAGGGAAGCATTCATTCTGCCTAGGAGAGCATGAGCTGGACCTTGAATGGAGGGGAGAGTCTTACAGAGATGTCATGGCAGGGGTAGGGGTGGGGGTGTAAGGGAACATTCCAGGCAAAAGAAGCAACATGGACAGAGTAGCCGGAGACTGAGAGAGAGGGTTACAGTCTGAGGACAGTGAGGAAGATGATGGGGTTGGACTATGGGTGCTCAGGAGAGAGTAACAGGACATGTAGCTCCTGGCACGTTGGGAAGACCAAAGAGTATGGGCTTTATTCTGTCCCAACTTGCTACAGGGTGCATCATGGCTGGTTCTGCCTATAGCCATGTGCTAAAGAGTGGGTGCATCTAGAAAACTGGGCTTCTCCATAATTTCTCTCAAAGCCAGACATCATCACAATATGGCTAGAATTCCTTCTGGCCTCTGCTCCAAGTTCCACTCACTCCCTACATCTGGTTGTCTGCAGAGCCTTGTGACCACCCTAGGCATCCAAACAGGATTTTATGAAAGAGGTCCTATTTTAAAGTTATGGGTTTTTTTGTTTTGTTTTTTTTTTTGTTTGTTTGTTTGTTTTGTTTTGTTTTTAATCTATTGTGTATTCCAAGTCATGAATCCCATTCTTGCATTTCTGTTTGGCAAGTATCCTGGTGGCTGTGACAGCCCTTTCTTTCTGGAACATACCAGATTCAGTTTTGTCGGCGGCAGTGGACTCCGACTTGCAGGATGAGAGATGATGCTGCAAATAAGCTGAAGAACATTCTGCAGAAAGGGAGGGCTTTCCCTCCTCCACCTAGTGCCTCCCCCTGAATACTATTCAAAAAGCAGATTAAAGGGACCAAGAGCAAATCACAGCGTGTGCGCACGCCCCCACCCCACACATATACAAGGGATGAAAAGGGATCAAAGCAGGAAAGAATTGAAAACAATATGTTTCCTGTCAGTAAAAAGTCACGTTTTCCCAGAGTGCAGGTGAAAAGAATTATTCGTCTTAATAGGACACGAAGTAGATACATGATCCCAGCAACCTACACTCTAAGATACTTCGTGATTACTTGATTGAAACAAAGTCTTAGAGCGTATTAAAGTGTCAGTTGGTTTTAATTTTCTCATCTGCTTCCCTTGAAACAGATATCTTGCACGTTGGTCTTATTTCAGACTGGTATATTTGGGAGAAGAGTCCCACAGCTCCCAGAATCAAGCTGTCCTTCTGGAATGAATGTCCTTTGCTACAGAGTGGGATTTGAGCAAACATTTGGTACTGTGCTTTTTGATCTGTTAGTACAGTTGCCATAATTATACCACTTCAGAGCACAGACAAAAATCACAAGGCTATCCTGAATAAACAATTAATTCTCTTTGAGTTGATTTCAACTATATTGTGAGAGCTAAGAGACACATGGAAACACAAATTAGTGAACAAACGAAATCGTGTAGGTGAGCAAAGCTCAGAACTGCATAAATTACAGAAAGCCAAATCAAACTAAATTTGTAGAATCAAAGGGGCAATTTTCTGATATTGGCAGTGGGTTGGTCAGCACTCTCATTTCAAGGGTCTCTATCTGTGCTCTTTCTGGGCTAGGTCTTCTTTTGGACCAAAGATGAGGCAGAATCTGGCCATCCCAGTCATCTTTGTTATTGGGTCCCAAAAGGAGTCTTCAGCAAGTCTAATTTTATAAATCAAAGAGATACATGAAAATACAATAAGTGTGGCAAGTAGTTGTTACCTTTCTAATTCTAATCTCTTTCTAGAAAGACAACCACCCTGAGTTGGTCAATCCCTTTGAATGTCATTTGAATTTACTTTCACCAGAAAACCTATGGATATCCCTAATGGAAGAGGCACAAGGCCTTTTATATAGATGTAGGTCTGAAGACTCTGGGCGCATTAATGACTATCCTATACTTCCACGCTCATCCTATTTGCTGGCGGAGAGCTTAGAACCTTGTGTTCTATATCACTGTCAATGGTGTAGCCATCAGTTTGTGAATGGCTTTTGTTTTGGGTGGGTCTCTGTCTAAACCCAGTCCTAATCATGTAGTACACTCTTACTACAGTTTATACTTGCAGGATGTACCAATTTTGGTTGAATCATTCCTGAGACTCTGCCTTGGGTCATGCTAGGCTCCCTGAATGAACCTGTTCACACTTGTCATACTCGAGTCTGGCAATAATTCTCCAGCAGCACAATACGATGGGTTAAGAAACAGACTTGATTGAGGCCCCTGAGTGGCTCAGTTGGTTGAGCGGTGGGCTCTTGATTTCGCCTCAGGTCACGATCTCAGGGTGGTAAGATCAAGCTCTTCATCAGGCTCTGTGCTCAACACAGAGTCTTCTGTCTCTCTCTCCCTTTGCTCCGTCCCCCTCAAGTAAATAAATAAAATCTCAAGAAATAAAAAAGAAATAGATTTCAGTGAGAACAGGAGAAACCGATGAAGCCATGCAGTAGCAAGAGAAGAGGGTCCTCTCTCCCTCCCCCCTCCCGCCAGTTCCCTGCCATCTTCTCACCATCCCAGGATGCTTTGTTGAGATAATTTGTGTCCTTGACCTTCCCCACACTCATTCCCTTGTTTTGGTGCATGTGAGTGTGACTTTGTCAGTGGGGAATAAACAAAGATGTAGGCACTAACTCATCCTAGCTAAGTCATCATAGCTGGCCAGATGGGTACCTAAGGTCACTTTTAGACACTTCTGATAATTGATTCTCATACTGCCAGCCCTCGGATAGCAAATACCACAAGGCTTTCATCATCTGTTTTTTCACCTGGCCAAAAGAGTGTCTTTCTGCCTCCTTAATTATATTCCCTTAGCCCTTCCCAAAATTCATGCCTGTCCTTATCATTCCTTACTTAAATTGTTCCCGTAGACTCACAACCCATCTTTGTGCCCATGTTTCCTCTCCCGTGTACCAGCTAAATGTTCTTTCTGTAGCCTAAATTTCTCTTAGGATTCTTCTCTCTGTGGATACCAATAGTATTCATCCCTGAATGCCTTTGGCACATGATACCCATCTAGTAGTGCAGAATGCCCAGCCCCTTGCCAGGTCTAGCTCCCTGAGGATTCTGGGAGCTCCAGAAGGTCCGTCCCCCCAGCCCCTACTTGCTGCTGTTTCTCTGCTGGACACGGGGGTGTCCTGATGCTGCTCTGTCCTGTTCCTTGGGGCACCATGGTTTTTCCTACAGCTCTGCTGGGCACTATCTTTCTCTGCAGGCATGATGCTCGGCAATGGGTTGCAACAGAGAAGGGAAAACTGGTTCTGTCTCCTGTGGGTCCCATTCTCTTAGACGGCTGCACTCGAATTCTTCCATTCTCTCACGTAAGGAGTGGTCATGTGTGTCAGGCTTATAGTGCCCCAGATAAGGCGTGTCATGGGATAAGTTCTGTCCCAAGGTGCCCCTTACCAACACTTCACGCCACTTCCCATCATAAACATGCTCACCTGCACCCACACCTCTGATGAAATGTTCCATACACTTCCCATGTGTGCCCCCAGACTAGTTTTTTCGAACTCTTAGCAATGCCCAGGCCTCACTTAGGTATTCATTCCATTTCAGAAAGTTGGATTGTGTAACCTTCCTATTTCGAAGACGCAATTATACCCAACATGACAGAGTTCTCAGAGCCATCCCTGTGATCCTATGCAAAGCGCTCTCTCTCTCTCTCTCTCTTTTTTTTTTTTTTTTGCCTCATTTCCTCCCACCCTGGGAGCGCCCGTCCTCTAGATAACAATCTCACGAGTACCTTCCTTAACATGATATGATTCTCACACCTCCAAGCCTCTATAAAGCCTGTCCCCTTTCTTGGAGCAGACTGTCCTCAATCTGTCTGTTTGACAGATGCTCACTCACTCAACCATCGAGGTGCAGTTCCAAACTCTCTTCTCTGGGAAGTGCTCTCTGATGGCTGTGGTTGCTTCCTTCTGAGGCTCCTGTGAGCACTCGCCCACACGGGAGCACTTGCTAGTTGTGTGTTCATTATCTGCGAGCAGGATCTTTCCCCCACACTAGACCACCCTACCCTGCCAGATGGGATGACCTTGACTCACTCAGTTTCCTATCTCAGTAGAGGGCAGAGAAAATCAGCAGGTGCTCGGGCTCGGTGCTTATTAAAGGATGGTGGAGTGTGAGAAGAACAACTAGCGATCATACCCATGTCTCCACTTACCATGCACACCCACCTTATCATTGTCAGTAAACTTTCCATGAAGCTTTCTCCTTCTCTAGTGGATTGTTCGTTCTCTTTCCATTATGGCTGAAGGGCTGCAGAGCCAACAGGTAGCTGCTTGGCTCTGCTTATAACTGTCAAAGGACGGTCCTGGTTCCAGGTGTAGGCTGAGGATAAACACGACAAATTCCAACGTGTGGAGAAAAAGCAAAGGTAGGCTTGAGAGGAAGGAAATAGACGTGAAACATGAATAAAGGAGTGTTTGGGAGGGGGAAAAAGAGCTAGAAGAGCTTACGGTTTGAGAAACAGAGAGAAAGAGAGAGAGAGGAGTGTGTGGACTGGAAGAGGATGAAATCTGGGGTGCTGGGTGACAGAGCCGAGCTGGTCTGCAAAACCCCACTCTCCCCTCTCAGTCTGAGGAAGGGGTGAGGCTCACTAGCAATGAAAAAATCACCCACTTGAAGGCCATGAAGACTTTCGGGTCTTCTATTAGTTTTAGCAAAACATCAGAAAACAAAGAAGCCCCATTAATTTGGATCCCACTAATGTAGAATTTGTGGCATTTTAAGGGGCTGTGATGAGAGGTAGCTTTCTGCTCTATACAGAATTTGCTATGTAAATTTATATTATAAATAATTAATCTACTTAAGAAAATCAACTGCTTTCGAGTACCCTCAAGGACTTTAGAGGCACTGATTACATAAAAACAATGATTAATTTTCTTCTTCAACAGTGAGCAAGTATGTTCTCTATAAACATCTATTAGACAACAGTTGGTTAACACATTTTAAATTATTATAACTATGTCTGTAACAGGACTGCATTTCTGGAAAGGTATTCAAATATTTCTCCAAACAGAGTGATCTTTTACTCTGAAAACACCTATCGGTTGATTTGGCCCATTCAGTGTTGACCCATGTATTGGATTCAAGGTCTTAATCTACCAATTGGGACTATATGAGAATCAAATTCAGATCTAATCACAGGTAATGAGAATATAGCTGAGAGTTTTAATGTATGCAGAAATACCTACAATACATGAGTTTGTAGGAGGCAAAGATCTTATTCCTTCACTTGTGTCATTTCATTTGCTTATTCTCATAATTCTAGGGTTTTGAATTTTGGAGGCCATGCCAGTGAAAAGTAGAAGCTATTCTGTCCCCTCATGGAGCTCACAGTCTGGAGCAGGGTTGAGTAGATGAGACAGAAACATGTGACAGAGACCGACTGATAATGACTTAGTGCAGAAAGGGGGTAATCTACTGCTATCTGAACTAGGTGGGCTAGTTTCCTCAGCAGCAAGATAAAGATGATAGATAGATAGATAGATAGATAGATAGAAAGAAAGAAAGGAAGGAAGGAAGAAGTTTAATTGACAGAGGAGAAAAGATATCCTCCACTTTCTCCAGCTCCTACAAGGAACAAGAGCCAAGTGAAGGGCAATATCATAGAAGATTCCAGAAAAATGTAGTCACTGGAAAGGCTAAATGATAAGGAAGTGATTAGAGCAGTGGTATGACAAAGCTGGAGAAGAGATCACGGAATGGCTTAATTGTCATGATAAGAAGCGTGGCATTTACTTTGGGTGGTCACTCAACCAGATCTGAGGACACTAAGATCTGAGGTGGTCCTGGACCCCTGCCCAGCTACCCCACGGTGACAGAACTGTCTCTACCCAGCAAGCCACAAACACAAGACATTGATTACCACATTGTTGAAGTAACCACTCACCCACCTGCCATTGGCTGTGGGGGTACAGCCATTGGCTGAAAACCACAGAAGGGCACCCCTTAGTTTCTCAAATGCTTTGGAACAATGAAGCAAACATTCACAGAATCCAAAGGACCACTCTTTTCCATACTTCCCTTGGCTCATCCCGATAGTATTCCTTCTGGCCTCTTTTCCCTGGTGCGTAACCTCAAATGTAGACCGGGAAGGGGCACAGTCCATGTCAGAGTCCCTTCATGCCTCCATGGGGAAATCCATGTCTCCCTGTCCGCGTTTATCCAGTACCTCGCCTCACCTCACAACCGTACCAGCCTTCTTAACCTTGGTGTGGACCCTTACCCGTAAAAATGCACGTTTGTTTGGCAATGCATGGTGACCACTTTCCTATGAAAGTTTATAGTCAGGAAGAAGAAACGCTGGTGTGCATGAGAATAGAGAGAGAAACCCTGGGGAAGAAGTGGAATAAAATATCTCTTTTTTTTTTTTTTAATATCTCTTTTAAATAAGGTGAGGAATAAATAAAATCTTAAAAAAATAAAGTGAGGAAAAGGAAGAGGGGAGAAGGGGATGTGAGGAGAAAGCATGGCACGCGGCAAGCTTGCCACCCTGTGAAAAGTCGAATGAAGTGGGAACAGGCAAAAGGGCAACAGGAGGGGAAAAAAAAGAACGTGTGGAACACCAGGGAGGTTTTTTTTACCCTTCTGCCTGCTTATACCCTGTCTTGTGCATTTTATCCCCATATGCTTTTGCTCATTATTTATGTTGGAGGTTTTTGCCAATCAGTCCTTTTCTTCCAAAATAATGCTTCTTCTGGAGGTTGACAGTGCAGAGATTCTTTGCTCTTTGCCATATGCATTCTCTTGCGTCCACTCATCTCAGCAGCAAATATGCAAGTGGGAAAATAATCTCTATTTGTAGAATGCATCTATTGGAACCCACCTAGCACCACTGCTTCCTAAGGTTTAAAGAAGCTGAATCTCTTCTCCAAATGTAGAAGTATTTTTACCTGTGATTTCCCTCTAGCACAAGCCTCCTTCAATTTTCTTGTAACCTTCAAAGAGCCTGTAGGAGGAATAATTCCGTGTGTGTTTTGCAGCCTTTGGTTTTGTCTCTGTTAACCAAAACCAATCGTAAACACCTTAAACTTTGAAACCTAGACTCAGAACACAGGCTTCTTAGAATAAGGGAAGATGAAACATCTCCCTTTAATTTCTGTAGTAGAAACAGCAAAACATAAGTATCTCAGTTCAGTATCTTAACACAAAAAGAAAGAGGTAAGTAGTACAAAAGAAGAAGAAAGTTCTAAATAAATTACATAAGGAACTATCTGCATAAACCATAAAGCTACATAAATATACAACTGTATGTAAATATTGAACAATGAATAGTAATAAACTATACCTCCATGCAATTATAAGAATGAATCTTAAAACTATAATTAAGGCTTTTTAAATCAATGTGTTAAATGGCCCAGCATCATGCTAGGCACTATGAAAATTTAAGAAAAAAAGAGTAATAACCCTTAAGATGTGAACTGTGTCTGCACAATTGGTAGAAATGAGATGGACAATTATGAACATATTAGGACATGATATATAGCCTATCAGGGGTGTAGATTATGTTCCACACAGTGGGTCAGACTTGTATTAAGAAGCTCTTAAATTCATTTAAGAAAGGAAACCATAAAGTGATAAAGCTGAAAGCTTTTTTTTCCAAGATCAGGAATACAACAGGAATGTCAACTCTTGATGCTTATATTTGACATAGTACTCGAAGTTCAGGCCAGAGCAATTAGGCAAGAAAAAGAAATAAAAGGCATTGAAATTGGCAAGGAAGAAGTAAAACTGTCATGATTTGCAGACGACACATTATATATAGAAAACCCTAAAGATCCTATCAAAAAACTGTTAGAACTCATAAATGAGTTCAGTGAAGATGCAGGATACAAAATCTATACAAAATCTGTGAGATTTCTCTACCCTAATACCAAACTATCAGAAAGAGAAATTTAAAAAAAAAATCCCATTTACAATTGCATCAAGAAGAATAAAATACCTAGGAATAAATTAAAGTAAGAAGGTGAATGAACTTTCATTCATTAATGAATGAAATTAAAGAAGACACAAATAAATAGAAAGGCATCCCATTCTCATGGATTGGAAGAATCAATATTGTTAAAGTACTACCTAACGCAATCTACAGATTCAATGCAATCCTTATCAAAATTCCAGTAGTATGTTTCACAGAACTGGAACAGAAATTCCTAAACTTTGCATGGAACTACAAAACACCCTGAATGGCCAAAGCAATCGAGAAAGAATGAAATCAGAGGCATCATGTTCCCTGAATGAAACTATAAAGCTATAGTGACTAAGATAGTATGGTATTGGTATAATATGGTATTGGATACTAAGATAGTATGGTTCTGTTCAGTGGAACAGAACAGAGCCAGGAATAAACCCACCCATATATGATCAATTTATTTACAACAGAGCAACCAAGAATAGACAATGAGGAAAAGACAGTGTCTTTAATAAATGGTGCTGGGAAAATTGGACAGCCACATGTAACACAACGAAACTGGATCAGTATCTTACACCATACTCAACAATTAACTCAAAATGGATTAAACACTTGCATGTAAAACCTGAAACCACAAAACTCCTAGAAGCAAACCAGGCATAATGTTAATTTAGATCTCCTTGACCTCGTTCTCAGGGATAAATTTTTGAATCTGACCCCAAAGAGAAAATAACAAAATCAAATTAAATATGTAGGACTGAATCAAACTAAAAACCTTTTATAAAGCAGAGAAAGCCTTCAACAAAATGAAAAAGTAGCCTACTGAATGGAAGAAAATAATTGCAAATCATGTATCTGAGAAGGGGCCAATATCTCAAATATACAACTCAATAACATAAAACTCAAAAGCCAAAAAAACAAACAAACAAGCAAAAAAACCCAAATCAAACAACTCAATTTACAAATGAGCAGATTAGAATAAATATTTTTCTAATGAAGACATACAGGTGGACAACAGACACTAAAGTTAACTCCAGGTGGCTCAGTCGTTAAGCATCTGCCAGCAGCTCAGGTCATAATACCAGGGTTCTGGGATAGAGCCTAACGTCAGGCTCCCTCTTCTGTAGGAATCCTGTTTTTCCCTCTCCCATTCCACACTGCTTTCTTTCCCTCTCCCCCAGTCTCTCTCTCTCTGTCAAATAAATAAATAAAATCTTTAATAAAATTTTTTTTTAAAAAATTTAAAAAGAAATTTTGCTCAATATCGCACACCATCAAGAAAATGCAAATCAGAACCACAATGGTATATCACCTCACAGTAGTCAGAGTGGCTGGAATATAAAATACAAGCCTTACGAAATGTTGGCAAAGATGTAGAGAATAGGGAATGATACAGCAACTCCACCTCTTGGTATTTATTCAAAGAAAGCAAAAACATGAATTTGAAAAGATATGTGCACCCCCATGTTCATTATAACATTATTTATAATAGCCAAGATATGAAAGCAACGTAAGTGTCCATCAGTGGATAAATGGATAAAGAAACCATGGTGTGTGTGTGTGTGTATGTGTGTATATACACACCATAAAAAATGCATATGCCATAAATAGAAAAGAAATGTTGCCTTTTGCAACAACATGCATGGATCTGGAGCGTATAATGCTAAGTGAAGTAAGTCAGAGAAAGACAAAAAAATATGATTTCACTCATATGTGGAATTTAAGAAACAAAACAAATGAGGAAATAAGAAAAAAGAAACAAACAGAAAAACAGACTCTTAACTATAGAGAACAAACTGATGGCTTCCAGAGGGGAGGTGCATGGGGGATGGGTGAAATAGTTGATGGGGATTAAGGAGACCCCGGTTGTGATGAGCACTGGGTATTGTATGGAAGTGTTGAATTACTATATTGTACACCCGAAACTAATATAACACTGTATGTTAATTATACTTGATACTTAAAAAATAAATAAAAAATTTAAAAGACTTAAATGGTGAAAATGATTAAAAGTTGGCCCTGGAAGACATTCCAAAGTAATGGTTTGCTGTTGTTTAAGGCTGAAGGATGGTGATAATTACCTTTAAGTATGTGAGTAAGAATGATCTGTTCGCCAAATGTTGCAAAGTGCTTAGTGAAAGCAAATGTATTTGAAGCTCTCGTGAAAAAGAGATAGCCATTTAATGGAGAAGAATATTTGGGAACCGTTGGACTATCTGGCTTTAGTTATATTCAGGGAGAGCATAGGAAATCATTATAAATGTATGTATGTATATGTATTATGATCTGAGCAGAAAAGTGAAGTGATATGTGGGTTCTTTTAAAAGTCGTGTTATGAATTCTTCCTCATAAAGGAATTGGATAATGTATCTGAAATGCCAGCCTGAATTCCTGTGAAAGAAAGAGTACTCCAATAATATTAGTCATCTTATCAACAGCTCTAGATATTAATTTAATCATTCCAAAATTTATGTTCGTCCACTGTCCTAGCTACTAGGGATGAATCACTGAACAAGACATTGAACCCGTACTCCTTACATCCTAGTGAAGGAGACTTTTGAAAAAAAGTAAACATATGGATAAAATATAGTTTGTTAGTTGTAGAGAAACCAGTTGTGGAGAAAATAGAAACACAGAAGGTGTGAGAGGGGAGTGGGGATGGCTACTTCAGAAAGATCTTTAATTCCTTTAAAAATGAAATTATCTAATTTCTGAGGTTTTTAAAAATCCCTTGCCTTCTGTATAATGAACAGACAAGGGCAAGAGGAGAAGCGATAAGGTTCATTAAGAAGCTGTTCTAGGAATTGAGGCAAGAGGACGGCCATCAGAACCAAGGTGGGGAGATCTGAGATGCATTTTGGAGACAGTATTGATAGGATCTGTTGAAATCTGGGAGAAGGGAGAGTTGAGGGAAAGAGATTTACTCCCTGGGAAATGGGGTGCTATAAACAGACAAGAAATTAAGAGGTGGATAAAATCTGTGAGAGACGTGGGATGAGTAGCTGAATATTGGAACCTGTTGGGGCTGAGATACCTAGAAGACATTCTAGCCATGATATCAAAATAGAAGAAAGGTGTCTTGTGGATTTAGAGAAGAGAACATCTACATATAGTAATAAAGGAACTTGCTGTTATTTCTAAAACCCTTGTCTACATATGAGCAACTGAACATGATCTATTTAAGGACCAAGACTATGCAGAGTTAACCTTTCCCATAAATGATCAGGAAAGGTTCTTGCCTTGCATGCTCTATGACCATGTAGCTAATATCTCCTTTGCACGAATATACAAAGTTTGAAACTACAGCCAGGGCTCGCCGTACTCCCATAACAAGGCAGGCTGATCTGTGATCATTTCATTCTTGGTGAATGACCATAGTCAATGGTGCTTTCATCCTGGAAAGAAATGATTCTGCCCTTGGCTTGTGTTGACTCTTAACATGCAGAGCCCAGCATGAATTCATAACTTCAGTCCTGCTAGATTTCTTTCTGAGACAAATAAGCTTACATATTAAAAGTTTCACCTGGCATTTGGCTTGCCTTCGGTCATTAGAAAAATTAACAAAATCTCCAAGTCTGAATTGTACCTCGGATCACGCCAGTTACTGGGAATGAAAGATTAGATGTATTGAATTTTGTAGCAGCTGAAGAGACTGGTTATGTTTTCTTTTGTCTCAGAGGCTTTCAAGTCATTTCCTTGAGCAAAGTCAACGAGATACGTACTTTGAATATCTCTTGCAGGACTTTTTATGAGGAGGATTTTTCAAAAAGTTTCATTAAGCCAACATTGTAGCTTCACGTCTGTATTTTAAATTTTGTTCTTTCTTTTTTAGTTTTCATGCACAATTTGGTGGATGGAACACAAATTAGTCAAGGGCTATTTCCATGTGAAGCTCTAATACCAAAAACTAGTTGGAGCTAAAAAGACTTCCATGAATTAGTAATAAACACAGGGAGGCAATGATAAAGTGTTTCTAAGTTGCCATACAGCCCTTCTAAATATGAATTCCTATCTGGGGACAAGGAAATATAATATTCTCGTTGTGCATGTGAAAGAGTTTGAATATTTCAGGTCATGTTTAATCTGTGTTCTAAAGGTCCTTTGGCACCTGAAGTAAGTAATGGGTCCTTCTCATGACATCCCAGAAGGGTAGGGACTGTCCTCACTCTAGTCAGATGAAAATAGTGAAATTTGAGAAAGATCAAGTAGTCTGCTGAGAAAGTGGGGAGAGCAGGATTTCTATCCAGGTCTTCCTTCCTTTCCAGCTCTTTTGACTTCTCTAATCACCATATTGAGGAAATTAGGTGCCGGAATCAGCCCATAGTATTTCATAGAACCCATGGGGAGAATGGAGAATGGTACTACGGCGAGAGCTTTGGAGAACCCAGCCTTTTTTCTGGGATTGGGATTTCCTTGTAGGAGTGGGAGCTGGAAGCTCCCTGTCCTCTGCCTCAATTGGTGACCCCAGTAGCCTGAGACAGTGCTTTCACAGGGTTTGAAGGAAAGGCGGGGGAGGTGGCTAGTGGCTAGTGAGATGGAAGACATCTGTTGATTCCCCATGTGCCCTTTCCTAGAAGTTACTGAAGAAGTTACTCTAGAAAAAATCAGAGAGAAAACCCAGAAAGAAGAAGCCATGAGATCCCAGACCAATGAAGTATCTTGTTGGCCTTGGGCCATTCAAGAACTTAAGAGACTCTTGGACTTGGTGGCAGCCCCTGCCATTGCTTGGCTTATTCAGAGCTGGGCAGCAGCACTGGTGGGTCTTCTTTTCTGCCAAACCCAGGTAAGGAGAATCAACACCAAGTTTCTCTGAGCGATGGGGCATGGTTCCTCATGGTCACCTAGATAGCTAAATCTTGCCAAGGTCTTGCTGCTGTAGTACAGTATTTGAAAAGGCTGAGTGAGGTCTTGTCCTCTTAGAAAACCTGTGACTTGGGCTCCCTTCCCAGGTGTGTCATTTCTCATTAGCTCCAACCACAACATGCTGGTCAGATCATGCAGTTTTTGTTCATTATGGTCCCAAGTGG
Source organism: Mustela nivalis (assembly GCF_964662115.1). Classification (NCBI taxonomy): domain Eukaryota; kingdom Metazoa; phylum Chordata; class Mammalia; order Carnivora; family Mustelidae; genus Mustela; species Mustela nivalis. Next base: position 34,369,802 of record NC_139022.1, read on the forward strand.
CAAAGTGGTGTAGTTAGATGAATTCTAAGCAGTAAACATGCCTCACCTGCTGCTTTGTATTAAAAAAAAAAAAAAATTAAGTTGCAAATATTTAAAAATTGAGAGTGTTAACATAAAATGTTGGATCCATACCTTAAAATGCAGGAAATCTGGCAGAATTGGGCTTACAGAGCTTGGTGGCAATAGCTAGCCTGAGATGAGGTAGGTCAGCTTCCTTCGGGTGGAACAGATGCTTCTTAGTTACCATGATGACCTGCTGTCTCCCAGTGTCCCACCCAGAGGGATTTATTCATTTGCTTCAGGCTGGGCTCCTGTAGGTATCTGAGTTTATAGCCCCTACCATTCAAACCACAAAGCCCAGTTTATTAGCCTTCCCCTGCTGGGTAAGGAAAGTCCCAGTTGGGGATACAAAGATTCCTCTTGAAAAGGTTGAGGGAAGAGGGAAAGCTCTCAAGTTAATCACTCACTAATCTTGCCACATACAACAGGAGACACTCTGCTTAGAAAAGATGGATACATGTCTCAATCAGGATTTGAATTCAGGACTTTCTGCCTCCACATCCAAATGTTTTGCCTTACAAACTGAGCATGAGCATTATGAACTAAAACAGAAGTTAACATTTTTCCCCCAAAAAGAGATTTTATTGATTCTATCTCTGCTTCACCTAAGAAAAATTCAAATGATCACTTGCCCAAAGATTGAGCAGATTGTCATTTCTTAATTGTGTTCTATTTAGGTTTTTGTAACTTCTCACTTGCAAACTAAATTATAATGTATTGTACAAATATTTGCATTATTTGTAGCCAATTGATTATGTGCCAGATGTCTGAGATCTGAAAACTGCTGAGTTATATATATATGTGTGTGGACATATGTTATCTATATAATATCTATATACTACCTATTATCTATACCACAAACATACACACATTTCCCTTGGTTGATATTTCTTTCCCAAGAGGGTGTCTTCCATTAAAATGATCAATAGCCTAAATATGACCAAATGTCTATAAAAACTATAGCATTAGCCAGAGATTTTACTCATAAAATACTAATGACAAAGATTTATAGACTTTTCTGTTGTTAGCTTTGGCTTTATGGCCAAATTGTAGGAGTTTTAAGAACTTCTAGTGTTTTCAATTTTATTTGATGATGACAAAATCTGCTATTTGTTAAAATAAGGTATAAACAAAACTGAAAAGTTCATACTATTAAAAAATATATATCCCCAGAATTGTATTCTGCCAGTCCTTTTAATCGTTTCATGAAATAGTGTGTTGAAATGTCTCCTTAGGCAAGATGCTGTGAGGGTGGTCATAAAAAGTAAATTAAATAGATTCCCTTAGAGCTTACAATTTAAAGGCATCTGTGAATTGATAACAGAGGCAAGGAATATCAAGAATTATAGGAGTGTCTGATCTCGTGCAAGTCATGTGGTGTATCTGAGAAGGTGGGTGTGGGGTGGTAATTGTTTGAGTGGTGATCATCATATTCATGTACATGAAAGATTCCTTCCAGAAAGATTCCTTCTGTGCTAGCAGTCACACCAACCTATGGAACCTAAAAATAGGTTCTCCACAGTAGTGTCTTAACCAACTCCCAACTACAGTGAGTTTTCAGAATGCTAGAATTATTTGTGGAAAATTGACATTCTAAGATAAAGGTTACAGCACTAGGATTTTTATTTTAGTAATTTTGGAGACAGTTCTTCTAAAATGAGTGCCGTGCTTTCCTGTTTTATTACATAGGCTATGGTATGCATACTTTAAAGTTTTCTTGATCACACAAAATGATCATCTGTGTGATGGTAAATTTTGTATGTCAGCTGTCAGGATGGTTGGCCAAACATTATTCTGGATGTGTCTGTGAGGGTGTTTGTGGATGAAATTCACATTTGAGTTGATAGTCTGAATAAAGCAGACTGCTCTCCCTACTGTGGGTGGGCCTCATCCAATCAGTTGAAGACGTCAATGGAACAACAAGGTTGAGTGAGTGAGAAGTCCTACCACACTGCCTTGAGCTAGTACATCAGTGTTTTCCTAGCTTGGATCTTAACTGAAATATTGACTCTTCTTGGGTCTCAAGCCTCCTGACTCTTGGGATAGAACTTACACCATCAGCCCCTCAGGGTCTCCAGCTTGTTAACTAATGATATTGGGACTTCTCAGCTTCCATAACTGTATGAGCTAATTCCTTATAATAAACTCTGTGTGTGTGTGTGTGTGTGTGTGTGTGTTGTTCTTTTTCTCTGGAGAACCCCAACTAATACACCATCACAACACATATTAACATCATTTAGAATTCAGGAGTGACACTAGGGATTATTTGGGTATGAAAGACCACTTGGGGTGCCTGAGTGGCTCAGTGGGTTAAAGCCTCTGCCTTCAGCTCAGGTCATGATCCCAGTGTTCTGGGATCAAGCCTCACATCGGGCTCTCTTCTTGGGAGGGAGCCTGCTTCCTCCTCTCTCTCTGCCTGCCTCTCTGCCTACTTGTGATCTCTGCCTGTCAAATAAATAAATAAAATCTTAAAAAAAAAAAAAAAGACCACTTACTGAATGTATGTTACTTTGTTTTTAAATTCACGACTAGGTAGTTCTTCAAATCAATTGTCATTTCTTCTGTACTACTTGCTGTTTTCACTTTATCAGACTCAATAAATCTTTCCTTATTCTTTTTTTAAAAGATTTTATTTATTCATTTGAGAGAGACAGTGAGAGAGAGAACACACAAGTAAAGAGAGAGGCAGAGGGAGAGGGAGAAGCAGACTTCCTGCTGAGCAGGGAGCCCTACTATGGGCTCAATCCCACCACTCTGGGATCACGACCTGAGCCAAAGGTAGATGCCTAACTGACTGAGCCACCCAGGTTCTCTATCTTTCTTTATTCTTATTTTAAATTTTTTATATGTAGTGGGTCAGGAAATTAGTATATCAAGTGGGTCAGTAATCATGATTACTGGTAACCTGAAGGCTTGCTTATGGATAACCAGATCAGGTTTTCTGACACTGACTTTTGGCTCCTTAGGGCCGTAGTTTGGTTTTAGTGTTTAATTAAATTCTAGAAAGTTGGGCTGCTTGTTTAAGAGGGAGCTATATAACTAGGTTCTTTTATGTAATTTGTTATTGTGATTTAATTGTTAGTACTGCCTGTAAGGACCTATTTAGCCAGAGCGACTCCATCTTGGTTAAATAGCCATTTTGTTGTTTGTGCAGTAAAACTTAAATTGACCCTTCCCCCCAGAGAAACTTACTTAGAAACAAGTCCGGGAAACCAGTAAAATGTAGTTGGCTAGTTCCTGATAATAAAGCCCAGAATACAAGGACGAGTCAGGCCAGATGGAGACATCTAATCAGTACAAAGAACTGTTTGTAACAGTGAGAAATTCTTGCCCAAACCAAAATGACTTCATCTTGGGAAGGACGGCCATCTTATTATTCACACTGAATATGTTAGCTGACTAAAGCCTTCCCAGAAAATACTGTTTGTAACAATTCCTGGTATGGGGTAATCTTGAATAACACATCACCAGACAGGATGAAACTAGCCAATCAGCAAGAGACACACAAACCCAGTGGGCTGAGATACAAAGATATGGGTTGCAGTTTTACCCAATAAAAGGTAGCCTGTAAGATTGGGAGGGGTTGCTATCTTTGGAGATGGCCCTGACTGGTCAGTCAATTCTTTTTTTTTTTTTTTAATTTTTTATTTCTTTTCAGCGTAACAGTATTCATTGTTTTTGCACCACACCCAGTGCTCCATACAATCTGTGCCCTCTCTAATACCCACCACCTTGTTCCCCCAAACTCCCACCTCCTTCCCCTTCAAAACCCTCAGATTGTTTTTCAGAGTCCACTGTCTCTCATGGTTCACCTCCCTTTCCAATTTCCCTCAACTCCCTTCTCCTCTCCATCTCCCCTTGTCCTCCATGCTATTTGTTATGCTCCACAAATAAGTGAAACCATATGATAATTGACTCTCTCTGGTTGACTTATTTCGCTAAGCATAATCTCTTCCAGTCCTGTTCCACGTTGCTACAAAAGTTGGGTATTCATCCTTTCTGATGGAGGCATAATACTCCATAGTGTATATGGACCACATGTTCCTTATCCATTCGTCCGTTGAAGGGCATCTTGTCAATTCTTGAGCCTGTAAGCTGGGGGTGGTCACTCTCTTTGGAGATGGCCCTGGCCAGTCAGCCTGACTTCTAATGCTTAGCATAGAATAAAGCTTTGCATAACTTTAACTTTGTTTCAGTCTCGTTCCCCTGGCCAATCAGTCTGGCTTCTAATACTTGGCATAAAAGCTTTAAATAACTTTTACTTCATCTCAGTCTCATTTTGTTTAATAATGGACCTAACACTGCCCCGGTTATAAAAATATTAAAGCATCAATGTGCATAAGGAAAAACGAATAAAAGGAAGCTTGAGGCCTGAATCCATCTTTCACCTGTGACTCAAGTCAATATGACTGGTAGGATTTGAAGGAAATGTCAGGTGCATCTGAAACCCTTGAGTTTTCCATAGACCAGAATACTGGGGTTGGTGGACTGAATGTTTGTGTCCTTTCAAAGTTCCTATGTTGAAGACCTAATCCCAGTGTGATGGTATTTGGAGAGGTGGGGGATAATTGAAGAAAATTAAGTCACAAAAACTGAGCCCTCATGAAAGGGATTGATGCCCGTAGCAAAAAAAAAAAAAAAAAAAAAAAAAAGGATTTTTATGTTTTCTAGTGAATATACAGCAAGAAGGAGCTCCAAACCTAGCTGGTGTTCTCCTACCAGGAACCATATCAGCCAGCATTGATTGGACTGGCCAGTCTCCAGAAGTGTGAGAAATAAATATCTCTTTGCTGCTTAAGCCAGTCAGTCCGTGGCATTGGTTATAGCAGCCTGAGCTGATTAAGACCTGTGGGAAACGGAAAGAGGAACAGAGCAAGGGAGTCAGAGTGGAAGGGAGAGGGCTCATTACTCCAAAGTAGATGGACCTAAGACAAAGACTGCAATATCTTGGCTACTTGGGGGCCAAGATATGTGGTATGCGTGGCGAGTGGGGAGAGGAGGAGGGGAGTGGCTCCCTCCTGTTGATACCAGTAGGGATCACTACACTATAATATATGTGGACCACCTACTTTCTGTATAAGGTGTTTTGAGAGGTTGTCAAATCCCTCTGATGTCCCTTCCTAGTAAACCACTTAATACACTGACAAATAATGAAACCATGCTGTGAATCGTGGGTGGCTGCATGGCCCCTAGGTTTTTTGTTTTTCCTAAAGCAGTAACTTTTAATTTATGAATTTAATTCAACATTAATTCAACAAACACTAATCGGACACCTTCCATGTACCAGATGCCATGGCCATAGAGATGACTCAGCATCCCAGGAGATAACTCCCAACACCAGCTTGGGAAGGGGTTCAAGAGGTTCACGGGCCTAAGTTTTCCATTTCTTCCTTTTTATTGTATTTTCAAAATTTTGTTTATGATGTGAGCCTCACCAAGCCAAGAATAACTGAGAGCTCCTCTTCATGGTCTCAGCCACATCCAGTCCTCAGCACTGACCACTACCGTCCTGATGATGGCCTTCCTATGAATTCATGGAAACAGAAGCATGAATTTTTATATGTGGGATCACACTCAGGAATTATTCTGTTTCTTGGTTTTGTTTAATGCATTGGGGATCACCCCCTTTCTTTACAAAGAAGTCTTCTTCATCCTTTTAAAAAATTTGTAGGGTACTGTTTGATGGGTTTTTCTTCCCTACAATATATCACACTACAGGGAACACCAATGTACATATATCTTTGTACATACATGCAAATATTTTTATTTTTTTTAAGATTTTATTTATTTATTTGACAGAGAGAGAACAGCCAAAGAGGGAACACAAGTAGGGGGAGCAGGTGAGAGAGAAATAGGCTTCCCGCTGAGCAAGGAGCCTGATGTGGGGCTTGATCCCAGGACCCTGGGGTCATGACCTGAGCTGAAGGCAGATGCCTAATGACTGAGCCACCCAGACGCAGCCATCCAAATCTTTTTAATAGATTCCTATTAGTGGACGTGTGAAAAATTACTTATTTAACATTCTGGTGGGCATTACCAAACTGGTTTTCAGAGCAAGGAGGTTGGATATAGGCGATATGGAGTGCCAACCGCCTGACGGGCCAATGCTGAAAATCTTCCCTGATGCAGTCAGCTTGCTCCATGCTTTCCCGGTGAACAGGTACTGGAATAGGGTAGAGAATGATCCCCTGTGGAGAAACCTGTGTCTGAAGAATCAGGGCTTCTTCGTGTTCTCTCAGTGTCTGGGCTCACAGACGTGGAAGCAGTCCTTTCTCACACAAACAAAGCAGGGTTATTGGGTGGCACTGGTGCAAGAAGAGGACTATCCTCACAGAAGCAACGGGAACCTCATGCTCTTAGGTCCTATGGCTTCTCTGTCAGGAAATTGCCACATCAAGGGTGTGGAGAGGTCAGTCGCTTGTAGAGTGTCATCAAAGCACGTGCTTGATGCCTGCGGCATGTGGGAGGGAAAACCAATCACTACACCCCTGAGGACATTGGAGCAGCCCAGTGGGCAGTCCCCATAGCAAGGAACTCAAGTCTTCTGCTAACAGCCAACACCAACTTGCAGTCATGTGAGTCAGACATCTTGGAAGGTGGTCTTCAGTCCTTCACATTATTGCCTTCCTAGTCAACATGGCTGCCACCTCGTAAGGAAGCCTACACTAGAGCCACTCCAGGAATTGACTCCTGGATTGTGGACCAACAGATGCCATGTGAGATAAGCATTTATTGCTTTGAGTTGTCATGGCATTTTTTACACAGCAACGGAGAAACAGTTTTTAGCACCTGGAAGTAGGGTGCTACCATAACAAAAATTTAAGATGCAGATGAAGCTTTGGAACCAGGCAGTGGGAAGAAGTTGGAGTTTTGGACCTTGACAAGAGACTCTTAGCAGAGACCTAATGATGTGCCGTGAGGCTGCCAGCCAAGACTAAAAAGGAAAATGCAAAAAACCTTATTGGACTCTGGAGGAAACAGGGCTGCAGAAAGCTTAGCAACGTTGTCACCTGGGGTAATATGGAAACTATCAAATATATCTCATGAATTGAGTAATCTTGCTAAGGAAAATTCCAGGCAGGACACTGAAGGCTGGCTGCTACTTGCTGCTTATCATAAAGCACAGGAGAAGAGGGAGAAGATGAAGTTAGGACTGTCAGATAAAAGAGATCCACGGATTATTGGTTTGGAAAATTCATAGCCTTTCAAGGTGGCAAATGATGCTAGAATTTAAGAGGTAAACTGTAGGCAAGATCAATTCTGGGCCATGTGGGGAAACTGTAATATAAAGTTAAAGTTAGAGGGGTGACCGCAAAACCTTTTTTTCCCCCCCAGATATATTTATTTATTTGAGAGAGAGAGAGAGAGAGCATGAGCAGGCGGAGGGGCAGAGAGAGAGGGAGAAGCAGATTCCTGCTGAGCAGGGAGCCCAATGAGGGGCTTGATCCCAGGACCCTGGGGATCATGAACTGAACCAAAGGCAGATGCTAAACCAACTGAGCTAAGCAGTCCCAAAATTCCTTATTAGAGCACAGAAAGATCTAAGGGGGTGCCTCAGAAATGTTCAGCCAAGCAGTGACTCTCTAAGAATGTTAAGGTCTTATTCTCAGTGGCTCCAACAATAGCCAAGCAGATGACAGGATTGATTTATCGCAAAGTCTTGTGGATGTGGCTCTTGTCTAATGGACCTAAACACTGGTAAGTTTCTGTGGAGTCCCACACAGTTTTTCAGGGAATAGTATTGGCAGAAATGCTGCCAGCTTGAATTGGTAAGGGTTGAGATAGCATAACATGAGAAGAGGCCTTGAATCCTGAACTCAGACAGGGAAGACACAGGCTGTGAAAACTGCTCAGCTGTGAAATTGGGCCACCATATATGGACAGGGCAGCATAACTCAGAAGATAGAACCAAGAGCCTAGAGAGTAGAGCCAAGATTCCTGAAGAATCTTTCCTGGACCTCAAATCCCAATCAACCTTCTATCAGCATGTTCTCTATTGATGTCAGATTTTCTGTGTAGCAGTGATTCCCACCCCTCTGCCCCCATTTCCCCCTTTTTTTGGGTGGGAGTGTTGATAACACTATCCTTACTTATGTTATAATGCCCCATGCTTGTATTTTGGGGATGAGGGGGACAGACAACTTGTATATCTCATTCTCAGGTTTTCACATCAAGGTGAACTGAATCTAAGCGCCTTATCTCATTAAACAGCAAGACTCTAGATTTTGTGATGATGCTTTAATGGTGAGAAATTGGGGACATTGGGAGATAGTGAGTATATTTTGCATGTGGGACGGAGGTGAACTATTAGGGACTGCAGGGTGGACTGTGTCAGCCAGCCTCCAAGATGACCTCACTATTCCTTGTCCCCTCTTTATGATCTTAGGCAGTCCACTCCCAGGCTGAATAGGGCTGGCCCTTGCAACCGCTGGACATAGTGGAAATGATGGCATGTAACCCTGAAGCTGGGTCATAAAAGACACTCGCTCTCTCTTAAGTCATTGGCTTTTAGAAAGCCAGCCACAGTGTCATGATGACCCTTAAGAAGCCTTACAGATAGGTACGAGTGGTGAAGCACTGAGGACTGTTGGTAGCCAGCACCAACTTGTCAACTATATGAGTGACCATCTTGAACTTCATCCTTTTTGTTTGTTCTTTTTTTTTTTTTTTTTAAGATTTTATATATTTGACAGTGAGAGAGACGGAGAGGGAGAAGATGAGCAAACAAGCAGGGGGAGCTGCAGGCAGAAGGAGAGGGAGAAGCAGGTTCCCCACTGAGCAGGGAGCCTGATGTGGGACTTGATTCTAGGACCCTGGGATCATGACCTGAGCTGAAGGAAGCCCCTTAACCAACTGAGCCACCTAGGTGCCCCTTGATCCTCACCTTTATGAAGCCAGCTTCAACCTCATAAGAAACTCAGAGCCGGAACCAACTAGCCAAGGTGCACCTGAATTTCTAACAGAAACTAAGATAACAAAAACTTCTGTTTTAATCCACCTGATCTTTTTTTTGGGGGGGGGGTAATTTATTTTGCTTATTTCAAAAAAAATTCCAGTTTAGTTACCATACGATGTTGTATGAGTTTCTGGTGTACAATACAGTGATTCAACAATTCTGTACATTACTTAGTGCTCATCATGGTAATCCTTAATCCCCATCCATCACGGATTTCACCCGGCCCCCAAGCAGCCTCCCCTCTTGTAGCCATCTTTTTGTTCTCTAGAGCTAAGAGTCTGTTTTTTGGTTAAGAAAACAAAGCAAGGGGCGCCTGGGTGGCTCAGTGGGTTAAACCTCTGCCTTCGGCTCAGGTCATGATCTCAGGGTCCTGGGATCGAGCCCCTCATGGGGCTCCCTGCTCAGCGGGGAGCCTGCTTCCCTTCCTCTCTCTCTCTGTCTGCCTCTCTGCCTACTCGTGATCTCTGTCTGTCAGATAAATAAATAAAATCTTTAAAAAACAAAACAAAACAACAACAACAACAACAACAAAAAGCAAAATAAAACAATCCCCTCTCCCCCCAAAAGCACATAGATTTTTCCAATTTATACTCCTATGTGATGGTGTATGAAAAAGCTGGTTTCTTGAATCTTTACCAGTGCATTATGTATAATTATCATTCAGTGTAATAGAAAAAAAATTGTTTCAATTTACATTTGTTTGATTATTCAGAAGTTTTACTTTCTCTGACCATTTATCTTAGAGTTGCTTACTCATAGCCTTTTATTATTTCCCTATCTGGTTTGGTTTTTTCATTTTATTTTATTTATTTAAGTAATAATATGATTATTACTTATGTTATCTTTCATTTTATCTAATTTCTTAGATCTTTAAAAACAATTTTTTTTTTTGGAGGAGTGGGAGGGGCCGAGAGACAAGGACACTCTCAAGCAGGCTCTACAATCAGCACCCAGATAATACAGGGCTCGATCTTGCTGAGGTTATGACCTGGGCTGAAAATAAGACTTGGCTGCTTGGGGTGCCTGGGTGGCTCAGTGGGTTAAGCCTCTGCCTTCAACTCAGGTCATGGTCTCAGGGTCCTGGGATCAAGCCCTACATCTGGCTCTCTGCTCAGTGGGGAGCCTGCTTCCCCCCACCCTGCCCTCTGCCTGCATCTCTGCCTACTTGTGATCTGTTTGTCAAATAAAAAATAAAATCTTTAAAAAAAAAAAAAAAAAAAACTTGGCTGCTTAATGGACTAAGCCACCCAGGCACCCCCCAAAATGTTCTTGATATTAATCCTCTGTCTATTAAATACAGCACTTGTGCTTTTGATTTTGGTTCCTATGGATGTTTCATAATGCTGTATGTTCAAATCAGTTGTCTTTTCCTTCATGGCTGTTAGTTATTTGCTCAGGGAAACTGTATCTTGAGATTATAAAACTTGATCTCCTTTTTAATCTTCTGTATTTCTGTAGTTTCATTTCTTACATTTGGTGAGATGTGTTTTTTTAAGGCTTAGTTGTGTTAGCTACACGAAGAAGGCTTAGAAGGTCATCTTCAACATTTCTTTGAGTCAGTTTTCCTAGTTTAAAAAAAAAATGAATGAGAAGGAAACAAGGGTCTAGTCCTTTGAGCTTCTTGAGGACGTAACCTGTGTCTTACACGTTGCCGTAGTCATCACAAACTAATGCTTCTTCTTCTTGCCTATTTCCTGTTTCAGTCTGCTGATAATTGGGGTCCTTCTAGTTCGTTATCAGATATATCAGATCCTTCTCTTTCCTTTAACCCTTCTGTTGACTGTGAAACCAAGATCCTCTTTAAACCTGGAAGAATGCAGGCTCCTTTCTAGGAGAATCCACATTGTCCTCTCAGGAACAAAAAAGGGTGAATCGAGGGAGGAGAAGAAGAAAAGAAAACAGAAGAAAAGAGATCATACACGTCTCCTAAGGGCCGTCAGCCTGAGATCTAGAAACCTACAATATTTTCTCTGGTGCTTGTTAAAGGGACAAGGGGCCTTCCTACCTAGCTCAGTGGGAAGAGCTTATGACTCTAAATCACAGGATTATAACTTCAAGCCCCACGTTGTGTGTAGAGATTACTAAAAAAATAAAATAAAATAAAAATTTTTTAAAGAAGGAGGTGATGGGGTGCCTGGGTGTCTCAGTTGGTTAGGTGTCTGCTTTCAGCTCAGGTCATGATCCCAGGGTCCTGAGATCAAGCCCCACATGGTGGGGAGTCTGCTTCTCCCTCTGCCTCATCCCTCTGCTGGTGCTCTCTCTCTTTCACTCACTCTCACTCTCAAATACATAAAATCTTTTTTAAAAGTGAGGTGAAAGGCCATTCCTTACAGCCCACCTTATATATCTGCCCTCTGAATGGAACTACATAGGCCAACACTTAAGCAGGTGAGAGAGGTCAGTGGCCCTCCACCAATTATGGGAGATTCTACCACTTATAAGTAAGGCTCATTTTTTTTTTAAAGATTTTATTTATTTACTTGACAGACAGAGATCACAAGAAGGCAGAGAGGCAGGCAGAGAGAAAGGAGGTAGCAGGTTCCCTGCTGAGCAGAGAGCCCCATGTGGGGCTCCATCCCAGGACCCTGAGATCATGAACCAAGCTGAAGGCAGAAGCTTAACCCACTGGGCCACCCAGGCATCCCAAGTGAGGCTCATTTTAAGACTGCTTTTTCTCTAGTGTCCTCCAAGCCCTGATCTTGGGATAAGCAAAATCCTCAAATCCACAACAGGAAATGCAAGAGTCCTTTATCTCAGAACTGTGTTTGCTAATAACCTAGAAAAATCTTTTCTGGTTAATCTTATTTCAATTGTTTGGTCCACTTCATGTAATTTATTTTCGAGAACAGAGTGTCCTCTTTCCTACATCTTTTTTCCCCATGGTCTATGGCGCCACTAAAAAAGTTTTCTTTTTTTTTAAGGTTTGTTTTGTTTTGTTTCTCTTAGCAAAATATCCACTCAGTAAGCAAAACCATGAGTTTTATCTTGGCTAAAAACACGAGAAACTCCATGTGCAAATTAGCGTTTCCAGAAGATCAGGAATCTGTTGGGGATTTTGCACTCCTCTGCTGTCATACCCACCTCTGAATGTCCCCAGACAAATTCCACGAGACAGCTTTGCAGGATTGTCTTGGCTTTCAGAAGAGGGCTTCTGTCTTTTTGAAGTGAGCGCTGAAGCGAGTCTCATCCTGGAGCTCTAGTCACTCATCAATACCAAATGAGACCCCTGCCACCTCCTGGAGCCTGGCTCTGGCTCTGTTTTCTTGACTGCTGAGTCCTTTAAGATGTAGACTTCAATCAGCTGAGCCACAGGCTGCAGACTGCATGTGGAGCGTACTTGGGCTTCCAACCCTCCAGCCCGAGAGCCTATACTTCCAAAACAGCCCCTGACAACCTCTTACAAAAGGCTTCAGTCTCATTGTATTTTAAGCTTAAGGGCGATAGAGCTAAGACATCACACGGAAAAGTAATTAATGGCCGCCAGAAAGGACTGCCAGTCATCTTTGGACAATGCGTTAATTTGAATTCCTTCATCAGTTAGGATCATTCAAAGCACAGCAATTTTTTTTTTTTAAACTGTGGAATTCAGTACAAAATATACCTTCTCTGTTTCTTAGATATCAGGACGAGAAATGTACATTCCATAATTAAAGGTGCCTCACAGCTCCTTCTTCTATTGAAATTCCTCTTTTTTTTTTTTTAATTGTAATTCTTCTTAGGATATTCCTTGAACCATGAGATTCTTAGGATGTGACCCAGCCAGGGAGCGTCTCACAAGGAAAAAAAGTCTTGAATCTTAAATACCTTCAAATGCACGGATTGACAGTCCCTCGTGCCACAGAGGAAAACCTATTCCTGCTTTTCTTGAGTCTGATAGATCAATTGTTGCTTCACCAGTATTCATTTTAAATTGATTCCTTTGTTTCATTGATACTTTTCCTTTTACTTCATACCCAGTTATGCTGGGAGAGTTCTCCCATCTGCTTTTAACTTTTGGATACACAATCCACATACCATATCATTTAACCACTTAAAGTGTCTAATCAATGACAGTATATTCATGGAGTTAAATGACCATCATCTTCCCATTTTCAACATCTTTTTCACCCAAAAGAAACAGAGTATGTATTAAGAGTGACTCTCCATTTAGTGCTTGGGATAACCACTAATGTAATGTATTGTTTATAGCTTTGCCTCTCCTGGATGTTTCCTATAGATGGAGTCATATGTGTGGTCTTTTATGACTGGCTTTCCTTTACACATTTTCAAGGCTCCTTCGTGTCGTAGCAAAGCATCAGAACTTTATCCCTTTTTATTGATGAAGAATATTGCATTGTAAGAGCATACCCCATTTCCTTTACACACTCAGCCATAGATGGGCATTTGCATTCTTTCCAGCCCTAGGCTGTTATTTTGAATCATCCTTCTCTTAAACATCCACGGACACTTTTTTTTTTTTTTTTTTCTGTAGATGTGTATTTGCATTTTTCTTGGGCATCTACTTAGGACAAGAATTGCTCGTTAGAAAAGTAACTTTAGGGGCGCCTGGGTGACTCAGTGGGTTAAAGCCTCTGCCTTTGGCTCAGGTCATGATCCCAGGGTCCTGAGATCGAGCCCCACATTGGGCTCTCTGCAAAAAAAACAGAGAACCTGCTTCCCTTCCTCTCTCTCTGCCTGCCTCTCTGCCTACTTGTGATCTCTGTCAAATAAATAAATAAAATCTTAATAAATAAATAAATATTAAAAAAAAAAAAAAAAGAAAAGTAACTTTACATTTCATATTTTGAGGAACTGCCAAACTGTTTTCCGGAGAAGCTGAACCATTTTACATTCCCATCAATAATATATGGGGTTTCAAATTTTACCACATCCTGTCCACTTGTTGAAAAGCCCATCGCACCCCCATTGAATTGTCTTGACATCTTCACCAAACATCAGTTGACCATAAAGGTAAAGGGAGGTTTCTGGATTCTCAGTTCCGTTCCACTGATGTATATGTCTATCCTTATTCCATGACAGGCTATCTCGATCACGGTACCTTTGTGATAAGTTTTTGTTCAACAAGAAGATTTATTAGTATTTAGTGTGTTGGGTTGCTGAGGACACTGTTCTGTTTAATTGAACTTAGAACCAGTTGTGGTTCTTTCCTTTCCTGTAAGTGGACACCAACACTCTCCTTGCCCTAAGGCAATTACTTAGGGAATGGGGATTTATAAATAGTTGGGAGCGGGGAGGTGATAGTATGTAGATAGGCAAAGGGAGATACATAGATTTCCTGAGGCTGTTTGGCAAGTGGTAGAAAATCAAAAGGAAAAAAAACAGATGGTGTGATAAATAACACACCGGAATGGGTTAACAGGAAACGGGGGGGAGGGGCGGGGGGAAGAGCTAAGGCATGGTAGCGCCAATCCTGTAAAGAGGGCCAAATAATGATAGGGAAATAAATTGGATTTCGGAGGGAAAATAAACTTTCCAAAACTTTTGTAGCTTCATTTTGTTTCAGCACTGAGCGACCCTGGAACATTTGGGATCACCAAGGGGCAGCTTTGACCTCCGTTATTTAGGGATGGCTTGGCATATCTTTGTTCCCGTTTTTGCTGATTCTTTACCCTGGCTGTGAGATGTTTGGTTTCTCTCTTCCTGTGGCGCACAGCTCGACTTCCTTTCTCTGGTTGTTACCAAACCTGTAGTTTCTTTCCTGCTCTGTGCCTTTCAGGGCCAAATAGCCAAGGAACAAAACAGTCTTTGGTGGCAAGCAGGTAATTTATCCAGAGAATAAAGAGAGAATGGAGGAAGGGAGCTCATGCTCCAAGGGCACTAAGAGGCAGAGGGGGTATAAATGATATGGCTGTGGGGTGGGGGGTGGGGGGTGGGGGTGGGGATGCTGGATATCAGCCTGGGTCCCAGGAAGGGGTGGAGATTTCCAGGAACTTAAGCCCCATCCTTTTTTCTTCCCTTGGTGGTTGGGGGTTTCCTGTCTTGGTGCCTCCTAGGGAAGAGAGTTCAGTTTGTTACTGTAGTACAGTGAAGGAAAAGTGTGAATTTGGCCCACGGTGCCCACCAGATTGGACCCCTCTGGTTTGATCGCGTTTCTGGGGGGTCCTGTGCGGTCTGGTGTCAAGCTGATCCGGGCAGGAACACCCATAGGGGAGATACCAGGAAAAACAAACAAACGAAAAAACAGCTTGTAGAAAAATTCCCTATGGGGTTCTTTGGGGTTCATCTAGCGACACGGTTCTCCCCACTCTTTGGCATAATGGGAGAAGCGGCAAGAACACAGGTGGCCGGGTCCCTGCAGGGCTGCTGGCAAATTCCTCCAAGCCACAGGGCAGGCAGCTTGAGCGTGGGAATCCCCCTTATTTCACAAAAAGACAAAATGAGCCTGTTAGTGCCAATATATACGTTTCACTGGCCTGCAGCTTCTTCGACGGATGATGCCAACAATAAGGAATGCCAGACCAGACTGCAAAGTAGGCAGCAAACTCTGCGAGCAGCCTAGAATCGCCCTACTTTTTATACTTTTTAATTAGGCACCTTGGACCTGCGTGCCTACAGCCCTGCCATTGTATCCACACTTGTACTGGATCCTTATAAATTATTCTGTTGATCAAATGACGTCGACAAGAGACCAGCAGTCAGGAATCACAGAATCCCAACTATGCCAGCGAGGAAATGTCCCTGAGGCCATTGAAAGGAAGTGAATGGTAATGACAAGCCCCTGCGGTCCATTCCCGGACGGCTAGTGTGAGTCGATAGAGCGATTGGGTTATTCTGTGGCTGTGGAAGAAATGCTAGAAGTCTGCAAAACAGATTCAGCAGGTGGTCTCTGAAGGCTGCGTTTGAAGTCTGGCTTGCCTTGTTAGCTGTGTGACCTGGGGAACCCTGGGGCACTGGATTGCCTGGATTGCATTAAGCTCTTTACCTTTGAGATGGAGAGGATAAGGAAAACTTTCCTATCTCTCATAAGGATCCTTAGCAAAGCAAATAAAATAATGCAGAAACTTTCTCAACTAGAATGGGCTGCCTTTAGGTGGTTGGGTTTTTTTTTTTTTTTTTTTTTAATGACTTTCTGGATTTGGATGTGTGGTTCTAACTGCCAAGGATATTGGTTTATGAAATTGCAGATTTTTTTCAAAAGACTCCCCCCCAGTCAGTAATTTTAACCTGGTATTCATGTTTAATTATGTAACATGGTTCAATTCTAGCAAAACTAGTATACGTGCTTCATTTTTTTTTTCTTTTCTTTTCTTTCTTTTTTTTTTTTTTTTTGCTGGAGTTGCTGAGACTTTGACAGATATGCCAATTAGCTGGAAATGAAGAGGAGAATAGAAAAAAATTTGGAAAGTCAATGAATAGGCTCCAACATGATAATTAGTCCCTGAATAATAGCATTCTGGAGAAAAATTAACAAGGCCATCGCCAATAAGCTCATTCAGGTCTTGACACTTTCTGATCATGATGCAGAAGTAAAAAGAATACATATAAAAATTATTCTAATCTTTTCTTCAGATCCAATGTGGTTTATCTCTTACAAATTTAGGACAGTCTGTGGTTTAAAAACATCTGTTCTTATCGCCTTTTAATGGTTCTGTTTTGGGAAATGTGGACCTGTTATTGTGCTACTCCTAGCTACTCCATAACTCTTATTGTGCTACTCCATAACTCTTGATATGATCCCAATTGCGCATTTATATTTACCACCTTGTAAACTAAGTTCAGAGAGGCTGTGTCTTATCACAACCTCTCTGTTTGGCAACCCCCAACAATTTTCTCACTTGGGCAAAGAAAAAAAGAAAGTCTCAGAAAAATATTGACTTCGTAGCTCAAAGTTCCCTCTAGACTTCTCAGTGTGGGTCCCTGCCTCAGTTGCTCTGCCTACCCCTGGAAATAGACCAGAAACATCCAAATTCAGGGGAGTCCTGCTTTTGAAGGAACAATGAAGAGAGAGACAGAGCACGTGGGGCGCGTGGGTGGCTCAGTGGGTTAAGCCTCTGCCTTCTGCAGGGTCATGATCTCAGGGTCCTGGGATGGAGCCCTGCAATGGCCTCTCTGCTCAGCAGGGAGCCTGCTTCCCCCCCACCCCCTCTCTGCCTGCTGCACTGCCTACTTGTGACCTGTCTGTCAAATAAATAAATAAAATCTTTTAAAAAAAAGAGAGAGCACAAATAATTCCTAGGAAAAAGAGAATTATAAACAATGGCATCATGTAAATCTGAGTCAAGTAAGGGATCAGAGAGCAAACAACCTGCAGCTTTTTCCAAGATCCTATGTGGTCTGGGAAAATGGATCTTCTAAGACCAATGTTAAGTGTATGTGTTGGGTGGGGGGGGGGGCGGCGGGCGGTGTTCTTTGTATGTGTGCAAGCTTGAAATTCCACAAATATGGGGACCCGGGTGTTCTAGTCTAGAGAAAAAAAAAAAAAAAAACCCAGGTGATTTTTCAAAAATGATGCTGGAAATGGGAGGCCACTAATTGATGAGATTCGAAATGCATTTGGTGGATGAGTATGACCTCTGGTGTTAAACTAGAGAAATTCCAGCGCTATATATCTTAACGGTAGAAAGAGAAGCAAATGTCGTTTTCCAAAAGCTTCTAGTCAGAGGTTACAGGGCATTGTTTTGCGACTTTTGTATCAAACTTTCTTCCTTTCCTCCTTCTCTCTTTCCCTCCTTGGTCTTCCAGGTTTAAATGACTATCTCTTGTGCACACAGCACCAACCCTGTGGGAGAACACTGTCTTTGTTGCTCCGACTGCTTGGTCACGTGTATCTCTATAATCCTTTATAGAAAAAAGGGGCAAAATTACGGTGTCTGAATTTTAAAGGTTTATATATAAGTTTGCTATTCATTTGTTAATTTTATAAAGAAGAGAAGAATGGTGAAAACAAAAACTCCTTAAATGTGCCCCTGTCGTACATAACCCAATAGTGTGGGAATGCCCCAAACGACACAGATGAAAAATGAAACATGACATTGTTGGGGGGTATCCTGTGGTTTTCCATAATCATACCGATAGAGGATTATCATACTCTCCAAACAGACATTTATTAGCAAGGTGATTTTGGGGGGATGGAGGGTGTGATCAGATGATTCCTTAAAACAGAACAATGATATACATCTGATTGACTTCTCTCTCTCCAGTCACAGTGAGTTTCACATTATTATTTCATGAGGCTTTTTGTGTTTTTTTGTTTTGTTTTGTTTGTTTGTGTTTTTTTTTGGTTGTTGTTGTTTTAATATTGGCGGGGAATAAGCACTATGAACTGATTTTAGGTATTCTGACAATTCCTCATGCTGGGTCCTATCTTCATATCATTCTTACTCTGTCGGTCATCCTCCCCCTGAGTCCCCTTTGTGACCAATGGAAACTCTGTACATCATGGTCATAAATCTTAGTAAACACCCTTTTTTTCTATATGATTAATGGAACTGTACCTAATCCCGTACCAAGGCACAGAGATATACAGGCCAAATGACACAACCTTTTGTCCCTTTTAATTAGTTTACGCAACCCTCTGTTTGAAGCCTTAAACTTGCTGTTTGAGAAAGTCAGTTTGATACATAGAATGTAGCCATTACTTACAGTGTTTGAATTATTCTAGAACCTTATATCTAATTGGATGCTGGCAACAATCGTGATATTTGGGGAGGCATCGATGTCATCTTTCAGCTAAATTTATGAAAGTATTGATGTCCTGTGATTACACTCCCTTGAAGAATTTCATTCATAAGGAGGAATCAAACTCTTCATTCAATTCAGCCGCATATAGTGAAGTGAAAATAAATGTATGATTGATTTTGTGCTTGCGTTGAATTTTCACACCAGAGGTAACTAACTTAATTTGGAAGCTTTCTTTGTTAATTTCAAAGTCAGCTCATTAGAATCGTTTTTAATGGCCATGCGCCCCACACAATTCTTGCATTAGCTACTCAGCTACCATGAGCTTTGTAACTAAGCAAGTTTTGTTGAACTGCCAAAAATCAGGACAGAGTATAAACATAAAATACTGGCTCCACTTTGTAGCTATTCAATTTCTACTCCTGACTTAGACTATTGAAAAATAAAATTTCTGACAGTACTCTTTATCTTATATGGAGAGCTGTGGGCCAAATAGCAACCTGTGCTTCCCCCCACCCCCTTCCCCTTTTGGATTTTTTGCACGTACAAAAAATTAAAATTGTTTAACCCATGTCCAAAAGATATCCTAAAATGAATTATTCACTCCATGGTATTGAAAACGCATGCACACACAGTCCTAGGACAAGGTACCTGGTGAGCAACTTTAGGGCAGCTGCCGAGTAGAATATCAAGAAATTGGATCCAGCTGAGAATTCCAATTACCTAATGAGGGTGATCTGTTTACGCTCTAATTTCTTGGTCTAATTCACTATAATCCCGATCATAAAAATCATGCATTTAAATTACGATTTACAATGGAAACAAATATTTAGCTGGCTAGGGTTCCTTTCCTGTCCTTTTCGGGGAGCCTGGAATTTCCATGTACAAAGAAATACGAAGGAGAAGCACTCAAGATAGAGCAGTAACAATTCTCGGAAAAGGGTCCCCTACCGCTTTGTGTTGGTATATCCCCTAAGAGAAGAGCACATTGCGGGAAATATGTGAGCCTCAAACTGCCATTTTTATCCGTTTATTAGAAAGTAAATAATTACACCTGACTCTAGCAAAACTCCAGCACCCGCCCGGGAGTGGACACTCAGCCGGGGTTTTCATTGTTAATAATTTCTGTAACGAACGGTGGCGACTCGGCCCGCGCCAGGCCCCTCTCCCACCCGCAGTCGGGGCACGGCCGAGGAGAAGCCCGGGGTTTGCGCATCTGTGACCCGCCTTTGCTTTGTGTCTGTGCTTTGCAGGTGGGGAGGAGGAAGAGGAACAGAGGAGGCGCTGGCGGCCGGCGGTTGCTGAGCAGCCCCCAGACCCTCGAGCAAGCCGCCTCTCCACCGCCGGAGAAGCCCGCGGACCTACCCACTGGGGCGGCCAGAGGGCCTGAGCGCCCGAGCCCGGGGACCCGGCGGCCGGGGGCGCCAGCCCCTCATGTTCCGCAGAAGGCGCAAATGTGAGCGGGCGGTATCTGGGAAAGCCCTCCGCCCCCGCCAGGGGGACCCGGGAAGCCCGCACGGGCTCCTCCCGCGGACGGTGGGGATCCCCTCCTCCGGCCCCGCCCCCATCCTCCCCCGGCCCGGGTGCCGAGGCGGTTAACCCTCCCCGCGCCGCGGCGCACTCGGGCCGGAGCGCGGCGCAGCCAATCCCGACTCCCGGGCGCCGGAGCCCAGCGACTGGGGAAGATCCGGGCGCGGGGCTGGCTCTGAACTCGAGGCGACCAAACCGGGGCTCAGGCCCCGAGGTTCTCCCCAAACCCTGCTGCACTGGCGGAGCCAGCCGCCAAACTTTTTTTTCCCAAAGCGGGTGCCCCCGCAGTTCTTTGGCGGGCAGCCGGCGGCCCACTCTCCGCGGGACGATCAGGGAGAGGTGGGCGTGCAGCGAGGGGGCTGCTGTTCTGCAGCCCTACGAGGCGTGCACGCGGGCGGACAAATGGCAGGGGTTCCGCACTGTCCCCGCGCCTGACCCACGGCTGGGGTGGCCCAACGTGCTGCAGTGCCCGGCGCAGGTGATCTAGACTGCGCGTCCGGCACGAGCTAGGGGGGCGGCGGCGAGGGGGGCAGGGAGGGAGGGACGCCCCTTTCTTCTCGCCCCTTCCCCCGCAGCCCGGCTGCACAGTCTGGGGGCTCCCCATCCCCGGTGGTGCTCCCCGGCGCTCCCCATCAGCAGGTGGGGCCCCCAGCCCTCACCCCTCCCTGGCCTGCGCACCCCCAGGGTTCTCATCCTGCAGATTCCCTCCTCCCCATCCCTCTCTCTCACACACGCTCCCCTAAGCCGCGCGCGCCGCAAACTCGGTCTCGGTCCCCGCAGGTGATGTCATGCCCATTGTTTTGGTGCGCCCAACCAATCGGACTCGCCGCCTGGATTCTACCGGAGCCGGCATGGGCCCTTCCTCGCACCAGCAGCAGGAGTCCCCGCTCCCGACCATAACGCATTGCGCAGGGTGCACCACCGCCTGGTCTCCCTGCAGCTTTAACAGCCCTGACATGGAAACCCCATTGCAGTTCCAGCGCGGCTTCTTCTCGGAGCAGCCGCCGCCGCCGCCGCGCTCCTCACACCTGCATTGCCAGCAGCAGCAACAGAGCCAGGACAAGCCGTGCCCGCCCTTCGCGTCCCTCCCGCACCCTCAGCACCACCCGCACCTCGCGCACCAGCCGCCGGGCAGCGGCGGCAGCAGCCCATGCCTCCCGTGCAACAGCTGCGCCCCCTCCGGAGCCCCGGCGGCGGGGGCGGGGGCGGGGGATAACCTGTCCCTGCTGCTCCGCACCTCCTCGCCCGGCGGCGCCTTCCGGACCCGCACCTCCTCGCCGCTGTCGGGCTCGTCGTGCTGCTGCTGCTGCTCGTCGCGCCGGGGCAGCCAGCTCAATGTGAGCGAGCTGACGCCGTCCAGCCATGCCAGTGCGCTCCGGCAGCAGTACACGCAGCAGCCGGCGTCCGCCTCCCAGTACCACCAGTGCCACAGCCTGCAGCCCGCCGCCAGCCCCACGGGCAGCCTCGGCAGCCTGGGCTCCGGGCCCCCGCTCTCGCACCACCACCACCACCCGCACCCGGCGCACCACCAGCACCACCAGCCCCAGGCGCGCCGCGAGAGCAACCCCTTCACCGAAATAGCCATGAGCAGCTGCAGGTACAACGGGGGCGTCATGCGGCCGCTCAGCAACTTGAGCGCGTCCCGCCGGAACCTGCACGAGATGGACTCGGAGGCGCAGCCCTTACAGCCCCCCGCGTCGGTCGGAGGAGGTGGCGGCGCGTCCTCCCCGTCTGCAGCCGCCGCCGCGGCCGCCGCTTCGTCCTCAGCCCCGGAGATCGTGGTGTCTAAGCCGGAGCACAACAACTCCAATAACCTGGCGCTCTACGGAGCCGGCGGCAGCGGCAGCGCTGGAGGCGGCGGCGGCGGTGGCGGCAGCGGGCATGGCAGCAGCAGTGGCACCAAGTCCAGCAAAAAGAAGAACCAGAACATCGGCTACAAGCTGGGCCACCGGCGCGCCCTGTTCGAGAAGCGCAAGCGGCTCAGCGACTACGCGCTCATCTTCGGCATGTTCGGCATCGTGGTCATGGTCATCGAGACCGAGCTGTCGTGGGGCGCCTACGACAAGGTAGGCGCTGCAGCCGCTTGCCCAGCCTTCCGGGACCGCGGGGTTCGGACGCCGGGTGGTTGGGATGGGCCCTGGTGGGAAATTCTTGCCGGCCAGCCCCGAGCCTCCTCGGGACGGTGGCAGGTGCCCGCCGGGACGGCGAGCACGGCTCGGACGCGCTGTCCTGATCCTCCAGGCAACTCTACAGAGAGAGCCTTTCTGCGCGCAGCCAAAGTTCTGGAGTCAGTGAGTGCCCCAGCGACTTCAGGCACATTAAATAAATGTTTCCAGGAGTCAGTAGGGGAAAGCAAGCCCTGTTGCTTTCCAGGTGCTCGCAATTTAGGAGGCCCCTTTCAACCCAGAGTGCTTAAACTCAGGGATAACTTCCTCTGGGTTTCGAGAGCCAGGATCTGCGCTGGCATATGTCATGGCGCGGACCCTCTCCCTAGCCATCCACCTGCCCTCCTCTCCTCACTTCCCTTAGAGGCCAAGTGAGCTGACGGATCCCACAGCCAAGACAGGTACTCCCCTCATCCCCATCCTCCTCCTCCTGGGAGTTCATATTCTGGGGCTGGGGGTGGTCGGGGGCCCTGGAAGGTGGTTCAGAGTGCTAGTTTCTTAAAAGTGCTTCTGTCTGTGTTGCAGGCGTCGCTGTATTCCTTAGCTCTGAAATGCCTTATCAGTCTCTCCACAATCATCTTGCTTGGGCTGATCATCGTGTACCACGCCAGGGAAATACAGGTAACTTAGACTCCGCTATTTATGAATGACCCAAAGCGCGGCCGCCCGCCTGGAGAAGCGCGAGGCAGTTTTTTCCAAACCCTCGTGTCCTTGCTTGAGGTTACAGAAGACACACGCTGTAGTCTTGCTACAGCACCTGACCTGTTCTTTCAAGAAGTTCAAAACAAAACAGCCCAGCACGTAAACAGGCTGGGTTGTACCTGTTAAGCCCTTAAGATGTTCCCCTCTCTTCTTCAGGTCGATCTAGTTCTCCAAATTTCCTTAAGGCCAGTTAGGTAGTAGGCTTCAGCGGTGGGGTAAGCGGGAATTCTTGCTTGATAGGCCTATCCCCCCTGGGTGCGTCATTATGGAAGATAGTGTCCCTCTCTGTGTATCTTCTTCTGTAATGTAGCGAAAGAAGAAAATAGGCTCGTGATATTCCTAGCTAATATATGTAAATGAGACATGAGAAAAATCCAAACTCTTTATCTTCAGCCATTAAAGAAAAAAAAATAGTCTGCCCTAAGGTTAGAATACAAATTCTGTGTATGTGGTGGTTTGGTATATTTTTTTTTTAGCTGCAATCATTACATTGCCCTTTAAAAAAAAAAAGTGTCATTTAAGAGCAAAGGCCACTGCCCTGGTGAGCAGTCTTATTAGGAAATGTTTTGTTTAAATGCAGCCAGGAACTCTATTGTCGAATTTGGCTTTTACTGACAATTTCAGAATACTTGTATAAAATTCATGGGTCATCTTTGGAGTTGTTTAGTTTGCTGTAGCCTTCAGTCCAAGGAATATTAAGGGTTGTGAATTAAAAGAACGAGGCTTTTCAAAAATGAAGTAAGGTTGGGATTTGCCAGTTTAGAATTTACACTAATATGTATTTTCTGATTTTTTTTTTTTGGGGGGGGGAAACAATTGTTGACTATTTGTTGGAACTTTTAAGCCCTTCAATTTAGGGTGCTTTCCATTTAAAGACGCCATTTAGGACGCCTTTAAATTTAAAACATCGTATAGAACTTACCACTTAAATAATTTAATATTAATTATGTTAAGTCAATGTGAGGTTAGTCATTAGCAAGCTCACAGCAAATATGGAAGAAACCAATTTTTAACTATGGTGCAAGCCAAACAAACATGCCCATGACCCCAAAGGAGCAGGGAGAATGAAGTAAGACTTCGTCTTCCTTTCACATTTGCAAAGACTTTGAACGGTGTCATTCCAAAGGGAGAAAGTGAGCGAGCGAATGAGAATTAGAAAGAGTGAGACCATTTAGAGGTAAGTCACCAAACTGCCTTGGCGAAGCCAGGAGAATGCACCCTAGAACTCTAACATCTTAATAGTTTACAGGGAGGTCCGTTGTAATTCGGGGTTTTGTGATCCTGGGCTTCTGAGATTCCCTGAAACATTCTTAAGTGATACCACAACGTGGCTTACCCATAATGAGTGCATCTTCTCATTTTGACTTCCAAGAGCAGACACTTAGAGCTGGGAGGAACAAAACAGAATGAATAGTCTTCTGACTCCGTTTACAGACGGGGAGCCCGAAGTCAGAATAGGGGAGTAGCTTGCCAGATGGCACAGCTAGACAGGGCAGAGTGGGCCCAGGCCCTCTCCTCCAGCTTCTAGTCCAGAAAGCTTCCTGCTGTGCTCGGTTACTTGCTAGAGGCCCAGAAATATGGGGATTTTTTGGGTCCGTGATTTCTCTCTACACATCTGGTTTACAAATAGGTTGAATTTAAAAGGTCATTGTAAAATCTTCTCAGGTATTTTTTAAAAACCAGGTAACTTAAAACAACTTGTTTTGTTTTGTTTTGTTTTGCTTGGCAACTGGAGTGGTTTTCCTTCATTTAGCTGGAAAGAGAACTTGCTGGTGTTTTCATTGAGCATTAGCTTTCGTACCTGTCTATTCCTTCGGAAAAGTGCAGAGCTAAACAAGCATTTGCCGAGGAGACATTGGGTGATAGTCCCATCGAGGGCAAAGCATCTTCCTGAAGACACTGACTTCTTAAGAATTATTGGAAGGTCCTTTGAAATAACTTACAGGAATTTGCAAGGAGTAACCAAGTGTTAGGTTTTTGGTTTTTTTTTTTTTTTAAGATTTTATTTATTTATTTGACAGAGAGAGATCACAAATAGGCAGAGAGGCAGGCAGAGGGAGGGGGAAGCAGGCTTTCCACCAAGCAGAGAGCCCCATGCGGGACTTGATCCCCGGACCTTAGGATCATGACCTGAGCTAAAGGCAGAGGCTTAACCCACTGAGCCACCCAAGCACCCTTAGGTATTATTAAAACTTTTTTGATACCACGTTAGAACTCTTGAAACTTCTAGAAACTAATAAAAATACAAGAACTCCTATTTTTTTTACAGATTTTTCACGGTTGGAATTGCACTTGCTGGCTCATTTTGAGGACTATTTCTGATGCACAAATGCATAGGTATTTTGATGGAAAGATACTTAGCATGGGTGACAGAAGTGCTGCTCCCCTAAAACTTACAAGCCCTGTGAATTTCTCTACCGTTGGGGTGACGTAAATATCCCAGAATGTTAGATTTGCAAAACTGAGTTTATTTTACATGATACATAATTTCTGTTGAACCAGCCACACTTAAATTTCAAAACTGATGCTTGGTATCAGTATCATTCAGTTGTTTTGGTTGTAGCGTTTTCTCTCTGTGTTTTCCCTAGGGGGATTTCTTTCCCAAGCTGAAGCTCCAAACGCTTATCTGAGATGCTTTTACAAAAGTCGAAAGTGGAAGAGGGCCAGATAAACTTGAGGACCCTGAACTAGAAGTCAGGCACCAGAAAAATCTGTATTAATTTATGCAGATATTAGAGTCAGCCGTGTTGGCAAAAGAGTTGACCTTGAATCCCAAGTGCACAGGCTTGTGTATGTGTGTGTGGAAAATGAAACATTGTGCCTCCCCACCTTTTCAACTTATTGATGTCACTGATGTAGGTATATTTCTTTCCTAAGTTTTAAGCGATAAGTCACTTCTCAGTTTACTATTAACAATTCCAAACATCCTGAGTAGCTGTGAGTGGAACTAAGTATTGCCAACCAGAACCTGTCTTTGGAGGTAGCATGTCATCTAAAATGACATGTTTTTTTTTTTTTTTTCCTTTTTCTGTTTAGCCTACCAGCATGGTGATTGGGTAGCGAGAGCTAGCTAAGTGTGGCTTTCTGGTACATGATAGGATGTGTTAAGTGTCTTAGCCAACGTCCTGGCTCTCTGTCCCCCGGAATGGCTTAACGAAGCTTGGGGAGGCCCTGACATTTCCATGGAGAACCTTGGAAAGCAAGTCGGTGTGACCTTTTATAAAATGTTTATACATGCTCTGGCAAAATAAGACAGTTCAGGTGAGTCATGGTCGGAAGTGCCTGAATTAAAATAGGGCCATGAGGAGGCTTTGAAAGAACAGAGCTCTCAGTACATTGCAGCCTTGGTGTCCTTTTTCAGGACCACAGACAGCTCAATGCACCAGGCTTTACTCTGCATTTCACTAATTACTTGAATGCCCCGTCCCCAACCAAAACTGAAGTCACCGTGTGTATGCGTCACAACACTTATACAAAATCAGATTTAGTGGGAGCAGTTTTTCGGCTCAGTAGATGTTAGAGTTTTTTCTATATCCATCAGTAAAGCCAAAGCAATGACAAGAAAAATAAGCAAGAACAAAAACCCATCCGTGAATGAAGGATGAGTCAGGAAAAAAACTTCAGTAAATGCCTAGGTATCGTGGTCTTCCTACGAAGGAGGAACACTCTGGGGATTGTTTTTATGTGATTTGGAAAGGTCACTCGATACTAAATAAGTGGCTTTTTCTTCTCATGTCTTGGGTCAAATAGTAGGAAAAACAGAATCATGATGTTCTCTCACTTTCCTTTTTGCCACCCCTCCTTCTCTGTGAGATTGGGAGTATGTCTTGGATGGGGCAAGTACACAGTCCAATACTTTTTAAGATCTTCAACATCAGAAAATTTGAATCTAGATTTCCCTTCCATCTTGTCAGTTTCTCATGCGGAAGCAATTTCAGTTGACATCGTTGTGTAGTATTTTGAGAGAGACAAATACAGGATTCTAAATCAGGAAAGAAAGCCCCTTGGACCTTGATCTTCCCAGTTCTCATGGGATTTGGAAGAAGGGCTGGTACATACTTTAAAGTTAAACACGTTTTTGTTTGATTTTGTCTTGGGAACGATATAATTACGTAATACTGAGCGTCAGAGGAAACGCTGGTTATTCTTCGGTATGTCTTGCAATGGGAGAATTCCTTCTCTTCCCAGTTAGCTTTTCAGCGATGGAGGACATCGATCTCAAAGTGCAAGAACAGAAATTAAACTTTCTCTTTACTCATGCTTCTAGGCCACACAAAGGAAGGAGTGAGGGACGGAGGGCAAGGGCCTTGGCAACATCGGAAGGCTCTGATTGGCGTGGAGTGGAAAGGCACCCACTTAGTAAGACTCTGGTTTGCCTGTGGAACCTGGAAAAGGATGCTCACTTTCCCACTCCTACAGAAAGCAAGTAGATGCTTCCAGACTGTGCAGATAATACGGCATCTAGCTATTATTCTTATGGATACAGTAACAATACATATAGTAAGAACAAGCAGTACGGAAGAGTTTCAAAGAAACACAATAGTCGCGTTCTCTGTCCTTTCCGACCTTTGCCTGAGGGGCATCTGCTTTGAAGTTTCTCGTAGACTCTTCTGGAGTTTTCAGAATTGAACTTTTAGATGTGTTTAGACACAGGCAAACCTAGCTTGTGTTCGCTGATAGATCTTGGAGGTTTTTCTTCCTCAGCACCTAGAGAGACCTGTCTCATTTTCTTGTAGCACCTGCATAAAGCCTATTTTATGGATGGGCTGCGGTTAACTCGTAGGCATTTCGAGTGTTCTAGATTTTTGCTATTATAAGCAGTACTACCAGTGAACGTTCTCGTGTACTCGTTTTAAGCAACTCATTAGAGTACATGCCTGTGGTAACTATCCAACAGCCAGATCACTGAATCCAAGGGTGTTTTTGTTTTCAGTGGAAAGGTGTGGCCCATCAGCCCTTCCAGAAGAGTTCACATTTCGCGTGTCTCCACACATTATCCCTCCACAGCACTGTTAACCCCGGATATTATTTTTAAAAAGGAATTTTAAACAGCTTTGGCTTTCTAAAGTCTAAAAAAGTTGATTTGCCTGAAAAAAAAATTTTTTTGGAGAAAAAAAAATGAAGGAAAAATCTCATGAGCTCATAGGCTTATTTGCAACAACCTGTGATATCTGGGAGTGCCTTGTTTGATCTGCTAACAAATTTAATGGTCTCTGGACAGAGGCCACCAGACACCCATCATTGCCACACTTTAGGTTTTTTGTTTTTTGTTTTTTTTTAAACCTCAAAAACTGTAGAGATGGAGGAAGCTGCAAAGTTAGAAGGAGGGTATCTTCAGTTGGTCTTTAGGTCTCTGCTCTTGTCAGCGAGATAGATGAG
Source organism: Mustela nivalis (assembly GCF_964662115.1). Taxonomy (NCBI): domain Eukaryota; kingdom Metazoa; phylum Chordata; class Mammalia; order Carnivora; family Mustelidae; genus Mustela; species Mustela nivalis. The sequence goes on from NC_139022.1 coordinate 34,398,212, forward strand.
AATTGCAGGTTCGCTGTGAGACTCCAGAAGATGGGGATGTGGGAAATTTGCCTGAATGGCCTTGGTGGTTAGCTCCATGGCTGATAGGTCCGTGGCCAGTGGCTCCGACATTAGTTGTAATGGGACTCTCAGTCGCTTTGACTTCGTGTCGACACTGTAGTAACGAAATCACTCAGGACTAATTTTCCCTGCCTGCCCGTGTGAAGATCTCTGCATTATTAACGGGTGTGACGCTAAATAAAGTGACCTGGTGTGTTTACAGAGCAGCATCACAAATGAGTGGAAGGGTGCAACTTCAGGTTTACCGCAAATGGGTTTCCTTGGTCTGCCCCAGCGTGTTTCTGGGCCACGTTTCAGGCAGCGTGGAAAGAAGGGCACCGGGGGCTGTTATCGTCCCAGACCATATCTGGCGGGGCACGCAGAGGGAGCCTGCCTTGATTCCACCCCAGGAAGTTACTTATGGTCAGGTTATAAAGCAGTTTTATGGGGCTACTTGAGAATGAATTTCCATGCAAGAAAAAAATAATAGGATGTCTGCTACTTTGGGAGCCTATTTTTACCCTGAAACTCCTTACAAATGCTATTTAGGAAACTAGAAAGTGCGTGGAGGGCATGATCAGGCCCAGCATCCCACCCAGCCTGGGAAATCCCTTTATGTCATCTCAGATAAAAGTGGTCACCCGCTCTTCTGCTTGGACCCTCTTCCCATGATTGGCAGACAGTCCCCCTGTCCGAGGCTCTCTGTTCCAAGGCCCACTCTTATTTTTTAGGAAGATTTTCTTTACGTTGAGGTAAAGCCTGGTTTTATTTCTTCCACACTCAACATTTTCACAGTTTTTGAACTTTGCAGTTAGGATGGAGAAGAAGATGGGAAGGTCCCTGGCTTCTTGTAACTGACATTCCAAGGATGCAGGGTTCAGGAGAGAGGCAGACTTTAAGCAACACAGTCCCAGGAAGTAATGGTCAATGTTATGAGGGGATAGAAAGGGCTGAGCTAGAAAATACTTGGAGGTATGGAGGGGGTGGTTTCACATCAGACCAGTGCTCAGGAGCATTGTCCAAGGATTTGACTTTGCAACTGAGACCTATAAGAAAAGACATTGTCAGCAACTGGCAGAGTCTGTGGGAACAATTTGTGCTCAGGCCTTGTGACCCAGAGGAGGTTCCTGTACTTAAACAAATGAGAGAAAACTGATGTGGCCTAAGCCGGGGAAGAACAGGAGATTGGTCCTGGGCAGACCAAGAGAGGATGTGGGACTCTGATATTGAAGGGTCTTGAGGCCATGGTAAGGACTTGGGGATTTCCTTTTCTTCCCCCTCCATCCCTTGACAAAGCATAGGGTAGGGAAGTCATTAAAGAGTTGATTTGTTTTAGAGCATGGAAGAGTCATGATCCAACATACGGTTTGGGCAGAACTTTTGCTGGTGTTCTGAGAAGACTGGCATGAAGATGACAAGGAAGGTCTTGACCAGCCCCATTGTAGAGAAAAGTGATGCTCATTTGGCTGGGTTAACAGCGGTGGGGGCATGGACAGGTCTGACTTGAGACCCATGTTGGAGGTAGAGCAGACTTCCTAGCAGGGGACGGGATGTGACCGGTGAGGCCAAGGGAGGTCACAGAGATGGATCCAGGGGTTCCAGCTGAAGCAATGGCGTATATGGAGCTGAGAGGGGAAGACCCACAGTGAAAGGTGGAGGACGTGGACGCAAGAGTTTGCATTGGCAAATCCATTGGAGAGGTTTCTGATTATATAGGGGAAGCTTAGGGTTCAGAGGAAGAGTCTAATGGAGATTTAAATGGGTGCCTTCAGCATAGAGGCTGTTTAAATTCACAGGAATTGATAAAGTCATTGAGTGAGAATAAAGATGAGAAGAACGCCAAAAGTTGATCTGCCTGGGACATCTAGAGGTTGTGTAAAGGAGGAATAAAAGAGATGGGATGAAGTATCCCCACTGTGGAGATGGGCACTGTTGTAAGGGGGGGCTCAGTGCTATGTATCCCATGCAGTGAAGCCTGTTAAAACAGGGTAGAGGAGTGCCTTTTGGATTGGACCAGTTGAAGGTCATTGCTGACTTTGAGGCACAGTTTCAGTGGAGAGAGAGCAACAGAAGATAGACTGCAGTTTCTAGTAGAGCAGAATAAATTGATCTCCCGCCCCCTTCACAGAATCACAGAGCGAACATTGAAACATTGATTAGTTCCCCTTAAATGCCCTCCTGATTAAATAGTCCTAGTTTCTTTGAATGTTCCTGATCAGACTTATAATGTCCCTGATGGTATTCATCTGTCCTTAACTGTTGAATTCCCTTTTCCAACTAGAAAGTTAGAAAAGTACCCAAGACTTTCAGATGGGATTCTTACTTCCTTTCATCAAAGATGCATACCGGATACTCACTGTTACTGGTCTAAAATGGTCATTACTTCATGCGAACTGTTGCCATATAAGACTTGTAAAAATTTTTATTGAACTAAGTGTATGGCTTCACATTTACTGACCCTCTTTGGTAGCATCTTGGTTTCAGACCTGGGTTTCAGCCTGTCTGAGTTATTTGACTTATAATCCCAGTGCTTACTTGACAAACACTTGTTTAGGTACAGAAAATGCTGTGTACGGACTCATTAATAGAGTTGTTCTGTTGGCAATACCCAAATTAGCACATAATTCTGTTCCAGAAATGTGATCAATATTAGTGGCCCTACCTGGTTTGCACACAGGCCATTGACACGATTAATGCTTCTCTCAGGCTCCTGGCTAAGCCGTGAGTCTGGAAAATGGACCTTGGGAACCTGTGTGCAAAGCCTGGGTTCAAGGGCCACGGTCAGAGCTCAGAAGTAGGGCGTTTTTTTGCTCTGAGACATCTGCTCATTCATGATATTTGGTACAGCCTTTCAAGTAATGACAACTCTGTGAACCCTGACTATCAGCCAGCCCACGTTCCTCTACCAGAATGTCACGAGGACTGTCATATCCCTCACTGAATCCCCGTGTTCTGTGAGAACTGTAATCTTGTGATCTCCCCGTCTGTTAGCAATATCCAAGACGGAAAAAAGACTGATGTACTTGTTATCTTAAGCATTGTGGTGTAGGCTTCGTGACCAGATGCCTTTCCTCTTAAAAATTTCATTTTCGAAATTTCAGTTAGTAACGCTTCATATTAGAAAATTGGTAAAACCTGGAAAACACGGGAAGGAATCTTAGTGTCGTCTCACCACCCAGGGATAATAATTATTTGGTTCTAATGTATTTACACCACAAAGTAAGTGGACATGGTATTTGCTATGTATCTGTAGAAAGAAATTTACAATTCTTTTTCGTGTGATTTTGGGTTGATTTCCCCAGGCCGTTACACATTCTTCTTCTTTTTTAAAAGATTGATTTTATTTATTTATTTATTTATTTTTATTTTTTAAAATTTTTTTATTATTTTCAGCATAACAGTATTCATTGTGTTTATTTGTTTGTTTGTTTTACCACACCCAGTGCTCCATGCAATCCATGCCCTCTATAATACCCACCACCTGGTACCCCGACCTCCCACCCCCCCGCCCCTTCAAAACCCTCAGATTGGAAGGGGAGGTGAACCATGAGAGACGATGGACTCTGAAAAGATTTTATTTATTTACTTGAGAGAGAGTATGTGGGAGAGAGAGGGAGAGCATGAGCAAGGGAAGAGGCAGAGGGAGAGGGAGAAAAAGATTCCCTGCTGAGCAGAGAGCCCAATGCTGGGCTTGATCCCAGGACCTGAGATCATGACCTGAGCTGAAAGTGATGCTTAACCAACTGAGCCAGCCAGGTTCCTACCAATAAACATTCTTAATAGATCCATTTTTTCCCCCATCCTATGGCTGTAATCAATTTAATCCTTTCCCTTACTTTAGACACTTAAGAAGTAAAAAAAAAAAAAAACCTATTACAATTTTCTTTTAAGATTGTATTTTTAAGTAGTCTCTACAGCCAAGCTTGGGGCTCAAACTTACTCCCCCTACTGAGCCAGCCAGGTGCCCTTAAAATCCTTTCTATAATGAGTACTATCTCAGATGAGCATTGGGGAGCCTCTCTGATGATTTCTTAAGGAAAAATTGCCGAAGAGGGATGTTATGGAGGTCAAGGATATTATTTAAGACATTTGTCAGTTTTTTCAATTGTCCCTCCAAAGTTTATATCAGGCCTTTCATTTTTAAAGTGGTTACAGACAACCACATTTAGTGTTTTCTGGAGTGTCTTGGTTTCGTTTACTGGTTAGTATTTTGATGACTGTACTACCTCGTGAGTCTGGGACTTTCCTTCTCTGTCATGCCTTGTCTTGTGTCCCCATGATCTTGGTTTCTAAATTGCTAGCTAACCAGGTTTGTAAAGGATATCCCTGTTTAACAATTAATGTTGATGTAGAAACAGTGTGAGGGCCTCTATTGGCAGATAACTTGTCCCCAGATATTCCCAGGGTTTTTTGTTTTTGTTTTTGTTTTTTTTAAATTATAAGAAGCTGTAAAAAATCATAATTTCTGAAGTTTTTCTCTGTGAACTTTCCCGCTGAACAGAGGAGCCATCAGACTCTCCTTTGGGTTGTTTACTGTTTGTTCTGCAGCATTGCCTCGTGGCTTTGTGCACTGGCCTCTGGGGCCATTGTGTCTGGGCTCATACCCAGCTCTGTCACTAATTAGCTGTGTGACCTTGGACAAGTTACTGCAACTCTCTGTACTTCAGTATCCTTGTCTCTAAAATGGGGAATCTAGAGTGTCTCTCATCACGTTGTTAGGAGGATTATAGGAGGTAATATATATATACTTATATATACATTATATATTTATATATTTTTAATGTTTATATATTTTTTATAAATTTGTATGTATCATATATAATTATATAGTTTTACATATGTAAAAATATATAAATACATATCATGCATATAAATAAATATATATATAAAGATATATATATATAAATATATATAAATACATATATACCTAAGTAAAGCACTTGGAACCCTGACTGGCCTATGGTGAGGGCAATGTAGGTATCAGCTTCCGGTTATTGTTAAGTGTTTTGGAGTTAGTTGGGGTGAAGGGAAGGAATTGGAGCCTAGCCTCTCTTGGGCTTTAGAAAACAGTGATTTCTTTTTTTTTTTCCCCCTCTTTTTTACAAGTCTTATGGATAGGAACAGAAAAAATAATGGTAGGCATTTGAATGGTGTTTATTAGTTTAACAATCTAGAATGTGTCTGTGTCTGTGTGTTCACTTTTTTAAAAAAATTAATAAGTTATGATTATCTACTGAGGGCAGCATATATATATATATTTGTTTGTTTGTTTGGTTTTGTTTTTTTGTTTAACTGAGTTATTTACCCATTCCCTTCGGGCAAGTTGGCTCCCCGAGAAGATAAGTGTTCATTTTGTCTGTTAGGTTTGAGGTCTGTTAACAAGTGTTTAAGGACTATAACGTTATGGCTGACAGTGTTTACCAGAACAGCCATTTCCCCCATAAACCAAAGTAAGGCTGTTTGTGAGCTCCATTAACTCCTTCACACATCCAGGTCCTAGCTGATGGCATCTCCTCATCACTAATTAGGACCCTGGTGACTTAAAAGAGTTAAGTGAGGTGCTCTGAAAACTAAGCACAGGGAATCCTTTGGATAATGGAAAGTTCTGGTATTAACCCCCTGCTGAAAGGCACCGAGGTAGTAAACAGCCAAAGGCAGGTGTGTAAAGGACTGCAATTGACAGCTTTTCAGTCCCTCTTCACTGTAGGGCTACGGGATAGGAAAATCAAAAGCCCTTGTTCTTTTGTGCACTGGATTTGTCTCTGGCAAGGGTTTGGTTTTGTACATCAACACTCCCAATCATGGTGCTTGGAGAAAGTGGTCTGAAGGGATGGAGAATTGGTGTGTTGTCAGTATGACTAGTAACATCTCCAGATATTCCTGGTGCTGTGACTGGACTGACTTTTTCTCGGAGACCTTGCATCTTCTCTCCTGTTCTATGTCAAATAATCATTAGTTGAGTCGGTGTTACGCCACTCTTCTTTTTGAACAACGTGTTATCGATGGGTGTGCTTTGGACTCGGCTCTTTGAATCTATGAAATGCACCGGGATTCAGACTTGCTAAACATTGAACTGAGCTGTTGTCAATAAGTTTTGACAGCTGGTGTCCTATAGCACTGATTTGTCCTTTGCCTTTGTGGAATATTCCGAGCATATTTGCCTAATAATGCATTTCTCTGTACTGGTTTTATCCAGTAGGTGGTAAGAGGGAGTTGTTGCCAAGTCATCTGAGTACTGAGATTTGTATGGTCACCGAGGTAGCCTTCTTTCCTTCTGGAAGCTTTGGTCTTCCTGGGAAGTTCTGTGTAGTAGTTGAATATTGGTTTTGACACAAACATATTGAATTAACTATCATGGGTTTTTTGTGGTTTTGACCTTGGATATCCTTTCCTGAGAGTAGCGTCTACTGTCGTGAGGGTTTGTAAATGCATGGGTACTAACTCTTAGGCCGCTTAATTTTTTGCTAAGTAGCTAAGGGACATTGTGTCTTAGTACTGGATTTATTCTTAAGGTCAGGGATTATTTAAAATATTGAAAAATAATCAGGCTGAGTTTTATTGAAATGACATGCGTAATAGCCGTGGCGTTTGTAATAGTCCTCTCATGCTTTTTCCAAAAGCGTATTTTCTACTTCTAGACATATACCCAAGCAAAGCTTTTGACTGAAAACCCGCTTCTGTGGACCTAGTGATGCAATTTTAAGGCTAACAGTTTTGGCTTTTAGAAACTTGCCATAGGTTCGTTTTCATATTGCTAACTCTTCCCATAACTGGGGGAAAAGTTCTTATGTCAAAGAGCATGAGCTGTTCTCTGTTTCTGCAAGTGAGATCGACTTGAAATACAATTATTTAGCTGAATACGCTGTGAATTAAAAGCTTTAGCTCACTGCTTCAACCTGTGGCTGACGTTTCAGATGTTAATGCTGCTGTTGAAAAATAATTTCAACAGACCTTTTACTTCTTTCTCATTAGTATTTCAGTCCAGAACTTCACTATTTGTTCTCATTTGTCAATTTCAAAAAGGATGCTTAATGAAAGTGTTTTTGGCCACACTTTCACAAATCAGCAGTAACGGTACAAAGAGAAATCTCTATTTGCTTGTTTTTTTGGGGGGGGCGTGGGCAGAGGAAACCATAGCACTTGTATTTAGGGATGAAAACTACTTTTAAAAAGATTTTATTTATTTATTTGTCAGAGAGAGAGAGAGCATAAGCAGGGAGAGCAGCAGGCAGAGGGAGAAACAGGCTCCCCACTGAGCAAGGAGCCTGATGTAGGACTCGATTCCAGGACTCTGGGATCATAACCCAAGCCTAAGGCAGATACTTAACCAACTGAGCCACCCAGGCATCCCTGAAAACTACTTTTAAAAAAATTTTCTTGATTTGGAACTCACTGACTGATGTGCTCTTATAGATTTCTTATAGCATTTTTAGAAAGGGTCCATCTTCTGGATTCTTTTATTTTTCTTCAGTGTATCTGTTTTACACACTCTCCTTTATCCTTTGTGATAACCACACCTACTTGTCAGTTGTGCTTTGCCTGGATTCTGCTTTCTACTGCGAATGTGTCCCTTGGGTGTCCCTTGCACTGGGGGACGAAGACGCAGCCTACTCACTGTCATGTTCACGGTGTTGCTTAGTCTGATGCTTGGTACACCGATTGCTTCACTGACAGCTATTTCAAAATAATTTATCCAAGTCCGGCTCATTGCAGCTTTATGTAACTGCCCACAGAGGGAGAGCGGACATGTGGATAGTACTTGGTTCCTCTAGCCCATGCCGGAACATCCTTGTGGAGACCACACAGCGCAGTCAGTGGCAGATGTGTGTCCTGCAGGAAAAGGTCTCGGCACCATTGGGCAGAAGCATACATGGCCACAGGGAGATGCTCAGCGGGATGCAGGGCGGGATGAAGGCCCATTTTCAAGACCTGAATGAGGACGCATTGCCACAGGGAACACATTCAGCAATTGCAAGGGGAGAGGCTTGGGAGGTTGGTGGGATGTGGCTGGTGAGCTCCCAGCCCCCTGTGATGTGTGCTCTAGCTGCATTCCCAGGCTGAGTGTGAATTATTATTAATTTGCTCATTTCTTCTCTCCTCTAGTGGTGTTGTGATGACCTGTCCATTTCCAGTGGGGTCAAAGCAGTCAATGATTTTAATCCTCTTTCTCTTAATCATAGTGGGGGGCCATTCCAATGAAGTGCTACAAATGTGTCCCTCTTGACCGAGAGGAAGAGCAGGATTTTAAAATCATCTCATTGACTTTGTTTTAAATTAGCCTGCCGGATCCCTTCTTCGGAGGAGCAGCCTTTGCTACCCAGCAATCCCCCAAGCCCCAGCTGGATGTGTTTACATTACCCATTCTTCTCCGCTCTCCTAGCCTTGTTTCCATTTGGGAATATTCTGGGGGAACACATGCTGTGTTTTGAGATTTCCAGCCCAGGCAAGCAAGCAGGATTCCCTAGCTGACTCCGGTCCTAAGGGATGAGTCTCAGATACACACTGATCTCTGATACCCTTGGAGGCATCCCTGCTGTTGGAGGGAGGACATACAGGCACACGTACTATACAGGCTTACCGAGAGAACATTTTCTGGTCCTGGTGGGGCCATATCTGGCCATCGTATTTATGTTGCCTGTTAAAAAACTTTGTGAAAAGTAGAAGAGCCACTGCCTGGAGGGGAAGATTCTACTTGGGGGAATGGGGGCTGTCGCGGTCCTACAGGGGTGCAGGTGGCAACACAGAAAGGACCCCCCCTCCAGAGGATAGGGTAGGAGCAGCCATTGGCAAACACCTTCTGTCTAGACATGCGCTCAGGAGAAGCAGCCCAGGAGAATGGCTAAGAGTTCTACCTCTGCATCCAGACAGATGGGAAGAATAACGTGACTTCACCCTGCATGACCACGGAAAGAAAACTGTCCCCCTCAGCCTCAGTTTCTGTGCCTATAGAATGGAGATGATACTTAGACCCATCTCATTAGGTGGTCTTGAGAATTTGTTGAGACAGGGTTTATGAAGGACCTAGGGTAATACTGACACATTGTAATCAGCCATTCAGGAAATGCTAGCTCTATTTCTACTCTTCCATCATGACTATTATTAGGAAAAGACCACAGCGGTGGCAGGGAGATGGAACCTAGAGTTTTGGAGGGTCTCCCAGTGGAGATGGGGGAAGGTTATATATTTCAAGGCAGCCAGAACCAGGTTCTGATGAGGGCGAATCTGGGCAGAGAAAGCAAATACTTGATTAGTTAAGGCAGGAGGTTGGTAAACAATAGCCCTGGGCCAAATGTGGCCTCCTGGGCAAGTCTCACCTGCCTGTTCCTATAAACAAAGTTTTATTGGAACACAGCCATGCCCATTAGCTCACCAACTGTATATGGTGGCTTCTGCTACAGCAGCAGACTTGGGTTGTTGCACCAGAGACGGATAACTGCAAAGTAAAAAATATTTACGCTGCTCATTGCTGTTCAGCCAGTCCTTGAGTTGGAGAACAGGACGGTCAGTGAGGGCAGGGAATGGTACATGCCGCAGTGTTTCTTCTGCCTTGACATCAAAAGCTAGTTTAGGGGTGCCTGGATGGCTCAGTCAGTTAAGCATCCAGCCCTTAATCCCAGGGATGCTAACTGAGGGATGTGAGTTCAAGCCCCACGTGGGGCTCCATAGTGGGTATGGAGCCCACTTAAAACAAAACAAACTATTTTAGCCTTTGCGGTGATTTTATGCTTATTAAGGGATGTGGTGAACAGAGGTTCAGGTAGACCAACAGAGGTTCAGGTGGACCTGCTCACAACCTGCAGGTGAGTTCTGTCGAGGAAGGTCTTCAGCAGGGACCCAAGTCCTCTGGATCCCTGGGAGTGTTGTACTTTTGGGGTTGAGGTGAAATGGCATACTGGAATTAGGATCCACCTGGCTGAGTAGAATGGCTGTAGTAGGAACTGCTTTCATGGGGAGTCTGAACAGGAGCCTTGGGGCTCAAGGTCTTGCCTGAAGGAGGCCAGTAATGGGATGCTGGTCTTTTGGCATCTCGGTGGCCTCATAACTTAGGCTCATGGAGGCTGGGCCTGGGGGTGGTGTTAGGTTCAAGACACTGGGGTTGGCGCTGGCCTCATTCAAGGAAGGGAGGCTCATTTGGCTCCTATTTGGAAACGGGTTGTAGAGTCGACTGTTTTCTAATTTGGTATTTTACCAGGGGGGGAAAAAAACCACATATGAAATTGGAAAGCTGTAAAGAATGTTGTTTTTTGGGGCACCTGGGTGGCTCAGTCATTAAGCGTTGGCCTTCTGCTCAGGTCATGATCCCAGGGTCCTGGGATCGAGCCCCACATCGGGCTCCCTGCTTGGCGAGAAGCCTGTTTCTCCCTCTCCCACTCCCCCTGCTTGTGTTCCCTCTCTCTCTGTCAAATAAATAAATAAATCTTAAAAAAAAAAAAAAAGAATGTTGGTTTTCTCTTTAGGTCTGGATTTCTAGAATTTTTTCTTTAGGTCTGGAATGAATAGTTGATTAATTTGCTTTTTCCTCTTCCCTCCTGTTTAAAATTCTATGTCCTGTAGATAAGCTGCTCCCCCCTCAGTAGCCTGCTGGCCCACTCCTCCTTGCCCTACATTTTGTTTTCCTAGCCAAGGGTCCCCTAACCTCCTTGGGTTCCAGGGAGGGACCTGACTCCTCCTCACTCCTCCCCACCCCTCCCCCAACCCAGTGGAGTCATAGAATTCTAAAGACTGTATGCTCCTTACTGCCTTTTGCATTACTGCTGCTTTCTGATAACTTTCTCTCAAATGCCTTAGTTCTGTGTTTCCTGAACTTTGACTTAATTACTTACTCTATTACATTTAATTACTATATTTATATTATTTATGTTATACACTATATTTCATATTATATTGTGGTTAATATAATATGCAATGTATTACCTCTAATATGTAATATATATAACATACATTGCTACTTGTACAATATATACTCATGTATCATACTGTGACAGTTTATTGCATATACAGTAATACAATATATTCTAGAACTACACTAAGTAAAACCTGACACAGTAATTACATGTTGTATATTATACAATATATTTGGAATGTTATATAAAATATATAGAATTCCTATGAAATATATTACAATAGTATCATATGTTATATCAGATGTTATAGTATTTATATTTCAATATTTATAGCATTTATCTTTTTTTAAAGATTTTTTTTTTGAGAGGGAGAAAACATATGTTTGAGTACACATGCATGCATGTGTGGGGGAGAAGCAGAGGGAAAGAGGGAGAGAGAATCTCAAGCAGATTCCCTGCTGAGTGAGGAGATGGATGAGGGGCTCAATCCCATGACCCTGAGATCACGACCTGAGCCGAAATCAAGAGCTGGACACTTAACCGACTGAGCCATCCAGGCACTGATTCAGTATTTTTCTTTAAATCTCTTCCCTTCTTTTAGTTTCATCTTAAGTAATCCTATCCATGAAATAATGGACTGGAGTATAATATTGCATTTGTTTTTAATATGCAATCCATGAAAACTGTAAATAAACAACAGAGTCCTCTCATAGGAACACATAAAGCCCCTCTCTGGAATTTCTACCTTGGTTTTTATCCTCATCGTGTTTAATGCATATGAAAGTAGTCTCTCCTCTTCCAGCCTGACTTCTCTCCTTAGCCCCTCACTTCTTTCTGGTGGATCGTCCTCCCCACTGTGGGAATGTTTTCCCCAAACATAAAGCTGAGCCTGTCACATCAGGTTTCATGGCCCTCTGTTGTCATCAGGATGACATCTTTACATAGGTCACAACTCAGCTCTCGAGATCTGGTTTCTGTCTACCTGTCCACCCCTCTCAGCCGCGTTTCTGTCCACTGAATATACTACTTCTGCGCCAGCAATACTGAATCGCTCGCAGGTCCTGAAACTGCATATTTCCATGCCCCTGTGCCTGGAATACCTTTTCCCCTTCATTTGCCCAAATCCTGAGGGTGCCTGAAAATTCACCCCAAGACTCCTTTCTGCCAGTCAGCCTTCCCTGCTCAACCACCTCACGAGTCTGATGGAGCTGCCTCCTCCTTTTCCTGACTGCCCTGAAGTTGAACACCACGATCATGAACCCTGGTGTGAAATGGAACTCAATTTGAACCCAGGTTCTCCCTAACTCCTTCCTGGCAACTTTGACATATGAGCGGCTCTGAGTTTCAGTTTCTCATCTGTCAAATGGGAAGAAGAGGACAGATCTCCTGAAATCACTGCAAGGATTATACCGGGATTATATGCTTTGCGTGGTGCTGGGCACATAGTAATCCCACAGACGGCAGCATTATTGTCTCTGATGTCTTTGCTATCATGAATCTTAGGACTGTGTGATGCTTTTAGGACTGTGATGGGTATGGGGACAGTCAGGGTGCAGGGGAATGGTGAAGTGTTTGGTCCAATATGTGGCCTTTAGGAGGCCATGGGGTGCAGGCCAATAATAGAGCACCATGGATCAGGCTCTGGGTCCTACGTCTCCCGCCAGCTTTCAGGGGGACGGTGTCTCGCCTGATTTACCTGTATGTACCCAGGGCCAAGCAGTCCAGGGAGCAAACCCCAAGTACCTGCATCAAGGGTTCTGTTAAAGAACAAAATTCAGCCAGGGTGCCTGAGTGGCTCAGTGGGTTAAGCCTCTGCCTTTAGCTCAGGTCAGGATCCCAGGAGATCTAGCCCCACAAAGGGCTCTCTGCTCAGCAGGGAGCCTTCTTCCTCCTCTCTCTCTGCCTGCCTCTCTGCCTACTTGTGATCTCTGTCTGTCAAATAAATAAATAAAATCTTAAAAAAAAAAAAAAGAAAGAACAAAATTCAGCCAGGTAAACCAAAGATCTAACTGACTTTATTGAAGGAGTCACAAATCAGGCAGCATCCCATGCGCAAGCAGAGGGGAGTTTCCAGGAGCTGTGCAAAATGGAAGGAAGGAATTAGCAAGGAATGCACTGCTTTTTAGGCAAGGTCCCCTTTTTAAGGAGAATGAAAGGGGTCTAAGGAGGGATTATCTCCTAGGGTTGACCAGGAAATTCAGGTTTGGCTGGTTGAAGGTTGCCTCGGGGAGGGGGAGGTTGAAAGTACAGTTAGGTCAGGTACTAAGCCTTGGTTTGCTGACACAGGGACTTAACATAAGTGATGTTATTTGGGGCCAGTGGTTTTCTTTTTAACAGTTCATACACCTTCCTGTGATCCTGGTGGCAGTAAACGAGAGGAGTCCCCACAGTCCCTGTGTCCTCGCCTTTGCAATGGGGACCGCCGTGGCTCCTTCTGCTTCTGAGTCTACCCAAGGGTAATTGACCGTGTGGATCAAATAACCTGTCTTAGAGGAGCTGCTAGGGCTGTTGAATACTAATAAACAGTTTAATAAACATGCCTTCTCTTAGCTTAAGCTCTTTCTATGGCGTGGTATTTTTCTAGCATGGTTTCTATACCAACTAAAAAACTAGAGCTTTCATTATTTGTAATTCAGCTTGACTTTGAATTAAAAACTCTGTATTAACATGAGTAGAAGTATAGTTAGATAGTGAGACAGTCAGAGACCTTGGAAACAGCCACAGGGGGTACACCACCTCCTGGCTGTTGATCACTTTTCTTGCAGAAGGGAGCAGGGGAGCGGAGAACCAAAGACCAAGTCCAGATCCGTTCAAACTGACACAAGACAGGAGGGCCCCCAAACCTGGCCTTTTGCCACCCCCCCCCATTTTAATGCCCAGCGGGGGAGGGGGAGATTTAATATGCAAATCAACCCATCCAGTCTGAAACAGGCTGTTCTGTCAGTTGTGCCTGTGCACGAGCACTTTCCTGGGGATTCCCTGGCACTCCCCATGCTTGGATGTCACTCCTTTTCCACCTTGGCCCCTTTCAAAGAAATGTCCCCGACCACTGCTGAGGAGCCTTTCTCAGGACCGTGTCTCCCTTCCCCTGCACCTGTTGGCTCAATAACGCCTTGCCTGTGCCTTTAAATTTGGGGTCCAGCCTCTTTTCCACAGCCTTGGGTCCAGTGACAGCCTCAGGGGTTGAAGCTGTAGCAGCTGTGTGTTTGCTTCTGTTCTTCATGGCTATCTCTGAAGAGTCCAGTTTTGTAGATCTGGCTGAAAGAATGTGAAAAGGAATCTATCCAGGTCCAGCACTGCTCTGTTGGCGAAGCCCTGATCATTTTAGGTGGGGAATCAGGAGGCTCTAGTAGGTGATAGGCTGGCTTCCGTGTTTGTGTCTGTTGGCAGTTGGCAGAACCCTTCTTTGTGAGACTCTCCGTTCCCTGCAAGATGATGGATGGTGGAGTCTCCCATGACATTGTCCTCTTTGACTTCCTGATCCTTACAGAATGCCCTCAGCTCATCTCAACTTCCCCCCTCCCGTCTTTGGGAAGCAGTTTCTGATCATCTCACACTTCATTCTCTTTCTTTATTGAGCAATGTTTGCATTTATCGTCGTTCCATATAATTGAGTGGGGGAGCCTCCTTGAGTTGTTCTGTGTGCCTGTACGTGACCTCTCAAGGGCATTTACGTGTCTTTTTTGCCCCTGAGCTGCATCCCCGGCTGCTTTCTTGGATGCTGCCATCCATTGTTCCTGTGGGGTTGAACCAGGGTATGGGTGAGGAAGGACCTAGTCTTTTCCCTATTATCTTCCTGACGGTGCCAGGACAGTGCTGGGCAATGGGAGGAAGTAGGGTACTGTCAACATAAAATGAACACACCTGTAAGGATTTCTAAAAGAGAGGAAGAGACTCCCGCCTTTTTTTTTTTTTTTTTTTTTTAAGAGAGATAGAGTACACCAGCGCACTTGTGCATGGGACTGGGGGAAAGAAAGGGAGAGGAGGAGGGAGAATCCCAAGCAGGCTTCACGCCCATCACCGGGACCCCATGCAGGAGCTGGAGCTCAGGACCCTGAGATCATGACCTGAACCCACATCAAGAGTCGGATGTTTAACCAACCGAGCCACCCAGACAAGACTTTCATTTGAACTCAGTTTCAGGACAACTGCTAGGATGCACAGCCTTCCCAAAGAAGAGGGCAAGGGGTCATTTGGTGTCGGGTTATATACATTTTTTACATAAGAAGTTACAAATCATTAGACAAAGGACATTATAGAAAGTTACAGACGTTATCTTAAGTTTCCCGTGTGTGCAGAGCTGTGTAATTTAATCTTACGAAAACCAGGGAAGTTTCTTCTTTTTTTTTTCTTATCTTTTGTGTTCAGATTGCTCCTTTTTTGGTTATTATTTTAATGAAGCCATTGTACAGTGTGTGCTCAGGGCAGAAATAGAGCCCATGCTTTGAGGTTTTGCAGAGTCATTTTTGACCTTGGTAAATGTTTAAGTATAGCTTTCCCTGGGCACCCAGGAGCAGGGCCCATAAACACGAAAAGCTGAAAATTTCCTTTATCAGGATCTATCTGTTGATTGTACAGATCCTTCTTTAATCTGGAAAAATACAAGAATGTTCCTAGATCTGAAGAATTGTACTTGCAAGAGAATACAGACTGTCATCCTGTTAATAGGTGAGCCATGAGTTTGATGTTCTCCTGTGTATATAACTTTTCCCATATTTTAATCATGGCTTAGAACAAGGCTTTGAAAATGTTGTACCATAGGATGGAAAAGGCGGCCATGGAGTGTGTTTTCATTTATTAAGAATCTGCAGTAAAGTCCTTGCCTTCCGTGGCTCTTAAAAATGGCTTCTCCCTTGGGACATCTGGGTGGCGCTGTCTGTTGGTGTCTTGATTTTGGCTTGGGTCATGGGATCCAGATCACGTCAGCTTCTGCTCTGGGTGCGGTGCCTGCTTGAGATTCTGTCTCTCCCTCTCTCCCCCTACCACCGTTCATTGTTGCGTGCTGTTTCTCTCTCTCTCTCTCTCTAGGGGAAAATGGGTTTCCCACCTTTTTAGTTAGTAGTTGACGGTCGTTGGCATCCATAATCTTTCCAAGTTGGCTGTCCTCTTGGATCCTTTCTGTGATGGACGGCCGTTTGGGGGGTTTAGTCAATCAGGTAAATTGTTTGCCAGCCTGAGCTTGAGTTGATGTATAGGTATTTCTAGGAGCTTATTGCCACCTCCGGGAAAAAGAGTAAACCTCTGGTCTTATGTTCATGCACGTGTTGGCATTTGTGTTCTCTGGGTTCGTATGATCACACTGGCAGACCCAAATCACTGCCTTGGGGGGGGGGAGGGGTGGCATAGGTGCCTCTTTCTTTGGATATTAAGGGAGGAAAGGCACCTGGGAGACAGTTCCTCTCTCAGGAGTCTCGTGCTTAATAAGAGACTTTTATTCCCTCGTCCATTTCTGTGTGGCTTTCTGTCCTAAGGCAAATGGTTAGACTCACCTGCTCTCAAAACGCCAGTCGTATGTCCATCTCTGGAAATCGGCCACTCCCAGGATTAGCCCTTGCTTCTGTTCAACTTGTGTGATTGGAGCTGCTCACGTTCAGAACTCCCACCTGGGCTGTTTGTGTTTATCGTCGCGTCCCAGGCTCGAACACGGATTTAGTGGACTTTTTGTGAGTGTGTGAGCCTTCTTGAGTCTAGCAGCTGAGGTTAACAGGAACAGATGAATGGCTTGGAAAAGTGTTTTCCCATTTTCCTGGGTGTTAAGCCACAGTAACCCGTCTGGGACATGTGGAAGAGCTGTTTCTTTGGAATTTGTGCAGTTATGGGAAGGTTTTGGATACGTTTTCTTAGTAAAGTCTCCTATTCCTGAACTGGAGCCCGAAGCTATAGTGAAGTCTGTATGTGTTGACCCTGGATTTGGTAATTGTCTCCAGTAGTACTGGGGGATTATCTCAAAACATGAGATGTGACGACAAAGCTAACGATGAGGGGAATTGATATTCCGTAGGAAATATGCTGAAGATTGGCCGCCTGAGGACACATAGGGTCTTAGAAGGGGGGGTGAGGCAGAGGGAAGGTAAAAGAAGACTTAATAAACATCCTGAATGCTGTCCAGTGGGAACAGAAGACCACTGACATGACATGACTAATTGGTGAACAACATGAACGAGTTGGCAGGGTTTGTTAGCTACACGCTTTATGGCTATTCTTAGGAAAGGTAGAATAACTAATACGTATCTAAATAAGAAAATAGGTGTCCTATACATCCTCCTCCCCCAAAAGGCAGAGTGCTAAGTGTATTTATACATATTGTCTCATTTAATCCAGATTGTAATTCTTTTTCCTTTTTTTTTTTTTTTTTAGATTGTAATTCTTGTTCAGCTAGTGAGTAGCAAAACTAGGGACTTACTTTGGTGAGTGCTGTGAAGTGTGTAAACCTGGTGATTCAAAAAAAAAATAAAAAAAATTAAAAAAAAAAAAACTAGGGACTTAAATTCAGACCTGTAACTTCAGATTTTCTTTTCTTTTGCAATGCAGCCTCGACGGCTCATAAAGGTTTCATATGATTCCATCTGGAATATACGAGTGAAGTACCATTTTCCATGTCTGTTTTTAACAACTGTAACATCAAGTGACTGCTTGAAAACTTAAGATGTTCAAACATTTGGTTTATTTTAATAGAGAGGAAGGAGGTCATTTCTTCTGAATTTTGCATTATGTCACCTTCCTTTCACCAGAGTTGACTCAAGGAGACTGGGATAGAACTAATCATCCTATAAAATATGTCTTATTGAGTCCTTTTCATCTGTCTCTAACTGGGTGTTCAGAAGGACCCACAGAGATGGGATGGAAGCCAATACTTAATTATCCATGAAGGTGAGGTAGAGAATCGCTGAGGACTGTAATAAGACCCGGATGGTATCCGAGCTTGTGCTCCGCTTTGGGAATCCCATCTTAGCCCCCGAATTCAGGTCGGAGAACTTCTTCACATCTTTCCTGGGTGGAGCCACACACATTTCAACCAAATAACATGGCGCCATAGTCCAGGGAATGGTTCTTGGGAAGGAGACAAGGATTATTCTAGCTGGATGTGGCAAATAGGTCTCCTCTCCCACATCAGCTTCTATCCGTTGATGGCAAGGAATGGAGAACGAATCTTTAGCTCACAGAAGGGCCTGGGTGGCCACGACCTTGATGGATTACTCGTATCTGCCGTGAGGTGAGGAAGGGAGTGGCGGCCTGGGTGACATGCACTTGCCATCCCTTCTCCATCGTTTATGTTTCCTTCTCCGTGCAAATAAATTCTGAAGCTTTGGATAAAGAAGTGACTCCATTTCAAAGATAATCGTTAAGGAAACTCTCTTAAGTGTGTTGTTCTTTTTTTAGGAATTAATTAATTAATATTTTATTTATTTATTTGAGAGAGAGAGCACACGCATGGGTGGGATGGGGAGGGTCAGAGGGAGAAGCAGGCTCCCTGCCCAACAGAGCCCAGTATGGGATTCAATCCCAGGACCCTGGGATCATGACTCGAGCCAAAGGCAGATGCTTAATGGAGCATCTGAGCCCCCGAGGCACCCCTCAGGAGTTTATTTCGATAAATGGAGAATGAATTTGGTATGGCAAAATGCTTATGTTTTAACATTAAAGGTCTGCAGATAAGTTGACGCCTTGCTCCTATTAAAAATCTGCAGTCTGAAGGTGTTAGACGCTGCCAAACCCTTGGTCTTCTGTCTGTCCTGCCTGCTGTCCGTGTGCCTGTGTGTGCCTTTGCCCTTCCTCTCCTTCTTCCCCGTATGTTTCCCTTTCCTTTCTGCCCTCCCCTTTCTCTTTCTCTCTCCCTTTCTCCCCTCCTTTACAACATGAAACAGACATCAGAGGCTTACCTTGATTTTTTTTCACATACCGTTTCATATTTGAAACTTACACATATGTATTTATCTTGATTTATGTAACTGATGCCCAGCAGGAGGATCCCCTTCAGTGCGTATAGTGAGTCCTAGGGAAGAAGAGCCAAGCGGCTTCTGGGGGCCTGGGAGGTTCTTTGTGATCTGATCTTTTCCCCCTTCAGCCTCATTATTTTTAAGGGCAACTCCTCCTAGCCTGTACACACACACACACACACACACACACACACACACACACACCCCTCATTGGAACCACCCTAACTACTGGGAGAGTCTGGCCATTTTCTCAGTTTCCTGTGCCTCTGTTTATGCCGTACCTTTTTCTGGAATATACTACTTTCATCCATCTGCCTCTGGACCCAGTTCAGGTTTCCCTCTCTGGCAAGCTTTTCCTGACCTAGTTGTCCTTCTCCTTTGTTAGCTTCTTGTAATATACCAGGACTGATCTCCTACCATTATAAATCATGGTGAGGATGCTCCACGTAATAGTCGTTAAGCCCTTTCTGTGTGCCCAGGACTGTGCTAAGGGCCATACTGGAATTATCTTGTAATCATAGGATAACTTAGTGGCTTAGAAAAGTGAAATAGGCAGAAGTGACTGGCCCAGGAGCACAGTTGCTTGAGGTTGGTGGAATCTTTTCAGCAGAACTTAAATGGTGGGTTTATAGATATTTGTTCTCCTGTGTTGTGAGCTCCTGGGTGTCATAGACAAGTTCATTGATTTTTGTGTCTCTGCTATGGTCTGACAGTTGGTACAGGCTCAAAATGTTTGTCTTGTAAAATCTGAAATCATATTTATGACCAGCTAAGCAGTCTTTCTGTTGCCGCTCCAAATTTTAGAATGCGGGAATGTACAATAAGCTGGTTTTCTTTATTTTTCCGTGGATTTTTATCTATTTTCTGCCAATTTAACAGCCACGTATCCTCAGCATCACATTTTGACTATAGCCTTAATTTTAAATTCAAGGTGTTCAAAAGAAAGAGGGATCTTTAAAATTCCCACCATCTGAAAGATTGAGCGAGATTTCTTTTCATTCCTTTTTCAAAAAAATTTGTCCTTTTTCTTTTTAAAGATTTTATTTATTTATTACAGAGAGAATAAGTAGGGGGCAGAAGCAGAGGGAGAAGCAGACTTTCCACTGAGCAGGGAGCCCGACTCAGGGCTCAATCCCAGGACCGTTGGGATCATGATCTGAGCTGAAGGCAGACGCTTAACTGACTGAGCCACCCAGGCACCCCAATTCTGCTATTTACCACCACTGATTTATCAGCAAATTTGGTGATTCTTTTTTTTTGATGGAGAAGCTTCCTTGAGAAGGAATATATGGAGTTTTATTTTCTACCTGGCTTCCTTTCTACATCCTACCTTTAGGATGGGGTAGTTTTACGTCAGCCCAGATGAATAAAATCATGACGGGATGTGTGTCACTTCCCATCGTGTTAAGGGAGATAAGTCGACCTCCCATGCATGCCGGAGGAAACCAAACTTCACTGTTCCCTGATCATTTCTTCTTTAATGAAACAGTAGGAAGGACTATTTGACTGATTTAAATTCAAAGAATACAAATTGATAAGCTTTCTTAAAAATCACCACTACCAGCCCTGACTGATGGGTCTGACTGTGTAGGTGTTCCGAGCTGGGAATCATGAGTTGGACTTAATTACAGTTAAATTACAGGCATGGCTAGTTGTAACAGACTTGCCACTTCATGTTTATTTTGTCCTGTTGGTTTTGAAATCGGGAAAGTAACTATTAATATAGCACTGTGTGACAGCTACAGAAGAGTAAAGTAGAATGTTTTAAAAAAGGAAGTTTGGTATGGTGACTAACATAACACAATAATTAAATAAAAAAAAAGAAAGTTTGGGGAATTAAGCACTAAGCGACAGCATAGTACACTTTGCTTAACCTTGGCTGTCATGAGGCTGGGTTTAACGTGTTTCATAACGCCCCACTGGAACGAACTTTGAGGGCTTAGCTGGGAAAATTCTCTCTTTTTTTTTTTTTAAAGATTTTATTTATTTATTTGAGAGAGCAGGGGGAGGGGGAGAGAGAGAGCTTGCACACAAGCAAGGGGGCAGGGCAGAGGGAGAGGGAGAAACAAGCTCCCCACTGAGCAGGGAACAGGGAACGGGACATGGGGACTGGATCTCAGGACCCCAGGATCATGACCTGAGCCGAAGGCAGACCCCTCACCAACTAAGTCACCCAGGCGCCCTGAAAAATTGCAAAATAAAAGGCACAAAAAATATTGTTCCCAATGATTTGTATATAGACTTTGGGCTCTTGTATCCTGGGCTTCTGGGATGTTTTCCCAGTTGCCAAGGCTCTCTGTGCCCTTGAGCTTGAAGAATCATTCTGGAGAGTTTCCTCCTTCACATCATCTTCCCTGGTTTCAGCTCCATCGGAGCCTTTTGTCATCCCCAAGAAAGGAAAGAAGAAAGGACCAGAGCCCCCACGCTGGGAGGGAGACTCAGATGAGCTTCCCTGACATTTCAGAAGTGTTCCTTCCCAGAGGCTCCCTCTCTCTTTGCCTGTCAGCTGTAGGCTTTTTTGTTTCATTTTCCCTCCAGATCTTATTTCTCGTAGGTGAAAAAGAACATCACAGCCAAAGATGAACTGTTCTTCGTTTTCTTCCAAGTCACATTTTTCCCCCTGCCCGTAGAGGCACCTGCCATTCACGATGGCGTGTGTAGCCTTCCAGCCCGTGGTTTCCTATGTCCACTAAATGTTAATGTCTTTCTAACCCACCTACAATATGTGTAATTCTGTGCATTTCGAGTCAGTGCTATGTCGTACCTGTTAAAGAGCCTTTTGTCATCCCCTGTTAAATTACAACTTGTTTTTTTCCCCACTCAGCATTATACTTGGGATGTATAGGCTATTATAGCCACAGTTATTTTGATGCTTATTTCTGACATTTATTTTGACTTCAAAATGCTTCCCCACTGCTTCTATCTTTTTCCTTTCTTTATGTTGGGTGATGTGAGGATTTTTAAAAATTCTTTTTTTTTTTTTTCCCTCTAACAGCTTAGATGTTACACAATTTGTTTCTACTCTTTTGGTGGTTACTCTATCATTTTTAGCAAATATGTATATTTAGTGATTCTGAAGTTAGTGAGAATTCCTCTTCTTCCCACGTGCTGTAACGACCCTTAGAAACCTTCATTCTGAATCCCCCTTCCTCTCTCCATCGACATTATGGATGGCCAAGATTTTATTTATATCTTGCTTGTACAGCCTCGTTTCAATTAGTTATTCTGATTATGTTAATGACAGTATTTATTTACAGTGAGTTTTTATTCCCCCTTACGAGCATGCTGACCTGTTTCTTGGCTCCTCAAGCTCTTTCCTTCTGGGTCCCATCTCCCTTCGTAGGACATCCTGGAGCAGCTACTTTTGCTCTTCAGTTTTCTGTCTGAAAATGCCTTTCACCTTTTTCTTCTCCCTGAAATGTAGCTTCCCTATGTATAAGACTTCTAGGCTGACTCATTTCTTTTTAGAACTTTGAAGGAGATTTTAATCAATTATTTCACATCAATTTTTATTTTAGCAGTCAAGGTAGAAACATTTCTCAAATATAGACATAGGTGTAATGATTTTATGTACTCTTGCCTTTGAGAAGAGGACCTATTAAATCTCACAGAGGCTCTGTTAAAGTCAGCATCACTTTTTGGAACAGGAGATACTGGATTGTATTATAATGCAGTGATGTCCTTTCGGTGATTGAGGTGTATGAGACTGTTTGATCTTTTTTTTTTTTTTTTTTAAGATTTTATTTATTTATTTGAGAGAGAGAGAGCATGAGAGGTGGGAGTGTCAGTGGGAGAAGCAGGATCCCTTCCCCAAGGATCATAGCCTGAGCCAAAAGCTGTTGCTTGATCAACTGAGCCACCCAAGTGTCCCAGTTGTTTGGTCTTTGAGACCTTGTATCTGCTCTTTACTGTGTTGTGTGCCTTTCCTTTCAGTTGCTGTTTCCAGCTACATATGATATACTAAATGTAATAATTCTCTTTCTTCAATCTGCTGTTTCCTTCCCCATTGATACATTGTTTCTCCTTGGCTGCATGCTAGGACCCTACATAATCAGATTTGTTAATAACATATGGGTTCATCTGATGCTGTTGCTGTGTTGTCTGGTGTTCTTCCTAAAACTGTTTTATTTTTTAAAAAGATTTACTTATTTATTTTCAGAGAGAGAGCACATGCAGGTGCACACACACACACACACACACACACACACACGTATGAGTAGGGGGAGGGTCAGAGAGAGAGAATCTCAAGCAAACTCCCCGACAGCAGACTGCACAGAGAAGTATGTGGGGCTCAATCCCATGACCTTGAGATCATGACCTGAGCTGAAAACCAAGAGTCAGAGGTTTAGCCAACTGAGCCACATAGGAACCTTCTAAAATTATTTTTTGACTGGCTAAGGGACATGAAACAGCCCACTTACTCTAGACACACGTTCTGAAGCTGGCTTGCTTTGGGTTCATATTCCAGCCCCATAATTTCCTACCATACAACCCTGGCTCATCTTCTAACCCCTAAGCCTCCATTTCTTCATCCCTAAAATGGAGATGATGATCGCGGTAGCTACTTCCTTGAGGGGTTTTGTGTTTTAAGTGAACAAAGACATGTTAACAGGTCAGGGCAATACCTGGCCCTAGAAACAATATGGCGAGTTAAACTCACTTTAAAACAGCTCTCAGATTTCATCTCAAGTACCGTGTACAGTTGGAGGGTCTGTGCAACTGAAGTTAGAAGAAAGCATCCAGGGTGAAATGTATCCAAGTTGGAGAAAGCCTGAACTCGGGAACAGTCCATTTCTGTGACCACAGGGCATTGAGTGGAACATGTGGTTTTATTCAAGTGTTTGTTTCTGCCAGAGAAGTGGGAAGTCTGAGCTGCGACTGTCACCCAGGATCACCAGGGAGTGAAGATGTGACATTTTAGAAATCATAATGTAAATTAGTGGGGAAGTGTTTATTTGCTTTATAAATATTGGATTTGCATCCAACCTTTCAGTTCAGCCCAATGCCCCCATCCAAGGATGTGAATGCTGGAAGACGTGAACTTGAGCTGCAGGTTTTTGGTTGTGTGTTTTTTTTGTTTTCCTGGTAATTTGTGATGTGACCGTGACCAAGTTCTTTCAATTGTCCTTTAATTGGACTGTTATAAGGGCAAATGAGATAATAAATGCAGTGGGCTTTTAGCTAGCTTTTTAAGTGCTTAAAATAACTAAGGAGATGATAACACATTTCAGCCATGTAGCAATAATTACTATAATGCTTCAAGTGAAAATATGCGGTTTTTACCATTTCAGATTAAATTTTTCAATTCAGTGGAGTTGGTCCATATTAAGTTATTTCATGGCTTTAGGACTTGCTATGTTTGTTTTACTTTACTTAGGAATTATCCCCTACCAGCCCCCCAAGTGATCTGAGGATCCCTCTCAAAATGTGTAGATGGTTAACCCAAGGTTTATTGATGAAAAATTCATAAAAAAGTGACTATGGAGGAATTTTATTACAGTTTCTCATTTCCTCCTATCTGGATGTTTATCCCTTCCAGTAGCTACAGTCAGTCTGTCTGTCCATTTCTTCTTACTCCATCTTTAGTTCATTAAGAGTACATTTATTCCTTGGAGGCCAGCTGTGGACCCAGTACCAAAATTAATCATTATGAAGTAAACTAACTTTAGTGGAGCACTGTCCCACTCCATGAGAGAGATGGTCTTGTTAAGCCCTCCTTGAATGTTAAAATGGAGGCTTAGAAAGTTTAAGTCACCGTCTTGAGATCACGGAGCTGGTCAGAGGTGGAAACTCACGAGGAACTTAGATCTTCAGAACATGGACCCTAGAGCAGGGGCCCCACAGCCATTCATCCTAGTGTTTTCTCTGACCTCACTGTTGGGAGAACCCAAGAGGAGAAAACATGCTTGCTTTCTGGAGAAGTTCAGAAGTGATTTCTAGAATCAACTCCCAAACCATATGAGAAAACACTCCCTTGTAGTCGCTCAACATGTGTAAAATGCCCAAGAGGGGCTGTATGGGTTTAGACACAGTTGAGAGAAGCCACATGAAAGTGGGCAGGGGGGAGTTAAGATTTTAAATAAGTGTTAAGAGCAGCTGGGCATAGATAATATGATAAACTTACCTATGACTGCACCTCAGCAGACAGTTCTGGGATTTTGGTCTGTAGCACAGCTCTTGTGTAAGTCAGAAGAGAAGGACTTCAGAAACTCTTAATTTGAACAAATGATAAGAATTCTTTCCAAAATAGGTACAGTGGAAGTTTCCAGAACTCCTTTCAACACTGGCTTTGCTTTACCGTCCTTCCTTACCAAATTCCCTTCCTCATCTGCCATGATACATTTTCCCACTTTTATATCACAAGTTAACATTTAACTCAGGTACTCCCCCCCCACCCCCCGTCCACCTGGCACCCCTTGAAGGCTCGTGGAATACTATTACTTAATCATGGGGTCGCTTTTATTCAGGTCAGCAGAGCGGCTCTTGCCTCATCTTGAGAACCAACCCTTCTGAATTGTTTAGCTGCTCTCCCCATGAAGTGTTTCAGTGAGTATCTTTTATCTCTCATGGACCCTCACACGCCCCCTTAATGTGTATTAAGTTAAATGTAGGCCTACTTTTGGCTGCTCAGATGGGAGAAGACCCCCAGCTAACAGCAGCTGACACAACTAGGCTGCCTCAGTGGCTTAAGTTGTCGGGGCTGCTGTTACTGTGATGCATTTGGCCTTTTCCTTATGGTCGCAAGACATCTGCTGCAGACCCAGGACATCCCCTCTTCTCTGGGTCTAGAGGAAGGGAAGGAAGAAGGCATTGGGAACCAGAGGTTAATTCTATCCAGAAAGCAAAGCCTACCCATTTAGTCCTCCAGCAACCTCTTGCTTCGGACTTCCAGTCAGAGCTGCATCATGTGACTACAAAGGAGTCTGGGAACGTGGGTATCTCTGTCATGGAGACAGGCAAGGGAGGAGAGGGACGGGAATGGCACTGGGTTGACCTGTTGACAGGTTGTCCCCAACATACAAGGTGTCTTCATCACAAGTAGTTTCAGAGACAGCAAAGAACAGCGTCTCCATGTGATAGATGGTGGAAACTAGGTCCGTGAAGTTTCAATGACGTCCCAAGGTTATGTAACAATTTAGACTATCCAGGCCCCAAGCCTTTGGGGCAAGTTTGTTCATCTACACTCTTCACACAGGGAGGAGGCCTTTCGGTGAATATGAATTTACTGCATTGGCTCTGAAGTCTTCCTCCTTAGAGACAGAAATCTCTCCGGACAGCATGTGTGCACAGAAGACTCCAAGAGCCAGGAAAAGCAGCGGGCTTGGGGCAAGGGAATGACAGACACAGTGTGCTGTGTGTTTCTTCCTGGTTTTGCTCAGGACTGGACCTCGAACATGAATTCTGAACAGAGCTTTCCTGTTTCCGCCTTCTCTCCAGTTCTGGGTGGAGGGTCTGGTAGGACATTTCAGCGAGGCCATTGAAAAGACGTCTCTCTTCCCCTGTTTGTCCTTTGACCTAGTTTGGGATGGGCAGTTGTGGTCTCATCTCTGCACTGAGTGAGTCTTGGCCACAGTTTGATGAGGAAACTCATAATTCGCTTCTTCGCTCACAGTTTACAAAAGCTGGTTTCTCCGGAAGGGGCCTCTTTTTTGAATGAACACAGTTCCCTGCAATTACTTTGGGACCATTATCTGGCAGGTATCCTAGAACTGAACTTGGAAGGTCACAGTCCCGAGTTTTATGAAGGATCCAGGCGACAAAGGAGGAAGGGATGGGCAGGCACGACGTCCATGTCTGTTTCCATCAGGTAGCCTCCTCCCCCAACCCCTTGTCCGCTGAGACTGTTTCTACAGGCACTCTAAACATTCACTTGTATTTCTCTTCCTCATCCAACACCGAGAGGCTTTTGAATCTTTGTAGCCACAGAATCTGACAAATAGAAGCACTCAATAACTGAACAGGAAAAAAAAAAAGAGCTTGGTTTTATTGAGTATTTGGTTTAAAGGTTAACCAAGAAAGCTTATTTATTTTTGTTCATGCTGCTGGAAACAGTTACGTAATGTCACGGTTCAAGGTTCTACTTAGCAAGCAGGATATTTTAGATATAAGTTGGATTTGGTGTGTTTGGTTCTGTAGGTTGTGACTGTCAGCTAGGACTTTCTAGTCATGCAGTTTTCCACGTGGAGACTGTTGATCAGGGTGCTTGCGAATGTCTCATGACCTGATTCATCATGTACCATTCATGATCCCTTATTTTTATTAATTAACATGTTTATTTATTCACAAGGCTCTGAAATAGAAAAGTATTCAAGATTGTGGAATTACAGTTCTCCCTTCCATTTCGGATCCCCAGCAACTCAGCTCAATTGCCTTGAGCCACACTTATCCTTTCTAGAATATTCTTTCAGAAGTGTTTTATGCACGTAGAAATATATGCCCCCCTGCAGTACTATGCAAGTTCTAGCATAGCGTCATGTCAGATGTGAAACTGGGTTACTTCCTAGATCACTTTCTTCAATAGAATGTAACAGTTTTCCTCATCGTGTTTTAATGTCATACTCTTCCATTTGGTTGGAAATGGGTGGAACTCCTTCTCTTATTAGTGGATAGATTGTATCTAGTGTTTCATTAAGACACAGGAAGCAAAGTTGTAACAAATCCTATATGTTCACAATCACACATGCAAATATAGCAATTGGACAAGCTTCACTTGAAGTAGAATTAGTAGGTCAAAGAGTATGTACATTTCTTTTTCTTTTTAAAGATTTTATTATTTATTTATTTGACAGAGATCACAAGTAGGCATAGAGGCAGGCAGAGAGAGAGAGAGAGAGAGAGAGAGAGAGAGGAGGAAGCAGGTTCCCTGCAGAGGAGAGAGCCTGATGTAGGGGTCAGTCCCAGGACCCTGGGATCATGACCTCAGCCGAAGGCAGAGGCCTTAACCCACTGAGCCACCCAGGCGCCCCTAAAGAGTATGTACATTTCTGACCTGGTAACCTGGCTCCCTCAGGGATCATAGCAGTGCACATGTCCACCTACAATGTATGAACATATTGGCGTTCACACACCTGGATTAGCATACTGGGTGACAAAGCTGGTCCATCTTTTCATCTTTTTGCAACATGACAGGTCAAAAAGTGGCATCTCATTTTCTTCCTAGAATTAAGGTTGAGTATCTTAAAAAAAAAAAAAAAGAAAAATGTTTAAGACATTTTTAGTTCCTTTTCCATGACCTGTTGTTTATGGCTTTTATCTTTTCTTTTCTTTTTTTTTTCCTGGTGGATTGCTTGTCTCTTAAGGACTTGTAGAAACTTACACATACCAGGGAAATGAGTCCTTTGTCTGAACCCTTGTGAGCATTTTTCCCCACATGGTGTTGGTCTTTTTACTCTCTTTGATCAGGTGCAGAAAACAAGTTTGATGCAGTTAAGCGTCTCCATGTTTTAAGGCTCTGGGGTTTTTGTCAGGTTTTTTTTTTGTTTGTTTGTTTTGTTTTGGTTTTGGTGAGCTTACAGAATAGTTCTTAAGTGATTTCGTCAGTGGTTTCATTTTCTAAATCTTCCTAATATTTGAATCTTTCATCCACTTGGAGTTTTCCTTTTTTAAGATTTTATTTATTTATTTGTCAGAAAGAGAGAGAAAAGAGTATAAGCAGGGGGAGGGGCAGAAATGAGGGAGAAGCAGGCTCCCCACTGAGCAAGGAGCCCCGATGCGGGACTCAATCCTAGGACCATGGGATCATGACCTGAGCTGAAGGCAGACGTTTAACTGACTGAGCCACCCAGGTGCCCCTGCAGTTTTTCTTGATATATTCGGTATAAGGCACTGGTTCAACTTTATATCTTTCCAGATGGCTACGTGGTTGTTCCCAAACCAGTTTTCCATAAACTCTATGCCCCCCCACCCCCGATTTAATCCTCTGCCTTTATGGTACTGCGAATAGCTCAGTGTATTGCATCAATTTTATTTTATTTTTTATTTTTATTTTTATTTTTTTTGTATTGCATCAATTTTAGACAATTCTCTTCCTCTGGCCTCTCAGTCATTTTATATGCCAGTATCACATGGTTTTAATTATTACTATATTATTTAATAATCAGAGCTACATCTGCCTCGTTATCCTTGCTTTTGCAAGTTTTCCTGGCCATTTCCCCTATTTTGGCTTTCTTAACAAATCCACAGCTGTAATTACTTTATTCAGGATCTGTTTTTTAAGTGTCACTTTTGTACTGAGCACTGCCCTGGGTTCTTTACAAGAAAGGAAATGTGGGGTATGCCAGATACAGTCTCGGACCAGACAGTAACCCCCCTCCGGGGGAAATGCACACGGACAAGGCAGCTGGGGCAGCTGCATCTGAGCTCCTTCTTCTGGAGAGCTGGCTAAGCAGAGGTCCTCACACCAGCAGGTGACGGGCTCATGGGGCAGGCCTCTCCCACGGAGTTCCAGACCCTCTTCCTGCTAATGACCTGCCCTGGCAATTCATCTTGGAGACTAGGCTTCCAGTATAGTGTGTTTTGGATATCAGAGCAGTGGCATTGAGACGCTGAAGCTTATGGTGGAGTATTTTCTGGGGACACATTCTGTCTTATGCCTGAAGGCTCCTCTAGACCTCTGGCGAAGACTGCTGAGCACAGCTCTGAAGGCAAGCACGTAGAACTGTCATGCTCGCTCTCGGAAACCTTTCTTATTAACATCCACCTGAAAAATGAATATAAAGATGTTTTAGTATCTGTCATTGTGCTTCCTCTGACTCCCCTGCAAGTGAGCTTAAAACTGATCATATAGGGCATGATCCCAGAGTCCTGGGATCAAGCCTCGCATCTGGCTCCCTTCTCAGCGGGGAGTCTGCTTCTCCCTCTCCCCCTACCCCCTGCTCGTGCTTTCTCTCTCTCTCTTTCAAATAAATAAATAAAATCTTTGAAAAAACAAAACTAAACAAAACACCCGATCATATATATGGATCCTATGGAATATAATGGGAACATTTTTGCTGGTGAATTTTAATCCCCAACATGGACTCAGTGATTGAATGACTGTGATGTTTCGGACGGTTTCGTTTTCTCTATAGAAAAAAAAAAAAAAAAAAAAAAAAAAAAAAGAAATACTATTTTGTAGTTTTGATTGGCAGCCCTCAACCTTGACCCCAGCACACTTTCCTGTGTTCCTGTGTTTCAAGCTGGGCTTGACCTTCCAGCTGCTCTCTGCTTTGGGGGTTCCTCATGCCACGTGTGCCATCTTTTTATTTCTACCTCATCTGAGAACAGCACCTAACGAGTGCTACCTTCCACGTTCATTCCCATCGTCCTGACTTCTCTCAGTGACTTGCATAAACTGCTGCCTACTTGGGCTCTGCACTCCGATGATGGAGGCCGGCACACACTCTTTCCTTTCGTCCCCTTCTCCCCTGCCCCCCCACCAGCCCACTGTCCTCAGGAAATGGCATGGCCCTCCACTGTGTTTTTCAGGGTAGAAACTCAGCCACCTAGGATTCTTTTCTTTCTTTTATCACTCCCACATTCAGCCCATCACCAAGTTCTAGCAAGATCTGCAAACTCTGTCTCTAGCACGCCCACTGTCTCCATTTCTATGGCAACCCCCACCTCCCGGTCCAGGTCATGGGGATACTAAGTACAACCAATCAGCGGCGATAGAATGTCCTCCCTTGTATCCTCCCTGTGTCCTCTGGTTTCCCTTACAGTGAGGATGAACCCTTAAAGCTATAAACCAGCTCCTGCCACCCTTCTGCCTACCCTTAAGCCGGTGCCCGCTGCGCCTGGAGTGAAATCCAGCCTCGGTTCCATGGCCAACAGCATCCTGCATGTCTGATCCCGATCTGTCTCTTCTTCAAATTCCTCTCCTTCTACTCTGCCTGGGGATCACTGAGTGTCCAGCACCCCGGTGTCCTTTTGTTTCCTTAAGCACGCTCAGCTGGGGAAAGCCCACGGCCCTTCCACATGCTCTTTTCCCAGTCTAGAATGTTCTTCTCCTGGCTGTTGATATGACTGGCTCTCCCCCTCATCCAGGTACCATCTCCTGAAATGGTACTTCTTCGCCGTATGTCTTCCCTGAGGCCCACATCTGCCATCACCGTCAGGATATTTTTCCGTCTTTCATCTCCTGTGTGTTTCCTTCAGAGCAGTGTCCACAGGCAGAATTCCTTTCTCAAATGGCTCCGAGTCTGCTTTCTTGACTTTGCCTTTCTTTCCCAGTGGAAGTCAGCTCCGCAGAGCTGCCGCTCGCTCTGCTGTGAGTCCTACTAGAAGCCCTATATGGAGCGCAGTCCCCGGTGCAATGCCGAGTCTCCCATCCACTGGCTGTTGAGTGAACAAAAGTATCAGCAGAAGAAATAAGCAGCGGTTAGGGCTGGGGACTATGCAGAGAGGACAAGGAAATGGTTTTCACTCCAAAAGATGTACCGTGATAAGCATGAAACCAAAATAAACTCATCTGAGGTGTCGATGAAGCCCCTTGTGGCAAAAAAGCAATGTTGCGACAGCAGATTTTTCTGGGCAAGTTCCTGAAGAAGAATGTTCTCTGACTTCCTGCGGAATTGCAGAATTATGTTGCTGTCATGACTTAGCATTTAGTAGGACGTGTTCTGCACACATTTGAGCAATGACGTAGATTTAGTTCATTCACATTATGCTTCAGTGTTCTCCTCTTCCGTGAGCATATTTAATTAACCTTACGCCTGTGCAGTGATTAGGACAGTCAGTATTAAATGAGAAGTAACAAGGCAGTTCACTTAACAAGCACGGTTCCTGTCCTCAAGGAGCCTCACTGATTAGTAGGGGTGATAATCTTCCAAAGAAATCCTCACCGTCCTTCGTGGTATCAGGAAACATCATTAAGAGACGCAGGAATCACAAAACAAAGGAGAGCGAGTTGGCAGATTCGGTTTGAGCATGGACAACATCCTGAAAAGAGGTGACTGTGGAGTTGGGTCTTGAAAGAAGAAGAATTTGCTAGGTGGGAAAACTTTCTAGGCCAGGGGACAGAGTCCAGGGGCCACAGATACATAGGAGCGCCATGGCGGTAGCATGTTCTGGAATCCCTGCCACCAGAGGGAACAGGCACTGAGGTTCAAGAGACAGGCACAGCCAGATGGCAGAATGGGGGTCTTTGAATGGTTTTAATCCTGAAAGCCAGGGGCTGATGTCATTCACATTTTACAAAGGTCGTTAGAGGATGGATATAGCTTCCCGTGGAAGGCTCTGGTCATGGAGATGGAAGGCAGGCAGGAGATCTCCCTAGAAAGTACAGAGACAGGCAAGAGTCAGAGATGGACCTCAGGAGAGTAGCGGCACTTAGATGGGGAGGAAGAAAGTGGATTTTTAAAGGAAAGAGCTTGATTCTTTGTAGTGGTGGCAGATTAAAAATAAATATATATATATATATATATATATATATATATATATGTCACACAAGCTTAGAGAAGAGACTTTTTTTTTTCCCCTTTGGAGGGAAGGAGTGATTAATGTCAGAGAGATCAGGTAAAAAGTCAGAGTGCAGGGCTGGATTTCCTAACTGAGGCATCTTCAGCGACTTTAATAAGAGTAGAGGTGGTGGGCAGATGAGGGCAAGAGCCACATGGGTGGTGCATTGGGGGAATGAAAGCAAACTGGGAAAATAAATGAATTATTATCCGCAGGGCAGAGCCACGGTGGGGGGTAGGGGGATGTTCTCATTTGTTTGCTTTCCTTTGCTTATAATGAACAGTTGGGATGTGCCCTTGCTCTGTACTCTGTGGAAAGAGGAAGCCCAGAAACCCTGGTTCTCAGTGAGGAAGAACTGGTTTGGGGTATAGCATTTCTTTAGATGGGTTGGGCACAAGAAAAGGGAAATAAGCAGAAAAGGGTGAGATGCGTTAAGTTTGGGGCCAAAGGGTACAACAGGGAGGGCATTTCTAGTCTTGGGGGGACAGCACATTAGGAGAGAGGGATACCAAAAGGTGGCAAGGGGAAAGGTGATTGTCCAGAGCAGGCACTAGGGAGGATGGGGGGATGGTCCCTTGGGGTGTGGAGGCTTCCACTGAGCACTAAGGCCAACACACTCCCAACCCGTCTCCGCCTGTCCACCTGCAGCAACCTGGACATCAGGTCCTGGCTTGGAGGGATCCTGGGCAGGCCCACCTGTAGGTCAAATGGGGCAGGCTGCTTAGAATGCTGGTGAGGTCACAGGTAAGTGATGGGCGTGAGCAGCACGGACGGTCAGAGGAGCAGGTGCGCTGTAAGTGATGGAGGGAGGGGGCTAGTCCTGGAAAGACAGGAGGCTTTTGGGGAGCAATCTCTGAATTCTCTGTCTAACCTGACATTTCTTCCCCAGTTCCCTGGGAAGGTACTTCCGTGGCATTTCTGCCCCTGCTGCCCGGAACAGTGTGTGGAAAGTCTTGGAATTACACTCTGATTCTCTGGCTCCGTGTATGGCTCTCTGGAGTCTTGGGGTGGAGTTTTGGGGGGGTGGATTTGAGTGATTGCCAAGTCATCCAGAGCCAAGTTTGGTGAAGAAAGTAGACAATCAAGCCGGGTAATACCATTTTCAGTAGAAATGGAAATGTGGATTTAAATAACAGAATTGTTTTTCTTACATGGTTTGTGCCAGGCCCTGACAGCAGTTTCTAAAGAGAGCAGTGACAACATTTTTGGAATGTATATAGCCTCTCAGAGTCACTTTTTTGAGGGAGCATTCTTTTGGATGTAAACATCTTAAGAGATTGCAGGCTCACATGCCTTTGGAGTTTTGTTGTACCCAGTAAACACCCGCTGATACAAAGTCAAGCAGGCTCGTAACACTGTATCAGGACAGTCTTTCTGTATATATTAGAGCAATCCATGATGCCAACGCCATATTGGAAGTGGTGAGACCGAACCAGAATATTCTCTAGCCCACTTGGCGTCCTCTGTGTTTGCGATCTGTTTCTTTACCAGAAACTGGGAAAACATCATTCTTGTCAATTAGCGTTTGTCCAACACCTTATGGTCCCTAGACGAAAACTCATGACCGAGGCACACCTCGAGCCATTACATTGCCAAACTGAACATCAGCTGTTAAAATTTGCTACGTTTTGGGGAGACTCTGCTGGCTCTCCAGCTACTTGAGGTACCGGAAAGAAGTGGTACATTTTATAGTAGCCTGGAAAATAGCTGCGCCCTGTGGACTAATTAACCGGGAATGGCCACTTGTAGACAAGGGGGGAAGATTCCTCGCCTGAGTCTCGAGAGAAGCAGAGCCCATGGGCTCCCACCAGGGAGCAGACCTGTTCTGTCCACCTCCTGTGCAAGATTCACTTACCTGAGAAGGCATTGTTCTCGTTTGGGTGGCTCCCCTCGCACGCTTTCTGCTTAAGTTGGCTCTTTACCAGAAGACAAGGAATATGTCATCTTTCCTCATGGGGGAGCACCACGGGCGTTTTGGCAGACTCCCAGAACTGCAGCATGGTTGGCACCCCTGGTTTCCTAGCTCTAAATGCCAGGAAGCCCCCACAAGTCCCTGTTACAGTCAGAAATGTCACCGAACATTTCCAGATACCTCTGGTTGTTGACAGACTCCCAGAGCCTGGTGGACTTGTTTACTGAGAAACCAAGGGAAGACAGGAAACTTTCTTTTTCTGTCCTTTTTATTTCCTGCCTGTCTATCTATCTATTCATCTACACATCTATCTCCTTTTTCTTTGGTTTTCTTTTTCTTTTTCTTTTTCTTTTTTTCATTGCAGTGTGAGCAATGACAGACATTTTGAAACAAGAATCTTTAGTTAAAAAAAACAAACTCATACTTAAAGGAAAGGCTGAGAAAGGATAGAAGAAAAGAGGAAGGTAGAGTTGTAGGTGGAGAAGCTGGAGGAAATGTTTCTGCCACCTTTGTGTGTGGCCCCTTCTGATTTTTTTCCCTGAAGCCAATGAGATTTCCTGTAAGAAGGCTCGGCTACAGCTGCATTATAGGCTGTAACTGACCTCAGAGGTACGAGCAAATGGATTCCACTGAGAACGTGGTTAGAATGGGGGAAGGGTTTTAGGTTCAGATGCTTGTTGTGGAGAACAGATTGTTCCTAAGGCTCACTGTGGCTCTCGAAATGTGCGGGGATGGGGGGGTGGGGGGCATTACCCAATCATCCCAAGCCCCTTCTCATAAAATGATGTAACTTACCCCATTCTCCAGGAGCATTGGCCCCAGAATAATTCCAGCACCCAGGGAGAACGTTTCCCATTTTCAATGTCTGCAAAGTGAAGTTCTCCTTTTGCGCCAAGACCGTTTCCTCAAAATAGCGTACCTGGCTAGCATTTAAGCATTATACCCCTTAGCTCACCACGATTGCTCCAAGTCACGTGTTAATGTGTCTTTCGACTCTGCACTAACCCTTGTGGACCATTCGTGCCATACTGAAGCTGACTTTCTACTTTATTTTTTCAGTTGTTCATGGTGGACAACGGAGCAGATGACTGGAGAATAGCCATGACTTATGAGCGTATTTTCTTCATCTGCTTGGAAATACTGGTGTGTGCTATCCATCCCATACCTGGGAATTACACGTTCACATGGACGGCCCGGCTTGCCTTCTCCTATGCCCCATCCACAACCACCGCCGATGTGGACATTATTTTATCTATCCCGATGTTCTTAAGACTCTATCTGATCGCCAGAGTCATGCTCTTACATAGCAAACTGTTCACCGATGCCTCCTCTCGAAGCATCGGGGCACTGAATAAGATAAACTTCAATACCCGTTTTGTTATGAAGACGTTAATGACTATCTGTCCAGGAACTGTACTCTTGGTGTTTAGTATCTCATTATGGATAATTGCCGCCTGGACTGTCCGAGCCTGTGAAAGGTAAGTTTGTTTCTTTTCCTGGGAACATAATTTGCAAGTGGGAGGAAGAACACATTTTAGACCAGAGGCACTCGGTGACTCACGCTTGGAAATGTTGGATTCTCTGGTGTTTTAAAACGAGTCTGACGAAACTTTACTGCACATTTTTGCTTACAGTGATGCCTTGATGATTATGTACTTTTTTCCTTTTTTTTAAGAGAGAGAGGGAGGATAGCACCACAGGGGGTGGGGAGGAGTAGAGGGAGAGAGAGAGAATAGGAAGCAGGCTGCATGCCCAGCACGTAGCCCTACTGGGGGCTGATCCCCCAACCCTGAGATCATGCTCTGAGCTGAAGTCAGGAGTCGGATGCTGAACCGACTGAGCCCCCTGACCCCAGGCGCCCTGATGACGCATTTTACTTTCCAATTGGATCAGTTTTCTAGAGAGGGCTGTCTTTATACTCTGTGTCAAAATTTGGAGACCTACAAATTTTATAGGAGGTTTCTATCCGAAATGGCTGTTTCATGATAACACTGAATCATTTTGGTGCCTCGTTGGTTATAGCATAGATTATTGTTGAGACAGAAATCCAGCGGAAACATGGTGATTCAGGCTGTCTGAACTTTTGGGAATATCTCAGTGTGGTCTGTCGATTGTACTGCCCATTTAACCCAGTGTTCATGTGAGACTGGTAAGGAGCTTATGGGTATATTATTTGGTTTTTTATCAAACTCAACAGTTAGTGAGAAGGGAAAGTGGGTTTGTTTTATTTTCTGAGGTACTCTGGTGGTTTAGAGATAGACATACATTCTTAGAATTTGGGAACTTCCCAGTGAGTCTAAATTAATTAGTAATAGCATCAGTGATATTAACCTTGCCATTTTAACAAACAAAAATAGATTTGTTACATAAATAGGAGGAACTCTATCATAATGAGGGGTGAAGCCTCATGCAACCTTGGTTAAGAAAATCCAGGTTGAAATTGGCAATAGATAGGAACGATTTAGTAATTGATAGAACTGTTAAATCTTAGGATGTTCTTCGTAATGACCAGATTTTTTTTAGTTTAGATTTTGAAAATTGAAGGTATTATGTATACATAATGAAGAAGACTCTCTGTGTGAGAATTGTTGCAAAAATAGCAAACCTATAATATCCCTTCCCTATTTTGGTTTTTTGCAGCAGTCGCTCAAAGATCTTTTAGTCAATGTTTTTAGTAATTGCTTTTTGTATTTCGGGATGCTATAGCTTATGTTGCTACCACTAGGTTTTTCATTAGCTTTTTAGGAAAGTTGGGATTTTAGTTTTCTTTCACACATATATACCCCTTTCATGACTCCGCCCTCCAGAAGAGTAATTTCCATCTCCCTCAAAATTATGTCAACACTTATCATTCTACATTAACATCCTTATGACTATGTAAACTGCATTTGTGCTTGAACTATGTATAGTATTTTGTTAGCATTTTGCTTTTTCTGTACATTTTTTATTTTCCCCATATTGTGTAAATATTCTTTTGCTAGATTCATTTATATTGAGCAATCTATCAATTTCACCTTGAAAAACAATTTTTACTTCTAACCTATTTGCCCATCACATTGGGAATTTTTTCTGGATTCTTTGTACGTTGGCTACCCTTTTTCTTGAACCTATTCTTTCGTTTTGGCAGATTTCTTTTCTTTCACCTATTCTTCGTTTTGGCAGATTTCATCTCCCTGGCTTTTAAATCAATCAGAGAGAGTCAATTATCATATGGTTTCACTTATTTGTGGAGCATAACAAATAACATGGAGGACATGGGGAGATGGAGAGGAGAAGGGAGTTGGGGGAAATTGGAAGGGGAGGTGATCCATGAGAGACTGTGGACTCTGAAAAACAATCTGAGGGGTTTGAAGTGGTGGGGGGGTGGGAGGTTGGGGTACCAGGTGGTGGGTATTATAGAGGGCACGGATTGCATGGAGCACTGGGTGTGGTGCAAAAATAATGAATACTGTTATGCTGAAAATAAAAAATAAATTTAAAAAAAAGAAAGAAAAGGTAATAGGTGAGAGAGAATTTTTTGAGAGCTTGTAGATATGTTTGTTCTTCTCTCCCTTCTTATTTGATAAGAGGGATGGATATAAAACTCTAGATTGGAAATCACTTTTGCTCAGAATATCAAAGCCTTCATTTTACTCTGGCATCCAGGATCCAGCAGTTTGTTACTATTCTCAACTTTTGATGCTTTTTTCTTTTTCTGGAAGCTTTTAGGATTGGTATTCTACAATTGCAACAGGATACATCTTGGTGTGAATCTTTTTTAATCTAGAGAACTAGGAATTTAATAGACTTGTTTGATCTTGGAATGAATGTCCTTCAGTTCTTGGAAATTTTCTTGAGTTATTTAATGATTTTTGTTCCTGTGTTTTGTTGTGTGGATATTGGTCCTCCTCTATTACTTCTTTAATTTTCCCATTTTCTTTCTTACTTTTTTCCATTTCTGTTTTTGCTCTATGGAAGATAACCTCCCTTTTATCTTCCGTACTTTCTTTTTTTTAAAAATTTTTTATTTTTTATAAACATATATTTTTATCCCCAGGGGTACAGGTCTGTGAATCACCAGGTTTACACACTTCACAGCACTCACCAAAGCACATACCCTCCCCAATGTCCATAATCCCACCCCCTTCTCCCAAACCCCCTCCCCCCAGCAACCCTCAGTTTGTTTTGTGAGATTAAGAGTCACTTATGGTTTGTCTCCCTCCCAATCCCATCTTGTTTCATTGATTCTTCTCCTACCCACTTAAGCCCCCATGTTGCATCACCACTTCCTCATATCAGGGAGATCATATGATAGTTGTCTTTCTCTGCTTGACTTATTTCGCTAAGCATGATACGCTCTAGTTCCATCTATGTTGTCGCAAATGGCAAGATTTCATTTCTTTTGATGGCTGCATAGTATTCCATTGTGTATATATACCACATCTTCTTGATCCATTCATCTTCTTCCATACTTTCTATTGGACTTTATTTTCTTTTTAATTTATATTAATTTCCAGGATCTCATGTTTGATTCCAAGTGCCCCTTTGAAAAAAATAACATCATACTTTTGTTCTTGGATGCCTTGTTTTATTTATTCAGGGATGTTAATGATAATTTTTGAAAATGCTTTCTCTTTGTATAGGTATTGTTTCCCCCAAAGATTCATTTTTCTGTTGGTTTTGGCTTCTAGCTTTCCTTAAGTAGTTAGGCGACCCCAGCAGTCTGTTCCTACTTGACAGTGTAACCTTCAAGGGCTGAGTGGAATTTTCTTTGCATACCTAGAAGTTGTCAACTGTGAGCTTCACTACTGGGTCATTTGGAGTGGGACAGTGCCAGAAGACCAATTTTAGTATCTTTACATGTTTTCTGTTATCTCCAAACGATCTGACAGGCTCATGGGATGTTGTTTCTTCTGTCCTACCTTGAAGGCGCAAGCTTAGGGGACAATGTACTGGAATTGAAAGGGAAGAGAAGAGGTCTCAACCACGAATCTGTGAACCTTTATTTGTTTTTCAAGTTGTAGCATGGTAGCCTACTCTATGGTGCTTGATGCCGTCAGCCCGCTGACCTTGTGTTTTACCTCTCGAGACAACAAACTTCCAGGTTTCTGCCAGTTGGCAAAAGGTACTAGAAGTGACAGAGAGTGGAGAAGGGAATCTAGATACCTAATTGCTTTTACATATATCTGAACGTGTTCTCACCTTTCGGGCTGTGTTCTGATCTCCACTTGCAGAGGTACAGGTGCCAAGGATTTTCAGAGTTTTGGGGTGGGACACAGGTTGGTTCTCAATGCCAGTATGGTTTCTTTGTGATTCTTTACCATTCCTGGTCTAGAATTCTCCTTCCGTGAGTCAGGTAAGCCTGTGATCACCTGTCCATTGGCTTTATCAGTTCCCTTCATATTGTCTTGTCACTCATTCTTGCTCTGCTCATGGGCTTCTGCTTTGTAGGCTTTGTTTCTTGAACAGTTATTTACAGTCATTTTCATGGAGTTGAGGGAGCCAAGGTCAGCATGTTTGTCAAGTCTGTTTTACAGGAAATTCTGGAGTGATTAGTTTTTAGTATCAAGTTTCTGAATCTTTTCTCTACCTTTTCTTTGTAACTATGGCATTTGAAGGATTAAAGTTTTCTTCTTAATGGAACGTGGACTCATTATGGCAAGGCTTTGTTTGCTAGCAGTCATGGTATTTAGAGGCTTATGATATTTTCTGGAGCAGATGTACCTATAAAGTTTGAAGAATAAATATGGAAACCCTTAGCTGATAAACCCATTTAGTTTATGAAAATTGCTCTTAGTTGGAAAGTAGATATAACAACGTACCAGTGGGGGTAGAAGCATAGTTGAACTGTACATACAGCTGTATGAGTGGTCCCCAATACGTCTGCTCCCCAAGGACCCAGGAGACAAATGGCCTCAAAACTGAGCACATGCCATACATTTTCTCTTCAAAAGAGGTCCATCTCAACTGTTTGAACCCATCTTCACTAAATTCAGAAGACTGCAGGCAAATGATGCCACATCTTCCTAGCAGTCCAAAGTGTGTGTGTGTGTGTGTGTGTGTGTGTGTGTGTGTGTGTGTGTGTGTGTTTAGCAGGCTGACATTGTGAGGTGACAGACCAGACTTGGGTTCACATAAAAAGACACTAGAGCCTGAAATTTGCCCATTTCATATGAAGACTGAGAATCTGTAGGCCGCAGTTAAGTAACAGGAACAAACTGTGGCCTGCTGGGGAAGGGAGGGAGACCAGACTCTGGACTGGGACACTGGGATTTCATTCCACTTGCTCAGCAGAGGGGCTGAGTGGCCTCAGGCCAACCAGCTCACTCCTTTTTATCTTAAGTTCTTCATTGCAAACTAAATGGATTGACAAACTTTCTTCTTCCAAAGGTAACATTTCCTAATTGTACAAATGAGTAAAAGAAAATAAAATCTTGGGGTGCCTGGGTGGCTCAGTGGGTTAAAGCCGCTGCCTTCAGTTCAGGTCAGGATCCCAGGGTCTTGGGATCGAGCCCCGCATCAGGCTCTCTGCTCAGCGGGGAGCCTGCTTCCTCCTCTCTCTCTGCCTGCCTCTCTGCCTACTTGTGATCTCTGTCTGTCAAATAAATAAATAAGGGGAAAAAAATCTAAAAAAAAAA
Source organism: Mustela nivalis (assembly GCF_964662115.1). Lineage (NCBI taxonomy): Eukaryota > Metazoa > Chordata > Mammalia > Carnivora > Mustelidae > Mustela > Mustela nivalis. Next base: position 34,438,998 of record NC_139022.1, read on the forward strand.
AAAAAAAAAAAAAAAAGGAAAGGAAATCTTTAACCAGTGTTGTGATAGTAGATTCTAACAGTTCAGTTTTCATTTGAGCTCCCATTTTGTTGCACAAAATCTCCAGATTGTGACTTGTAAGATGCAAAGATTAAAAAAAAAAAAATTAGCCTTTTTTTTAAAATAAAGTTTGCTATGATGTGGTTCACATCTTACATTTCCTTATGTTTTCCTTCCTTCCCTTCTCCCACCCTCCCTCCCTGCCTCCCCTCTTCCTCCCCGCCCTTGTCTCTGCCTCTCCCTTTTTCCTTTTCCTTTCCCCCTCCCCTCCCTCCCTCCCTCCCTTCCTTCTTCCTGATGGGACTTTGCAGTGCTTCATACAACACACAGCTCTCCTATTTCTTTGGTTTGGAATTTGAATTTAAATGTACCTCCCAGGCCCATCTTTGAGCTCCCCAAGTATTCTCTCCATATTAAAGGGGGATTCACACCTAATAGAAATTCTCTTCTGAGTTAATTAGAACATGTCTAGGAATTTTTTAAAAGGAGAAACATTGGGGGCACCTGGGTGGCTCAGTTGGTTAAGCAGCCAACTCTTGGCTTCTGTTTGGGTCATGATCTTAGGGTCCTGGGATAGAGCCCAATGTCAGGCTCCACACTGGACTCCGAATCGTTTTGAGGATATTCTCTCTCCCTCTGCTGTCTGTCTGTCTGTCTGTCTCTCTCTCAGATAAATAAAATAAATCTTTAAGAAAATGTTGGAAAGGGCGCCTGGGTGGCTCAGTGGGTTAAGCCGCTGCCTTCGGCTCAGGTCATGATCTCAGGATCCTGGGATCGAGTCCCGCATCAGGCTCTCTGCTCAGCGGGAGCCTGCTTCCCTTCCTCTCTCTCTCTGCCTGCCTCTCTGCCTACTTGTGATCTCTTTATCAAATAAATAAATAAAACCTTAAAAAATTTTTTTAAAAATAAGAAATAAAAAAAAAAAAAAGAAAATGTTGGAAAGGAGAGAGCTTTTGAGAGAGAGAGGGAACCAGATGTGTCTCTGGAGAAGTTTGCTTGCAAACCTATCCGTCTCCTTCCACTGAGCACAGCACATCTAGAGGCTTCTGGAAAATGTTCTGGGCGAATGAGGGGGACATCCTAGAGGAGGAATCTCTTCCTGGTGGTATTACTTTCCTTGACAGATGGTGTATCTCTGATTTATCTATAAGGAATAAAAACTCTGTTATTCTTTTCTTTCTCTCCTTCTCTCCCTCCTTCTCTATTTCCTTCTCCCCATCCCCCCATTTTGTGAAAGGTAGGACAAAGCTGAGTGGCATGTAGCCGACATCATGTCTGTAGCCTGTGCTTGTTGGGAGGAGGCTGCCCCAGACCAGTGTCCTTTCTCTCTCTGGTTTTGTTTTGGCTCTATGTCGAGGTGGCTGTCAAATCTGGAAAGAACACTTGCTTCTAAAATAACCTGGAAAGTGTGCCCTAGTGCTGTTCAAGTGATTCCTTGTACATGCAGACTCAGGTCCAGACATTGAATCAGAGGTACCAGGAGAACCTTCGGGAACGTTTATGTCTTACAAGAAGTCTGAACCCCGTAGCTTGGGGTCCTGAAAACTGGGAATTATCCCCTCTTGTACTTTTTGAGACATCACTGTTTTCGTTATGAGTATAGGTGAGTATTGATTCTGAAGTGTGCTTCACCAGAAACTTTTCGAGGAAACTGATTTGCCAGGGGTAGGACGGGAAACAGGGGGCCAGTGCTGGTTATGCGGAGGAAAGCATTTTGCTCCATTTTGTTTTTTTCTTTTTTCCTGTAAGGGCTTCCAGGAGATTTAATATGAGCAGGGGCTTTGGGTATGCCCAAGGAGAAAAGGAGCTTTGGCTTGACCACATCTTCTGGGAACCAGCATTGGCCCTTGTCAATAACTGAAGTTTCAGAGATGGAAAGGCATTTTAACTTTCTGCACAACATTCTTTTCCTGATTGCTACAGGTTTTATCATGTGGGGGAGGGGGCTGAGTTTGGAATGGACAGAAAGAAGGGGTCAGGAACGGGGAGCTGGGAACTTTGGTGGCCGTATTACCACGGAGAGACGCAGACAGGAACAATCTGTGCTGTTTGTCACTGGAAAAGATTCAATTAGTTAAGACATTTGTGGCCAAATAAATTCACCATTTTTTTTTTCTAAAGATTTTATTTACTTATTTGAAAGAGAGAGAGTGTGCATGCATGAGTGGGGAGAGGACAGAGGTAGAAGGAAAGAATCTCACTCAGACTCCTTGCCGAGCATAGAGCCCAACACAGGGCTCGATCTCATGACTCTGAGTTCATGACCTGAGCTGAAGCCAAGAGTCAGGCACTTAAGTACCTGAGCCACCGAGGCACTCCTAAATTTACTCTTCTTCTTTACCTCATTGCTTTATTACCAGGAGTGTTGAAGAATGCATTAACTAGTGTGCAGTAGTTAAGAGGGAAAGGTTTCTCACAATGGCTTTAGAGTGGTTTTCCTTTTTCCCAAGTGGAGAAACTGGAGAAGTGAACAATGGAACTTGTTTTATAGAGATTCTCATAAGCCAAATGGCATTTGAGATGGGTTAAGAATAAATGCTTTTTACCAATCAAAACTAATAGTAAAGAAAGGCAATATGTATTATACAACACTATATATATTTATAATATATTGTAATATATAGTACTATATAATAATATAATAATATAATAATATATATAAGATATATATAAGATGTATGAGATATGAGATATCATAATATAGGTTATAATATAATAATAACAGAAAAATAGGTAAATAAGTATTCATTTTTCAAATTATCCCAAAGACAATCGAGGAATGGAGTTTCAGTTGTGTTTAGAATCTATTATTCAGTCTTAAAAATATGTCTTATTTCTTCCATTAATCTAGTTAGACTTCTGGTTTTTTCTTAATTTATTCATTTTTAAGATACTTAAAAGCCTGTCACTGATAGTCTCTTACACTGTGTTTGTTTTAATTGCCCAAAAAGTGATTTCTGAAATGCAGCTGAAACTTCCTTTATTATAACAGTATATCATGGAATATTACAGTCAGGTCATGTTCCATTAAAAAAAACTGCATCCCACATGAAACTTTATATGAAAAAGCTGCTTTTAGCCCAAGGATTGATGATGTCTTCTGACATCAGTATGAACCAAGAAGTTAAAGAGGAAAACCCTTGCAGGATGAGAATGGCCCCTTGTGTAACTACACGTGTTTCCAGACTTTCAGCACTCATTCTAGAAGGTATATGACTCGGGGTTCCCCTTCCCCTTCCCCTACCGTTGTCATTTTTGTACATACCATGGTAACAGGAATATACCCTTCTTCCTGCGTGGTCATTGTGACATCTAGGAAATTAAATTAGCATTGTAATGGTTTCTTTTTTGTAACCAGGTGTGAATCTGCTATTCTGAGCTCGGACATTTCTGACTTCCTCAATATAGAGCCTGATTTTGAATAAAGCCACTTCACGTTTCAAGTGGGGATAAACTATTTAGAATGCTTAAATGATCTGGATTCTAGTTTTCAAGTTTCTCATTTCAAAAGAGTTTTAGTTCGCTTTTTTTTTTTCTCTGATCAAAGCCAGTTTTTCGAGGAGGGAAGAGATAGATGGCATCTGAGAGTCTCACTTGTGCTATTGATTTCTAAAAACTATTTATGTAGCATCGCATGCAGGAGTGTGTGAAATGAGGAGCTACGTTTTTGAACGCTAACTTGCTTTCTTGACCTGCGGTCCATGATTCTAGTTATATTTTTAGGCGACCCTCTGAGAGGTCTGTGCTTTTTTGGGGCCTGACCATCAGAGATGCCTTATTTCCTGTTGATTTCCTTAAGTCGGAAGCATGTGACTTGGGATCAAGTTTCTTCAGCAGTTGTCAAAGTAGTCATAAAATATCCATGGGTGGTGCTGGGAAGCATCCTCCTGGCCTCTTGATTGAGCATGGTTTACTGGATAATTAGATTATTTCTTACTGCTCAAAGTTTCAGCTGTTGCTAAGTAAATTGTAAGCATTTCATCAATGGATTTGTAATTTGTGGTTGATGGTAATGTAATACTTTGTAAACCTAGACTTCCAGAGTCTGATTCATACGTACGGATATAGCCTTTTCAGACTCAGAAATGAGTCACAACTTTAAAACGGGCCCTTTCAAGTTATAAAAGTCAGCGGTTTGAAAGCATTCATCATGCACCTGGGACTTGGAAAGCATCAAGCCTCGGCATAGAGTTTGCCAAATAAATTGGTCATTAAAGTCTTATGGGAGAAAAGCCAATATTTAGTCCTGTTCTGTTTTCTCTTCATGCCTCCCTAGATAGATTTGGTGTTCTATGTTTGGTTTTGGGGGGTTTTTTGGGGTCTACCTCCAGAGAGAACAATGAGGATGATGATTTGTTGGCAAGATGCTTTGAGATCCTGGATTGAGGAGTGCAGTTGGAAAATACCAGCACTGATTATATTCACGCTAACAAAACCCAAAAGCCCAACAACAAAACACAAAACCAAAAACGTGAAGCTGAAAACAGCTCGGAAATCCAATCTCACGGATCTTATTGTGAATTTATCATAGCCCTCCCCATCCTGACATAGACACTGAGCTACAGAATTTATGGACTGTGGGTCCTGATTGTCTCCTAACTGGAAAATCTACCTGGGACGTTAGGGTGATGTATATGTGTTTCTGTGCAGCTTCCTCATGCATGTGAGTTTCAGAATCACTGTGCCAGATAAAAACAAAAAAACACAAAGTCTAAATGTAGCTGCCCTGACATGCATGCTATTTTGTGTTTAGGAAAATTAACACATCTCTTAGACACACGTGAGCCTCGACTGGCAAAAATTCAACTTTTCCCCACATGCCTGCGGAATTCTGTACGTTCCTTTTTCTTTTTGAAATTTCGCTCCTTTATTTTTAATGCACTCTTATTGCAAAACAGCATTAAAGTAACAAAGGAAATTGGAGACAAGAAAAGTGCCCTTCTGTGCAACAGAATGTACACATTTTGGGCTTGGACAAATCTGCCTTCTGGCCTAACATTAAATTTTATAACCTTCGTACCTATTCATGGGCTTACTTCATGTTATAATTGTTTATTTAGGGCATGAAGTGGGTTTTAGAATTGCATATCGGAGCTGGAGTTGGGGGTATAAAAGATAGGTGTTTGGCTGGACTCCCCCGGAAGAACTGGATGAACTATTTTCTCCTACTCTAACCAGCCAGCTGGTTAGAGTAATACCTAATCTTAACAGTGCTTCCTGACATCCCACGGAGGGGAATAGCAATCCTTGAACTCTCCCACTCTGCCATGTCCAGCCCCGTTTTGTCCCCGATTCAAAAGCCCATGGATTAGTAAATAGTCCAATCACTGCCAAATTCCTGGGGCAATTGGTAAAGGCCCCAGCCTTCAGAGACTTTCACTTAGCACGGTGGTGAGGTCAAAGCTGTTTTGAGAACATGGTCGTTAGTTAATAAACGCTGGTGAATAAATAAAGGAATTAGAGGGGAAAAAAAATCTCATGCAGAGTTTCACCATGATTTTTGGCTAACATGTAAGAAGAAAAGAGGATTTTTGTCATTCTTCTGTTTTATTAAATGATTGAGGTATAACTTCTATACCTATTTTAAGTGTGTATCTCAATTGTTACCTAGTAAATGTCGAGAACTATACCACCATCACTTCTGTTGAGTTTTTTCTTTTTTTTTTTTTTTTTTTAACAATTTTATTTATTTATTTGAGAGAGAGCATGAGCACAGGGAGGGGCTCAGGGAGAGGGAAAAGCAGACTCTCCACTGAGCAGGGAACCTGACCTGGGGGCTCCATCCCAGGACCTGGAGATTGCAACCTGAGCCAAAGGCAGATGCTTAACTGACTGAGCCACCCAGGCAACCCAACCTCTGTTGAGTTTTAAAAGCTTCATCACCCCCCAAAAGATCCCTTGTTGCCGGTGGCATGAACTCCCTGCTCTGTCCAGTCCCAGGCAACCACAACATGCCGTCTGTCTCCCTAGAATTGCTCTTCTGAGCATTCTATAGAAATGGAGTTGGATGACATCTACTTTTTTTCTTTGATCGTGCTTAAAGATTTTGATGTTCATTCCTGCTGTCCCATCTAGTTTGCCCCTTTTTATTGACAAATGGTATTCCATCGTAAGGCTCTGCCTTGGTTCATTTGCTCATTTCACCAGTTGGTAACACATTTAGAAGGTTTCCTGTTTGAGAGCAGTTATGAATAGAATCACTGTGAACTTTTGCACAGAAATCTCTGTAGAAACATGTTTTCGTTTTCTGGGGTAGACATGTAGGAGGGGGGCTGCCTAATCTTACATTCCCGCCTGAAATCAAGCCTCTGTGAGGGTTTCTCTTTTATTACACAGTGCTGACAACCCTGTCCCCCGTAGATACATACACACGTAGATACACATATATATACACATGTTTATTGATATAATCTTACTATCATTCTAGTAAGTGCACAGTGGTACCTCATTGTGGTTGTAACTTGCAGTTCTCCAGTGACCAATGGTGGCAAACACCTGTCCTGTGGTCATCAGTCATTTGTGTATATCTTCTTCGGCAAAAAGTCCATTTAAAGTGCTTGCCCATTTTCACACTGGGTCATTTGTCTTACTGTATCAATAAGCGTTTTTTTCTATGTTCTGATTACCAGGCCTTTCTCAGATGTGTGATTTGCAGATTTTTTCTGTGGCTTATCTTTTCGTTTATGTTCGCGTATTTTCTGAGCACCGTGTTTTCTGAAGCTGCGAATACTGGCCTTTCTCTAAAGCGGTCTTGTGTTGCCTCCCAAAGCCAGGGGATAAAAGCTAGGAACACATACCCAGGGGACTGTGATGAACTCTTTGAAGATACTTGGCTCCCTTGTTAAGTTTTTCTGCTTCCTGTGCTTCTCCTTGCTGCCTTTTGCTACCCGCAAGGTCTTGGTGTTTCTAGTATCGCTATTTGCTAGTTATAGGAAAGCAAGGAAGGAGTGAGAGAGGTTGTTTATGACACCTGAGTTGAAAAAATATCTGTCCAAGTCTTGCATCACTGTGATGACAGTAGTCAGTGTGAAAAATGAAGTCCAGAAAGTATCTGTCATTTTAGCACTTACACTGAAGGCATTCCTGACTCTGGTCTAATGGGGATATTTAAAATTCTTTTATTTTCCTCCCTTTAAAAAAAAAAAAGATTTTATTTATTTATTTGACAGACAGAGATCACAAGTAGGCAGAGAGGCAGGCAGAGAGAGGAGGAAGCAGGCTCCCTGCTGAGCAGAGAGCCTGATGCGGGGCTCGATCCCAGGACCCTGGGATCATGACCTGAGCCAAACCGCAAAGTCTTTAACCCACTGAGCCACCCAGGTGCTCCTATTTTCCTCCCTGTTAAGGGGGCAATTGGTTTTAAATGATCTACAGGTATCTTCATGACCAAGGGCAAATGTTTGTAACAGGTATGACCCCATTTTAGGAATTAGGTAGATTGTTACAAACTAAGCCTCCCTCCCTGACTCTGTATGACCTCACTGGTTTTTATGACAGTCCAGTGCCATCTCTTTGGAAGAGATGGGCTGCCTGACCAGATGACCATTGCTTGATCATTCTTCATAGTGCGCTCTGTATCACAGTGACAGCATACCATGGTCCAACTGACAGGAAAGTGGCAATTGTTATCTGACATTTCATTTTCCCCAGTAGCTCAGAGGCCAAGAGATTTTTTAGTAGCCACTCCTAATATCTATTCCTTGTCATAGACTTAATATTCTAGAAGCTTTCTGCGTTATGTAAAGAGCACCATTTTAGTTTACAGAATTGTATTGAGTAGTCTAACAAAGGAAGATGCAACTTAAAAATAAATGTTTGGGGGTGCCTGGGTGGCTCAGTGGGTTAAAGCCTCTGCCTTCAGCTCAGGTCAGGATCCCAGGAGCCTGGGATGGAGCCCTGCATCGGGCTCTCTGCTCAGCAGGGAGCCTGCTTCCTCCTCTCTCTGTGCCTGCCTCTCTGCCTACTTGTGATCTTTGTCTGTCAAATAAATAAAATCTTAAAAAAAAATATTTGCAGCCTTTGTGATATCTGGTGTCGGGGCTTTAGAACCTCTTAGGAAACCTCCATGTAAGACTCAGGGTCTGGTCTATAAAAGGAAAGCCACAAAGTAAGGCACAGTGTATTCAGATCAAGTTGAATTGGAAGAAAATACCTTTTGCCACCAATCTGAGTGAAAAGTTAAATTTTCTAACTTCGCCGATTTAAATAAATGGTCCCCAGTGTTTCACGTGATTGGGCGTTTTCAGTGATCATAAGCTCTCTGTTTTGGACAAAACCAAAGCCATGTTAGACGTCTGTGGAGAATCATCCCAAATCTCCACTTATATTATTTGGGGTGATTTTATGCTTTTGTCCCAGAAGGTATCACAAAATGAAACTGGCGATACAGAACGATCAGCTTTGATCCATAATTTTAATCTGGGTTCGTGGTGACCAGCCCTTAGAGATCTGGCTCAGTGTGTGTCTTTTCTGAAATGGGATGAGTGTTCTTAGATTTACTACTGTTACTTCTCTGGTCCAACAACAGTGCTTCCTAGCGGTCAGTAAGATGTTTTTGCTTTGGTTCTTTAAATAGGTTCTAAGAAGCTCAGGGCATCACTATGAAGTGAGAGGTCTCTCTGTCAGGATTTATATTCCTCTTTAAAGATTCTTAGTACTTTTATGGACTTAGAGCTTTCATTCCTCTTCCTGTCTACTGTTCACTTCCTGTGTCTTCTGGATTCCTGTTCCTTCCTACCAAGGTCATTGGCATGGATAGTGATTGGGCAGGTGTTTTGGGTAGGTATGCGGTTGTATGGTAAAAGGGATGAAGATGCCATGATACTCAGGCTCAATGTGGTCTTGGAGAAGAACCAGAAAGACTGTTAGAGGTCATTAGTCACTAGCATAATATGTTCAACACTTTCGTCTGATCCTGGTTAGGTGAGGGGTTAGATTTTCTCTTCTAATGTCGAGGTGTCCTTTGGGTGCCTATGGTATTCTCCATCCTCTACAAATGAGGGTACAGAAGCTGTGCTTAAACTAAACTCTGCAAGGATAAAGACCATGTCTAGTAACATCTTGATTCTGGTGGCTCAGAGTCCTTTAATACCCAGGTGTTAGGAGATTTTTTTCTTTTTAAGATTTTATTTATTTATTTATTAGAGAGAGAGAGAGCAAGAGAGCATGAGCAGAGGGAGAGTGACATGGAGAGGGAGAAGCACACTTCCCCACTGAGCAGGGAGCCCAATGTGGGACTTGAACTCAGGGCCCTGGGACCATGACCTGAACCGAAGGCAGACGCTTAACTGACTGAGCCACCCGGTGCCCCTCTTGTGGGATCTTACGAGTCTTCTAGTTCTGTCAGATCAAGAATAACCACGACTTCTGTCACTCCATGACAACTTATGAGGTAAACATTTCCACACAGATTTGTGCCCATCCGCCAGAACAACAGAGGGCTGATGGGTAATGCTTCAATGAGTGACTTCATGTAGTAAGTTTAACCCTATGAGAGACATAAAGGATACTTCCAGTGGGAATAATGTATGTTAAATGTGGAACAAATGCTTATGTCTTGATTTTGTTATCTTCTAGAAATGGGTTCTTTGGAAAGCAGTTAGAGTTTTACTGTTTAGTAAGTTAAAGTTTAATGAGGAGCTCTGTTAATTTAAAATTTCTTTGAAGCAGGGGCAAAAAGAGCACTTGTTGAATTTTTTTTCCTTTTAGTTGACATTGGTATGTAATGTTTCAGGTGTGCAAAAGCCTAGTTACCATTTGTCACCATACAGTTGACCCCCCCTTCACCCATTTTGCTCACCCCACAACCCCATCCCCCTTTTAACCATCAGTCTGTCCCTGTATTTACGAGTTTGTTTTTATCTTATTTTGTTTGTTCATTTGTTCTGTTTTTTCAAGATTCTACATATTAATGAAGTTATATGGTAATGATCTTTCTCCATTACTTAGCATAATACCCTCACGGCCCATCCATGCTGTTGCAGATGGCAATATTTCATTCTTGTTTATGGCTAAGTAATATTCCATTGCATAAATATACCACACCTTCTTTATCCATTCATCTGTTGATGAATACTTAGGTTGTTTCCATATCTGAGCTATTGTAAATAATAGGGGTGCATATATATTGTCAAATTAGTGTTTTCATGCTCTTCAAATAAAGATCTTGAAGTGGGATAGCTGCATCATATGTTAGATCTATTAATTTTTTGAGGATTCTCCATCTCATTTTCCAGATGGCTGCACCAATTTATATTCCTGCCAACAGTGTATGGGGGGTTCCCTTTATTCCACATGTTTTCTGACACGTATTTCTTGTCTTTTTGATGCTTGCCATTCTAATGGTAGTTTTGATGATCATTCCCCTAACAATTAGTGAAGTTGAACACCTTTTCATGTGCCTGTTGGCCATCTGTATGTTTATTCAGATCCTCTGATACTTTTTAATAAGCTTTTTAAATTATTGAGTTGTAGGAGTTCTTCATCTATTTTTGGATACTAACCTTTCCTTGGATATATGATTTACAAGTATCTTCTGTTCAGTAAGTTGCCTTTGGTTCTTGATGATGGTTTCCTCACTGTGCAGAAACTTGTGAGTTTGCTTCAGTCCCATTTATTTATTATTGCTTTTTGTTTCCCTTGCATTTGGAGGCAGATCCACAAACACATCACTAAGACAGATGTCAAGTGGCTTACTGCCTGTGTTTTCTAGGAATTTAATGTTATCAGGTCTTACACTTAAGTCTTTAATCCATGTTGAGTTAATTTTTGTGTATGGTATAAGGTAGTGGTCCAGTTTCATTCTTTTACATGTTCAGTTTTCCCAGCACCATTTATTGAACACACTCTCCTATCTCCTTTGTATATTCTTGGCTCTTTTGTCATAAATTAATTGGTCATATATGTGTAGGTTAATTTCTGGGCTCCCAGTTCTGTTTCATTGATCTTTGTGTCTGTTTTTAAGCCAAAACCTCACTGTTTTGATTACTGTAACTGTAGTATAGTTTGATATCAGGAAGCTTGATACTTCTAGCTTTGTTCTTCTTTCTCAAGATTGCTTTGGCTATATGGGATTCTTTGTGGTTCCATACCAGTTTTAGAATTATTTGTTTCAGTTCTCTGAAAGATGCCATTGGAACTTTAGTAAAGATTGTATTGACTTGTCAATTGCTTTGGGTTGTATAGACATTTTAACAATATTGGTTCTTTCATTTCATGAACATGGTATGTCTTTCCATTTATTTGTATCTTCAGTTTCTTTCATCGGTGTCTTAAAGTTCAGTGTATAGGCCTTTAATCACTGTACTTAAATTTATTCCTCAGTATTCTATTTTTTTTTTGATGTTATTGTAAATGGGATTGCTTTCTTAATTTCTTTTTCTGATTGTGTATTGTTAGTGTACAGAAATGTCACAGATTTCTGTTTATCGATGTTATGTCCTGCAACTTTGCTGAATTCATTTATTCTAACACTTTTCTGGTGGAGACTTCAGGGTTTCTCTAATAGTTTCCTGTTCTCAGCAAATAGTGGTAGTTTTACTTCTTCCTTTCCAGTTTCATGCCTTTTACTTCTTTTTCTTACCTTATTGCTGTGACTACTTGCTGAATTTTTGAAGACTGCAGGCATATTGGTCTTGGAAATCTGAAACCTTCGGAATGTGCTAGACTATAGGCAGAAGGCTTCACAGAAACATGGCAAGCATGCTACAGCACTGCTTGAAACCTTTTCATTGTTCAGCCTGGAAGTATTTATATTTACTCTGTTGGACCCCGTCATCTTCTGACAGAGTTTCTCAGTCTTTTATCTTGTGTTTTGCTTTGTGGGCTTTCAGCATCTGTGTGTTACAGTCACTGACTGGGATTTGCAATGGGAGGGCAGAGGGGACCCCATCCTGAGGCGGCATTTGTCTTAAAGCTCCACAGGGCAGAGAAATATGCAGATGATATGAGTGTCCCTAAAGCAGCATTCCATCTTTTCCTTCTCAGGACCTGCTCTTCTCAGATTGCTGCCATTGTCCCCTAGCCACTCAACTTAGGTCCTGCAGTGTGTTGAATGTGATGGGTACTTCCTGGAAATCTTATTAACAGTAATATGTAACCTAGCATTGCTCCTGCTGGAAATGCACACAGCAAGTGCTGCTCAGCATGGTCCGAAGAGCTTCAGAGAATCCCCGTGGCAGCCCTTTGAAAAAGAGCATCATGAGTTGCAAACCATTGGGTTTAACTTCCTTGTACAGTCATCCAAATCTAACAGAAGAATTTTTTTTTCAGGGCCCTTTATCCATTTTTACTTTTATTCAAGATTTTATCTGGCTTAGTCTTTGTCTTACCGTGTGCTTCTTATTGATCAGTTTTTGAAGAGACAAATATTAGGAAGAATTGAGGAAATTAAAATATTCTAAGTTGTTTAAGGCAAGGATTAACAATGTCCCATGAGCCAGATTTTTTTTTAATATAATTTTTTATTTTTTATAAACATATATTTTTATCCCCAGGGGTACAGGTCTGTGAATCACCAGGTTTACATACTTCACAGCACTCACCAAAGCACATACCCTCCCCAATGAGCCAGATTTGACCCACTTCTTGTTTTTTGAACATCCCATGAGCTAAGAACAATTTTTACCTTTCTAAATCATTTTGTGGAAGGGGAGAATACATGACAGAGATCATATGTGGTCGGCAAAGCCAAAAATATTTACTATGCAGCATTTTATGGAACAAGTTTTCCAACCCCAAAAGTAAAGTATCATTTTTGTCAAATTTGTTTTAAGCATAATATGATACTTAATATAAATTACAGAGACTTCTTCTAATTTTATTTTCAGGTTCAGACAATGAATTTGTTTTAAGCATAATGTGATACTTAATATAAATTACAGAGACTTCTTCTAATTTTATTTTCAGGTTCAGACAATGAATTTGTATTTGTCACAGCTTAAATGAGTTTTGTTTTAATTGCCATTATAACATATTCAGTGACTAAATATAAAATACTTCGGTGACCAAGGAGCAAACATTGACATTGGTTCAAGTGACAGGTATGAGTGTCATATGGATGTTAACGAGTGACCTAAGCTATATGGAGTAGTCCTAGCTAGATCCCAGTAGAATTCATATGCTAAACACAAACTACCTTATTTGTCCATCCAAACTGGACAGGAGCAAGATATGGAAGAAGGGCTCTGATCTATTGGAGGATCCTAGGTTCTGCCTTCCCTGACCTTGGGTAACATCAGTAGGAACACTGAGGCACTAAGAAATCTAATCTAGAGGCTGTGGATGAGCAGATCTTGGGATGGATTTAGAGCCCAAGCTTCCAAAATGTAGTCATTGAACACTGGCAGAATGACTTTCCTTTAACGAGGAAAATCATCTCACGTCTTCTTGCAGTGTTGTTCTCCACAGCACGTATGCTGAGCTGCAGGTAAACAATGGCTCCATGCTGATCAGGGTGAAACAGGCTTTATATCTGTTGTGTAATGGAGGATCGCAAAATACCATGATTGTCTTGGTCCTATGGTCTCTGCTCCCAAATGCAGTACTGTCCCTATCAAGTCGGTTTATGTTACTTAACATGGGAGGAGTTGACTGGCAAGACTTGAAAATAATTCCAATTTGCTTTTCTTACATACGTCTCTACTAAGTCCTTTCATGAGGTTTGCTTGCTGTGTCTCTTGAGCATCACTGCCTTTTCCGTCAACATAATGCTCATTCTTCAGAAGAGTAGAAAGGAAGAAGCTATAATTCGGCAAAGGTACCAGATACCTGGGACAATGTCATGATGGTGGCAACATTTTATATTAAGAAAGTATTCACACAACATGTTTTATAGGCGATCTAGAACCTCAGTGGTATTGTTGCCTGGTAAGACTTTCCTATGTTTGTCACATCACCACTCTCCCTCCTCCCTTCTTCATTCCGTCTATCCTTCATACTGCCTGTAGATCCATCTCCTTTTGGCTGAGGCTGCTGTGGCCCAGACGACTCTAGTTTCTTTGCAGTTTTCAAGCAAGGTAGAGAGGATGTTCTCTTTTCCTTCCCCAGTGTTTTGAATGGACACCTTTTTCAGACTTAACACAGGTGCGATGTGATTTAAAATTGCATTGTGTATCTTTCCCAAAACAAGTTCATTTTTTGAATGGTGAAGATTTCTGTACCTCCCCAGTACAACCTTTAGTTATCTGAACCACCTTCTAGTCTCTCTTGCACATAACCTTGGATGTTCTTGATTTAAGCACATATTACATTTCCTTTTTTTTTTTTTTTTAAGATTTTATTTATTTATTTGACAGACAGGGATCACAAGTAGGCAGAGAGGCAGGCAGAGAGGGAGAGGAAGAAGCAGGCTCCCTGCCAGGCAGAGAGCCCGATGTGGGGCTCGATCCCAGGACCCTGGGACCATGACCCAAGCCGAAGGCAGAGGCTTTAACCCACTGAGCCATCCAGGCGCCCTACATTTCCTTTTTATAGATTGTCTTTGTTGGGAAGGAAGAAACCCTGAGTTACGGTTACTAGCAAGCCAACATATTTAGGAGAAACTGTAAAAGGAAGAGAAGAAAGCCAACATGTGGGTTAAGCCTCATCAAGGTAGATTAAGTTTTAAAAGAACATATCTGTACTTTGCCCACTTGTATTCAAGTAAAGGTGCCTTTTCTTGGTATGTTCTGCAAGGAAGCACTGTCTTAGAACCACTCTTACGTTTCCCAGTTTTTCCTTGTTGGTATTTAGTCAATTGCATCCTGCTAAAATCACTGTAATCGTCAGTCTTTTATAAAATGACCACGAGGCACAAAAGGAAAATAGGACTCCATCAGAAAGAGAGCTTGGCCTTCTCTGGGTGGCATCTCCATGGTAAGGAGATGACTGGACTAACTTAAGCTTCCAAAAACCTGAAAAAAAGGCTGTGTGTGTACAAGTCTCTTCAGGACTAGAAATGGTTGGTCACTCAGAAATTTATATATCCAAGTGTATTACATATACTTACATAGTATATGAAAATTATGCATAAAATTAGGTTTGTAGGCTACATATTTTATATATGCACATTTTATACACACACACACACACACACACACATTTATTTACTTATTAAAAATTTGAGGGCACCTGGGTGGCTCAGTGGGTTAAAGCCTCTGCCTTCGGCTCAGGTCATGATTCCAGGGTTCTGGGATCAAGCACCGCATTGGGCTCTCTGCTCAGCAGGGAGCTTGCCTCCTCCTCTCTCTGCCTGCCTCTCTGCCTACTTGTAATCTCTGTCTGTCAAATAAATAAATAAAATCTTTAAAATAAAAAGATAAAAAAATAATTTGAGCGTTACCTTGTGAATACCCTTTGATTCAGGGCAAGGTCATTCATCACAGCCACAGTGGTGATGAGGCCAAGCCCAGGAGTCTGACCTGTTCAAACCTCAGTTGACTTTGAACACAGCCATAAGCTCTTCTCTCTGAGTAGACATGGGCCTGTAGGACAGATCATTGTCAGAGACTCCTAGTTAACCAGTACAAATCTGGCTGAAACTGCTCAGAAAAGCAAGTTCTAACAATGTCAGTTGGCCTTTTGCCAGGCAAATAATCAGTACTTTTATAGTCATGGCTGTCCATAGTTTTATGGGCCTCGGTGGTGGTTATTAGTTATTGGCTGGATATGGTCTTAGGAGGTGTAAGTTACCAGTCCTCTTCTGTGGCAAATAAAGTTACAACAGAGAAGCACTCAAGTCCCTGGGACCCAGCAAATGGCTCAGGCTGGTGTTCAATAACTTTATTAACTGTCGGTTGAGAGTCCCCTGAAGCAAAGTATCCGGGCTACCATACCCCATTTTCACTGAGCATGGTCTAACTGATTCAGGCCTGACTCCTGCACGGTAGGGCCGGCGGCTTCGATTTTCTCTGTGCGTAAAACCTGGAACAAGGCCAGCAATCAATCAATAGTTGTCCTTTAAGAGAATGAGTCTTTAATTCTGGAGGTTTGGCTAATTTTTCAGGTCCTTTCCCCAAATCCTCAGATTTTATTAGATTGGCACACAACTTCCCACCCACACATTACCCCTTTGCTCCCTAACCCCTGACAAAGGAAAAAAAAAAAGACAACAAACGACTCATATGAGTTTGAATAAGGAGACTAATAAAAATTTCTCTTCAGGGACTTGAGAAGTGTATTGTACGTTGTTTTCCACTCAGTAAGTCAGAGATGTCCGTATTTGTATTAAGATCTATTTTTGAAGGTACTTGCTTATTAAGAGAGAAAAAAAGCTACAGATGGATTTTGGGTCAGACAATAAGATGAGCTAGAAAATTTCTACCTGTTATCTCATTTACAAATATATATATTGGCATTCCTTTGTGGTTATGGGGAGTGGAAATATAGAAATGGCATAGTCTTTGCCCTCCAGGAATTTACAATATACAGTCCACCCATGAACAACACAGTTTGAACCGTTTAGGTTCACTTATACATGGATTTTGATAGAGTATACTACCATAAATGCATTTTCTCTTCCTTATGATTTGCTTAGTAACATATTCTTTTCCCTAGTTTACTTTATTGTAAGACTCTAGTATATAATACATATATAAAATAGGTGTTCATTGACCATTACCAGTAATGTTTGTGGTCAACTGTAAGCTATTAATAGTTAAGTTTTGGGGGAGTCCAAAGTCATCTGTGGATTTTTGATTGCAGAAACGAGGTGGGTCAGCACCCCTAAGCACTGAGTGGTTCCAGAGTCAGCTGTAGTCAGGTAAATTTGTAAGCAAACTCTATTACCAGAGAAAATACAGTAAGTACCATAGCTGAGGGACAAGGGCACAGATGATTAAATCGTAATTTCAAGACTTAGTGGAAGGCTTCCTAGAGAAGAAAACATTGGATTTGGGGCTTAGAATAAATAGAATTTCAGGAGGGCCCAAAGTGAGGCAGGCTAGTATTAAAGGGTTGGCATAAATAAGGGGTGTGGAGAAGGGACAGTGCAGGGCATGGTCAGGGGGCAGAGACGCAGCTCTTGAAGAATTTATGAAGAGCTGTTGTTGGAGATGAGCGCAGCTAGGGCTGCTGTCCAAGAGAATAAGGGTCTGGATGTCTGTCCATCTGTAGGTCTGTTCCCAAATGCTGCCTTCATGCCGTTCACATCCCCTATATTATTATTTTTTTTTTATTAAACTTGGATTCAATTGACACTTATTTTTCTTAAATACTTCCACCTGGAAAGGAACTTATAAACCTCTGTTACTTGCTCTAAATAAATCCAGCTAACCCGACCCGTTACTCAATTAGAATTGGACGCTGTTCCTTCACTGCGGCTCTGAGCTGTGCCTGTAGGCTTGTTAAGAAGGCAGATCAGCAAATGTCTAAGGGTAGATCCTGACCTCCTAGCACTAAAGGGATGCTTTTTCTTAGATCTCTTAGAAGGACCTTAAGAGGATCAAAATGAAAATAAATGACTTACTGAGGCACATGGTAGTTTTTAATCGAGAGACTCAGTGCTAACGATATTCATCCCAAGTTCCTCTTAAAACCGTAGCCCTGACAACTGCCTTTTCCCTGCATTTTGGGGAATTCTCCAAGGAGACACTGGAGAGGGCCTAAAGGGTCATAGGTATCTGAAAAACATAAAGGCCAGCCTCCCTTTGGAAAGAGAACCCTGGCCGCTCCGTTGTGATGGGCAGCTGGGAACAGGAAAACCAATGGAGAGGTCAGAGGGAAGGGACCAGACTAAGGGATGGATCTGTTAACCTGAAAAACAAAACTGCCAGTTTTACCAGCACCAATGGGTTTGTTTGAGAACTGCAGAAAATTGCAAACCGGGACAAGCGTGCTACTGCCAAACAGTAGGCGAATCCCTGGGATTCTCTTTTGTAAAGGCAAGTTGGGAAGGGCTGCTGTAAACAAAGCGTCCATTGGGTTAAACTGGAAGTTGGAAGTATGGTGGCTTCTCATTGGCTAAGATGTTATGGTCTCTCATTGACTGGGCTGTTGCTGGGGGGGAGGAAAACCTTTCTTCCTTCTGCCTGTTGCTGAAGTAGTAGGGGCTGCCATTGACCAGGAGTGTAGGGTGTGAGAGCTCCCCCTGCTGGCTCCCGGATTCCGTTTTAAATGAAGTTACCTTTTATTAATTTTCACAGATCCCTCCATGGGCCAGGTACTAAGGGAGTGATGAATGATGTATATGAAACAATAACTTGTGTGGATGTTATAGGGACTTACAGATACACTGAACACAGGAAGAGAGAGAGTTGAAGAGGGGGCAGTGAAGGTGCCAAAGAGTTGTTGAAAAAAGAGAATAAGGTCGTTAAGACAAGCTCAAGCACCACCTTCATCAAAAGACATGGGAAGAGGGGAAAATAGGTTAAGGCTCAAAGAAAGGGAATTTTTTTTTAAGATTTTTTTTTTTAAGTTATCTCTCCATCCATCATGGAGCTCAAACTCACAACCCCAAGATCAAGAGTTGCATACTCCACTTACTGAGCCAGCCAGGGAAAATGAGGGAGCCCTCATCACATGACCTTTGGTCTCTATGACATGGGAGATTAAACTCTGTATGGAGTGCAAGCTTGGTGAAGAAATGGCAATAAATTCAATAAATGAAAAATATTACAAACTATTCTGTTCAAAACCTTGGTATGAATAAGGAGCTTAACCATCATGCTTTTAAATTTTATGAACTCTGCAAAAATCTCAAGACATTGCAACCTCAGAGACACACAACTACTAAGGAGATGCCAGTAGGAGCTAATGTGCTCTGGTTCTTGCCCATCTCAAGAATTCCACGTTCCTAATTCTGCATGATCTACACCAACAAACTTAAAATGGGCATATCGCTGAGTCCTAGTCACAGGATTTGGGAAACTGGGAGGGACTTTCAAGGTTACCCTGTCCAACTATTAATTTTTGAATCCTGTCAACCATACAAAGGGTCCTTGAAGCCATACTTGGAACCTCAAAGGATGCCCTTACCAACTCCTGAAAAAAAACCTGTTCTGTCCTTGGACCAATTCCTGCTATTTTTAAACATGCTAAAATTCCTTCAGAGCACAATAAAAATTGTAGTGTCTTTACTGGCTGACTAAACCTGCATTTTTTGGTGACACGGCCCCCTCCCCTGGGCCAACCCT
The DNA here is from genome assembly GCF_964662115.1 of Mustela nivalis. Lineage (NCBI taxonomy): Eukaryota > Metazoa > Chordata > Mammalia > Carnivora > Mustelidae > Mustela > Mustela nivalis. Next base: position 34,458,146 of record NC_139022.1, read on the forward strand.
CCCTAGAAAAGAAGTGAGAATCACCTCGCAGCTTGGTTCGTGGCACCAGTGTTTACCTGATGGCTATTTGTGTCCTACCGCAGACCGCACGCTCTCGAAGGCAGGGGCATTTCTCTTTCCTGCATTCCTCATGTCCATCTGTCAACCACAAAGCAACAGCCTGCACCCTGCTGGGCTATACTCTGGGTCCTAGCTCCAAATGATGACAGGTGCCATTGTAGGGACTCCTCCACAGATGAGTCAGTGCACCTAGCCCAGGGCTGGGCACATGTAACCGCTCCAGAAATAGCTGACAAGCCAGGGGAAGGTGCTGGAGGATGTGTTGGAGGTCGATACACCATTTGGCTGCTGGTTGGACGGCATAGACACGAGGCTGCAGCCCTAGCTCAGGTCTCAGACCTGAGAGGTGAAGGGTTTGACAGGCATTCAAAACTGAACAAAATCGGGTGCCTGCCCCTGGCCCCCTGGGGACGTTGGAGCGCCACAGGGATGAGAAGGTGGGTAGAATGTGGATGGAAAGCAGCCCATGCTGACTGCCTTCTTCCCTCCTGCACCCTCCCTGAGACCCAGTAACCCTTCTAGCATGAGCTTTTTATCTGCCCAATGAGCACACAATTCCTGCCAAAGGTGGCCTTGACCCGCAGCACAGCTGATGTTCCAAGAAGAAAAACTCGCAGTTAAAGCATTAATTTTCAAAACCATTCAAGGGGACGGCTGATGTGGGGGCACACGTTTGACTCTGGGCAGGGTTGAACTTGCCCCCTCTCTCGTGGTAGGAATTTGGGGAAAATTGCTACTTGTGTTCCGCTCAGTGACCTGTCACAGTCCAGGAGCACTTGTCATCGTCTTTCTACCCCCTGCTGCTTACACTCTGGGGGCAGCTCAGAGAAACCAGCTCCAGGGCTTGATTATATATTTTTTTCCTCTAATGATAGCATCTGATCCGCCCCCCCCCCAAGTCCCATGGGTCACCTTTCTGCTGCAGTCCGCCTTCACTCTGCATTGTCCCCGTAGTGATAAATTCTGCTGGTTGCCTCCTTGGGGCATTATGTTGCTTTATTTTGCTTGGGAAGGAAACACATTTGCCGTCCTTTGAGAATGAGTCTTTGGTCTACTCCTTTAGCCTCTGCAGAAACCAGCAAATGGTTTTTGTTTCCTAAAAATAAGTGGGAAACAGAGATTTTCATGTTCTCCTCAGTCAAGATGAACTAGCTCCGAACTTTGGTTTGCAGGGAAAAAAAAGAGAGGGTAACATCCCCTTCGATATGCCCACGAAGCGATTGTATCTAACTGTATGCGAGCAGCCGTCTTTTCAGGTTTTGTGGTGCCGTAATTTCATGGAAAAGTCCAGATGTTAGGAAGAACAGAAAAATGAATAAAGCTTCCTTCCCAGACACTTGTAAATATCGAGGAGTCCTTTTTCATTAAATTAGCAACATGAAGTGTTTTTAAAAACATCAGTCTTGAATCGTGTCATCAGGTTAGAGCCCCATTGAGTATGATGTTTTTGCCTCTCCTTTACTGAAGTTTCCTGAATTAAAAAGGATGTCAGTATTTCTGTAAGAGTTTTACTGATCCATACTGCTGATAATACCTAAATATGCCTGTAGCTCCATGGAGGGAGTCTTTCCTGGGAACTTAGGTAAAGAGAAGATACACGTCAAAAATGGATCTGATTAATTTGTTTGGGAAATAATGTAGTTGGATTAATCAGTTCAGTGAGCTCTTGAGCTTTGCCCTCTGCAATGATTTGGAGGGTGTTGGTAGGTGATCTAGAGATGGGTCTTTAATACCGTAACCCAGATTTGGTTGATCTGTGTATACTATGGAGTCCGGTCTAGCAATGTGTAGCGTAATATGACATTATGGTAAAGAATAACAGTTCTCATGTTCTTGGGGAGGCTTGATGTAGTTAAACCACTAAGATATCAGCTCCATGAGAGAAAAATCTGAACTCTGCCTGGTGCCTCATTGTGCATATTTCCTCTTTGCTGAACTGCTCTAGAGAATAGATGTCCTTATCTCTTACATTCTCGAACAGGGAGATATCACTTTAAGGGGGCAAACATTGGTTCTTTGGGGGAGAGGTGAACAAATTTTACTCTTTGTGTATCACATTTAAATATCCATTAAGGACAAAATCAGATCTGTAGTATCCTCTGATATTAAAATATCATGAGGGGGATGGTGGTGGCTAAGTTAAAGGAAAAAAAGCTCCTTAGGAGGTTGGAAAGGAAAAAGTGCTGAGAAATGCAGTTATCCTCCTTCTCAGCTGGGGAGGCTGAGAAGGTCAAGGTAGCCAGACTTGGCTTACCTGTCAAGTGGTTACATGGGTGGCCCTTGTACTTTGCAAAGGCCACTGGAAGACCACTGCACTTTGCAAACTTGTTAATACACGATGTTCATAAAATGTAGCCAAATGTTGATGGAGGCCCTGGGGAGGCAGAGAGGGCTAGGCTCCAAATGTTTCTAAGCTGACCATTGAATTGTACAGATGAGTGCCCCTAATGGTGCCTGGGCTAACTTCACTTTACTTATTCTTATGAGAGACTGGGTGGATTTTTGGGAAAAAAAAATTTTTTTAAGGAATTCCAGGGATTCTAAAGATATGACATCATACATTGTAAGATCCAGGTACTCCCTTCTGACTTACGTTATTGGCATAGGTGAAATCCACATAGGCAGGACTTTGTACCCAGTGGCTTCTTTCCAGTGATTGGTTATTTCTCGGTGCTCGGGAGACACTTAATGCACTGAAACATTGAATTCTTACCACTTGAATTCCGGAGATCACGGCAGATACCTCTCCATGTTGCTCACTGATGACGGAGTTGGGGGTGACCTATCAGAACAGCATTGCCATCTCAGGTCCCTGATAGATATTTAACCAGAACCTCTGGGTCATGTTTACAGACAGCAAGGCCCCAGAACAGCACATCTCCTTGGTGACACTTGCTTGTCCCCAGAGCCTCACCACTGAGGCATTTTCCACTCCAGTCACATAAGGACACTCTGCCGCGACACCTTTGATGTTCCTGGCTTCTAATGCTCCAAGTGAAGCAAGGATTAGCAAGGGAATCACAGTTGGATTCAGCCTAATGAATGTAATGATTCAGCACAGGACATTTCTAGGATGTGAAAGGGAAAAAGAAAAAAAAAATGAGGGAGGGAGGGAGGCATCCCTGAAACAGAATGGATTTAAAATTCCAGAGCCCAGCCGGCTGGGTTTCAGAGAAGTGGCAAGGGGAAAACGTACTTACATTGCAGAGGGAATGTTGGAGGTTAAGTTCTTGTAAGAAACTTCAGTTTGGCGCAAGGAAGAGCACCTTGGCAGTTGGAGACATTCGACCTTGGAATCATTTATCAAGGGAAGGAAGGACCTGGCCTTCTCGAAGGTTCTTTGAGTAAAAGACTGATTTCTTATCTGTCCGGAGTGAAGGGGGGTAAGTCAGCCTGAGGAGTAATGTCGTTCCCCTTTATCCGCGGTTTGAGTTACCTGCGGTCAACTGAGGTCCCGAGGCTGATGAGCCTCCCTCCTGACATGTTGTCACAAGGTCACTAGCAGCTGAACTCTCCGTCACGCTGCCTGTGGTCATTGGCCTCACTTCATCTCCTCACACAGACTTTTTATCATCTCACATCATCCCAAGAAGAAGAAGGGTGGACACAGGAAAGGAAGATATTTTGAGAGAGACCACATTCATATAATTTTGGTCACAGTATGTTATCAAAATCGTTCTGTTTTATTATTAGTTTTTATTGCTCATCTCTTACTGTGCCTGGTTTATAAATTAAACTATCACTGGTATGTGTGCGTAGGAAATAATGTAGTTCGTTGAGGGTTCTGTACCGTCTGAGGTTTCAGCCATACCCTGGGGTTCTTGGAAGGTATCCCCTGCATGTAAGGGGGACTCCTCTAAATAAGCTTTGTTCCAATGAGTCTCTGATTTTTCTTTTCTTTTTTAAAAGATTTTATTTATTCTTACAACAGAGAGAGAGAGAGAGAACGAACATGTGCAAGGGGGTAGGGGCAGAGGGAGAAGCAGGCTCTTTCTGAGCAAGGCCCTGATGCGGGACTCTATCCCAGGACTCTGGGATCACAACCTGAGCCAAAGGCAGCTGCCTACTGGACTGAGCTGCCTGGGCAAGCAGTGTTTTTTGGTTTTTTGTTTTTTCAAGGCAACTTTCATATACTTACTTGAAGAAAAGCAGCAAAGTGGTTATAAGGACAGACCCTGAAGCTTAACTCCAGCCTCTACCGGCTGTGAGATCTTGTAGAACTTACCTGAACTTTTGTGTGCCTCTGTTTACTCCTCTGTAAAATGGGGGTAAAATAGTACCTATCTATAGGTATGTAGGTGTGGTGAGGTGTTAATAAGTTAATACTTTTTAAATATATTTATTAAAGATTTATGTATTTTATTTGAGAGAGACAGAGTACGAGCAGGGGAAGGGCAAAGAGCAAGGCAGAGAGAGACTCCCAAGCAGACCCCCCTCACTGAGCTCACAGCTAGATGTGGGACTTGATCCCAGGACGCCTAGATCATGATCTGAGCTGAAGTCACACATTTAACCAACTGAGCCACCCAGGCACCCCAAGAAGTTAATATTTAATAGGCCACATAAAGGTAATTTAAAATAAAATCTTTTAAAGACTTCATATGTAAAGGTTTTATGTCATCTTTATTTATTTATTTTATTTTTTAAAAAGATTTTATTTATTTATTTGACAGACAGAGATCACAAGTAGGCAGAGAGGCAGGCAGAGAGAGAGGGGAAGCAGGCCCCCCACTGAGCAGAGAGCCTGATGTGGGGCTTGATCCCAGGACCCTGAGATCATGACCTGAGCCAAAGGCAGGGGCTTAACCCACTGAGCGACACAGGTGTCCCTCAGTCATCTTTATTTAAAACCTGAAAAAGACTCTTATCATCAGGGCCTTTGAAGTTGTGTGTGTACATCACTATCTCCCATCCTGCAAGCACATCATTTAAATAAACTTTTGCATGTTTTCCAAGCATGTCATGTTTAGAGATTCAGGTGTTTGCAAGGTATGTTTGAATTATTATCAAGAGAACCCAAAGGAACCAGACCTGTCCCCCACCTTTGATGCTTTTGGCATCTCGACAGCTGTGGGTCGGATCGTGTGTGGGTCGTGTTACATTCGGTAACCTAGACCGGCAGCCTTTGAGGACACTGCTTTTCTGGAAGCTTTCTCAGGTGGTGCTGGCTGTTTTCACCGTGCTCTCAAGCTTCTCGTCCCTCACCCCTGTCCTCTCTCCCACTTCATCCCCTGCCCCCCACCATGGAGGCACCGTAACTTAGTGCTTCTCAGCCTTCCCCATGCAGCAAAGAGGAGTCTCCTGGAGATGCTAGTACAATGCGGCTTAGGTTCAGTGGGTCTGGCCCAGGGCCCGAGATTCCAGAAGCTTGTCTCATGGTCTCCCAGGTGACACTGATGCTTCTGCTCTAAGGGCTGTCAGAAGCATCCTGTGTGCCCATTCTGTCAGCTCTCTCTTCCAGACCATCTCCTGCGTCCTTCTGCTTCCGGCACCTCCCTGCCTCCACTGTTGCCCACGTCACCCCCATTTCTCATTCTTAAGGGAAAACAGTTGTAAAGAATTACTCCTGTGATTGCCTTCTTTAAGGTGGGCTCTGGTGGCTGCCTAAACTCTCTCTTTGGTCAGATTCTCCCGTAACACCCTTCCCAGCAGCCAGAGATCCTTTAAAAATATAAACAAGATCATAGAACTTTCCTCAACAGAACCACATGGAACCTCCTCCTCTTCCTCTCACTCATCACACGTGTCCCTTCCTCAGGGCCTTTGCACATCCCTTTGCCCTTCCACATTTTGAACAGGCTCTTCCCCATTACACTCAGCCCCTGTGTTAGATAGCCCCTCCTATGGAGATGGGTCCTGACAGTGTAATTTGAAATGGCTCCCTGTCCCTTTTCAGAGGCATCACTTCCTCTACTCTGTTTTCTCTCATGGCACTTATTACCTGATATTTTCTGTAACAAAGTACGCACAGTGCTTTCTGTGTCCCGGGTGATGTTGTAAGTGCATTACAAATACTGATTCATTCACTTAGGAGACCTAGAGGGTAGCTCTATTATTATTCCCATTTAACAGATGAAGAAACTGAGGCCCCAAGAGGTTAAGTGACTTTTTGAGATCACACAGCTTACACATTGGGACCAGAATGTGCGCTCAGTTATGTAGCTTCAGAATTTGTGTCCTAAGCCACTATGCTTTTCTGTCCTCCACTCTGCGTGAAGTAAATATGTTTTTAGAAATATTGTGTAATATATAAATACGTGTTTGTTGTTAACCATCCCTCCTGACTAGAATGTAAACTCCATGTGGGCAGACTTGAGTTCTTCTAGTTAGGGCTGTATTCTCAGCACTGAAAACCCTGCTTGACTCACTGGAGCTATTCCAGAACATTTACGGAAGGAATGAACTTTAAAACTTTAAATCTCTTGTCTAGAGAGATCTATGTAAAGCCCACTGTTTTCATGACAGTCTGAACGGGCCGTTTTTTTTTTTGTTTTTTTTTTTACATGAGAAGAGTATATGTTACTCAGGTTGTAAATTTTTAATCTCTTTCACAATACATATTTAAAACCTAGTTTTCCAGGGCGTCTGGGTGGCTCAGTGGGTTAAAGCCTCTGCCTTCAGCTCAGATCATGACTCAGATCATGATCCCAGGGTCCTGGGATCGAGCCCCACATCGGGCTCTCTGCTCAGCGGGGAGCCTGCTTCCCACCACCCCTTCCTCCTGCCTCTCTGCCTACTTGTGATCTCTGTGTGTCAAATAAATAAATAAAACCTTAAAAAAAAAAAAAACAGAAAAAAAAAACCCAAACCCTAGTATCCCTTAAGAACTGAAGCTCAACTTTACAAATCTTTTTTTTTTAATCAAATCTTAATGTACTAGTGATAAATATATAAAATAAAAAAAAGTAAAATAGAAAACAAGCAGTTTTCCTGTTTCTCTTCTCAATGGTTGATTAATTCAAGTTGATCAGGCTAAATTGGTAAAACAATAGCTCTCATTTATAACCTTGGCTGAAGTTCCCTTCAATCTTGTTAAGATCTGTCCTGCTTTAATGCATTCATTTTTCTGTTTGGCATTTCCAATGCTTGATAGGAAACATGACACAAACAAGCTGAACTTGTCCAACAGTTCAGCTATTCTTATTAGTCTAATCAACCAAAGTTCTAGCAAATCACATTCACTTAAAACATACTAATACCGCTTTATACACTTTAACCAATTATTGTGTAACTCTTAGCATGAAGTCACAACTCTAGCAGAAATAATAGGTTATTCTTAAATTTAACCAGAAACATAACTAATATGAAAGGGTTGACGTATGGCATTATTTGAATTAAATTTAAATTTGAATTAAATTTAATTATTGAATTAAATTTTAAGCCTAGATAGGGTTCAGACATTCAGCCAGCCTTTAGGAGAGATCTTTCCTTCCAGGAGTCTGGAGTACTAACCTTCCTGTTCACTGAGGTTGGATGTGGGGCATAGAGCAGGTGCTAACCTGAATGGTGGTTCTCCCTCACTTACTGCTTTAGCAATATTTTTCCACTTTGAGACTTGATTGCAACAGTTTCCCTGAATGCATGATTGAATTCTGCATCCTTTCCCGTTGGCTTGGCTCATTCCCTTGAGTCATGGCGATGAGTGACGGTCAACGTTCATTGCACTGTGTGCATTTCAGGTGATTGATTTTTTTTTTTAAAGTTATAGCTTTATTGAGATATAATTCACATGTTTCATTCCTTTGTTCCTTTAGGTGGCCCAGTAACATTCCATTGTACGAATCTACTGCATTTTAAATTTCCATTAGTTGATGGGCATTTGGGATGTTTCCACCTTTCGTCTATGATGAATAATGAATGCTGCCCTGAACATTCATGTCTAGGTTTTAGTGTGGACATACGTTTTCTGTTGTTTCGGGTGTATTCTTGGGAGCAGAATTGCTGGATCGTGCGTTCATGCCATGTTTAACCATTTTGAGGAGCTATCAGATAGTTTTCCAATGTGGCTGTGCCATTTTACTACCAGGAATGTGTAAGGTTCCAGTTTCATTGCATCATCACCAACTCTCACTATCTGACTTTTCCTTTTTTTTTTTTTTTTTAAATCTTTGGTGCAAAAGATGTTTTCTAAAAAACAACTTTAGTTTATTTTTTTTTTCAGTGTTCCAGGATTCATTGTTTATGCTTCACACCCAGTGCTCCACGCAATCTGTGCCGTCCTTAGTACCCATCACCAGGCTCACCCAATCCCCCACCTCCCTCCCCTCCAAAAGCCTCAGTTTGTTTTTCAGAGTCCATAGTCTCTCATGGTTTGTCTCCCCCTCCAGTTTTCCCCAACTCACTTTTCTCCCATCTCCCAATGCCCTCCATATTATTCCTTGTGCTCCACAAGTAAGTGAAACCATATGATAACTGACTCTCTCTGCTTGACTTATTTCACTCAGCATAATCTCCTCCAGTCCTGTCCATGTTGCTACAAAAGTTGGGTATTCATCCTTTCTGATGGAGGCATAATACTCCATAGTATATATGGACCACATCTTCTTTATCCATTCATCTGTTGAAGGACATCTTGGTTCTTCCCACAGTTTGGCGACTGTGGCCATTGCTGATATGAACATTGGGGTACAGATGGCCCTTCTTTTCACTACATCTGTATCTTTGGGGTGAATACTGAGTAGTGCCATTGCAGGGTCAGAGGGTAGCTCCATTTTTAATTTCTTAAGGAATCTCCACACTGTTTTCCAAAGTGGCTGCACCAACTTGCACTCCTACCAACAGTGTAAGAGGGTTCCCCTTTCTCCACATCCTCTCCAACACTTGTTTACCGTCTTATTAATTTTGTCCATTCTAACTGGTGTAAGGTGGTATCTCAATGTGGTTTTGATTAGAATCTCCCTGAAGGCTAATGATGATGAAAATTTTTCATGTGTCTGTTAGCCATTTGTATGCCTTTTTTGGAGAAGTGTCTGTTCATGTCTTCTGCCCATTTTATGAAGTAATTATCTGTTTTTTGAGTGTGGAGTTTGAGGAGTTCTTTATAGATCTTGGATATCAGCCCCTTTTCTGTATTGTCATTTGTGAATATCTTCTCCCATTCCATGGGTTGCCTCTTTGTTTTGTTGACTGTTTCCTTTGCTGTGCAGAAGCTTTTGATCTTGATGAAGTCCCAAAAGTTCATTTTTGCTTTCGTTTCCTTTGCCTTTGGAGACATGCCTTGAAAGAAGTTGCTATGGCTGTTGTCAAAAGTTACTGCCTATGTTCTCCTCTAGGATTTTGATAGATTCCTGGCTTATGTTGAGGTCTTTTATCCATTTCGAGTTTATCCTTGTGTATGGTGTAAGAGAATGGTCGAGTTTCATTCTTCTATACATAGCTGTCCAATTTTCCCAGCACCATTTATTGCAGAGACTGTCTTTTTTTCCACTGTATATTTTCTCCTGCTTTGTCGAAGATTATTTGACCATAGAGTCGCAGTTCTATAGCTGGGCTCTCTACTCTGTTCCTCTGGTCTATGTGTCTGTTTTTGTGCCAGTACAATGCTGTCTTGATGATCACAGCTTTGTAGCAAAGCTTGAAATCAGGCAGCATGATGCCCCAGTTTTATTTTTCTTTTTCAACATTTCCTTAGCAATTCGGGGTCTCTTCCAGTTTCATACAAATTTTAGGATTATTTGTTCCAGCTCTTAGAAAAATGCTGGTGGAATATTGATCAGGATGACATTGAAAGTATAGATTGCTCTAGGCAGTATAGACATTTTAACAATGTTTATTCTTCTGATCCATGAGCATGGAATGCTCTTCCATCTTTTTGTGTCTTCTTTAATTTTTTTCTTAAGTGTTCTGTGGTTCCTCGAGTACAGATCCTTTACCTCTTTGTTTAGGTTTATTCCCAGGTATTTTATGGTTCTTAGTGCTATAGTAAATGGAACCGGTTCTCTAATTTCCCTTTCTATATTTTCATTGTTAATATATAAGAAAGCAACTGATTTCTGTACATTGACTTTGTATCCTGTCACATTACTGAATTGCTGTATGAGTTCAAGCAGTTTGGGGGTGAAGTCTTTTGGGTCTTCCATATAAAGTATCATGTCATTTGTGAAGAGAGAGAGTTTAACTTCTTTGCCAGTTTGAATACCTTTTATTTCTTTTTGTTGTCTGGTTGTTGTTGCTTGGACTTCTAGTACTATGTTGAACAACAGTGGTGAGAGTGGACATCTTTGTCGTGTTCCCAATCTCAAAGGGAAGGCTCTCAGATTTTCCCATTTGAGAATGGTATTCACTGTGGGTTTTTCATAGATAGATTTTATGAAGTTGAGGAATGTTCCCTCTATCCATATACTTTGAAGTGTTTTAATCAGGAATGGATGGTGTATCTTGTCAAATGCTTTTTCTGCATCAATTGAGAGGACCATGTGGCTCTTCTCTCTTCTCTTACTTATTTGTTCTATCACACTGATTGATTTGCGAATGTTGAACTACACTTGCATCCCAGGGATAAATCCCACCTGGTCATGGTAGATAATCCTTTTAATGTACTGTTAGATCCTATTAGCTAGGATCTTGTTAGGAATTTTGACATCCATATTCATCAGGGATATTGGTCTGAAATTCTCCTTTTTAATGGGGTCTTTGCCTGGTTTGGGGATCAGGGTAATGAAAGAGTCTGGAAGTTTTCCTTCTGTTTCTATTCTTTTTAATAGAAAGCTTCAGGAGAATAGGTATGATTTCTTCTTTGAAAGTTTGGTAGAATTCCCCAGGGAATCCATCAGGTCCTAGGCTCTTGGTTTTGGGGAAGTTTTTGGTCACTGCTTCAATCTCATTGCTAGATATTGGTTTACTCAGGTTGTTAATTTCTTTCTGTTTCAGTCTTGGAAGTTTATAGGTTTCCAGGAATACATCCATTTCTTCTAGATTGCTTAACTTATTGGCATACAACTGTTGATAATAATTTCTGATGATTGTTTCTATTTCTTTGGTGTTAGTCATGTTCTCTCCCCTTTCATACATAATTTTATTAATTTGGGTCCTCTCTCTTTTCTTTTGGATTAGTTTGGCCAGGGGTTTATTGATCTTATTGATTCTTTCAAAAAACCAACTTTTTGTTTCATTGATATGTTCTACTGTGTCTGTAGTTTCTATCTCATTGATCTCTGCTCTAATCTGGATTATTTCCCTTCTTGTGCATGGGACTGGCTTAATTTGTTGTTGATTTTCCAGTTCATTCAGGTGTAAAGAGAGCTGGTGTATTCTGGATTTTTCAATTTTTTTGAATGAGGCTTGGATGACTATGCATTTCCCCCCTAGGACTGCCTTTGCCATATCCCATTGGTTTTGAACCAATATGTCTGCATTCTCATTGGTTTTCATGAATTGTTTAAGTTCTTCTTTGATTTCCTGGTTGATCTAAACATTTTTGAGCAGGATTCTCTTTAACTTCCAAGTGTTTGAATTCCTTTCAAACTTTTTCTTGTGGTTGAGTTCCAGTTTCAAACCATTGTGATTGGAGAATATGCAGGGAATAATCTCAATCTTTTGGTATCCGTTGAGCCCTGATTTGTAACCCAGTATATGGTCTGTCTGGAGAAAGTTCCATGTGTGCTCAAAAAGAATGAGTATTCTGCTGTTTCAGGGTGGAATGTTCTGTATATATCTATGAGGTACATCTGTTCCAATGTGTCATTCAATGCTCTTGTTTCTTTATTGATTTTCTGCTTGGATGATCTATTACTGAGAGTGGCATGTTAAGATGCCCCGTTATCTGACTTTTTGATGCTAGCCATCATACTGGATGTGACATGATGTCTCTTTGTGGTTCTTATTTGCATTTTCCCAGAGATCAGCAATGATGTGCATTTTTTATGTGCTTATTGTCCATTTGTATATATTCTTTGGAGAAATGTCTGTTCAGGTCCTTTCCCCATATTTTAGTTAGGTTATTCTTTTTAATTATCATGTTGCAAGGGTTCTTTATATATTCTAGATATCTAGAAAATATTTTAGATATTCCTTTATCAGATATATGATATGCAAATATATTCTCTCTATATAGGTTGTATCTTCATTTTCTTGATTGTGTGCTTGGAAGCACAGAAGTGTTAAAATAAAGCTCAATGTATTTTTTGGTATGTTGTATTTTTTCTTTTGTTGCTCATGCTTTTGGTGTCATACCTAAAAGTCCATTACTAAACTTGATGTCATGTAGATCTACCTCTAAAATTTCTTCTGAGAATTATATTAGATGTAGTTTATACATGTAGATCTTTCATGCACTTCATGTTAATTTTTATATGTAGTGTGAGATAAAGTCCAGATTTATTCTTATGTATATGACTGTTGAGTTGTCCCAGCACCATTTGTCGAAAGACTATTCTTTACTCCTTTGGATGGTTTTGGTATGCTTGTTAAAAATAAGTTGACCACATATCTATAGGCTTATTTCTGGACACTCCCTTTCTATTCCATTTATCTCTGTGTCTGTTCTTATTCTAGTTCCACTTTGTCTTGACTATTACTTTGTATTAAGTTTGAAAATTGGGGTATATGCATCCACAACTTTGTTCTTCTTGTTCAGGATTATTTGGGCTATTTCAGGTCCTTTTCAATCTTATAGAGTTTTAGGATCAGCTTTTCACTGTCTATAAAGATAGCATCTAGGATTCTGATAAGGATTGCATTGAATCTGTAATCCATCTGGGGAGTCTTTCCATATTAATAATATGCAGTCTTCTGATCCATGAACATGGTATGTCTTTCCATTAATTTAAGTCTCCCTGGATTTCTTTTAAGAATGTTTTATGCTTTTCAGAGTATGTTTTGCACTCCTGTTCTTGAATTTATTCCTAAATACTTTATCCTTTTTTAATATATTTTAAATAGGGAATTAGTTTTGAATTTCAGTTTTAGGTTTTTACAAGTATACAATAGTTTTGTGTATATAGATTTGTATATATTCAACCCTGACACCTTGCTGAATTTATTAGTTCTAAAACTTTTAGTGAATGCCTTAGGTTTTTATATGTACAAGATCATGCTATCTGTGAATAGAGGTAGTTTAACGTCTTCCTTTCCAAATGAATGCCTTTTATTTCTTGTTTTGCCTAATTGCCATGCTAGAATGTCTCCTACACTGTTTAAATGGTGAGAGTGGACACCTGTGTTTTGGTCCTACTGCAGTCTTTAATCATTAAGTATGATGTTAGCTGTACAGGTTTCATAGATGGCCTTACTTTCTTAGTTTGTGAAATATGTTTTATCATGAAAGCATGTTGGATTTTGTCAAATATTTTCTCTGTGTCTATTGAGATGATCTTGTGACTTTGTTTTTCTGTCATTATGGTATATTACAGTAATTGAATTTTGAATGTTAAGCCAACCTTGTGTTTCTGGGATAAATTCCACCTGGTCATGTTGTATAATCCTTTTACTATATAATTGGATTTGGTTTGCTAGTATTTTTTTTTTGAGAATTTTTGTGTTCATATTTATAATATATATTGGTCTGTAGTTTTTTCTCATGATGCCTTTGGTTGGGGTATCAGGTAAATAGTAGCTAATAGAATGAGTTAGGATGTGTTTCCCCTGATCTTTTTTGGAAGTTTTGTGAAGAATTTGTTATTAATTCTTCTTCAAGTGTCTAGTAGAATTCATTAATGTCTTTTTAGGCCTCTTCTCTAACTTTCTGTCCCATCCTGCTGTTTTTTAAATTATATGCTGAATGTTGAATATTGAAATATTTGTAGTCATTTGAACTAAGCTTTAAAAACATCGTAGCATTTTAAAAAAATTTTTCTAAATTTATTTTCAGTGTAACAGTATTCATTGTTTTTGCACCACACCCAGTGCTCCATGGAATCAGTGCCATCTCCAATACCCACCACCTGGTTCCCCCAACTTCCCACCCCCCACCCCTTCAAAACCCTCAGATTGTTTTTCAGAGTCCATAGTCTCTCATGGTTCACCTCTCCTTCCAATTTCCCTCAACTCCCTTCTCCTCTCTAACTCCCATTGTCCTCCATGCTATTTGTTATGCTCCACAAATAAGTGAAACCATATGGTAATAAGGAAGATGTGGTCCATATACACTACGGAGTGTTATGCCTCCATCAGAAAGGATGAATACCCAAATTTTGTAACAATATGGACGGGACTGGAAGAGATTATGCTGAGTGAAATAAGTCAAGCAGAGAGTCAATTATCATGGTAGCATTTTTTTGTTGCTGTTGTGAGATGAAGGAAAGCACCCAAATGAGAATGTTTTCAGATTTGTGTATTGAATAGTTTCGTAAAGTGAAGAGAGGAAAATAACCTGGATGTTCATATCACATCAAGTTTGGTAGGACACATTTTGAGGTGATAGTTTTACCTTTCCAGTCTTTTTTTTTTTTTTTCATCCATTTTTAGGCAGGTTATGCAATGAAAATACTGACTCTTCCTATAGGTCAAAGCATTAGAAGTTTCTCAGAGGAAAAGAAAGTGTCACATTTCTTGGACACGTGCTTATTGTGGGATTGGAAACCTTTCAGTGATTCCCTCCAGATGTTGTCTGCCACCCTACAGATCCTGAAGTCATCTCTGTCCTGCCACTAGACAGACCATTTTTTTCTTCCTCATTCCCTTCTTATTCTGACCTTTTCCTGGAGCAAACTTAGCCAGGACCTTCCTCTGCATTCTAGCCTGCCAAGTCTTTGTGCTTACAAAGTACTTTAGGAATCTTGACATTTCTTTGAAATATTTTCCAATCAACAAGAACAAAAACAGTTGACATGTGGGTGCCATGGGAAGGCCCAGACTGCCAGGGAGAAAGAAGAGAAGGGGGAAGTGTGAAATAGAGCCGGGTGGAGGATGGTGGGATTGGCCAATGCGAGGGCTGTCCAGTGGGTGGGGTAGTGGATCACAGAGGCCAACACAGCCTACGTGGCTACTCAGGTATTCTGGCTTCTAAATTACCACCAGACCCATCCTGCTCTTGTTTAAGTCTGAATAACGCTCATGTTGGTCTTGGGGTTTAAAGAATCTACTCTCTGAAGCTCCTTTACTCTAATGGGTGATAAGAAACAACTCTAGAAGAATAATCATCCTATGCATTGATGTCTTCTGGAATCTTTCCTTGCAGCTTTCAGGAAATGGGGTCTTCCCAGATAAAGGAAGTCTCTGTCTTGAAAATTATTTGAAGATTGGTTTAAAATGCTCAGGGATAACCTTATTCATAAGGTGGGGAGTGAACTCAATGACCTGTGGGCCTTTGGACACTTGCACATTTTATTCTCTTTAATCTTTTAACGATGGCTTGTGGCCTACTTAGCATCGCATCATGGCAGAGTGGATCGGTCATAGGCATGTATAGATAAATTAGTAGCATTAATTTAGAAGTGCTATTTCAGACCTAAATTTCATACGCCTCTGTTTCTTGTGAAATTGCAACTCATCTATAATGGGCATCTGCTTTTATGTGAAAGGGCAAAATGTACATGAGAAGATAAAACAGTGCTAATGTAATACCTCAGGCCTAATTCTGTCACAGGTTAGGAATAAACCATACACACATTTCAATTCATGTAAGGGCTGGTCAATGAGGATTCTCTCTTCCTCTGTTTCTTTATATCTTTCATATGTATTCAATGAAAAGATAATAGCTCCTTGATCTGTATTCAGTCTCAGTGTTACAGAGTAATTTTGTTAGACTGTGGTTTTTCGTTTTTTTCTACCTTGGTTTTATGGGGGATTTTCTCATTAGGGTAATGAAAGTATGCATTTTAATAACACATATAAAAAGTAATAAATGCTTTAAAGGGACAGGCCTTAAATGAATCTACTTCATCCTTTAAAGGAAAATAATAGTTCTTTTGGATATATTTGTAATATGTTATTATACTCACAGAATAGCTGCTGTCTTCTGGAGTACAATTCTAATTATGTTTCTTGAACCTACTACATACTAGTTTTGAGCACTTTAGAAAGCCATGTTTCAATGTAACTTAATTTTTCATCTACGGAAATAGCACCTATTTATTATAAAAGTATTTTTAAAACACAGGTGACATTATTTTACAAGGGCACCAAAAATAATTTGCCCCAGCTATGCTCAATGTTTAATACTACTGTCTTTCCTAATTTTTTTTTCTTCCTAAATTTTTAAAAAAAGATTTATTTCTCTTAGTTGGCTTTTAATTTCTCAAGACTCTGTAGCTGAGACAGACTTAGAGCCCCCAGGGAGGTCCTGAGGGGGCACTGGCCTGGGCACAAGCTTCCCCCACCAACTTCATATCTAGCCTCGCTCTCCTCTTACTGCTCCAAAGACCACCAGCAGAACCTGCTTTGGGCTCTTCAGATACTCAGGACTTAGCTAGCCTCACGGCCGTGGAGTATCATGTTTCCTCTTACCAGAATATTTCCTCTTCCAGTGTGCCTGCCTCCCTGCCTGCCTGCCTTCCTTTCTCTCTTGCTCTCTCTTTCTCCCTCTCTCTCTTTCTCTAGTCTGTTTTCTCTTCCTTCCTTCCTTTCCTCTCTGTTTCTCAATGCTTCTCTCTCTCCCTCTTTTCTCTCACCCCTTCCTTCCCTTTCTTCTTTTTCTTTCTCTCTCTTTCTCCCTCTCTCTCCCTCTTTCTCTCTCTTTCTCTTTTCTCTCTTTCCTTCCTTCCTTCCTCTCTGTTTCTCTCTTCTCCCTCTCTCCTTTTCTCTCTCTCTTTCTCTCACCCTGGTTGCCCAGCTTGTCACACTCGGCAATTCATACCATCCTTTTTAGTCCCTATTAGTTTTATTAGTTCCCCTCTTCCGGGGGGGGGGGCAGTCACTTCTATTAAGTATATAGGTTTTGAGATCTGCCTGTCTTTGAAAGACGGGAAGTGTTTTCTGGGGGCGCATGTGCTTCTGAGTTCCATTCATGGCATCGGATAATAAAACTCATTCAGTTTCTTTTTCCGTTTCAACACCATTTGGGGAGCCCTGTGGGTTGCTCTCTGCGAACCAGGCTTGTCCATCTTAACACCGTGCAGCCTGGTGCAGGTTTAGCGTGCTTCGTCTTTTCTCGCAGGGGTGGACACCTGAGCCATGCTGTGAGGAGCAGCCCCACAGGTGGTCTTTCATCCAGCTCTTCACAAATTAATCCCGCCTCCTTGTTTCAAGCCCAGCCTTCATGTCACTTCCTCAAAGTCACATTGTTTGGCCCTTATGACCACTGTCCTTCCATTCCCTCTCTAAATTAGGCCCCATGGTGGGCTCCTGCGACATTTCTTGAAAACACTTGTGATAGTTTGCATCCGTGTCCGGATGATGGTGCCTCCCACTGGACCATGAGATTTTTCATTTATGGCGACCTCACCATCGTTAACCTCACTGCTTAACACAATGCCTGTTCCTCACTTGGGGCTCCTTCTATCTATAGGATTGGACCTTTTTGACATGATAATACTGCAGTCAGTTGTCTGTAGAAGCATTTTTATATTTGATAGACTGTCTTTTAGTGTAGTCTCAGGTTCACAGCCAAATGGAGCAGGAATAGAGAGAATTCCCACAGAGCCCTGCATCTCCTTACCCCTGAACGACCTCCCTCGCCATCAACACCCAGAACCAATGTGGTCCTCCTGTTAGCCTGTTATGGGTGATGTCCCAACACTGACAGGTTGTCAATAAGCAGAATCCGTAGCTGGCATTAGGGTTCCGTCTTGTCCGTTCTGTGAGTTTCCGCAAATGTGTAATGACCCTGATGTATCACTACAGCACCATATGGAGTAGTTTCACTGCCCTAAAACGCCCCTCTGCATCACCAACTTACCATCCCTTCCTCCTCAAGGAACCCTTTGGCAACCGTTGATCTTTTAACTGCCTGCATGGTT
Source organism: Mustela nivalis (assembly GCF_964662115.1). Taxonomy (NCBI): domain Eukaryota; kingdom Metazoa; phylum Chordata; class Mammalia; order Carnivora; family Mustelidae; genus Mustela; species Mustela nivalis. Next base: position 34,476,040 of record NC_139022.1, read on the forward strand.
TTGCCTCTTCTAGAATGTCACAGAGCTGGAATCATACGTCCTGTCGTCTTTTCAGACTGTCTTATTATTTCCGACTGCCTAAATACTTGGTATGTGTTTAAATTTTCTCCATGTCTTTCTGCAGCTTGATACCTTACTTCTTTTTTAGCAGTGAATAATATTCCACTGTCCCCCATTATGCTTATCCCTTCCCTGATTAAAGGACATCTTGGTTGCTTCCAAGTTTTGACGATTATAAGTAGAACTTCTACCACCTTTATGTATGTAGGTTTTTGTATGGACGTTAAATTTTCAGTTCACTTGGGTAAAAACCTGGAAGTGTGCTCTATCAATTGAAGGAAGTGAGCCGCCTTCTCCCACCACCATCAGACTCAGGGCAGGCTGGAGTTGGGTATTTCCTGGGCTGGGGAAGCTGAAAGCTTGTGTTGAGGGGAACCAAATTACTCTAAGGTTATTATATAATGGTTATTTTTTTCCCCTTGTCCCTTTTGGAAGCAGGAGGGGATTTTTCTATGATCTGTCCCCCAGGGTCCTAGTGGGACCCCTGGAGGCGAAAGTCACGGGAGTGTGATGCCATTCCCACCATGACTCCGTCATTCTTCCTTGAAGTATTTGTATGTGATACTAGCGTCAGAACTGGTTACTGAGCAGTTAATGTTTCAAGGAGACTCTAATCTTCTGTGTCTGCTGGTGACTCTATTTGTCAGGGTGGTGATCAGTGCTCTGACCTCAAGTCTCTGCCAGATCAAAGAACAGTGGCAGGTTTTCACTCTTTCACCTTTCCTGAGTACAGAGACACCTTCCAAGCCTCTTAGTTGCCAGACTACAATGTGGAGGCCTGGAATCATGCTTTTTAATTCCTGCCTTGTATTCCGTCGCGGGGATGTGTGCCTAAGTCTTGACCGCATTTTCTTTTGAAAGAAGGGAAACTATTTCAGTTTCATTAAAGACCCACTCATAAACATCACACAGTCTTCTCCATTTGTTGTTCGAGGAACCCACTTCCTGTAAATGTAATTTTATTTACTTACTCTGGCTTCCTTGGGTTCTTCCCACATATGCCTTCCCTTCTGCACCTTCAGGAATGTGAAATATGAGATGACGATTATTTTTAAATCTTTGATTTTGAATCTGTAAATGAATATCAAGACAAAGTTGAGTCCTTCCTTCGACAGGGAAACGCTCTGTATTTTGTCGTATGTCCTAGGAGGTGCTGTTCATTAACTGGATAAATTAGGGAGCATTTGAACTTTTATTTTTCACCTTCTTAGCAAGGTTGGCTTTAAGTTCCACTTGACCCCATCTTCTCCCAGGTGTGGGTCCTTATTGCCACAAACTTGGCAGTGGTGAGCCGTGGGGCTTGTTTATTTTAATCTGCTTGCTTGGATTCTGGAAAGCTGCCTTTCACATTTTCTGCTTGAATGGAGTAATCAAGGTCATCTCCTCATAGGTGAAATATGAAATCGTACCCCACAGCTCATCCTCCTCAAACTTACAAATAAGGAATTTCCCTTAAGAAAAGGTTCTACTGGGGCTCCTGGGTGGCTCAGTGGGTTAAAGCCTCTGCTTTCGGCCAGGACATGGTCCCTGGGTCCTGGGATCGAGCCCCGCATCGGGCTCTCGGCTTAGCAGGGAGCCTGCTTCCCTTTCTCTCTCTGTTTGCCTCTCTGCCTACTTATGATCTATCTGTCAAATGAATGGATAAAATCTTTAAAAGAAAAAAAAAGTGTTCTTTTAAAAAAGAAAAAAAAGAAAAAAGAAAAGGCTCTACCAGCAGAAGATACTAAATATCAGAGTGGAGTGGTTTTTATACTTTATGTTGGTTATCCTGGTATTTCTTAGGCTTTACATGTTTTATCCAGGTAATGGATCTAAGGATGGTTTTCTATCAACATTGAGATGGTCTGTAACACACTAGTTTGAACTTGAGTGTAAGATATGATAATAAACAGTTCAAGTGATTGTGGTTTCCCTTAGCAGCCGTTAAACTAGTATAAAATTAGGAGGACAAAGAATGTCTTACGTTGTACAAATTTAAAATTTTACTTTAAAAAGTAAAAAAACTTGTGTGTAATGTTAATGATTCAGTGGATAAGTCTTTAGAAAATCAATCCTATGAGGTCAGCATTGGAAAAGCTGACTTTTGATCTTGATGTTTATTCTGAAGCTCTACCTGGACACAGATCCCTGAGAGCTGTTTGGTGTTTTATCCTTATGATTACTCTTTTTCTCTAACAGTGACATTTAGCAAAAAACATGTCTGTAGATTGTCCATTCAGTTGAAAGAAGACATGAAAGGAAAAAGGGGGGAAAAATCAGTGATTCCTATATTTTGGCTTTCCACTCTTCCGAATTCTGTAGATACTTTTAAAACAAGACTGTCCAGTAGAACTTTCTGCAGGGGTGGCCCTGTTCTTTTGCACCATTTGGAATGACAGCCACTGGCTCTTTGTGGGTATTGAGCCTTTGAAATGAGCCTAACATTTATTAGGGAACAGATCTCCATTTTGCAAAAAAATTGTAATTAAATCTAATGAGGCGCTTTGGGCTACTGGCTCACATATTGGACAGCGCAGATTTGGAATTTTGTGTGTTGACTGTGTGGTTTTTTAGCATGTATAAAATCGTGTGTGTGTGTGTGTGCGCGCACGCACGTGTTGTAAGAAAAAGTTGGGCTGTAAGTACAACTCTTTCATCCAAAGAAAGCTATCAAGAAGAAAAATTGGCACCAGCACTCTAGAACTGGATATATATAGAATCTGTAAGAATTGCCCAAGAGATAATTTAAAGCATAATAAATTTGGTACACAGAATTAAATGGACTTCTTCCCAGAACAATGGAAGAGCAGTCGAGGAACTGAAAACAGTGTCTTCTAGAAAGAGGGAGAAAGGGGAGAGAGAGGGAGGAAGGGAGGATATGGATGAAGTGGGAGTAAGTTAAATTTTGGAAATTCTGATTGAGGTAGTAGTCCACACTGGCTCTCCAACCCAGCCTGGGGGGAAAGGCTAATTCGACGTCACTGCTTTTCCAAGTGAAGGCTTGGGTTACGGTTAAATAAACAGGGCTCTGCCAAATCTGCTTATTCCTTCACAGCAGTTAACTTGAATTTCAGAGTAAAGATGGAAAGAGCTAAAAGTAGCAAATCAGAGAGCATTCCATTTACACATTTGGGGATGACTCCGAGCATTACATGGTTCCCATCCTCTTTGATGAACTCAAGGGTGTTTCCACCTCTTTGTTGGTTCCATAACAGAATTTGAAAAAAAAAAAGAACCAGCATCCTGGCAGGACCCTTTGCTGTAAGAGGGTCCCCACCCTCCTGGAACAGTGGCAGAGAGTATGAGCCCTGGGGACAGGGACTCTAATCAGGGGAATAAGATGATTTGGGTAGGCAGTAATTTTTTTTCTTTTTCTTTTCTAAGAATTAAATTAAATTCTCTTTTTAATTTAATTAAATTAAATTTTCTCTGTATTTTTCTTAAATATTTTCCTCACTTTTTTTTTTCCTACCTCAAAGAACTATCATCCAGTTCTGTGTGCATAGTAATGTATTAAAACATTTTGATTGGTTCGACGAAATCAAATAAAACCCAAAGCCCTACCTTACCTCGGTCAATCTGTTAATATACTTCATTTTACCTTTATCACCTTGCTATCTCTGAGCAACTGTGCAGCTGTTTACTTCCTTGGAGAGAGAAAACAGATTGCCAGCAGTCTGCCAGATTGAGTGTGGGGGGGTCTGGGTGGGACAGCTCTGAATGTCATGATTGCAGGAGAGCCCACTTATGATATTGGCAGTTGAAAATGTAGGAGTACCACAACAGTTAACTTAAAGGGAGGTCAAAAGTTTTAGATAATGAGATGCCTGGCACCAGCCTGGATTGGACAAAATGTCCTATGGGCTAATTCCCATCACTCCTTGGGGTTGGATGGAATTTTGGCTGGGTCAGTGGCATTTGGGAGGATTAAGATAGGAGAAAGTGTTGAATTCCAGAGATGGGACATGGCGGTATTAGAGAAATATTTCTGTGGCATCTTTTGATGTGTTGGGGACAGGATAGAGGAAGGGCTTAACAGCCAGAATCCCTAATCTCACATCTCACTTAAAACATGCACACACACAGAGGATCCAGAAGAGCCTTGGGAAGGGCCCAAAGGTTCCCCGTGGCTAGCTCAGCCCTGCCAACGACAGCAACAACAAACATAGTCTCTACGATGCCTTGTCCTGGCCCAGTTTATTGGGAGAAGTGGTAACGTCTCCATGCCTCAGTCTTTGTAGCATATACTCATATCAAGAGAGTATAATCACAGCGTAAGTGTAAAAGCAACTTAGATGTTAGAGCACACGTTGAGGTGAAGTTCCAAGAAAACAGAAGTATATCGAGAAATCTGGAATTCCATCTTCAGCGATATGGTGGGTTTGACATAGGGAGTGTTTTACAGAAGGCCCAGAGCAGGTGGATAAAATGGAAATGCACAGCTAGTCATCCAGGAAAGCCAGGGAATGCCCCACAGGTACCCTCCCCCCGCCAAAAAAAAAAAAAAAAAAAAAATTGCTACAGGAATTCAGGTAATATACTGCTTCCCAAGCTTTAGCTACTCTGAGGACCACATTTAATGTTGGTAACCAAGAAGCTTAACCTTTTTTTTTTTTAAAGGGAAAACCACAGGAAAAGAGTATAATTTCTATTAGAACATGATACATCGTCACACACACCCACTGAACAGCAGATTTTGTACCCATGTGTCCCGTTCCCACTGAGGATCAATGCTAATGTACTCTCTGTCCTGTTGTATTCCATTCTACTTTATTGTAAAATTCTGGGTAGGATGGTGGTTCTCAGCCTTGGCTCTTGATTCTGGTCCCCCGGGAGCCATAATAAATATACATTGCCTGTCCTGTTCTCTGCCATTCTGATTTAATTGGCATTGGGTTGTGGCCTGGGAGTCAAGGTTTTAAAAGCTCCCTGGGTGAATCAAAGGCGTAGCCAAGGTACAGAACCACCACACTAAATTGATTTTACTGTCTACTAATGGGACTTGACAGCAGTTTGAAAAACACTCCTTGGAGGAGGTCTACCTTAAGTGAAAGAGTAGACTAAATACAAAATCTCCTGCCACAGGAGGAAACCAACCAAATGAAAAACACACCTCTCTCTGTCTGGGTTGCATCTGTCTGGTGGAGTTGAGAATGGGAGGAGGGGGCTCCCCTGAAGAATAGGTAACCCATGCCTGCTTACACTTGCTTTTGAATCTACCCAAAAGCACATTAGAAAGCATCATTTCCGTTCCTGGTAAGTAGCACCCGGATTCAAGTAGCACTCGGATTCACCTGGCAGAAGGAGACACGGATCTCTGCAGAAGGACAAGGTCAAGCCAGGTTCAGCAGGGTATCTTATGACATAAGACATAAGCCATCCCCCAACCCCACCAACCATGCTGCAAAAAGCATGAAGATATAAACCATCCAGGGAGTAAGCATAAGTAACAAACAGAAAAATTGATTACCATGTCTGCCACCCCAGAACTTTAAATATATAGACTGGGGGGGGGGGACCAAACCCCATCTGAATGGATGGAAGAAAGATCAAATAACCAGCAGAAATATCCTATGAAAAAGACCAGGAAAAACTTGAAAAGGACCAAAGAGGAATCTCAGTGAATAGGCAAAGTAGCAGACCAGATGCAGTCAGTTCCTAGAGAATTAGTAAGCTGGAAATAGAGCTGAAGAACTCTTTCTGGAAGGGTGCGTATTTCTTATCTCTGGAAGTATGTGGAAAATGTGAAAGAAATGAAGAAACATACGGGTAGAGTGAGGCTTAAGTATGTCTAATTGACTTCCAGTAGAAGAAAATCATACAAATAGAAACAAAAGAAGATTGATCCTCCTTTGTTAGTATCAGATAAAAGTCTTTGGAGAGAAACTTTGTTAAGGCTAAAAAAGACCAAAAACAAAAAACAAAACAAACAAAAAAAAAAACCCACACAGACTAAAAAGACCATTAGGTAATGTAAAGGTACAGTTCACCAGAAAGATAGAATAATTCTAATTCTAAACCCATCTTATGTATTTGATTATATAGTTTCAAAAATATGTAAAATCAGACAGTGAGCAAAGGAGAACCAGAAATTTACACATGAACCATCAAAGTAGAAATTAGTAGAACCATCAAAGTAGAAACTCAGCATTTAATGGGTCATTCAAACAAAAGATTAGTATGTATAGATGACTTACAGAGTATTTAACACAATTAACCAACTTCGTGTAATGTATATATACTGAGCCCTGTAGCCAGCAATTAGTGAGTTACATGTTCCTTTCCAGCATTCAGGACTTTTTCAGTAACTGACTGTATGTGACCCATGTACTATGTCTCCAAGAGATTCTATGGAATTGGCACCAATGTATACAGTGCGTGTTCTCCAGAGAACTTCTAATTTCAGAGAAGTTAGAACCCAGAACTCTAACAGTAACTAAATCTAAACCATAATCATCCCCTTTTAGCCTCTCCACTCTCTGCCAAGAATCATTATTTGCTCTAACAAAAACTCCATGTTAATCGTCTGTTTCCTTCCAAGCTGTATATTGATACAGCATTTTTTTCCCCCAAAGCAAAAACAGGATCGTTCTGTTGACTACATCATTCTGTATTTCTTTTTAACTCGGGCTTTTCAACTCTGTATTTCTTTTAACTCTCTTTTTAACTTCTTTTTGTTCGTGGCAGCACATAGAGATATCCCTCCATAATAGTTGACTAATAATACCATCTGTCTAAAACAAAAGCTTGGGGAAGGAAGCATATGACCTTAGGTTGTCTTACTTTGTTCCTGGTGGTCTATTATCCAACATCCTGTCCTTCCAGAATTCCGCTAAGAAAGACTCAGGACTTTCAGTGAGTAGCCAAAAATAAAGGTCTTAAAGCTGTGATGTGCTTTATTCATTAAAAAAATAATAATAATGATTGGTGGTCTGGGTGAGAGCTTTTGCCTTTCATTAGACGTGACTTTAGTGCAGCTCAAAATTCCATCTTCCCAATAGCCATAACTTGGAAAGAGAAGGAAACCACTGAAGCCACTGAAGGGGGAATAACAAGTTAGTGACAACCCAGCTGTATGGGAATAGGATAAACAAACACAAAGGGTATGAAATCAGAAACCATAGTTCACCATGATGTCTTCTGGGGACAAACATCCCTTCTCCACTGCACTGTCACTGTTAGAGCAAAACAAATACTTAAGAGTCCAATAGCATGAGAGACCATTTTGGTCATGAAAAAACAAAACAGAACAAAATAAAAAACAAAAAACAAAAAATTAAGGTCTATGTTCTTTATTATTATTACTATTATTATTATTAACATATAATGTATTATTAGCCCCAGGGGTACAGGTCTGTGAATTGCCAGGTTTACACACTTCACAGTACTCACCATAGCACATACCCTCCCCAATGTCCATAAAAGGTCTATGTTCTGTAGTCAAGTTAGGAGGACAGGAACAGTTACATAGTGAATTTTAGAGAAAAAAAAAATAGACAAGTAGTAAAATTGGTTTGATGCAGAAACGTACCTAGCTGCTTGGGATTCAGAATGGAAATGTACCTAATAGACTCAAAACTGGCCAGATCCCACATCAACCTGGACCACCCTGGGATTCTGCTTCTCCACTGGGATACAGCTGTCTGTTTCCTGCCCTTGCTTAGCAAATGTTCCTTGAGTACCTGCCGTCTCTAACAGGCCTTGCCAGATGTTGTCAGGGCTGATTGATGCAGGGCAATTAAAAGAAGGCTTGGGCCATAGACCGGTCTCTGGGGTTCACGGTCCAGGATAACTGGAAGAGGCGCCCCAGGACCCATAGTGCTGGTTGGAGAGGGGTGAAGACCCAAGAGGGAGACAGGGAATGCAAGTGTCCTTTGAATACGATTGATATTCTCAAGTGTCCTTGAGTATATCACATGGTTGGGAACCGAGGGCACAAGTGAAAGAGACAACACACATGTTAATAACTTGTTTAGAGAACATAGTGTCTACAGATAAGTTCAGAAGGGCAGATTGCCTTCTCGTTTAGGAAACAGTAAATGCCAGCCTAAGAGATTTTTAAAGCGTTTCCCACAAGAGAATGACTAAGTATTTAAATGCTAGGGAGCACAAGGGTCTTTAATACAGTACTCACAGTTGATTTAAATTTTTTCTGCTTCAGTGGAAGTCTTGTCTGTTATTTTCAGCTTTGGGTCCCATAATGTTCATTGTTCTCCTGTAGAAAGAACTTGAGAATCATTAGGAGCTGTTTCATTGGGATTATGTAAGGAATGTCTTGCTTCCCGAGTCTAAATCAGATTGAAGAGTTAAAAAAGAACAAGAACACAAGGATCTCAAATTATCCATTGCATAAAATATTTAATTTCTTATGAATAAGTGGATTTTACTAAAATTATTTTTCTGCCCTCAAGGGCTCTCAGGAAAGCAGTTTAATGAAGGGTACTGATTTTAGAAGCTTTTAAAATTTTCATAGTAGAAATTATCTGGGAAGGCACATGAAATGGATGCATGGGGAGCAAGTCTTGAAGCCTGGATGCCCACTGGCGACCCTCAGAGGTACTCAGGAGGGAAAGCCTGTGTGTGGGGCTGGGAGCAGACACCTGGGTGCTCACTCCTCCTGCTGACGATCCGTTCAGTCACCTTGGACAGTTAGTGCACATTTCTGGGCTTCAGCTTCTCTGGCTGCTAAATGAGAGGGTTGAGCTGGATTGGCTTCAAAGATCCATTTATCAGTTCATAAGTGCAGGGAATTGAGACAGTGGATATGCAGAGCGGAAAAAAAAAACTTGAGAGCGAAGAAATGGAAGTTTTAGTGAGCGAGCGTATTCCAGTGTCTTTCTCTAAACTGAAAGTGACAAGAGAGGTTAGGATTTTTTTTTTTTTTTTCTAGTCTTAAGTTACTGCTCCGTCGTAGGGGGATGTCTTGTATTTAGTAAGTGGTTTTGTGGATTGCTGTGAAAATCAGGAGACTATGTTACTTCTTCATTGTTCACCCAGTCTCATGTTACCCTTTGTCTTGGGGATTTTGTAATCGTTAGACCCTTGGGAACCAACGGGTGTTCCTGTTTATCCGTGACACATATACATGGTAATGGCTTGTAGGTATTTAATACAGTCATAACAGTTGTTTCAAAATTTGTTTTCTCTTTCAGCGTGTAAGTCCCATAGGCTGTATCCAGCATTTTGCCACACAGTTTTCATTGTTCATGTACAGAAAGAATTTTGGAAATGTTAGGTGCTCTTTCATTAGGATTATATAAGAAATATCTTTCTTCTAGAGTCAAAATGAAACTGAAGAGTTAAAAAAAGAACACAATACAAGAACACAAGAATCACAAATTGGCAAATGCCTGAAATAAATAGTATCCTACACAGTGAAGAATTTGTCCTTTTATCTTGGGGACAGGGGTCAATAATAATTGTAATTAATTTGAGAGGATTTGAATTCTGAAAGGAAAACTAAGATAAAATCTAGGTTTTCTTTGAATTCACTAAATTTTGTTAGATTTGGTGAAGCTGAGATTCACAGAAGCAATCAACAGATTATAGTATACCACAACACAAAACAATAAAAACCTTTGAGAGCATGGGCATTAATATTCCAAGTAATATATTTACCTTACTCTCTGGCTATATGATAAAATACCACTGTAGTAGGTTTTATTTTTTTCTGGTGTTTATATTCTGATTTAAAGCAAATAATTTCCCAGATGCAAATCTTCAGTGATTAGGATTTTGATTGTTGTAATTCGTTATGCAAACATGTATTGGGCTCCCACTGGGAAACAAGTACTGAGCTAATCTGTGGGATCTTAGCGACAGTCCCTGCTTGGGTTCTCAGTGACCACTGGAAAAGACAAATAAATAACAAGATTTGGGCGCCAGGGTGATTCAGTCGGTTGCCTTCAGCTCAGGTCATGATCCCAGGGTCCTGGGATCCAGTCCTGCATCCAGCTCCCTGCTCAGCGGGGAGCCTGCTTCTCCCTCTGCCTGTGGCTCCCCCTGCTTGTGCTCTCTCTGGCACATGTGCACACTCGCGGTCTCTCAAATAAATAAATCTTAAATAAATAATTGACAAGACTTAAATTACACTTTGACATAAATATTGTGATGTCCCTATGGACTTGTGCCTAAGGAGTGTAGGCAGTATTTCTCAGGTCGGGTAGGCACTGAAGATGGAGAAGTTAGCTAAGGACATTTTTTTTTTTAAAAGATTGTGTTTATTTATTTGATAGACAGAGATCATAAGTAGGCAGAGAGGCAGGCAGAGAGAGAGAGGAGGAAGCACGCTCCCCGTTGAGCAGAGAGACCGATGTGGGGCTCAATCCCAGGACCCCGAGATCATGGCCTGAGCCGAAGGCAGAGGCTTTAACCCACTGAGCCACCCAGGCACCCCTGGCACACAGCTTACTTAGCACACAGCTAAGGACATTTAGAAGCCAAGGGACAAAGGCAGCAGACTTCAGCAGGTAGCCAGTGATGGGACAAAATGGTAAGCGTGGTGGGCTGGGACCCCACTGCAAATGGCCTTGGGCCTCATGCTAAGGAGATGGGATTTTGTTTCCTAACAGAGGGAGGGGCCACCCAAGGTTGTGAGACAAAATGGCGTTGTTAGATTTGTGTTTTAGAAACCTTCTTGGACCAGTGAGGAAGGGGGATGCCAAGAGACAGGCTGGAGACAGGAGGCTGTTGGAAGTGGCGACGCCTGTATCATCTCAGTCCTAGAGGAAGACGGTGCATAAGGCGATTGCTTCACTTACTCATTCACTAAAAATGAATTTTTTTAGTGTCTACCATGCAACATCCATGGTGCTAAGTGGCACCTTTGAACAGGGCACGGCCTGCTCCCCCTAAGGATCATGGGTGGTAAGACAGCGAGTAGGACTGCTTACAGGTGCCATGGGACCAGAGGGAGGCGCCTGGCGCACCCTTAAGAGGAGGAGGCGGAAGGTGGTAGGAAGTCTTTGGAAGTGGGATGTGAAGGTCTGATACCAGGCCATTGGGGGGCTTAAGACAATAGAAGAAAAGACAGCACATGCAGAGAGGCCCAGAGAGGTGGGAACAAAAGAGACACCACCGCCGCCCCCCCCCCCCAATCAAACGTGCTCCCCTGGTAGCTCAGGATGCGCATTTGAGACCAGCAAGACTTAAGCCTGGAGAAGCCAGTGGAGGCTGGGTCCTGAAGAAAAGGTTCCACCTTTTTTTTTTTTTTTTAAGATTTTATTTATTTATTTGACAGAGAGAGACCACAAGTAGGCAGAGGCAGGCAGAGAGAGGGGGGAAAGCACGGTCCCCGCCGAGCAGAGAGCCCGATGTGGGGCTCAATCCCACAACCCTGAGATCATGACCTGAACCGAAGGCAGAGGCTTAACCCACTGAGCCGCCCAGGCGCCCCAAGGCTCCACCTTTGATGGAGCATTGTAGCTCCAGCATTGTAGCTCCTTGATTATTGGGCTGCAGCATTGTGAAAGGTGACCCCAGCTCATCTAATCAGCACAGCTCTCTGGAGGTGAGGGATGCAGAGGGAGGACCACTGGGTGCTGTGTAAATGGCACCGATTGGAAACAGAACAACCTTCCTGCATCAGGACACAGCACAGACCTGAGCCTCCCCAGCGGCCCGAGTGCACCCAGCTCTGGTGGGGAGCGCTGCTCTCGTCTCTCATGGAGTGGGGGAATTAGGACGTAGAGCTGTGGAAGCCCTCTGCTCCTCTGAGCCAACCCCCACATGGCTCCCACGTAGCTTTCCTCCTAGCGTCCCATACTGCTCTGAGTACATTGCCTGGCACAGCATGGGACGTCATTTTCTTTCTTTCTTTTTTTTTTAAGAATTTATTTTTATGTATTTGCCAGAGAGAGAGAGAAGAGAGCGCACAAGAAGGGGCAGCAGCAGAGGGAGAGTGAAAAACAGGCTCCCCGCTGAGCAAGGAGCCAGATGTGGGGCTCCATCCCAGGACTCCGGGATCATGACCTGAGCCAAAGGCAGACGCTTAACCAATAGAGCCACCCAGATGCCCTGAAACTTCACTTTCTATGTGTTCTGTTCCCTTCCTAAGCCACATGACAAGGCCACCAGGGGTCCCTCCTGGTCGTTCTCAGAAAACAAATTTCAGGTGGTTCCTGAGTGGTATACAATGGAGACGGATGGGGATTGTAATTCTGAGTGCAGTAGTAACGTAGCCTATAGATATCTGTATATAAAGCATTTGGGGATGTGAAAGATACACATGGTCCGGACAGTACCTAAAATGACACACACCGAGTGATTGAAGGATAAACACCACGTCTATTAATAATGGACCTGTGTGCAGACAAACCAAGAACTGCATCCTTACTAGAAAAAAAAAATGCCTGACCAAATCCCTTACCTCCTTTTACTAAGAAAAAATGTCTGGCAGTTATTACAGAACGGATTTAATTTTAGAAGTCCACACTTTCCTAAAGTGTTCAGCTGCGTTTACATCCCTGATAGACGCTATGAAAATGTTATTTCTGAGTAAAATACACAAGAAACAAACACGTTAATTAAATCAAACGGAGCAGAAGAAAGCCATTGTGGGTTGCGTTACTCTTCACACTGCTTTGAAACTGTTTCTCCGTGAGCTAAGTAGTTGCGTAAGTAAAATATTCGCACCACGGAATGTCTGTGTTGAAATCATTTTGACTGAGCAAAAGGCACAGCCTAAGGGTACCTGGGTGGCTCAGTGGGTTGGGCATCTGCCTTCGGCTCAGGTCATGATCTCAGGGTCCTGGGATGGAGCCCCACATCGGGCTCTCTGCTCAGCAGGGAGCCTGCTTCCCCCCCACCCCCCGCCTGCCTCTCTGCCTACTTGTGATCTCAATCAAATAAATAAATAAAAATCTTAAAAAAAAAAAAAAAGGCACAGATTAACCAAAGATCACCTGGGCACCCATCCCCATGACTTCTTTTTCCCTGTCATTTGCTATCAATGTACCTCTCACTATGGGTGCCTGGGTGGCTCAGTAGGTTAAGTGTCTGCCTTAAGTGTCAGTTCAGTTTGCAATCCCAGGTTCCTAGGATTGAGTCTCGCATCGGGCTCCTTGCTCAGTGGGTGATCCTGCTTTTTCCCTCTGAATGCTGCTCTCTCTTTCTCTCTCTCTCTGATAAATAAATAAGTAAAATCTTTAAAAAATACACATGTTGTTCAACTGTCTCCAAAATGACCTGGTAAACAGATGAACTGCCGCCCGTTTCTGTCACTGTTTCAAGAGGATGCCAAGTGAGCAAGAGCTGGGATAGTGATCTTGAAAGACATACTCTGGTTCAGGTTGTTTGCTTTGGGAAACTATCCGCCCAGAACTAACCGCCTGCCCTCCACTCACTTTTTTTGTGGGTCCCTTCTGGGAATCGGCTGTGTTTCTCAGTATGGGCGGGATCATGGAAAAGTGACAAAAGGATGACTGAGTGGTAGAACAGGAGGGTGTGTCCAGCCTGTGGAGACAAAGATCACTTGCTGTGGGTTTCAGAATCCGTGGGTGGGGCTGCCTCACCTCTCCTGCTCCCGCCGACCCTGCCCATGAACCAGGGGAATATTGTGTGTCAGAATGAATGAATACACCTAAATTGATCAAAATTCAATGTATTTCTGGGGTGCCTGGATGGCTCAGTGGGTTGAAATCTCTGCCTTCGGCTCAGGCCATGATCCCAGGGTACTGGGATCGAGCCCTACATCGGGCTCTCTGCTCAGCGGGGAGCCTGCTTCCTCCTCTTGCTCTCTCTGCCTGCCTCTTTGCCTCCTTGTGATCTCTGTCTGTCAAATAAATAAATAAAATATTTTTTAAAAAATGTTAAAAAAAAATTCAACGTATTTCTTCAAAACAGTTATTTTCTTTACCTGAGATGCGTCATAACAAAAAATAAGCAAATGACCATAAGGTACAGAAGATTGTGTCAATTGTAGATAGATATTCGTTTCAGGCCCCAAAAGTTGGGGAATGTATTAGACTCCTTTTTCCCATTTCACATTGGCAGAGAGAATGTTCTGATGCTCTTAAGGCATGATCACGTGTGTTCTATGGCTCTCCTGTCCCCACTTGGCCGTCTGGTCCTCGATGTCTGATAGGGCAGCCAGTACCCCCCCAGGTGGCTATTTAATTTTCATTTCAAATGGGTAAAAGTGAATTGTACGGGCCACCCTTCAAAGGGGCACGTGTGGCTTGTGGCTGGTGATGTGGACCGCACAGAGGGTGACCCTTTTCAGAATTGTTGCAGAAAGCCCTTCCGGACGGCGCTGGAAGGGAGTTTATGCTTCCCATGCTAACCTGTGTGTTTGCAGGTCAGGCATTTCCCTTAGGCTGCTTCAAAGCCTATGGAGAGCACAGGCACATTCGTTCTCCCCTGGGGCACCCCTGTGGTTTGCCAAGCTGTGCCACTAGCCCTTCCTAACCTGATTTGGAGAAGAAAGGGAGGACTGATGGTCTGACTTTTGTCTGCGAAGCCACGTCTTCACCATCTCCAGGCACCACGCAGAAAACTCTGCTTTTATTTTTTTAACTTTTATCTTTTTCAGTTTTCTCTCTCTCTTTTTTATTGTGTTTTGTTAGTTAATGATGTATTTTATGATGACTAGCAGAAGTCTTTGCTTTTAGATCCAGCTGTCGCCTTTGGGCTCAGGGTTTCGGTGCTGTTAGCCCAATGTGGTCCTTTCAGTGGAAGGAGATGCTCGCCGCTTGGTAAGGTCACGCTGGGGTTGTGCCGCTGAACAGGAACAGCATTTAAGAAGATCATATCCCTGCCGCAAGTTTGCACTGAAGAGGGGGGATGGGCATGCATCATGCAACCTACCTTGATAAGTTCCTGGGGTTGTCGGATTGTTGCAGTCCCGTCCCTTGATGGCTTCTGGAGGTCCTCATGCATTCAGGCTTCCCTGCAAGCTGCTCCTTTTCATAGATTCCTGAGCTCTCTGGATAAAAATAAATAAATAAAATAAAAATTAAAAAAGTTAACCTCACTGATTTGGCAAGCTACAATTTTGATTCTTTGGTTGGTGGGGGGAGGGGTAGGAGAGGTGACCAATGTCTGCTATCCCAGGGCTCAGCAAACACATTGCCAGTGTACTCTGGTGAGCTAAGAATGTAGTCCACGTTCTCGGGGTGCACTCTCCCTACCTGACTTCTGGAGGGGGTGGACGTGGGGCCGGGTGCTGGTGTGGACTGCCGTTTTTTAAATACTTCAGATCCTGGAAACGGAAGGCTAACGAAAGCCTGTGGAATTGGCTTTATTTATTTAATTTTTTCCTTCTTGTGTTTCTTTCTTGGGAGGAGTCGGCACCCCTTGTGGGAACCAGTGCAAGCCTGTGATCTCCTTAATGCCATACATGAGTATTTCTTTGTTTGGTTTGGTTGTTTTGTTTTTTTAATTTGGATAAGTTTATAAGGAGGCCGGCTGGAGTCGAAACGCACCTGTGTGTGCTTTGCCAGTTTTAGGCGCCGACTGTTTCCCTGCCGTCTTTTCTCACTCTTGTTCACCCCGAGCCTCCTCGTCTTCCTGGCTGGGCCCCCTCCTTCTCTTCTTTCGTCTCCGGCCGGTGTAAAAATATCCCTCTGGCTCTCACAGACCTCTGAGCCTTTAGGGCAGCCGGGGCTTGGTCTAGGCCCTCAGAGGCAGTGGGTCGAGTTTGAGGGGGCCCTGTGCCCCCCAGGTGCCCCTCCTGCGTGATGCAGGACCTGTGTTTTCCTTTCATTCAGGATGCTTGGTGCTGAAGCAAGCAAGGCACAGTTCCTAGAAGTGGGAAAAACCTTACAGGTGACCTTCTCAGACCCTCTGTGGTTTCTTCTCTTCTCCTCCCCGGTGCACCTCCCCCCGCCCCAGCCAGGGTCCAAGCACTGGTCGGTGGGAGGCTGAGGAGGCAGGGGAACAGAATAGCACAGGAATCCTGGCAGCTGTTTCTTTTTCTTCTTGCATTTTCTCTCTCTGGTTTCTGGTTGCCCAGTGTCCCCCTTTGTCCCTGCTCTCCTTATTTTGTGCTCTGCTGTCCTCTCCCCTGGGGTTCCGAGCCAGCTCCTGCCTTAGGCTGCCTTCCTGTCCTTCCTCAGGTCTTCCTCCTGCATGTTCTGTCTCAGTGGGACCAGTCAGTGTGCGGGAAGGGAGAAACATCAAGCCCCCGCGCACCACCGTCTGCCCCCTCAGCTGTGGGCAGGAAGGTGCCTTCGCCAAAGCAGATGCTCTCCTTGGTGTCCTCTTGCACGCAAACGGAGCACCGGCTCAGCCTCGATCTCCCATCCAGTCTTTAGGGCCTGAGCAGGCTGCGTGGGGATAGTCCGTGGTTCTCCCCGGGCAGGTGGCATGATTCTGATATTAGAGGAGAGGGGGAGGCTCGGCTGGGAAGACTCGCCACTCCGGGACTCAGAGAGCTAACAGGAGAGGCTGCAGCTCTGAAGGCAGAACTGTCCTTCCTGGACCCCATCTCAGAGCACGGAAACAAGACCCCCAACTTATGTATCTGCAAATGCGGGTTCAAATCCAACATGGACAAGTTTTAGTTAAAAAAAAAAAAATCCTCAGTTTTGTTTTTTTCTTACAGACTTAGGAGGTAAGGTCTGGTCTGTGATCTAGAGAGAATCTCAGGTTGGGGGTATGACTCTCTCTCTCTCTCTCTCTCTCCCTTTCTTTGTCTCTTTTTCTCTCCCCTTCCCCCACTCCTCTCCCCACTCAGTCACCCACCCATCCCACCTTGGGAGATGCCCCTAAGATTCTTGGCAACACTGAGGACTGCTGGACCTAGGACGGAGGAATGGCTTGGGACTGTCTGTGTTACCCATCACTGCTGTTTCTCACGTGGAACAGCCCCTGCTTCCAGGACACCCAGGGCAAGGGCTTTTGCTGGGAAGTATTCCCAGTAAAGGCCCTCAGGACCCTGACCCTGGCACCGATCAGGCCCAACTCAGCCGGACAGCCTTGGGGATAAGCTGGTGTGCCGCTGCCACCTAGTGACTACCCTTCCCTCCACTCTTCTCAGCCTTCCAGAAGCCAGGTGGATGGGTCTGCAGAAGGGGAGATCATGCAGGGGCTTCACAAGCCATGGCCGGGCCAGGTCCACGTAGGCAACCACCGCTGGCCATTGGCAGAGGCTGGCCTGTGTCAGACGGGAGCTCTAGTGCTTTTTGTAAAAGTGACTTTCTGGGAGGGGCATCTTGGGGCCTGACCCTGCATAGCTCCCTCTCTGTGTGCCGGGCCTGCACCTGCCCCCTTGGAGAGGAGCTCACGGTGGGTGTGAGGGGCCTGGCACGGAGCAGGAGCTGGGGGGAGGCAGCACGCCTCGGAAAAGGTGAATAATGAAGGTTTGGGAAGGGAATAAAGAAAGGCACAAAGAGGGGAAAGAGACTGGTCAGAAATGCAAGCCTTGGGAGCCTCAGGATGTTCCTTTGATTGCCTGGGGAGGGGCAGGGGCTTGAGAATCTCATTAGTGCTGAATTCCAAGGTTTTTCCGTTCGCTTTCTGGATATGTTGACATGCAATCAGCTCGAGATTTTTGGATGGCTGTTGGAGCCTCCCAGCAGAAACTCCAGACCGGTGGTTCTCACTGGAGGGAATACTGCCCCCAGGACTTTTGAAGTAAAAGTTTAAAAAAAAAAAAAAAAACCCTTTTGGAGAAGGGCTTTTTGGTTGGTTGGTTGGTCACTGGCTGGGGGCAGAGCTGCTCTGTATTCTGATGGGCATGGGACAGTCCTTCCCGCAGAGGATCTGCGTCTCCCCTGGCCTTGGACTGACCTGCTGGACATTCTGTGTACTAAAAACCTATTTACAATTTTCATTAGCTTAGACCTCAGTCCACTATCAGCATAAACAAAATATGTTTGTCCGACTGGAATATACTCTTCATTTTTTTAATTACATGATTTATAATAATACAGTTGACAGCATATGGAGCATGTATAAGTGGAGGGAGTATGGTCATTTGTTATATTTGGGGTTTGGCTGGAAGTTTTTCACATTTCAGAAGATCACATCAGCTCTGGCCGCACCCCCGTGGCTTTGGAATTGCCAAAACAGTTCATATTCATCGTACTGAATTGTGTACAAGTGTGTTTACATAAAAGGTACAAACCAACTCACTGATCTTCATGTCTTCTAAGTTAGTCTTGTCTGAATATTTAGATGCTGAAATACCTTCTTTATTGTAAAGTACTCCTGTTTTATTTCTCTGTATTGCAGTTAGAGTGTTACACTGATTTTTGTTTGAGTTCCATCTCAAGACATGGCATTTGGTCTGCTAGGATTGAGAACTATTGTTTAAATGGAGTTTTCTGTTCAGGAAAATCTCTCATGATGGGCATGTATGCCCTGGGGTCTTTCTCCATCTTCACTTTTAGGAACCGGACTTGGCGACCATGGCTCTCAGACCTGGAAGTTCTGTCCAAAGCCGGCCATATTTCACCAACACCGCCCTCTTTTTTTAAAGTTATATTCAATTACCCAACAAACCCATCATTAGTTTTTGATATAGTGTTCAGTCATTCATTAGTTGCGTATAACACCCAGTCCTCATCACAACATGTGCCCTCCCTAATACCCCGGCCCTTTTATCAGAGAGAGCCCCAGTGCTAAGAAGGCATTTCAAGTTTGTTTTTAGGGTCCATTAGTGTGATACCACTGTCTTCCTATAGGTTTTTAAAATAGATCATTGTCAAATACTTAGAGAACTGAGACTGTTAACTTACTGACCGGCAAGTCCTTTCTGAACTCACTTATTCTCATGTAAATGAAGATGCACAAATAATAGAGATAATATCTCTTCAGAAGGGTGGGACATAATATAATTCTTCCAAGTCTGAAAAATTGGTCTATCATCCCCCTCTTTTTCTAGAGACTTTTAGCTTTATTTCATAGGAAGCTTGTGCTCTTAGAACATATCCACTGATGGTCCCTACCCAAAGCTCAGTCTTCTTATCCATACAGTGAATGAAACTCTCATTAACCAAGGTTAACACATGAAAAGAACTTGGTAGTTTTAGAGAGCCACACCCTCTCGAGCTCCTGGCACAAAACAGGTGGGGAGGAAGCAAGAAGGGAGAAATGGGGAGGAGGGAGAAAAGAGAGACGCCTTTAGCTTTTTGACTTTTCCAAATTAACAGAAGACAGGAAAGCAATCCAAATGGGCAACAGGAGCAAAATGAAATCCGAACAGAAGACTCATGTTGGCGCTTTAAAGTTAAGAAAGAAATATGCATTTAATGAAAATCAGAACAGGCTCCTGCCGAAATTGAAACTGGGCTCTCTGCCCCTTTCCTTGGCATATACTTATCAGTAGTGAAGGAAGTCAATATATGGGGACCCCCAAAACCGTGAAGCCATGTTTGTGTGTCCACAACTCAGTGACAGAAAAACAGGAAAGCAAGGAAAGGACAAGAAGAAAGTCATATGTTCACATTCTCTGGTCTGAAAGAACTTCGCATAAATATATTCACGGAATAGTTTTATACGTAAGATGATCTGTTTTCACTTTAGAGCCCTCGCTCAGAGAGGTACTCAGTAGCATACTTCGACCTACTGGATTGCATTCTGGTGGAATTTAAAACGATAATTTTAGGCATCACTGTCCTATTGTGAAATAATCCTATCATCGCTTTCAATCTGTTACATACATTGCATCTTGAACTGCCTTGACCTTTCGTCTTCACATTCATGCAAGTTTCCCTGTTACCTGATTATTCTTGGCCATCAGTTTTTTTCTCCCTTACCATATATTAAACTTCCATGAACTCTCCGTCTTTTCTGTTCATCTGCATATTCCCGGTACATGTAGGTTGAATGACGAAGTTCTGAAATAAAGCCCATAATGGTTCTCAGGCTGACCAACACATTAAAATCACTTGAGAGCTCTTAAAAAAAAAAAAAAAAAAATCCATGTCCTGGGACGCCAGGCTTTTGCTTGGTTATTCTTAAATGCTTCGTGGGTGATTCCAAGGTCATGTACAGAGAGGCAGGTCACCCTCCTTTGTTAGCTGTTGATACTCAGCACTTCTCTCCTTTGGACCTAGGTGCGTGCCTTCAGTGGACTTCTTGTTGTGCTTCTTTGTTTTCATTAATCGAATCACTTGTTTGCTTTCTCTTTAAATCCAAATGACGTGCACACAATTAGGGTTTGGGGAGAGAGCATTGATCATCCTGCTCTCACTTCTCTGGGTCTTCAACTGGTCAACGTCAAAATAGCATCTTCCTTACTGATGTGAAGCAGATCTGGACATCCCACCTGACCTACAGCCCAGTGGGCTGCCTGGGGGTCCCCTCATCCACCACTGAAGTACACGGAGTTGTAGGTACACCACATAACCTGGGGGCCTCACCCCTGCCCTGGGGGAGCTGACCACACAGAGAACCAGAGATGCCTGCTCTGTGGGCAAGCAGAGCCATGCCTGTTCAGTTCTTCCTCCCAGAATTGCCCAGAATCTCCATCCTGCCCTTCTATCAATCCAGGAGAGATAGATTGCCTCCCCCTCTTCCACTATAATACACAGACACACAGACACACACACAAATCATCTTACGTGCAACCATTTTTAATGTTTAGCTGTGATATGGTTTTCCCCTGTCTGAAACTTCTCAAGGTCTCTTCCTTATTCCTAGTATTTTAAAATCTACTGTTACCACCTCCAACCCCAACAGCATGGATCTTTTTTTAATTCTGTATGCAGATAGCAACGAGAACCTTAGAGATGCCTGCCTTCATTTTCCTGGAAAACCAAAGATATAAAGGAACATGCTCCTCTCCTTCCTTCCCCTTTCTGTGTTCTTCTGAAGAAGTTGTTAGGCCCTCTGTGTTGATTCTCTGAGAGTGTATCTTTTTCCTTGTCCTTTTACCCTTGTCCCTTTGTTCTGCTTTTGGGAGATTCCTGCTAGTTTATATTCTTATGATGTGATTATTTTTTTCACTGTAATATTAACTTTTTGTTTTTTTTTTTTTTAAAAAGAGTCCCCTTATATTCTTCAATTGCACTTGACATCCACAGGATGCCATGTTTTCCCGTAGGTCTTTGCTGACAGAAATTAGAGAGTTCAGTAGTCCTGTCCCCAACACCCTGCATTATATCCAGGTTCTTCTGCTTCCTCGCTCTCCCCATCCATTCCTACTTTCCTTTCTTTCTTTATGTCTTCTTTGCTCCTCCCCTTTGTTGTCCGCATCTTTTCCGTAGAGAATATACTTCAGATGCGTGCCGATCAATTGTAGTTCTTGCATGTTCAAGAGTAGAAGTTGGAGGCTCTGTGTGGGGAGAGGTGCTTGTTGTGTGGTGAAATTTCCTGTGGGATGGATAAGCAGAAAGCTGCATGTTTTTCATTAGGGAATCCTTGATGTTAGTACATGTATGTCTTTCGCTAAAGTGTTGTTTCTCCAAAGAAAAATATTCTTTCTCTGTAATAGTGAGTCCTATTATTGAGATCTCTTACAGGGTCAGGGATAGGCAGTGAAGAAAGGGAACTGGAGATCCTGCTGATCACTTTGGAGACTTGAATTCAGTCCCCATGTTTTCAGCCCCAAACATCTTTCCTGGTCTTCAGGTCAGACTCTGCAGTCTATCTGCAGAAACTAAACTATAAACTCCTGTTAGTGTCTGGCGATACCAGAAAGGGACACAAATGTGGGCATCTATCCTTCCATTTACTTAGACACCATCAGTTGTCTGTTTCCAGCTTTGGCTCTTAGCCACTCTGCATGATAACTGGTTTCTCCTTGTTGTGAACCTTTCTTGGGTTCTCTGACAACCTATGCTGTTTCATTGGAGGTATTTAGGCCATTTATATTTAATGTGGTTACAGATACGCTTGGTTAAATCTGTCCTCCGGTTGTTTGTTTTCTGTCCCCATTTGTTCTTTGTTCTTTTTTTCTATTTCTGCCTCTTTTGGGATTTTTTTATTATTCCATCCTTTCTGCTTTATTGTGTTTTCAGTTGTTACTCTCTGAAGTAGTATTTTCGTGGTTCCTTGAGGCTAACAGCATACCTATGCACTTAGGTACAATGTAACTAACTTATCACTGTATTTTTTTCACTGGACAGGATGCCACTTACTACAACATACCTTCAAGTGATACTGAACCACTTTGTAAAGTACTTCCATTTCTTCAACACTGGGGTTTCACACCCATATATTGATTAGTCCTTAGCTGAATAATCAAGGAGACTGCTGTGCAGATTTCTGGATTTCCATTGATGTAGAGTTCTCCTCTCTGGATTTTGACCCTGTGAACTCCACCATCCCACCCCCTGCAGATTTCCAGGTGTGTTCCTGAATTTGGGAAAACTGTGGGCTTTGCCTGGTTTCCCTCCCTGAGCCACATCCTGAGGATTCTCTTCAGGTGTTAAAGTGGCACAACTGTATGACCATTGTGGTTGTTTACTATCTCTTTGGAATCACTGGTCTTTATTAGTAGTTGATCTATGTCTCCTTAACCATTGTCTCAAATACTCTGGTTTTGTAGTCGTTTTGAGAGGCAGTGTAAATCCAGTCCCTTGTTAGTCCTTCTTGGCTAGAAACAGAACTCCCCATGTACTTTTGTGTGTATGAATTTGTGTTCTTTTTCATGCTCTGATCTTTCCTTTCCTTTCTTTTTGTTCTTGTGGGTTTATACCCTTTAAAAATTGCCTTGCTGTCCTTTTAGTGGCATCTTCAGAGAGAAAGGTAGAATCACAAGAAAGAACCAATGGTGGATGAATCACATGCATTTCAGTCTCCATAATACTTTTTATTCTACAACCAAGGCTGGCATCTGAGATCAGAGCTGACAATTGAGATGAGATCTTTTTCCCATTTTTAGTATTAATTACATGTTTAATAAAAAAATGGTTAATGGACATAGTTTGTCTGCTGTTCACCTCTGTTGCTGAATTATCTTTTATAAGTGTAAAAATACCTTATAAGTTGCATACAGATCTTGGAAGAGAACATGACAGATTGATTGATGGGCAAGACTCACTTCTGTCCCCTTTTTGTGCTGCTGTGTATGTGATCCTGAAGGCCTAGCATGTGGCCACAAGGGCACATCAATTTGAGAATAAGTGTTTCATTTTGTCATGCTAGTTCATTCAATAAAGGCCTAGTCTTTGTCCTCGAATTTTTCATAATTAAGACTCTGGGGGCATGTTAGATGAGAAGATTATACATTACATGTCTTGTGGCTGAATTAGCATTGGTTGACGACACTAGAGAGCTCTACAGGAGTCTCCTGCAGACAAAGAACCAGCCTGGAGTCCTGGAGTACCACGTTGCCCAAAAGCTTTGTGGAGTCTGGAAAAGGGGACCGATGAGTAGATTCTCTAAGTACAAATCAGGGCTAGGAAGGTGGGTGGGGTGGGGGGAGTTGTTTCCAGGAAGAAGGAAAGTCGTTTCCAGGCCAGAAACAAAACCATGAAAGAGGATGGCCTAAGTGCCAGCCATTCGTGTGACCAGAACTGGTGCGTGTGGAAAGGCTCTGTGGGGGAGTCAGGGGTGCGGAGCCAAGACCACCTCGTTCAGGGAAGAACTCTGTAATGCCTTTGGAAAGATAATCCTGGCACATTTCAACAAGTACTATAGAAAACTGTCATATTTAAGAAAAAGCGGTAGACCCACAATCAACAGTGAAGACATGAATGGAAACTAAGAGAAGGAATATTTTGCTTCTTTTCAAACCTCAAAGCTGATCTTGAAACCTTTATGTCTATGAAGTGTGCACCTGCTTTAAAATAGTGCAGTAAGTCTGAGTTCTGATTTTAAAGGCTTGAGATCAGCAGGCCTTCCTTGCTCTCATTTTAATCTTATTTGATGTATTTTTCCTTAAACAAGTATTCCTAGTGATCAGAACTTGAACTTTGCCACTTTGAGTCAGTTCTTCATGTCTTTCATAGAGTAGTCCTTGTGAAGAAGAAGGTCGGCATTGCCTGAGTAAGTTCGTGAAATAAACATCTGTAAGGGGAAAAAAAGTCTTGAAATATTTCCTCTGCTTTTTAAATTGTGCAATTAATCACTCACGGTGGTGTGAGTCTGGTGTCATTTCAAACCTGGCAGTTCTAAGGGATAACATCATCCTGCGGGTAAGTTTAATATTTGAGTTGCCAGGAAAGAAATCTTGATTATTCAGATAGTGTCTAACGTGGTTCCCTAATTACCTCATTCTTGACTGTTCACAACTAAGTATGTCTGAATGTAACATAAACATTAGTCTGAGATGCTGTTTTTCCATTCTGAGCTACTTTTCAGGCAGGTTATTACTCTATAAGCAAAAAAAAAAAAAAAAAAAAGATAATTTAGTGGTAAATCCCAAGCCTTAAAATATCAATTCCTAGAAAGTTTGCTTCTAATCAGGACCTTCACTACAGGATTACAGTAGTGCGTAGGGTATAATAAATATTGACACAATGATGTCACAGCATAATGCTTCAGGATTTTGCAAAGAGTCAAATGAGGATGGGAGGAGTCTGCGTATTTAAAACTCAGGTATTTATTACATTAAGCAACTAAAGAGGAGTCAGCTTGCTTAAGTTTCCAGTGAATGTGTTTTCTTGTGATTTTTGAAACCATTTATTTCCTTCTCCAAGCTTCAGGAAACAAATGAAAAGTGCTCCAGAAAGAATAGTTTGGAAAGATTGCACAGCCATGCCCAAGTTATTTCCTTGTGGACACCAGCCATGGAGGTTCCCTTTAGAGTCCTTCTCTTTTAGTTTTAAATCTCAAACTCCTCTTTTGTAGTTCCTTGTGCCTAGCGGATGTGTTCTGGTCACTCATGGTGTAGAAATACCTGAGACGTGATCACATTTTCCAAGCAACACTTTATTGATAGAGAGGGGGTGAAGACAGTAGCTGTTTCAGCCAAAAAGGTCGTCTAGGTCTTAAAATATTAACGTAAATTGAGAACATGGAAGTCAAGTGCTAAACACTTAGTGGGCGCTCCACAAATATTTCATAGGTGTCAGGGAATCAGAGTTTTTGACTCTTAAATGTATCTGATCTTTCCGTAGATCATGCTTGGTAATGAAGCTTTGTCTCACCATTAGACGTTGACTAGGACATGAACATTCCTGCCTCCCCTCTCTGGCATCATGTGTTCCCTGTTTTAGGCAAGCTCTTATTGGAGTGTACTCTAGAGAGAACCCCAGTATCATGAAAGAGTTATAATCTAAAGGATGCCCTTCAGTAAGCTGTGTGTGTGCAAGCTAGGAGGTTATCGGCATGCTTTGGAGAATAAGACGTGAGGACAGGAGAGTCCTCCCCAGGGGCATCTGACAGCTGGGAAGGAAGAGGGTCCTTCGGAGAAGCTGGTGATGAGCAAGAATGTCTCTGGTGACCAGAGTCTGGGGTCTGACTGCCATGGAGACCAAAGGAGGGCCACTTTGCTTCATGACTATAAAGAACAGGCATCCAGGGCGAGTTCTTCCAGGGGAGCCACTCACATAGCTCCAAGTCCAGGCCAGGATTGTGCAATCATTGTCCCATTTTCAGGGAAGACAGCTAGTCATTTCAGGTAGACCGTTACAGTACTGTCTGATGAGGGAGGAAGACAAAGGATGCTGAGGGGGTCTACGGGCAGGGCTGGGAGACAAGCAGATGGAAAAGGCTGCCTTCCCACCCCCCACATTTAATTTTGAAGGATGACTAGGAACCGGAGCATCACGGAGTTAAAGGTAGAAAAGGACAATCTCAGCAAAGGGAGCAGCATGGCTCCTGCTACTCTCAGGATGGGGGTGGGGGGAGATCGCAGGCTGAATCCAGCGCGGCACGGTGTCCCATAAGTTAGGCATCTCGGTGGCAGGTCTGGGCAGAGTTCAGAGACACATCTGCATTTATCAGTTTACACCTGTGAGCATAGCAGCTCTCATTTATTTATTTATTATTATTTTCTTTTAGAGTTCCTCTTTCAGACTATTTTTAACGTTGGGGAACTTCCTGACATCTGTCAGATTGCTCAGGCGGAACCTCAATCGTATTTACACCTAATAGTGAGATTTGAAGCCCTCCACGTAGATCAGTTTGTAGAAGCTACTCAGCGCATTTCCCGGATTGGATCCGGCAGCCGTTCTGTGGATGAATTAAAAAGGACTGGCTCTGTTTGCTGTTTTTCAGGTACCACGATCAGCAGGATGTGACCAGCAACTTCCTCGGAGCGATGTGGTTGATATCAATAACTTTTCTCTCCATCGGGTATGGCGACATGGTACCAAACACATACTGTGGGAAAGGCGTCTGTTTGCTTACTGGAATAATGGTAAGTATCCTGCCACTTTGTTTCTTTCACTGATTCTCTCAGATCGCGAAGGCACTCCACGTGACGGTGTGACGGTGTGCCATTCGGTTTCCTGACCATGAGCAGCAAAGCATTAATGATCAGTTCTGGGTTGGGAGAGGACATCACTGATTTTCATCTTCATTCTTAACGTGACACAGCTCCGTGAAGCTCACTGTGCCCCTGGATTGCTCTTTGGGGGAGAGGGACTAATTTTGATGAGCAAATCCTGGTCTTTGAGCTTCAGCTTCAGCCAGAAATTTCTTTATTTCAGTGGTCTCTGCCATTGTCCTACTAGTTATGTGAACTTTAGTAAATTTCTCCTCTCTGAAACTTACTTTCCTTATCTGCAGAACAGGGACCCTGATAACCTGGCCTGAAGTGTGGCGAAGGGCTGAAGAGTTGCGCATTTTGTTGGTTACAGAATTAGACTATGATGGACCCTTGAACTTGGGTTTAGAATGCATGGTCTACTTACATACAGAATTTTTTTTTTTTTAAGTAGGTACAGTATAGTACGGTAAATGTATTTTCCTTACAATTTTCTGAATAACATATTCTTCTCTATTGTGGGAAAGTTGACTTCTAAGCTAAGGTAGGCTTAGGCAAGGATAGACATCCACGAGGAGGAAATGGTTTGAAGGCAGTGAGTCAGGGAGGAGCTTGGTACCTTTGAGCACAACCTCTGGGCCAGGAACACACAGAGTCCAGTAAAAAAGTGGGGACACCTGGGTGGCTCAGTCAGTTAAGCATCTCCCTTCTGCCCAAGTCATGGTCCCAGCGTCCTGGGATGGAGTCTGGCTTAGGGCTCCCTGCTCAGTGGGGAGTCTGCTTCTTTACCTGTCCCTGCCTTGCTTGTCTTCTCTAGTGTGTGCGTGCGCCAAAAAAAGAAAAAGAAAAAAGGTGGAAGGTGGTCTGACATGAGGGCTGGAATGGGAGGTGAGGTCTGGGGGAGATACTGAGAAATGTTTGCAGCCTGATGTGGGGCTTGATCTCACGATACATGAGATCATGACTGAGCCAAAATCAAGAGATGCTCAACCGACCAAACCACTCAGGCACCCCAACATACCACCGTTCTGAGATCTGTGGCAGGTACAGACACACCCCCTTACTTCTTACACCTTCCACTTTGACTGGGACTAGTTTGTTCCATGTGTTTTATTTATTTTTTTTAAGATTTTATTTGTTTATTTGACAGACAGAAATCACAAGCAGGCAGAGAGGCAGGTAGAGAGAGAGGAGGAAGCAGGTTCCCTGCCGAGCAGAGAGCCCGATGTGGGGCTTGATCTCACGATACATGAGATCATGACTGAGCCAAAATCAAGAGATGCTCAACCGACCAAACCACTCAGGCACCCCAACATACCACCGTTCTGAGACCTGTGGCAGGTACAGACACACCCCCTTACTTCTTACACCTTCCACTTTGACTGGGACTAGTTTGTTCCATGTGTTTTATTTATTTTTTTTAAGATTTTATTTGTTTATTTGACAGACAGAAATCACAAGCAGGCAGAGAGGCAGGTAGAGAGAGAGGAGGAAGCAGGTTCCCTGCCGAGCAGAGAGCCCGATGTGGGGCTTGATCCCAGGACCCTGGGATCATGACCTGAGCCAAAGGCAGAGGCTTTAACCCACCAAGCCACCCAGGCGCCCCTGTTCCATGTGTTTTAGATGACGACGGGAGGGTGGCAAGTTGTCTCAAACTGATCATAATGCGGTGTGAACTTTTAAATGCCGAAGCCAAGCATCACTTCCCATTGCCACATTGTTGGCAGTGACCTATGTTCTATTCGTTGCTTAGCTGCTTTTTCTAGTTTGGATACAGCCAAATATTATCTCGCTGCTTCTTTGATTTTCTGCCTGGGTCAGGATATGAGAGCTAATACCAGGAGCTCCTTAGGCAGGAAATTCCCAGCGTTTCTGAAGTTAGGCATCTCTCCCAATGCCTCCCCTGTGTCCACCCCCAGGTTGGCAGCAGAGGCACAGGCTCTCCATGTGAAGGCCTTTGAACAGTGGCCAGGGAAGCCCGTACCCTTGTAACAGCTGCCTCAGGGGACTGTTCCAAGAGTCAGAACTAGCAGGAAGGACTGCGTGCCTGTGGCATAGATTGGAGCGGGAACATTCTTCTCTCACTCGGTAGTACCGACCTAGGGTAAGGCAGCTATGTGGGAACATAAAATCCAGGGCTAGTTTTAAGGCCACCAGGAGCCACAAGATGACCATTTCAGGTCCCAGTTGTAAGGAATATAATATATGGGTATCACTTCACATGGTTGGCTTATAAAAGAAAAATGCAGTTCTGTGCATTTTAATGAAAAAAAAATTTTTTTCATTATGCTGGGGATGGTCTGTTCTGTTAACTATTGGATCACTTCCTCCTTTCTCCTCAGAAGATAGCATTTTGTTCTATAGCATAATGCTCTGGGAAATAAAATTTTCATGGATGTATTTTTGGAGGGCCATAACAAGCCCACAAGGGACATGAATGATGCTATTTATAAAAACAAAAAACAAAGCAAAAAACAAACAAACAAAAAACCCAGAACTGCTAATTGTAGAGTCTTTCCCCTTAAGCTTCTTAGAAACAATTTCCTTGGTGTTTCTTTTAGGCAAGATGTTCTCCCCCACTCTCCTTTTTATTGTTGAATCAGGTATGACTCAGGGTTTGTGCAAATGGTCTAATACGCCATAAATCAGAACCGGATGGGAGGTCAGCCTTGCCTGGGTCTTGCAGTATTTCTAGCTTTCCTCGCTTTTTTCGTTGTCCTCAGGGTCTTCAGAGCCTCACCTGACAGCACAAAATCTCTTATTGAGTTGAACTACTTGCTCACTTAGGTTTCACTAGGGATCCTACTTTACAGAAAAAATAGGAGTTACACTCAACCTTTCATCTATACGGACCCAAAGATGTTATGACTTCGCTGCTGCCTTCTGGCTTCATGGTGAAAGACTCTCTGTTCTCAGGCTGAGGAGGTCCACTCCCATGTAAGGAACAGATGAGACTTTTTAATTTTTTATTTAAATTCAAATTTAGTTAACATAGAGTGTCTTATTAGTTTCAGAGGTAGAATTTAGTGACTTATCAATTACATATAAGACCCAGTGCTCAGTCCATCAAGTGCCCTCCTTAATGCCCGTCACCTGGTTACCCCTTCCCTCCCGCCCCTCCCCCCTCCAGCAACCCTCGATTTGTTCCCTAGAGTTGACAGTCTCTTATAGAGTTAACAGTCTCCCTCTGTTTTTGTCATTTCTTATTTTTCCTCCCCTTCCCCTGTGTTCATCTGTTTTGTTTCTTAAATTCTGCATAGGCGTGAAATCATATGGCATCTTTCTCTGACTGATTTATTTTACTTAGCATAATAACCTCTAGCTCCATCCACGTCCTTGCAGGTGGCAAGGTTTCATTCTTTTTGATGGCTGTGTAATATTCCATCGTGTGTATATACCACATTTTCTTTATCCGTTCACCTGTCGATGGACATCTGGGCTCTTTCCATAGTTCGTCTATGTGGACATTGCTGCTATGAACATTGGGGAGCAGGTGCCCCTTCAAACAGACTTATTTCTTAACTGGCCCCATCCAAACTGGTTTACTTGCATGTTGACAAATTCATTAACCTTGGACTAACCTACATGAAATGCTTCATGGAGTTGGATTGTGTCTATCCTTAGACCAAGCAACCTCCCATGGAGTCACGTCCCCAGAGCGACCTTCTGGGGATGAGTTTCTGGGAATTGATTCCATCCCATGTAAACTTTCTGGGGCTTGACCATGTGTTGCTCAGGTTATCCATATGGATATGGAGAGTGTTTGGCTGACAGTGAAGATACCTTGAAGAAGCTAAGTTGTCTTCCCAGCCCATAGATATGGTTAGTTTCCTTTAAAAAAGTGTCTGACAAAACACCTTTCATCTTGTTTTGTTTTTTGGCTTTTGTTTCAGGAAACTTAAATACCAGTTTGTCACTTTGGGATTATCCAAGCCAGACACGACTTGCTTTTATTTTAGGCATTTATTTGCCTATTCCCCCTTGGGCTTTTGCAATGCATGTTTAGGTAAAATGCACAATGTCAGATTTCCCGTGGGCCATCTCTCTCTCTCTCTCCATCTGGCCCCTGCTAAATTGTGAAAAGGAAATACTATTTACAATACTCCTGAGAGAGGACAGGGTCATCCCTGAATCATCTTGTCTATTATCTCTGAAGTGCTATATTTTTTGTATTCTTTTATATTTGAATTTTCTGGCTTTTGTCTTTATGAAGTTGATAGAATTTATAGCTTTATGTGGTGGGTTCTTTTTTCCACTTTGACGTAAGATATAGTGACTCCAAATGCTAACATCTACAAAGACCATTTCCCATTTCAAAATGTACACATAAAGAAATGAGCACTGGCTTTCTTCATAAAACTAATGAAACTAATGAATTATTTCATGGCACCTTTTTAGATGTGCACATTTCATTGGTTAAAATCCCAAAATTAAACTGTAATTTAAAATATTTTAAATAGCTTAATTTGTGTCGTGAGTGATATTTTTGGGCTCCCATGACATTAAGATTAATCTGCAGTGCTCTGGGCAGAAGTATATTGTGAAAAAGTGAGGAGAGAGAGTTTTCCAGAATATTTCTAAGAGACAAACAAATGGCCTTATCAACAAAACAAAACACCTCTCCTTGCCTGAAATGTCAATTGTGAATCCAAGACAACCATGCAGAGCTTTTCTTGTAATTTTTACAGTGTTGTGTGCATAAATGATGATGGAAATGCTTAGATGATCTTAGATACAGGTACCACAGTGCGATAGATCAGACAAATCAAGCAGAAATCTCCTTTTTACCCACACCTACCTAATAGTAAAGCTGAAGACACAAGGATCTCTTCCTCTCTCCTAGATAGTGTCTTATAAACACAGACTCCCAGGATTGCTTAATGGTCATTCATCACCCTTCCAGAGAAAGCCATGAAGATTGTAATTACTTTTTTCTCTTTATCCATCAGTCTTTCCTCTGTGGGGTCCTACCAAGAATTTGATGCTTCCACAGCCAATGGGATGACCTCTAAATGGCTTTCTTCTTTTGGCTGAAGGTGCTGGGCAGACATCACTGTCAGATCATTGGTGTCTTAGCTTTTCATCAGTTGGAGCTGGACATGATAAGAACATCATGTCCTACTTGATGTAGAGCAGGTAGTTGTTTTGCTTAGCAATTATAAAGTTATCCTAGCTATGCTTTCATATCTGTACGTGTAGAAAAAACACACTAAAAGCTCTACTTTTCCCTTACTTAGGAATATATAGGATCATTTCAAGAGGAGAATACAGTTTCACTGGTGAAAGGGTATCTCTAGGCTTATAGGAGAATGAAGGTCATTAAGTCACTTAGCATTTTTGCTTGTCTATTTCTGTAGAATTATGGCAACTCCCGTGGGCCCTTTACCTAGAACATATGACAAGATTTTTTGGCAAAATTACCTTAAAACAGGAAGTATCATCTGCCCCATCCTAGGGACACAAGTTATTACCTGGTAAGCGGTTCCCCATGGATTCATTAACACATGTGGGTCCAGTTCACAAGTGTGATCTAGCTTTCCCCCAACCATTTCTGCAGTTCGGAACAATTTAACAATCATGGCAGCAGTGAATCGTTCAAGTTTTATTCAGGGAACCACAATAACAAAAAGGTCTATTTATTATACTACCTCAGGATGAGAGTTTAAGATAATAAATCCTTTTACCCATTGTTGAGGAGTCTTTTTTTTTTTTTTAATTTAATTTTTTCAGTGTTCCAAGATTCATTGTTTATGCTTCACACCCAGGGCTCCACACAATCCGTGCCCTCCTTAACACCCACCACCAGGCTCACCCAACCCCCCACCCCCTCCCCTCCAAAACCCTCAATTTGTTTCTCAGAGTCCACAGTCTCTCATGGTTTGTCTCCCCCTCCAATCGTCCCCAACTCCTTCTCCTAGTGTCCTCCGTGTTATTCCTTATGCTCCACAAGTAAGTGAAACCATATGATAAATGACTCTCTCTGCTTGACTTACTTCACTCAGCATAATCTCCTCCAGTCCCATCCATGTTGATACAAAAGTTGGGTAGTCATCCTTTCTGATGGAGGTGTAATATTCCATTGTAGATATGGACATCTTCTTTATCCATTCATCCGTTGAAGGGCATCTTGGTTCTTTCCACAGTTTGACGACCGTGGCCATTGCTGCTATGAACATTGGGGTACAGATGGCCCTTCTTTTCACTACATCTGTATCTTTGGGGAGGAGTCTTGACGGAAAGTCACATGGTGGCTCAGTCAGTTGTCAAAGGTCAGTTTTCATCCTGAGGGGGAAAAAACGCTACATTGTTCAATTAGTCACAGAGTCTTCCAGAACACAGCCATCAATTAGCCAGAGCTTATAAAGAGAATGACTGGTATTCAAGAGGGCTAAACTGAAGGTCTGGTTATATTCTTCCTACTTTCTCTCTCTCCATTCAGGGATTTTTTTTCCCCCTGCCAGGGGATATAGAAATCCTGAGAAACTAGAGTAAAAACTCAGTTCCTGGTATTGCTTGTGTGAATAAACAAAAAACAAAACAAACAAAAAACCCACCCCAGGATACTTTTTGTAAGTCTTCTAGAATTTGACATGACGTGTTTAAGATCAGATAACTTGGAAGAAGCTTTTTATTTGCTGGGGTCTTTCTGGTGTGTTCAGTGAATTTGAGGAGAGCCCATCTTTAAATTCTTCGGCTCATTTCTATGTTGCGCAGAGGAGCAGCGGGGGTTGATGGACCTTCAGTCAGAAGACAGAGTTCTCTACCAGTGCCCTAAGCAGACCTTCATGGCTCCACAGGGACATTTCTCCAGAAATATAATAGCTGCTTTCCAAGTACAGACACGTCGAGTCAGAAGTTGTTGTGACCTTCTAGCTTCTGACTTGTTGCCTCCACCATTCCACCTGATTTTTCTAGACTATCAGCACTTTTATTTGGCAGGACTACCGTTCCTGTCTTTACAGTACGTGCCCTCACCCTGGCACTGTCATAAGGAGATTGAAACCCGGGTGTGACTCATTGTTGACTACCAGTTTTAGGCACCGTTTCTTTCTTTCCAACCGTCAGAGTGCAAGAATGAGCTGAACCAGCAAATCACTCTAATGGAGATTTGGGTTTTGTAGGTCTGGATTTTTTGACTGAACTCAAAAAAACCACAATTACCTCCTCCCCTCTTCCACCGGTTGAGGACAGCAGACTTGACCTTTCCCCTCCTATCAACAAATACCAACTCATCTTTAAAGAAATTCAGGGCAATCTGTCTTCAAAATTACCTGGACTGCTGTTGATTTTCATGACCCGAGGAAATCTTGCAGAATTCCAATGGGATAGAATAGGAAAGCTGAGTGGTTTATAGAATTTTAGTTGCCAGAAGTGATTGGTTAACGTAGTTTCACAAAAAAAAAAAAAAAAAAAGTGTATCAGACGAGCGCACTAAAATGTGTTTATCATTCTGTGATACTGCATCAGTCAACCCCAGGGACAGAGAAATGGGCAGTATTTCCAAATACTAATTTTATCTTCCTTTTGGAGGATATGCAGATATTTTCAAGTTAATCGGCCTTAAAGCTTTTTATTAATTTGGGTGTATTTTAAGGAAAAAGCATGATTTTTTTTTCAAATTAACTGTATTTTGGTAAATTTTAATTACTGATAGTCGAACAAATTGGCTATCACACTCAAGTTATGAGCTTTTAGGAGCTACTATAAGACTTGCAGGAGGAGAATTAATTTAGCACTGGCGTATTTTGAACACTCATATTTTTTTTTTCATTAGTCATTTTTGGTGAGGGTCTGGATCCTGAAATTTCTAAAAGAAAATTATACATTCCAGTGTTTATGTTACATTTGTGGCAGGTGCCTCTTTAAATAAGAATCCAAACCTTTACCCAATGGGCTATTAAAGTATTTCCCTTCTCTATAGGCTCATATTGTCAGCTTGTTAAATCTTGCTCCCCAAAATGGATTTCCAAAATGATTCTTGAAGGAATCCACCAGAGGAGCAGAACCAGGAGACCTGGTGTAAAATGACGGTGGTGCCTTGAACTTTTCAAACATCGTGCAGTAAAATGACCTCGAGGAGAATGAATTTCTTCCTGAACATTCTGCGGCCCAACGTGCCTTATGGTTTCTGTGTTCTGATGAAGAAATGCAGAATGGAAGAAAGGGCTGTATTTTTTCCATTTGGCAGCTTCTCAGACCCTCCAGGTGTTGGGGTTCCACTTCTGCTTTATGCTGATTATCTGGTATAGGGCAGTGAGCTTTAGTAATGATCTCTTCTAAGGACACGGTCTCCCTCCTCTCTCTCTCTTTCTCTCTAGCAACGTGTAATTTGTTGGAAGGAAAAGTGACACAGCAGCTAAGGAGAACCTCCACATTTTCCTTGAGTCTGTCAGCTTCGTAAACACACCCGTGTTTTTCCTTGTGTAGTCTGGAGGGTCCCGAGCATCTTGAAGGGACAGGCCAGTGATTTGTTTCATTCTTCCTTCATAACATGAACGAAAGGGGAGACCAGGAACCAGGATATATTTTCTGACTTCGGTGAAAGGAAGATGACTCATCTTGGTAAAGGCATACAGGGATCTTCCTTTCAGAGAGTAACATATGTTCGTCCCAACTGTTTCTACATCCATCACGATGACGACACACTTTGGAGGAAATGTTGTAAAAGCATGTTTACTTTCATCTGTCTTCACTTCACGGAACGGAATGGACAATAACATCATGCCGTTACTTAAATCTTTAAAACCCGTCACGTGGGTGGGGATTTCCTTGGAACCTGGGAAACTTTCATTTTGCATACCTCTACATTTTTTTTTTTAAGTTACTTTTTTGAAACCCAATTCTATCCACATGGAGTCCTTTGATGAATATTAAGAACCTGGGGATGTAGGAGTTTATGGCTGCCCTAATTAAACAAAACTAAAGGAGTGGCTGTGTTTGAACAGAGGGAGGTTTCTAAGTGGTCCTTGAGGTACCATTTCAAGGGTACAGTTAGGATGATGAAGTGACAGGTACGGGTAATAGTTTGAATAACTCCTAAACTGTCAGACTCTCCTGCTTTTGCAGTTTGCCGCACGTACTCATTTTAGTGCACAAGACTTGCGGCGAGCTAGAGAATGCTGACCGGGGGTGGGGACCAAAACCAAAAACAACAAAAAAGAACGCAAGGATAAACACAAATAAAAATCGACCTTCAAAGGCTCTTGATACCGGTGATTTTCCACTCCTGTTAGGATGTTGATCTCTTTCCAGAAGGATCTCAGCAGTGGCCACCTGCCAGGGGAGAACAATATTCAACTTTGAGTGCCAGCCGCCGCTCACAGCTCCTCTCTCTCTAGCAGTGGAAGCCCCTCAGATTTTTACATTCTCTGCTTATGCGGAAACCACTGGTGCTCTTGAATTTCGTTACTGAGTGATGAGCACCTGGGAGCAGTGTGCAACATGTGATCTGTATTTCTCGAGCAAATAGTAACTACAGTGGGCAGGTATGGATGGCCATCTTGAGTGGCCACTGTTTTTTGGTTAGCTCCTTCCCAGTACACCAAAACTATTTAGATGTTGTGGCAAATGTTTGAAAGTGAATAGCACAGATGTGTATGCTTTCAAAAAGTCATTCCTTTTTTAAAATTGAGAGTATAGGTGATATATAATACTATGTTAGTTTCAGTGTGTGCTGCAGTGAATCAACATTTCTATGTATTAAGACAGGATCACCAGAAGTCTAGTTACCCCCTGTCACCATAAAAAGTCCTCACATTATTATTTATTATATCCCTTAGAATGTATTCCATAGCCCCAGGATCTTTTTATTTGATAACTGGAAGTTTGTTTTCTATATTTGCCTGTTTCTGGTATATTTATTTATTTCTTAAAAATTCTACATGTAAGTGAAAGCATACTGTATTTGTCTTTGACTTATTTCACTTAGCATAGAAACTTCTAGTTCCATCCATGTTGATTCCAATGGCAAGATCACATTCTTTATGGCTAAGTAATATTCCATCAGAAGTGGGTAAATCCTCAGAAGTGGGATTACTGGATTGTAGGGTAGCTCTATTTTCAATTTTTTAAAGAACTGTCATACTCTCTTTCCTCAGTGGCTGCACCAACTTACATTCCCACCAGCAGTGCACGAGGGGTCCGTTTCCTCCCCATTCTAGCCAACACTTGTTATTTCTTGTCTTTTTGGTATCTGCCATTCTAACAGGTGTGAGGTGGTATCTTATTGTGGATTTGATTTGCATTTCCTTGATGTTGAGCATCTTTTCATGTATCTGTTGGCCAGCTGTATGTCTTTTTACAAGAAACATCTATTCGTGTTCTTTGTCCATTTTTAATCAGGTTATTTGGTTTTTCTGGATGTTGAGTTGTAGGTGCTCTTTAAATTAACCCCTTATGGGATCTTACTGGATCTACCATTTACAAATATCTTCCTCATGCAGTAGGTAAGTTGTTTTTTGCTTTGGTGATGATATTCTTCATTGTGCAACCTTTTTAGTTTGACATTTGATGTTGTCGCACTGTTGTCCTTGTCTGAGGAAACAAATCCAAAATGTGATGCTCAGGGGGCTAAGTTAGGTTTACTGCCAATTTTTTTTTTCTAAGAGTTTTATGGTTTCAGGTCTCAAATTTAGGTCTTTAATTCATTTCGTTTTATTTTTGTGGATGGTTTAAGAAAGTGGTCCAGTTTTCCAAGATTATCTTTTACCCATTTTTTATTCTTGTCACCTTTGTTGTAAATTGACCACTGAAGCCTGTGTTTACTTCTGGGCTCTTTATCCTATTCCATTGATCTGTGAGTCCATTTCTGTGCCAGTACCATACTATTTTGATTGTAGTGTGGTTTGCGATCAGGGAGGCTGACACCTCTAGCTTTGCTCTTCTCTTTTAGTACTGCTTTGGCTATCAGGGCATTTTTTTGTGGTTATATACAAATTCAGGGCTCATTTTTTCTAGGTCTATGAAAAATACCATTGAAATTTTGATAGGGAGCCCTGAATCTGTAGGTTGCTTTGAGTAGTATAGATATCTTAATTCTTCCAATTCATGAGCACGTCCGATCTTTCCGCTGATTTATGTCCTCTTTGGTTTCTTTAATCAGTGTCTTATATTTTTCAGAGTGAAGGTCTTCTACCTCCTTAAATTTGTTTCCAAGTGCGGATCCTTTTTAAACGATAAAATTCAGAGCACATTTTGTGTATAATTATCTGACTTGCTTGAATATTATGTTGCCTTTAAACATTACAGAAATAAAATTTTAAAGCAGCCATATAATATTATAGACATGGATATGCTGGGAGTAATTCCCCTTCCTCAATATTAGGTACTGAAGGTGAAGTCTACCATGTACATAATGTGTGGAATTTGCTTTTGTAATTTGTGATTTTCAGACCTACTTGTAGTGAGGAAAACCAGGTCACCTGGTGGGACTTGGGAACTCTCTTGGATAACTATCCAGTGAGCACCTTAACATTTTGGCTAACGTAAAGAAGATCCTGTTAAGGGGCACCTGGGTGGCTCAGTGGGTTAAAGCCTCTGCCTTCGGCTTGGGTCATGATCCCAGGGTCCTGGGATCCAGCCCCGCATCAGGCTCTCTGCTCAGCAGGGAGCCTGCTTCCTCCTCTCTCTCTCTGCCTGACTCTCTGCCTACGTGTGATCTCTGTCTGTCAAATAAATAAATAAATAAAGTATTTTTTAAAAAAGATCCTATTAAGAACTAGTTTAAAAAGATTCAAGCCTGTTAAAAGATCCACAAGTATTGTAACATCATGCTGTTGGCACCCCTTTGCCACAGATTCCTGCCTAAACCCTGCCTTCTTCGCTGTCTAGTGAGACAGTTTGGCCAGTCCTACCATCCTGGGGTCCTCTCAGGGATAGGACTCCATCTGGAGGGCCCAACCTCCCTTTCACAGGCCAGTTGGTAGGTCCTCAGTTTCCCCCTCTACTCCCATGAGGTTGGCTCTGCCGAGATCCATGAGATAACTGCAGTAGCCATGACCTTGCCCGAAATTAACAGCTGAGGTATCCCAGCCCTGCCTTCCTGGCCCCATATGAAATCACCAGCCTTAAACCAAGAAGACTCAACTCCTCGTGCATGGGATCGTGGAGAAGGACTCTAATCCCTTGGATACCATCAGTGTCTCGTGTCCCTTCCTAAGAGATCAGCACAGTGGCCTGTAATTTTAAAAAGACCACTGCTGATCTTTTTCAGGAAAAAAGGGAGCCCGTGCCTTTCTTTGTACTGGTAAATGTCTGAAATAGGAAAGGTATCCCTTTACTTTCAACACTAGGTAGTTCTGTTGTTAAGCTGAGATCTTCCCGTGACCTTGAAGTTCTGTGTACGTGGGGATTAGGCATCTCTTTCCATTCCTGATACGGCACGGTCCACTGACTTGAAGACCTCCCTCCGGTCTTAGCTTGAGAAAAGATTGTGCAGTGTTATTTTTAATGGAATAATGGTTATTTCTACTCCATGCATTTATGCTAATTTACTCAGCTGTTATCTGTTCCTATTATACTCCCAGGTATATAACTGATATGCTCTGTTTCTTAAGAAATCTCTGAAATTTCCGCAAGTTGCTCCTTTACCATTTATTTCTTATTATTAAAGTCTGTTTGAGTCAAATATCATGCTTAAGCTCTTATAATACATGAACTAAGTTTTTAAAGCCCCACTTATAGGCCTGATCCTGGAGCTCGGCCAGGCATTTTTGGTGCTATGTGTTGAGGTCACCGAATGCTACAGTTTCTTTTCTTTTCTTTTCTTTTTCTTTTCTTTCTTTTTTTTTTTAAATTTATTTGACAGACAGAGATCACAAGCAGTCAGAGAGGCAGGCAGAGAGATAGAGAGAGGAGGAAGCAGGCTCACCGCTGAGCAGAGAGCCCGAGGTGGGGCTCGATCCCAGGACCCTGAAATCATGACCTGAGCCAAAGGCAGAGGCTTTTGGTAGTGGTCAAAGGCAATGGTCAAAACCCACTGAGCCACCCAGGTGCCCCTGCTACAGTTTCTTATCTCTGGACACTTATGTACTTGGTGAACAAAATGTTTTGTTTTTTTTTTTTCATGTGGCTGAGATCAAATGTACTGACTTATTGGGGTTCTGTTCTCTTCTGGTTTTCAGGGTGCTGGTTGCACAGCCCTGGTGGTCGCTGTGGTGGCAAGAAAGCTAGAACTTACCAAAGCAGAAAAACACGTGCACAACTTCATGATGGATACTCAGCTGACCAAACGAGTGAGTCATCACCCTTGTGTCTTCCAAGGGACATTACCGTGTGGCTCTCCACGTTGGGCAATATGACCTCTATTTTGACCTCTGAACTGACATGACGTGCTTTAGCGTTAAGGCCTTTTTGGAATCACTTCCATTTTTTTTCCCCTGCATGTTGAGAACGGACTTGTTCTAACTTTAGGTCAGGGAGAAAACAATTGGACGACCTCGGTATTTACTCAAGGATCAAAACAGACCACATCAGTCTAAATAAATAAGTGCACTTAACATTTACGTTTGCAGGATACAAGAAGGGACCAATATTTGATTGAATAGGAAGGAACACACTGTCAAGTGTCATCGAGAAATTTTATGGGGAAGTGATTCAACACTGTCCTACTGAGCTTCTGTGAGCCAGTCGCTGTTCTAAAGACTGGGGTTGCGACGACAGGGAGAACCAGCCGGTAACTTTTAGGACCCCCAGGTAGTACCAGAGATAGGCCCTTTCTCTGATTTACAGGCTGTCCAGGAGATGAAGTACAGCATCCGCATGGGAAAATATGGTAGAAAACAGTAACCATGGTGTTTACAGAGCACTCCCTCTGGGTGAGGCTTGGCTGCAAGCATATCACTGCTGTAAACTGGGTTACAGGGAAAGTGGTAGTATTAGGCTTATTTTACAAATATGGAAGCCAAGACACAGAGAGGCTCGGTAACTTGCTCAAAGTCATCATATCAAGGAGGGAAAAGATTCTTATCCACTCCCAC
The DNA here is from genome assembly GCF_964662115.1 of Mustela nivalis. Taxonomy (NCBI): domain Eukaryota; kingdom Metazoa; phylum Chordata; class Mammalia; order Carnivora; family Mustelidae; genus Mustela; species Mustela nivalis. The sequence continues at coordinate 34,516,318 of NC_139022.1, forward strand.
TCTATTTTTAGCCTCTCTGCATAGGTACTGGAGAAATCACAATGAAAGTTCAGATAACTCGATATTATTTTACAGCAACATCATCTTGCTGCGTCACCTGAAGCAGAATCTAATCAGGCTGTCATTGAAGTGACAAAAATACGTTGTAATTTGGCGACTTTACCCACAAAGGAGTCCATGGAGAGTTCAAGCTGAGGTGCAGTTTTCAGTGGTTTAACTCATTTTAGATTTAGACTTATTTTTTACTATTTTAACTCATTTTTTACTCATTTTAGCTTTAGATTTACTCATTTTAGATTTTAGATTTAGATTTTAGGTAATCAGATTTAGATTAGATTTCACTCATTTAGATTTTGTCTGCAAAATGGTTACCTCAGCTCATTTGGTAAATACTTCCTAATAGATCCCTCACCCTGACGCACACATTTACACACGTGGGTAGTGTTTATGAAAGGGAAACATGGATTCCAATTGCCTTGTCCTTCTCTAAGTCACATGTTGTCGTGAGACTTCATTGCATTTGGAAGGTCTGCATGTATTCTTGAGGATCTAAGCCGCTCGGTTGCAGACACCATCCTCTTGGCCTGGGCGTGCTCCTTCAATGTCTTCTACCCTCTGGGTGTCTCTCAGTCTCCAAACTCATGAACGTTCGTGAATATTACAGAAAGGCACAAGGAGAGACCTAAGTGCAGAACTGAACGGAGGGTTAGGATTCTTGTCGCTTTCAAAAATACACCAGGAAATGACTATGGGACTATGAGCCCACATATAGTCCAAACTTGGAGCAGATGTTTTATGGATCTCCTAATGGGCTTGTTTGGAAGAGTTCCACACTGTACAGTTCGTATCTAAGAGTCCAAAGTTGTGCAGTATCGAAAGAACTCTTCCACAGACCCGCTTGTATAATCCAGAGAATTTTCTTGTGAAGATGCTACATTATGAATTTCCCAAGAATTACCTTAATGCCACACTGGGGTAAAAAAATTACATTAAAACACCCTAATAGCCTATACACCATGTAAATCTTTTCAGCAACAAGAACAAAAGGTGTGACAGGATCCCAAATGAGAGAAACCAAGTTAGCATGTTGAGGCCAACCAAACTCCCCGGGTTTCATAAGCAAGTATTTAGTTCTAATTTGAGAAGGAAACATGTAATTGCTTTAGATTGACTTGGGGCTCCAGCTGTTCTGTATCCTACTTACTGAGCAGACAGATGTTAAAGCCACAGTAAAATACCTTTGATGGAGAGATCCATGCTATTTGGACAGGTCTCCAGGATCATGTGGGAGACATTCCAGGTTGGTTCGATCATTTAATTGGTTTAGCTCGGGGTCACTCAACCTCAGCATGGTTGATCTTTGGGAATGGATAGTTCTCTACTCTGCAGCTGTCCTGGGGCCTTGTTGACTGTTGAGTAGCATTCTTAGTAGACTCATGACAACCAATAATGCCTGTAGACACCGCCACATGTCCCCACAGGGGACAACATTGCCCATGGTGAGAACTGCTGCTTTACTGGGTTATTCCCTGGGGATTTGGAGACTGAGACCATCCTCATAGCAGATATTCTTTGTGGCTACTCAACTTATTACAGTCTTCCTGGGAATAACATGTATTTAACAAAAGTACCCTGTGTGCCTATTATAGTTGAGGTTCTGTGTTACCTGCTGAGGATGTAGAACTGAAATATCACAGGGTGCTTTAAGCTTTTACACTACTGTGCCTTCAGCAAGTCAGATGAAAGGTCTGTTTGTTTGTTTTTCTCTGCTTGGCAGAAAAATGCACTCATGTTCTTGCTTCTTTTGCTCATGATTCCCCTCAAAGCCCAGTCCCCTTTTGGAGGACTGTGGATCTCGAGAGCTTCCTTTGGTTTTTATGAATGGGTCTCATTTCCCAAAATGGACCATGTGTTCTGATCTTACAGCATCTCTGTTACAAGGACTTACAGACTTTAGTTGGACTCATAATGTACCGCTATCTCTAGGAGTTTCTTCATAGAAAGCTTTTTTGGTAAGCAGTACTATCCTTAAATTCACATTCTCCACCGTGCTTTATTAATTCTGTTATCTCATTGCTACTTCTTAAAAGTTGAGCTGCTTTCCCATATTACTTGGGACAGAGGTCTCTTATAGGCCCAAGAAAGTCATTCCAGCAGGCCTGTCAACAGCTTGAATTTTTATGGGCAAAATGTCACTAAGTACAGTTACAAATGTTAAAATGGCATTAGAATCAAACATAAATTTCTCAGGCTACCCATTTCATTATTAGAGTCAATACAATATATGAAAATAATAGCCCTTTTATAGTTCTCTTCAACTTAATGAGTATCATTTACTTGACACTTGATTCCATTTTGTTATTTATGGAATTTCTAAATGGGCCCATTTATAATTGTACCTTTTTAAATAAAAATTCTAAAATACTGGAAGATGACAGAATAATAGGATCCTGAGTTCACCTCTACCTCTGGATACACTGAGGCTACCACTACAGAAAATGCAACCAACTCTGAAAATTCCGTAAAGACTAGCAGAACAGATCTTCTATGGGTAAAGACTGAAAGAAAAAGCCACATGGAGAAGGGGCACAGATGCGGTTGAGAACCCAGTCTCCTGCATGGCTACCCACAGGATGGAAGAACATCACAGGCACAGAGACCCTACCTAAAGAGTAAGGCCATCAAACCCCACATCGGGCAGCCCATGTTACTGGGGACCCATACCACAGAGATGAGTCTCCATAAGTTCTGAATTCATATTGGTAGGAACTTTCTCCAGGACTGGAAGTGCTGGTGGACACCATATTCTTGCCCTCCTTCAGCCTGGCCGGCAGCACTTTGCAGGAAACAATTCTGGTCCTTTCTGCCTACCTTGCTGGCACTGGTCATCCAACTGCACCTAGTGAGCATCCCCCTGAAGCTACTGCCCCCGGGAGGAGCCAGCCCCACCTACCCGTGGGCCTAGAGCAGTCAAAGCCCAGGCACAACAGGAGGACACATGCTGCTCACAGGGCCCACTGCTCTCTAGTACCTGGTTCTGGTGACCAGAGTGGACTGTGCTACTGGGAACCACAGGACACTTTCTACCTAAGACCAATAGTACTTCCAACACCAAGAGACACAGCTGATCTACCTAATACATTGTAACAAGCAAAAGGAGTCAAACAAAATGAGGAGGCAGAGGAATATGTTCAAGAAGAAGGAAAAAGGCAAAACCTAAGAAAGACGGCTGAACCAACAAAATGGAGATAAGTAATCTACCCAATAAAGAGTTCAAAGTAATGGACCTAAATTGGGATGAACTCAGAACTTTAACAGAGCCTGAAAATATAAAGAACCAATCAGAACTGAAGAAGACAGTAACAAGAGAAAAACACACTAGAAGGAATCAAGAACAGATCAAAGGGTACACGAAACAGATGAACAACAGGGTAACTCATACTATAGGGGTCCCAGAAGCAAGGAGAGAATGGGGGCAGAATACTTACCAAAGAAAGAAGAGCTGAAAACTTCTCTGACCTGGGGGAAAGAAACAAATATACAGGTCCAGGAAGTACAGGGAGATGCAAACAAGAGGAACCCAAAGAGGCCAATACCATGACACATATTAAAATGACAAAAATTGCAGATGAAAAGAGAATCTTAAAAGTAGCACGAGAGGGGCACCTGGGTGTCTCTGTTGGTTATGTGTCTGACACTGGAGATCAGCTCAGGTCATAATATCAGGGTTGTGAGATAGAGCCCCACATTGGCCTCCAAGGTCAGTGTAGAGCCTCCTTAAGATTCTCCCTCTCTTGGGATGCCTGGGTGGCTCAGTTGGTTAAGCAGTTGCCTTCGGCTTGGGGTCATGATCCCAGCATCCTGGGATCGAGTCCCACATTGGGCTCTTTGCTCAGCAGGGAGCCTGCTTCTCCCTCTGCCTCTGCCTGCTACTCTGCCTGCCTGTGCTCATTTGCTCTCTCTCTGACAAATAAATAAATAAAATCTAAAAAAAAAAAAAAAATTCTCCCTCTCCCCCTGCTCTCCCCAACTCCTACTCATGTTGGCTCTCTCAATAAATTATGTAAGTAAGTAAGTAGCAAGAAAAAAGCAACTAGTTAGGTACAAGGGAAACCCCATAAAGCTATTAGCTGAGTTTTCAGCAGAGTTTGCAAGCAAGAAGGGAGGGGCATGAGATATTCAAACTGCTGAAAGGAAAAAAACCTATACCAATATTCTACCCAGATAGTTTATCATTCAGAATTGAAAGAGACATCAAGGAGTTCATTACCACTACACTGTCCTTATAAGAAACATTAATTGGACTTCTTTAGCTCAGAAAGAAAGGTCTTAACTAGAAGAAAATCTTGAAAGGAAAAAGTTCACTGGTAAAAGCAAATATATAGTAACGGTAGTAGATGAGTCACTTACAAAGCTAGTATGAAGGGTCACAGACAAAAGCAATAAAGTCCATTACGTCTACAGAAATTAGTTAAGGTATACGCAAAATTAAAATATGTAAAATATGTTATACATATAAAATATGAGTGACAGCATAGAAATATAATGCTTTCATTGGTTGATTGATTGATTAGAGATAGATGAGGAGAAAGAGAATCTCAAGTAGGCTCCATACCTAGCACAGAGCCTGATGCAGTGCTCAATTCACAACCCCAAGATCCTGACCTGAGCTGAAATCAGGAGTCGGATGCTTAACAGACTGAGCCATCCAGGCACCCCTAGAAAGGCAGTGCTTTTAGAATGCTTTTGAACTTAAGCGACCATCAACTTACTATCGACTATCATACACACTGGATATATGCACCTCATTGTAACCACAAGCCAAAAACCTGTAATAAGTGCACACAAAATAAAAAGAATCCTAACATAAAGCTATGAGAGCAAGAAAAGAAGAACAGAACTCCAAAAGCAATATAGGGAAACATCAAAATGGCAATAAGTACGTGCCTGTCAACAATTTAAGTGTAAATGGACTAAGTGATTCAACCAAAAGACACAGGATGACTGAATGGATAGAAAAATAGGACCCAGCTATATGGTCCCTACAAGAGACTTGCTTTTGACATAGAGACACATACTGACAGAAAGTGCAGAGACGAAGAAAGACATTCCATGCAAATGGAAAGGCTAAAAATCTGGGGTAGCAATACTTAACATCTGACAGAATAGACTTTAAACCAAGAGACAAAGAAGGGAATTACATACTGATAAGGGGAACAGTCCAACAAAAGGATATGATTCTAAATATCTATATACCCAGTATGTGAGGACCTAAATACATAAGCAAATATTAATAGACATAAGGGAGAAGTTGACAGTAATACAATAATGGTAGGGGACTTTAATACCCCCACTTGCAACAATGGATAGATTATCCAGACAGAATCAACCAGGAAAGAGTAGCTTTGAACACACATTAGACCAGGTGGACCTAACATATATAAAGCATATTCCACATCCAAATAGCAGAATACCCATTATTTTCATGTGCACTTGGGATACGCTCCAGGACAGATCACAAAGAACAAGTCTCAGTAAGTTTAAGAAGATTGAACTCATATTGAGTATAATTTCCAAACATAATGCTCTGAAACTAGAAAACGATTACAAGAAAAAACTGGAAGAAACAAACCACGGAGGCAATACAACATACTACCAAATAACCAATGTGTCTAGAAAGAAATCTAAGAAGAAATTTAAAAAAAAAAAAAAAAAAAACCTATAGACAAATGAAAATGAAAACACAACAGTCCAGAATCTTTGAGATGCACTGGAAGCAGTTATTAGAGGGAAGTTTATAGCAGGAGAGGCCTACCTCAAGAAGCAAGAAAAATCCCAAATAATCTACCCTTACATTTAAAGAAACTAAAACAAAACAAAGCAAAACATAATGCCCAAGTTAGTGGAGGGAAAGAAATACTAAAAATCAGAAACAAGAAAACAGTGGAAAGGACCAATGATACTAAGAGCTGGTTCACTGAAAAGATAAGGGAAATTGATAAATCCTTAACCAGACTCCTCAAACAAAAAAAGAGAAAGACTCAGATATATAAATCAGAAATGAAAGAGGAGAAGTAACAACCGACATGCCAAAAATACAAAGGATTATGAGAGACTACTGCAAAAAAATATACACCAACAAATTGGACCACAGAGAAGAAATGGATAAATTCCTAGAAACCTACAGTCTTCCAAGACTGAATCAGAAAGTAGGAACCTTGAACACATCAACTACTAGTAATAATACAGAACCCATAATAATATAAACTCCCAACAAATGTCTAAGAGCAAATAGTGGCTTCATGGGTAAACTCTACCAAACATTAAAAGAAGAGTTAACACTTACCCTTCTTATACCATTCCATAAAGAAGAGGAAGGAATGCTCCCAGATTCATTCTAGGAGGTCAGCACCACCCTGATTCCAAAACCAAATGAAGGCCCTACAAAAAAATAGAAGACTACAGACCAATATTTCTGATGAACATTGATATCAAAATCCTCAGCAAAATATGAGTAAACCACATTCAACAATACATTAAAAGGATCATCCACCAACAAAATAAAAAGGCCATCTGTTACTGAATGGGAGAATATATTTACAAGTGATGCATGAATAGGGAGTTAATAATTCAAAATATATAAGGAACTAATATAACTCAATACCAAAAAATCCAAATAATCCAATTAAAAACTGGTTAGAGGGCCTGAACAGAAATTCTCCATAGAAGACACACAGATGGCCAATAGGCACATGAAAAGATGCTCAGCATCACTCACCATTAGGAAAATCGAAATCCATATGGTTAGTATCAAAAAGACAAGATATAACAAGTGTTGATGAAGATGTAAAAGTAAGAGAACACTCATGGACTGTTGGTGGGAATGCAGACTGGTACAGCCATTATGGAAAATGACACAGGGATGCCTAAAAAAAATAAAATGATAAGTACTATACAATCCAGTTCTTTCACTTCTGGGTATAGAAAACGAAAACACTAATTAGAAAAGATATATGTACCCCTATATTTATTGCATTTTTAAAAATAGCTAAGCTATGGAAGCCATGTAAGTTTCAATCAACAGATGAATGGATACAGAAGATATGAAACATACATACACAGTGTAACATTACTTAGCTATAACAAAGAATGAAATGGTTGCAGTTTGCAAAAACATGGATGGAGCTAGAGAGTATCATGCTAAGTGATAGGAGTCAGACAAACACAAGGTACCATATGATTTCCTTCATAGGTGGAAGTTAAGAAACAAATGAAAAAATAGAGTTAAAAAGAGACACAGACCCAAAAACAAACAAACAAACAAAAAACAAAACTAGGCTTTTAAATACCCAGAACCGAATGAGAGTTGCCAGAGGAGAGTAGGGTTTGGAGATGGGCAAGGTAGTTGAGGGGGATTAAGAGATACAGACTTCCAGTTACAAAATGAGTAAGTCAAGTACGGTATCAGAAACACAGACAATATCCGTGGGACACCTTTGCTCAGTGACATGAATACGGTAAGGGCACAAATGCCGAGCATTTGGTAACACAACTGTCGAGTCACCACATTGTCCATACCCAACTAACGGAACACAGTATGGCAACTACAATTTAAAAAAAGAGTTCAAAGATCTGAAAGATTAGGAAAAACTTCTGGGACACAACCAAGAGTAAACAAAGACCTAACAGTCATGCAGAGTTACCAAGAGGAAGGTTCAAGATCCAAGTTCAATGGTGCCATTTATGGCTAGAGAAAACTGTAGCTATCCCCCAAAAACACTGCACAGAAGAAATCTTTTTTCCTGATGGTCACCAAGAATGATTACAGACATTCTGAAATTGGAATAGCCTTGTCAAAAAGGCATGAGTATGAATGTCAAACAGTTGATTATTCCTTCCGGGAAGAAATGTAGCTTTGCAAGCCTCTCATTGTGTCTCTTAACTGCATTGAACAATCTCCATGAAAAATTATTTTCCATGCCCAAGTTTCCAGAGGAACAACTGTATATAGAAACTGTTTCTCTGAGGGACAACCTTAGCCACATAAAATACTATGTTTGGAAGTGGAGCACACCATTCATGGCTCAGTGTATATCGGGGGAGATCGTCCCATGTAATTCCAAAAGCTTATGCGCCACGCTGTAATTCCAACATGGCAGAAGAGGTCCATGGGTGCAGAATAATCTAATGACTTCAAAATGAAAGCCTAATAGCGATAGCTCGTCCTAGGGCTTAGGAAGACAAGAACCACCATTTTTTAGATTTGCTGTTTATCACCGGACAGAGGCAGCAGGTTTACCACACTCTATCTTTCTGGAAATGATACTGCTCTTCATTCACGTCTGAACCAAGAAGAAATCTTGGGGTTTGGCCCTCTGCATACTTCCATTTTGGAAGGAAACTTGAAAACAAGCAATTCTGGGAGCCCAGACGTAATTTTTTTAAAGTAGCTAGATGTACCACAGAAGATAATTATACATATTAATGTCCACTGTGGGTGTTTCCAATCCTGTTAAGAATTCTCAATAAGATCCATAATAAGAACACCATTATGCAGTTATGTAATTTGGTTTCCTACGTGCCTCTTAGCAAGTGAACAGAAATGCTGGAGGATTCAGTCCATGGAGACTGCACTTTGGGCTTGGTGACATCAGCCCAGGGGCTGAAAACATGGAATGAATAGATCACTCGGCCTTACCCTGTTCCAAAGCCCCAGAATTCACCCAGCCCCATGTACCTGCTCCGAAGGGGAACCAGGCGGCACATGGTGTGGTGTTCAGGCTTAGAAGTCTTGTCTGTGTTTGTCCCGGGCATCCCAGAGGCATTGCCCACAGCATACAAGGCAACATTTTACCGTAGTTAGGACAATGAGAGGCAGGGATCTCGATCTTGCTTCTTCTGGCAAAGGTTATGCTCTTTCCTCTTAAATTCGCGAAGAGGGGGAAGCATTGCCCTGAATTAAGTCTCTGAAGGGAGGGGCAAGACGAAAAAGGACATAAAAAAGGAGATTTCTTAAGAATCATAATAGTGCCAAGCAAAGGAGAACTAGAAACAAAGCACCCTTTAAGACAGTGCTCTAATAACATGTCTCTGTTTGAGCAAAGCAGAGTCTCAGCTCAAAGTCTGTCAGCTTTAAGGGCTTTTGTGATTTAGTACATATTGTTACACTTTGAAATATTATTCACCTTGCTACCTGGGGCTTTAATTTTTTTAAAAAAATTATTACCGTAAGTCAGCAATAGAACATTTCATATTCTGAACCTTGAGAGACTGTGGACCCTGAGAAACAATCTGGAGGTTTCAAAGGGGAGAAACAATCTGGGGGGAGGGGGGTAACAGGGCGATGGTATGTAGGAGGGCAGGAGGGCACATGCTATGATGAGCGCTGGGTGTTATCCTCAACTAATGAATCACTGAACACTGAAAAAAAAAAAAAGAAAGAAAGAAAACACATTTCCTATCCTTTCTACCTATGAAGGAAGGTGGTTTTAAGGCATCTGGGTAAGTACTATTACCTTCAATAGAATTATTGCTTTTAGGGCCTCTGTTTTCTCAAAATACCTGATTATTAATATGTCTGGTAACATGTTTCTGATAAAAGATTTTAAGTGGAATTGAGCCTGAGTCAGGCAGAGCCAAAGTTCATGTTTTCCTTTTTTTTCTGTCCTTATCTTTTGATGTACAGGAAAGAAGTTCTATTTCACAGTGGTGTTGGCCCATATATTGGCACTAGAGTTATGCCAGCTACTGATGGGGCCACATCGATGATCCCCCATAGCAACTATCATGGCATCTAACATGGGATAGAGACTTAATAAAAATGTGTTGAATTAGTAAATGGAAATTAGGGAAGACGTGGTTAGATCTCAGGTCTCTTCTGTAACCTCTATACCCTTCTTATCCAAAGGGTCCTTTGGTTGGTAAGTATGTATCTGTGGTTCATGATTAGAAACTTTTATGATGCCAAGTATATACCATGTTATCAGATATTTGTACTAGAGAGACACAAAGATGGGTGCCAAGACCCCTGCCCTCTGAGAGTCTGTAAATGCCCCCAAAGGGCAGGAGGGAAAGCCAGGGTTACAATGGGAGAAGACTGTATGGCAGGGTTCTTAACTTCATTAACAAGAGAAACTTGTGCCATAAATCACCTTCCCTTTCATCTAAACCATCACGAATGCTTAGACCTACTTCCCTTCTCCAGTGGGCTAGCATTGCCCAGTAACAATTCCCCATTGCTCAAACCTGTGGAACACTGAGGTACTTAGTAACCAGTCTTCTCACTGTCCCCCATCCCTTTCAGCCTTAAAGGGTTGGAAAAAGATACTTATCCCAGACACATGCGATCACTAGGCAGAGGGTGCATGGTTCTACTCTTGAATGTTCATCTTGTGGCTGCCATCTTGAAAAGTACCAGTTAAATGGCATGGCTTCAGAGTTTTATTCTTGTGTTCCAAAACCTATTTGGGAGTTAGAAAGGGGAACATTTCAGCATTAATGCATCTGTCTCACAGTTTTTCAGAGCAGCTCTATAGAGTTTCATTTTCAGATGAGGAATCATTTTCATTCTTAGCCTGTCACCCGCAATGAGCGTCTCGTGCACACAAATCCTGCCACAGTGATCACAGAAGTTGAGGTTCCCTACTCCCATCAGCTATTCCCCTGTCATCCCAAAGAGAACAATAACAACAAAAAATCATTTAAAATACCTCAAGGGCAAGCAGTGTACCACCTTTGTAAAGATTTAGGAACTGGAGGAATTTGGCCTTTGCTGTTTATGGATGGGAGCCCAAAGCAAAATCCATTGTTAATGTTCTCCTGCAAACATCCCTATGTTCAGCCGCTATGTCACTGTCCCATCTGTTTTTACCAAGTTTTCCAGTTTCCTCCTCTGTGTCTTGAGCTGATAAAATCAAGGAGGGGGCGTCCACCAGGTTTCCTTACCACCTTCCAGTTAGCTAAAGCCGTTCTGACAGCTGAGACTGCCATTCACTGGCCCTTCTGTTTCCTGGTGGGGAAGGGCCTATTCTAGCCCCAGTCGGTGACAGCCAGTAACTTGCTACCCCTTTCCCAAGGTCCTCAACCCTTACCCCAACTTACGCAGGCTCCTTACGACTGAAACGGACCAGATAGAAGATTCTTCCCAAAGGTGACTCCTACCCCTGTAAAGAAGAGAAATCTGTTTCTGTAAGAACAAAGAACCCAGAATTGACCTAGAACAACCTTCAACTTCACCATGGATGGCGGTCATGTTTCTTGGACACACTGCTGGAGCTCAGCACCCAGTATTTCAATGCTGTTTCCACTGGTTTCAGAAAGAAGGCTGTCGGCACAGTCTGAGGACAGTCCAGAGGATGAGCGTCACCAACCCAAGTTGCTGCTAAAAGCAGTTCTAAGAAACGAGTCATTCTCTTAACGCGGGTTCTCGCAATAGAGTTTCACTCAGAAAGAAACCTTTACAGCAGCCTGACCGAGATTCACCACCAGCTACCAAACCTGGAGCTTTCTTGGCTAAAAATAGGAAAAAAAAGAAAAAAAATACCACATAGATCCCTGTGATGGTAGTTGTAACGTAATTCTAAGACTCTTCCTGAATGAAGACTAAGTCCTGAAAAGGACTTTAGTAAGAATTCGCTCTACTTTTCTGATGTAGGGAAGAGAAAATTGAAGTCAGTCGTGGGAGGTTTAGCTAGTCTCCTTGATCTGACTCAGTTAGTCCCAAGAACTTAGAACCATTTCCCGAGTCCAGTTCTCTGCCCTGTCTTCCCCACCACTTCGACTTTCTCACAGAGTTGTCTTCCTCTACCCAGTGCCCCTAGAAACATCTTTTATCCATCACTCAGAAGAACTCTAGGGATCAACTTTGGGGGGTGGTATTAGTTTCAGAAGTAGAATTTAGTGATCGAACAGTTGCATAGAGCACCCAGTGTTTACGACATTAAGTTCCCTCCTTAAAGCCCATCCCCCAGTTACCCCATCCCTTCAGCCCCCTCCCCTCCAGCCACCTGCAGTCTCTTTCCTAGAGTTAAGAGTCTCTCCCACATTGCCTCATGGATCAGCTTCTTAGAGTAAAGTCATTAATAATTAGCCTAAGTGTAAGCTTTGGGTCTTGGTACCCTGCACTGTGAGCTAGGGAGAGGCCAAACTTGACCTTAGCTGGGCCTTTATCAAGTTCCAGGAATTGTTGAAGATGCTACTCAAGAAAGCAAGGGCTTGAATATTACCACAAAGTATTCATACCTTCCATCGGCTACACTAGGTCTTGGCAGTGTTACTGAAACACTTACATCCTTTACAAGGATATGTCTTACAGGGATGTGTCTCATCTCATCTGTCTCGTCTTATATGTCTCATCCATTGGAAATGCAGCGTCCTTAAATTAACCAAACTAAAATCACAGCAGCCTAGGCTCTCGGTCAGCCTATGCTAACAGGCATACAGTTTGCTAAGTCGCCCCCGGAGGGCAGAAGAATTGGACCACTTGGACAGTGAGCAGCCGAAACATGCCTTTCCTGTCGTTTTGCGGTCAAAAATACCAACCAAGCTTTCAAGAGACAAGATTCACCTTGGCCTTCTGGCATTTTGCCTTCCTCCAGGGAAAGGAAGAACATGGGGATAACAATTACAAGACAGGGTAGGGGAAAATCAGCACCTTCCCCCGCCCCACCCCATGTTGCCAGACAGGTCACAGGCACCTCTTGATATCTTTAAAAAGAAAAAAAAAACTTAATTGAATAAAAAGGTTTCTGAGGGGTAGACTTTAGTCCAGAAAGACATCAGTACTTCCCTAATATTCCATTTTTAAAGGGGTTCCCAGACACATACTTTTTAACAGGCACAGATTCAAGATACATCTTTTCTTTTTGTGAGAAACAGTTATTCAACAGAGCTAGAACTTACCATGATCATTCAGATGATGAATATGACCCCCCCCCGCCCCCGCCCCCGCCCCCAGTCACGTTGCAAAGGATTCTGCTCTGGAATTTATCAACTGTTGTGTTCGTTTGTTTTCTTAACAGGTGAAAAACGCAGCTGCCAATGTACTCAGGGAAACATGGCTAATTTACAAAAATACGAAGCTAGTAAAGAAGATAGATCATGCAAAAGTAAGAAAACATCAACGAAAATTCTTGCAAGCTATTCACCAGTAAGTACCACTTCTCATCTGTTGCCTTCCTGCTTGTGTAGCTCTGGGTCTAAATTCTCCTACTCGGTCATTGTTCTCTTGTGAGAAGAGAGAAAAAGAAAACACTATCATGTCTGTGCCCAGAAGACATTATTTGGCATTTTATTAATTCCACAGATGAAATCCTAAGAAGATTGTCAGTTCTTTTTAGGACTAAAAAAAAAAATCATTCGTTATGGGGAGAATTGTCAATTACTGAATTAATTAAAATGTCTTGTCAGGTTCTCTCTTTAGAAACAATATTTTCAGTTGCAATCATATTTCTTAGTGTAGTTTAATTATTCCTCTAGTTTGCCCTAGGACATTTGTATCTACTGAAAAATCTTGGCAAACATTTAATATTTTATGACCTACCTGGATTTTTTTTTTTAACACATGGCCAACATGTTTCTATGAAGATCGTATAGACGGTTGATTTAATACTTGCATTTAAATCAGTCTTTACTCAGGACTTGGGGGATTTTCCCTATGCTCCGTGTTCTTATAGATGTTACAGTGCCTAGAGACCTATACCCTTTCACTGTTATTCTGACTTTATCCAGACCACCATTGTTCCAATTGCTGAAATTCTTTGCACCATTTTGTTGTAACGCTATATATAACCATCCTAGACCTTTAAAGGATAAATGCCTGTATAGTGAGTTTCAATAATGACTTGAAAGCACCAGTTCTCTCTCCCCCAGGTTGGCAGCATCCTTACCGTAAGTACACTCATGGGGGCATCCATCTCGAGGCCGCACAGCCTTGCTCCTAGCTCCATGCCATTTCTGTGTGGGGAAGAGCAGATCCATCACATGGGTGGGTCAGGAAAGTAGCTGTCCTCATGTAGCCTGCCAGGGGAATCATGGGAAGGTGGGTCACTGTTCGGTGTTCTAATTAGACGGCAAGGTGTGTCCTTCTCGGAGCTGCCTGGGCGCGGTAGACCAGAAAGCTCTGAACCTAGAGTTTTAATTGTCTGTCCTCAGATAGTACACATGTAATATATTATGCTGAGAGTCTCTGGGGAAATGACTCAGTATTCAAGGGCTACTCTCTCATCTCTCCCTCCCAACTGTGCGTTTGCCCTCATGGCCACCTGAAACGCTTTAATCACATTCTTGTTGCCATCAGCACCAAAGTGACATCATTTCCCCTTTAGCTCTGGGACATCACACGGGGCCCCCAACTATGCTTTTTATCCCATTGGAAGAAAAGGCCAGAATTTTAAGGTAATGCTCTGTCCAAAGTATGGGAATGTATAAAAGGGAAACACAGAGGGACATAGGATCAGATCTGGCTCCCAAGAGGAATCTGCCTGCTGATCACAGCTACCTTTACAACCAAATACTACCCCCCAGGAGCCTCCACATCTTGATTCCTTAAAGTTTAGATCTAAGAGAGCAAGTCCACTGAGAGATGCTGAGCCTTCACCTCTGAGCCCAGGCCGCCTCCTCAAGGGTCCCCTTGGACCTCTCTCCTGGTCGAGTGACCATGGTCCTATACCCCCACAAGCATACCACACAGACACCCAATATTCCTCCAGAAGGTACATACCATATACTGTGGAGAAATCATTCTTGGCACTTTTAGCATTTCAATACAAACCTATATTAAAGTATGTTTAAAAAAAAAATACAACAACAACTTAGCTGTGAGGGTGGGAGTGGGCAGTCTATGGGTCCAGCAACCACACATGCCATTTCCTCGGGATCATATTTTTAAGCCTTTTTGTCAGTGTAATGTACCTATTAAATAGAAAATGAAATGTGATTGGCCTTGGATGCCACTGATAGGTTTTTATATAACAAAACTATTGGAAAAACTGCTTTGATGGTTTCTGTAATAATTTTGTAGCCACGTGTGAACGGTGGGTATGTTTTCATCTATCTTTTCACAAAATGCATTCGTGCTGCAATCTCTGGGTGGGGAGGTGGGAGTTGGGGTGGTGGGGAGAACAACTTCGGGGTAGTCACCGTAAAGTTTTTTCAACTTTGCTACAGGTTTGAAAGATTTTACAGCATGTCAGAAAAAAATACTGGGAGAGGCAAAGTTGAAAAACTGTCCCTAAGCAATTGTTAGATTGCTAGAAGGTGCTAGATTGCTCTTAAGGGTTTCGAGGTATAACTTACATGGGTCTTCCAGAATCCCCCTCTGGGATAGAGTACCAGAGGAAGCCATTCCTGATTCTTCTGCTCCTCGCAGACATTTCTCATTCTGTTTCTTCGGTAGCAACAATGTACTTCTAAAGTAGATAAGCTCCTAGCCGTGCGAATGTTCGGAATTGTTTTATAACTTAGTCTTGGGGTTATCTGATTTCCTTTGAGGCGGGAGGGTACTTATACTTTGTTAAAAAAAAAAAAAAAAAAGTACAACTGAGCATTTATATGGGCTGGGATTTGGCTAGATTATTCTAATCATGCCTAGTTTCTCATTTTAAGTGAGTGAGTGAAGTCATGCAGGAAAGCACACAGGGCTCGATTCTTCAGGGCAAGGCTTGTATTGCCCACTATTCAGACACAGATTTACAAATTCATTGGCTAGAGCTCTGCTGGCCTCTCCCATCCTCTGATTTGTCCTGAGAGCTTTTCTGGAGCTCATTCTGGACTCCCCTCTTCCCAGCGTCTCTCCCTGACACATGGCCTCCCTAGTGTCCGGTAGATGCCTGCTTTTCCAGGCTCTGTCCTCTTTCCAGTAACAGATCTGTCTTTTGGGATCATCACTTAGTTCCAGGAAGAATTCTGTTCCAGTAGACCTTGGAGCACTTTTTCTGGTATCAGCTTTAATTCTTTTAAAGTGTATCATTCTTCTACCGCAACTACAGACCCAGCAAGCAACACAAACCGGTCTCGGAGCTGAGAAATTCCGTAAACAGAATTTCTCTAATGCTGAGCTTTTGGATTGCCCACCTTTCAGAAAGCCAGGCTTCTGAACAGCCCCAGCTTGGAGGAGATGTACCCCCTCCAAAAACCACCGACAACATTATAATTCCATTATTGAAACTACAGTCCCTAGGACATTCATATTAGGCCAAAATGGGTCTTGTAGTTCACTTGGACATCGTCTGTCAAAGAGGCCATAATGACCTGCTAGAGGTTCTTCCTTCTGAACCTTTGTTCTGGGGAAAGTGCTGTGTTTCGGGTGGGGCAGTCTCTCAGTGGGGAAGAACGCTAATGTAATTGGACAGTGTTTTGCTGTGATCACTGTGCCAAAATCCTGCAGAACCTTAACAGGATCTTTCCGCCAATGAATCGAGCCCCCTGTGCACAACTGAACACCACGCTGTGTTATTCTGTTCCAGAATATTTTACAGTTTCTTTTCTTTTGTTTTGTCTTTTTATTTCAACAAAATGAAAATAGAGCTCGGAAGTAAGTTGTGTGAGCCGCTCCCCTCAACATTTGCAGAATTTTCTACCGGCTGCATGCACCCAAGCAGATCCTTTATTTGTGAATTTCAGTAGTCTGATTGCTGCTATGGAAATGTGATCCAAAATCATGATCTTTTCCTGTGATAAGTGAAGTTCACAAAGAAGAAGTCAACATATGTTCCTTATTCTTCTTTTCGGGGGTGGGGGGGTGGGGAGAAAAAAGTAAAACATACACCTGCATGTTACCTGCTTCTTATCCTGGCAGCTCCA
The DNA here is from genome assembly GCF_964662115.1 of Mustela nivalis. Taxonomy (NCBI): domain Eukaryota; kingdom Metazoa; phylum Chordata; class Mammalia; order Carnivora; family Mustelidae; genus Mustela; species Mustela nivalis. The sequence continues at coordinate 34,533,118 of NC_139022.1, forward strand.
GCTCGAAGTAGGCTTTTTTCTGCCAGTTCTATGGTGCAGGCAGTCTCAGGAGCAGCAAGATGAGAAGACTTAAGTGCAGGGAGCTCAGGGGATTCCACTCAAATAGGGCTGCTTGGTGTCAGCCTTCCAGATTAGCAGAAGAGAAAATGGGCAAAATTCTACTGTCAGAAACATAATATATATATAATATATATTATATATATATATTAAATACAATAATATATATAATATATAATATATAATATACATAATATAGGAATTTAAGAGAAGCAAATAAGGCTTCGCTGTTTGGAAGACAGAGTACCCACTGAGTGAGGGGACCAGCACTCTGGCCCTTCCGTGGGACCAGTCAAGCTGAGCTCACCAGTTGCTGGAGGCTTCTGATCTGGTTCTGCAAACTCGGGTCATTCACCTGCCGCCTCTCCTATTACTTAAATCTGAAAACAAAGCTTGATGTAAGTCCTTATCACAAAATGGCTAAGAAAACAAAAACAAAACTAAACAAAGCCAAAAAACCGTTCCCAGCAAAGAGAGGTAAAGGCAGCATCAGCCAGCAATCGAAACACTGGCATTGAATTCTAGCCACGGACTGTTGTCTGCAGAAAGCTCTCAGCTGAAATCCTGCTCTTTTTTCAAAAAGGAGAGACTAACAGGTGTTGGGAGATAAAAACAGGATAGGACCAGCCTGAGACATTTTTCCTGTAATAATCAAGAATTGGAAGAGAATTAAAGAGAAGAACTGTCTCTCCATCTGGCTTAGTATTTAAGGTCTTGTTAGCATGTCACTCAGCCATCTAGAACACCTCTGCTGGTATAAATCCAGCATTTCAGAACCACTGTCAGAACCTAACCCAGTCAGGTTGAAGTTCAGACTAGGGCCAGGGAGAATGAGTCCACGCCCAGCCCCTTTGTTCTCTCTAGTACATTTCTGTAGGATGACCCCACACAGGATCCAAGGTTTTTTGGTATTTGTTTTTTGTTTTTGGCAGGGGGAGGGAAGGGACTTGTTTTTAAAAGACAGACATCAAGAACTGCAATCCTTGTAACTACTTAGAGAAGCCTATCTCAATGATGTGTTACATTTAAATACATATTTGTAAATTTCTTTTACACTTAAACAGACTCTGTCTCTCCAAGAGCCTAGAAAGGAGAACTGAGTTCCAAGCATTCTAATAGAGAAACACAGACTCACCACGACAAGTTACAACCTTAAGCTGTTGTAGATGGTTAAATATCGTGTTCTAGGCAGGTGTCGGTTAAACCCATACTGGCAGAAGGAACTCTATCTTCACGATGGAGCAGATTTGGGGACATATTGGATATCGTAGTTTCAAAACAAAATCACTTCGCATCATGAACATTTGTTGCAAAAATCTCCCTGGCAGTAAAATCTTGCCCTGTGAATTTTTTTTATCCTTTTTTTGGTAATTACCTTTCATTTAAATTGGGAAATGACCAAGATGACTCTCTCCAACATCAACACTATACTTTGCAAACAACCTGTCATCAAGGCAATAAGGTTACATGGAATTTTTTTTTTTTTTTTTTTTTACTAAGGAGCTGAGAGAAACTTGCGCTCCTTTCCTGGAGCGTGGCTCTGAATCATTGGCTTAAAACAATAAACCACTTTTCTCTTGTTGGAAAATCTTAATTTCTTGGTACAGAGTAAGCAATGAATAAAATTTTTTTTGAAATCTTATAGTAAACGAGTTAAGGAATAATAGTAAGAGCTGTCATTCAGAAAGATTTTTTTAAGTGGCTTTTTGACTGTCAATCATATATACGCAATGATATTTCAAAGTATCTAAAAGTAACTTTACAAGTAGCAGTCCCATCTGTCAGACATTTTAATTGTCCGCTGACTTTTATCAACAAGGAAAAAAATTAAGGGAAATTCTCCCGAGGAAATGGTCTGGCTTCCCTTCAAATTCATGGCAGTTTAAGATAAAAGTCAAGCAAAATACAAGGAAGAATAAGAGAATTATGTGTTTTGAGTTATCTTGCTGCTGGTTGAATAAAAGCTTTATTTTTGCCAATAAGAATCTCACTTATCACTGTGTTTCATCAGGTTCAAATACCTAACCCAATCCATCTCCAACTGAACAGGGCTATGCCCCGTATCTAGTCATGTAGGCATAGGAAGGTACTCACTGCTCCTACATCAATGAAATTCCCGTCGCTTTGCCTATTTCTTCCTATGTCTATTTGAAACGATACTGGGATTGAAAGGAATGTTTTGGCTTTTCTCATATGGTTAAATCCTTATGAGCCTTTCTCCGTTCAACTTTTAACTCCCTGGTAAATAGTTGTCCTAAGGACACCTCATCTCTTACTCTCTCTCTCTCTCTCTCTCTCTCTCTCCTTTCCTTTTTTTGCGGTGTTGGGGAAGCATGCTTCTCATTGTACCAGATACATAACCAGTTTGGACTTGACCCCAAATATTCAAGGCATTATCCATGCAGTTCTTTGCTCTTGTCGATTTTATGCATGCTCTTTGGAAGGCATAGGAGAGCAATAGAAAGGAAGGAGCCCTTCTGACTTCAGATTCTGTCTTTTAGATTAAGAAGTGTGAAAATGGAGCAGAGGAAATTGAATGACCAAGCCAATACTTTGGTGGACCTGGCCAAGGTAAGCTTGGGGTCTCAGCCCTCACGATGAGGTCTGTCGGAACGAAGCTCTGCACAGTCACTGCTTGTGCTTTGGGAGGAGGACTCCCCAAACTTGTTAAATGCGTCAACCCAACAAACCACCCTAAACATGGTGACCCAACTCAATAGAATTTTCCTAAAATTCTTCCTTCATATGCTTCCCCTACATAAATTATTCAGACCCCATTCCAGAAGCCTTCCTACTTATAGGGGCTTGAAAATACAGTAAGAAATATAAGTGGAATATGAGACAACACCCTTGAGTTTCATATTTGTCATTCTGTTTCATCCCTTTGAGAGCAGAACTACATGCTGAGTTTGACCATGATGTTCAGGGCTACATAGGACTCATCAGTAAAATTATTCTATTTATTTTAATCCCACTCAGAAGACTGTGATGTTGAAATGTAAATATATATATATATATTTATATACAAGAAATTACATCGTAATGTGAAAATCATCTTTCCAAAAAAGGGGGAATCATTTTAAAATGTTGGATTCTTTTCTCATTATTTAGAAAATCACCATGCTTTTTAAAAAGTTCATTAATGGCCCCTTGATTCTTCTGTCACACTCACAAGATTTATCTGGTTGATTTTTGGTTGTTCCTCTCAAGTCAGTCCAAATGTAAGTATTTGCCGACAATAACAACCTTCCATTTTCCTGAGCTGATTCCAAAAGAGCCATTATGTGGAAGTTCTCAACCTTTTAACAAGAATGCTTTTAAAGGGTCAGCTGTCTCTAGGGACATCTGGGTGGCTCAGTTGGTTAAGCATCAGACTGTTGACTCCAGCTCAGGTCATGATCTCAGGGTCATGAGATCAAGCCCTGCATTAGGCTTTATTCCCAGTGGGGAGTCTGCTTGAGATTCTCTCTGTCCCTCTTCCCCTCCCCATGCATGCTTTCTCTCTCTCTCTCAAAATAAATCTTAAAAAAAATAAAGGGGCAACTCTCAGTCAAACCCGTACATCCTGTTCTCTTTTAGAAAGCCTTGGTATCCCTAGGGAAATTACATCTATTTGTCCTAACCTCATGAGATAACACAGCTAAGTTATATTTGCATTAATGTATATCAATAACACATACTATAGAAATATGTAAAAGTTGACTCTTTGAGACCAAGAGATAGAAGATAAGCGAAGTATTCAATGACTTACCCCTGGGGGAGGATATATCATGCACTGAAGGTGGGGAGCACACATGAGACTCAAAAATGTTCTCAATTTACACACACAGCTCTCAGGTGGACATGTCTTGAACAAAGATGGGGCAGACTCTTACATCACTCCAAGGCCAAATGATAAAAGAAACTGGGTAAATAAAACAGACCACTTAGAAATAATATAACCTATAACATTTTACTATATATAATTTAATATTATGAATCTGTACTTTATAATGCCACTTAATGTCACTTCAGGAGTCTAGAAGGCAAGATGCTCATAGATCTATACTCTGCTATAGATTTCAAATTATTTCTTGAGTACCATGTTTCTTATCATGACTACAGATCTCCTGTGCCATAAGGGTTCAGTATTTTCTGAATTGCTCCCATAGTCTCAACACTATGTTGAAAAGATTAAGTTAATGTGCTCTGTCTCCATGACCAAACTCAAACCAGATGCCTGTGTCCTGAATAGTAACTCCCTTAGTCGGTCAGTTCATTTATCATCATTAAGGGGTTATTAAGCAAGTAAGAGTACATTTAATAGAGGGAAATGAGAGAGAGGAATGGACAGCTTTAACAAAGGGCTTGAAACATGGGAAAAGCAGCAATGGACTGAGATTCACGTGCCCACGCTTCCCTTCTTCTGGTCTCTCAGTTCCCGTCGGAAACATAACTGGGAGTCCAATTTACGAATAGACTCTCGTCAAGACAATCCATTTCAAGATACATTTTCCTCTTTCAAACCATTCAGCTCTGAAAAACCTGTAGCCAACAGGGTAGACTGGTCACGTAATCACTCCCAATTTTTCACCTCTCAAAAGGCTACTTGACCCAATGAAGAGCCTGTGATTTGAAACCTAGGACCACACAAGATTTTTCAGATTTTTTTCTTGCTTTAAGTTATAAATTACTTGGCCAAATTAGTTTCTCCTAAACTTCCTTCCTATCCCACCTTCACAATTTTTGCTACATCCAGTACCGACGATATACTCTCATGTATTCCCGACGATATACTCTCATGTATTCTTTCAGTGTGCTTCATTTAAAAAATTACGCTTGCCCTGATAAATATTACATGTTGCAAAACGAATGTGATGTGCTAACTTTTGGAGCTGCTACTAAGAGATCCATGTAAATATTAAATCACAACCTTGTCTCTTCACCACCAAAAATCATGGGGCATACCACCAATGGACCTGTATGACATTTTCTGCAACTGGATCAAATTAAGGCTTAAGAGCTTATATATTTTTAGGAGGGGAGGGTCAGTGGGAGAGAGAGAGAATCTTAAGCAGGCTCCACATTCAGTGTGGAGCCCAAGGTGGGGCTTGATCTCAAAACCCTGAGATCACAAACTGAGCCAAAACCAAGAGATGGAGGCTCAACTGAGCATCCCCAGGGGCCCCAAAGATCTTACATTTCTAAATCCTGGCATTGAACCGACGTACTGAATCTGCTTTGAAAAGCCAAGTGTTCCGTGACCCGATGTCCCTATTTCTTTGCATGCCGCCAAAAGGAAGCCAACCCTCAGACTTGCAGAGTTCAGAGCTTGTTTCCAGAGCAAGTGTCCCGAAACACAAATTCGTGGTTTCGCTATCTGTCTCCTGTCCTCTTTTGCAGACCCAGAACATCATGTATGACATGATTTCCGACCTAAATGAACGGAGCGAAGATTTTGAGAAGAGGATCGTTACCGTGGAGACCAAGCTAGAGACTCTGATTGGGAGCATCCACGCCCTCCCTGGGCTCATCAGCCAGACCATCAGGCAACAGCAGAGAGATTTCATCGAGGCTCAGATGGAGAGCTACGACAAGCACGTCACCTACAACGCTGAGCGGTCCCGGTCCTCGTCCAGGAGACGGCGGTCCTCCTCCACAGCGCCACCAACTTCATCAGAGAGTAGCTAGAAGAGAATCAGTTAACCACAAAATAAGACTTTTTGCCATCATATGGTCAATATTTTAGCTTTTATTGTAAAGCCCCTATGGTTCTAATCAGCGTTATCCGGGTTCTGATGTCAGAATCCTGGGAACCTGACACTAAGTTTTAGGCCAAAATGAGTGAAAACTCTTTTTCTTTTCCTTTCAGATGCACAAGGAATGCACCTATTATTGCTCTATAGATTGTTCCTCCTGTAATTTCACTAACTTTTTATTCATGCACTTCAAACAAACTTTACTACTACATTATATGATATATAATAAAAAAAAAGTTAATTTCTGCACATACTTGTTTGGTCACTTGACACTCCTAAAGGTTCACTTCTCCCATGGTTTTCAAGCTAAAATGACTGGTTATCATCGGATACACGTTGATAACGTTCATTCCCCAGAGTCTGGCTGCTTGGAAGAAGACTTTCAGTCTCTCCGTACTCCATTCACTAAGCTTTTCCCCCGTTAGGTAATGTTACAGTCACATTCATTTGACGCAACCAGCTTGCTATTCTTTTTGAGTTTACGGTGTCTAGTTTCTAATTGCATCTGTTTCCAAATTATCTGGAAGGTGGAGCTGTTACATCAAAGCATCTATATAAAGGGGTGCACAGATGCTTTCTAGAATTATTTTATTCCCAGTTTACCAGGAAATGTATTTAAAGAAAGTATTAGGGTACACTGCTGTCTGTGAACTAATATTGAAGACTTTTTGGTCTAAACTAGTTATTTTGTCTTCTCCCTTGGGTTCGTTTATTATGGGAGGACCACAATGTGCTCGGTTTGGATTCCATTTATACTCACATATGCATCTGTTCGCATAGTCCCTTACATTGTAGTGGACATAAACGAGCCTAACTCAACATGTCCCTTATCATTTGGCAAGGTGGAACTCTTGGTCAAGGCAAGACCAGCCTCTTGGTTTCTGCTTGTGTATTTGGTACCAGGAAGTAAATGGCACCTAGTCAATTTCATGAGCTCTATCACATTTGTTTCATGGACGTTTAAGGTCGGTTGCAGTGAAAGGGAGCAGGGTGGTTAACTGTGGCCAGCCAGCACATCTCTTTCTAAATTTACTGTAAGAATTGACTGGGTTTGGAGAACCGTCTTGGAGGGGGTAGCAGTGTGAACCTTCCTCACCTGCTGATGGCCTCCAGAGCCTACAGGAAGAGCTGATCTGTAGTAGCACGGGGAACACATCACAAAAGTTAGTCACGATTTGGACAGCTCTCCAACCAGCCTGCTTGGATGGACCTAAACCTACAATATACTCCTTCATTTTCAGAGAAATCTGCTTTTACCCTCTTCCCCTTCATTTTACACCATACCCTTCGCTGTCTATGTTACCATGCAGTAGGATGCTAGCCTATCAAGGATCTTTCTTTTCCAACAACTGGAGTGACCAATCTCATCACTTTGCATGAATCAATGAATAAAATCACTTTCAAAAGTCTTATCCCTAACTGATGCAAAGATCAGACATTCCCATTCAAGATCAAGGATATAAAAGGATGATTTCTGTAGATTGCATGAGAATTGCTTACAACTTACTACTTGTCCAAAGTGGCTGAAAAGAAAAGCCATTTGCACATCATATGTGTGTCTGTGTAGGATGAGGATGAGGCCTAGGTGGTCTTTTAAAAATAAGTGAAAGAAAAACTTTTAACACGATTCTGGGAACATACTGCTGAGTTAAATGAACTTCAAAATCCTACCTTCATAGGGACTATTCCATGGATGCAGTTAAATTTTTCTTCTATGTATTCTGGGTTATATACAAGAAGAGATCCAGTATTTGGTATAAACACTGGACATAAGAAAGAGAGAAATTCTGAAAAGATGATAGATTTGTTCTGGCCATTGATACCCTTAATTCTTATGTGTTCTACCTCTCTGGTGACTAAAAAGCAAAATAGCAGATAATTAAGTTTAATGATCTTTGGATTGATTGGTTAGCACCACCATCCCAGAATATGCTGCAAGGCTAGGGAAAAAATAATACATAGCTGAAGCACAGAGGAGAGAAATTAAATTTTCAATTTCATTACCTTGTTTAACCTCCTCTTCCTGATTCAATGCAGCTCCTGTAAGCTGGTGTTCACCAGTCCCCTAGCTTCGATCTGTCTTTTCCTGCTTCTTTATGCAAAGTCCACGAAGACTGGTAATGATTTGACAAAAGCCTATGACCCTTTGTTTCTGTATTTTAGAAAATACCAAATAACCAAAGCTTGAAAGAGGAAAAGAAGACCCAGCGGTTGGGTTGACATTATGGTCAACGAGTTGTTAAATGAAGCCTACTTCCCTGCAGCATGACCACCGTCTCCTCCCACATGGCTTTCAGCAGGAGGCGGGATCCCCTGGGGGGTCCTCAGAACACTATTCCTGTGGGGGATCTAGGCTTTGCTCTAATTTGCATTTTATCAAAATGTCTAATGATAACTGAGTGTGTCGTTACACCTGCCAGCCTACCACACCTGGGCCTCCTTGTTTCTGGATAGCCAGGATGCTAACATAGGGCTACCACAAATCATATTGAATGACAACAGCTTCCCTTCTAGTTACGCACAGCATCACAAGTTGGCCACAACAAAGATCCCATGCGCATCGAGAAAAGAGGATGAGCCAAGTTGAACAGGTAATAGATCTTGGAAATTGGTATTTGCGTTCTCCCCAATTGCTCCTCCCTTGGTAACTTTTCCAAGAGCCTCTTCTCATCGAAGCATCTACGGTAAGCTGATAATGATATTCCAAATGAGGGTATTGTGTTCCGAAAGAGAGGATGGGAATTGGGAAGGGGGGACCTGGGGGTTAGGTTTAACACAAATCTCAAGGAGTGGATTAAAATTCTACAGCCCTACTATTTTGCAACTTTGCCTGGTCTTTGACAAGTGGAATAACGAAGCAGAAAGAGCATAAGGTTCAAAGAATGGGGTTCAACACCGACTCCTGGCACTTGTTAGCTCAACACACTTGAACAGCCCGAATCCTACTGAACCTCTTCATTCTCGGCCACAAAACAAGAGTCCGAGGAGAGAGCAGAGGGCCTTTAAGAAGCCTGGCATCTATTTTTCCACACGATGGTAGACATTTTCTATCACCATATCCAGGGTAAGGCAAAAAAATGCCCAAACCCTCAATACCTGCCCGTTTTACCACTTCTAACACCTGGCAGTAGACTTTATAAATTCTCTCCCTTGCTTAATTTTTTTTTAAGATCTTATTTGACAGAGAGAGATACAGCAAGAGAGGGAACACAAGCAGAGGGAGTAGGAGAGGGAGAAGCAGGTTTCCCACTGAGCAGAGAGCCCGACGCGGGGCTCGATCCTAGGACCCTGGAATCATGACCTGAGCCAAAGACAGATGCTTAATAACTGAGCCACCCAGGCACCCCTGCTTAATTCATTCTTAAAGGAAGTTCCCAGACTCTGCATTTGTTGATCATTTCCTGATCCTGTGATTGTTTTGTGTGTAATGGAATCTAGACTATCGATAGGTACGCATTCTCTGTCCTTGTGATTCTGGCCCACCCTTTCCTCCTCTTGCCATCCCACAAAATCTGTTAGTAGACATGATCCAGAAGGGTGCTTGTGCCCCATGCTGGCGATTCGGGCTACATGATGTGGGCTGAGCTAGTCTAGTCGCCCAAGAACCAGACCAAAGGTCTCAATTGCTTTGCCAAACACATCCCTGTCATTGGTGAGCTTCCATGTATTTCTCCCCTCTGTAACACACACAGAGATATAGTTTATGTGTTCTAACGGGAACGGCCAAGCCGGTCCACTAAGAAACTACTATCTAACTGGCTGTTTGACAAATGAATCCCAGTAGATGCGGTGAGGCTGGGAGCCAGGGCAACAAAGGGTAGGATACCAGCAACTTCTCCATCTCACTGACACTTTGGCCAGAGTCTGTGATGGGCATGCTCCTTTTCAATTTCTTAGGGAAGGAAAAAAAAAAAAAAAAAGCCCATCAATGATGCTTTCTAGTACTTGTCTGAAATATGTCTCGAGTCAGTGAACCCAGAAATAGAAAATATAGATTAGAACTTTGCAGATATTTCCCATTTCAAATTTTTAGAAATGATTTGAATTCTCTGCCCCACTCCTTCCCACTCCCTGCCCCCACCCCCTGACGTGGCTTTTTCTCTACTTACGGGCTTTCTCCTTTTTCTTCTGCTCCAGTCTTCATGGTCCCCACATGGCAGGGTTGGGGAGGGGTTTCCAAAAGTAATTAGGAATTCCTGGGGCTGCTTAATCCTGGCTGTGTTAGGTGTTCTCCATCAGAGGAGCTGGCTCAGCTTTAGGTCCTTCTGAAGGGGAGTGTGAGCTAGACGGTACTCAGCAGACTATGGCTAAGCAGAAGGCTGAATAGGATTCTCTCTCTCTCTCCAGGCTTCCTACTTTGTTAATAACTTGACTCCTCCACTCCTCGTTAGGAAAGTGGCTCTTGTCTCTCTCTCTCTCTCCACAGCTCAATGACTTAATTGTCAATTTCCCCGGGGTCTCCGATCCCTCAAAAAATCTGTAAAGAAGATATTTCGTTAAAAAAAAGAAGAAAAAGATATTTCTTGTTAACTCAACCCTTTTACTTCACGTATCTCGTGGCAGCAAAAACCTAGTGCCCACCACTATGGTAAAGGAATGGAAATATTTCAGGGGCTCCTGGCTCACTCCGCCAATAGGGCAGGTGACTTGATCTCAGGATCATGAGTTCAAGCCCCATGATGGGTGTAGAGATTAGTTAACAGTAAAAAAAAAAAAAAGGGGGAAATGTTTGAACTCATTTATTTTTTCCTCCCCCAGGGGCTTCTGTTGCCTGGTAGGATTTATTGATTTATTTTTATTTAAATTAGTTCAGCTCAAAGGAAGAATATGCATGCACAAGGACTGTTTTGTGGGTATGAGTGACAAGGGACGCACACAGGTGACAGAACAGACCCAGTGTGGCCACCTACACTCTGAGGCAATACCACCTATTAGCTTCACTGAGGCTGAATCAGGGAACAAAGGCCGACACCTGACATGCTGGGGAGACGGCGGCCACCCGCCCTGCTCAGATGGTGGATGAGGGATGATTTGAGACACTTAAATAAAGATATCTCTATCTTCACAGTACAGGAAGAATCAAAATTGCTTTAGTAAGAAGACATTTGGTATAATGTACAACAAAAATCTCACACCTTCTGGTCATAACATTCTAAATCTACATTATTCTAAAAGACCAGCATTTTCATGGTGCCACCTACCATCCCTCCAGGGGGGCTAGAATAGATCGGTGCCTGTTTCTCCGATTTTTACACATGCAATGTGATTATGCAAAATTCCGAATCCCAGATGAGCCTGTTGTCTGTCTCCTTTATTCCCACTTTTGTTTTGCTTATAAATGGGATTGTCAGGTTGGACATTCTTATTTCTGTGGGCCTTGGGAATACAAATCCCAAATTAACCATTGTATTGGGTAAAATCACAGTGCCTGGGAGAGGAAACTAACAGGGAATGGATAACAGGCGTTCAGCGAGCCAGTATTTTTTATTTTTGAGTTGGTGAGGGGAAAGTATGTAACATGATGGCAAAAGGGCACTTGTTGCTGATTTCTTTAAAAAACTTAGTTTTGTACTATTTTTATATGTTTTAAAATATGTTTGGGGAACTTGAGGTAATCCTTCACTTGAGAGAGAGCACGGGTAACAGAGGGGTTAGTGCTCTTCAAACAGAGTGCAGTGGCGGAGAAAAGATGGACAAATGTTTTCTAGTGATGGGAAAACAGCTCCAGTATGGAATCCTTCATATCTTCATGGGATTCCTGCTCCCTCTCCTTTCTAGAAACGGTCAGGTTAAGAGGACATTTCTTCTGCATCCACAATGAAGCAGATCTGAAAACTTAGGAAAAAGCCAAATATTGCTTATTGAAAAAGCAGTCCTTTTATTAATAAAAAAAAATTTAAAGATTACATTTCCAGAGGAAAACCCCTTTACAAAGGTAGTTGATGAAAAGCTATTTATAGAAAGGAGAGGAATCGAGGAAGTGATGTGTTTTCATTCTTGACTTTGATAATTAAAAAGCTAGAAATTAAAATGATGTCAGAGAAACAAACAAAAGCCCAGTAAGAAAGCATGAAAAGTGAAAAAGCATCAAGGGAGGAACCCAAAGTGAGAGGAAACCAAGCAGCCTGGCAGTAAGTAACCAGGGATGAATTTACACTCTTAAAAAAGAGAAAATTGAAGACGGAGTTAAAAACAATACACATCCAAGTGCTTTTTACAAAAGGCACAGTTAAAGCCCAAATTACAAGGAGGGTTTAGACTAGTGTCAATAAATAAAAAACAGTGGTGGCAATATTCATGTCAGATTAATGGAATTCAAAAGAAACAGTACGAAATCACAAAAGGATAGCCCTTGTGTTAGTGCCTTTTCATACTGACAGGAATGTGGACATGAAATCGCATTGCACTAAATAGCAAAGCATATAAAGCAAAACGATCACAAAACAAAAGAAAAACATTATGGGAGAGCTTAAGACTTCTTAGAAAAACATTATGGGAGAGCTTAAGACTTCTTTTTAGCCTGGAGAGTTAAAGAAACACAAAAATTCACAGTTGTGGTTTTAGCAAACTGCTGCAGCCACCCTGGAAAACAGTATAAATTTCCTCAAAAAGACAAAAATAGAGCTACCCAACGACCCAGCCATTACCCAAAGGATACAAAAATATTAATTTGAAGGGATATGTGCATCCCAGTGTGTATATTAGCATTATCAACAATAGTCAAATTATGGAAAGAGCCCAGATGTCCAATGACTGATGAATGGATAAAGAAAATGTGGTATATATATACACACATACATACACAATGAAATATTATGCAGCCATCAAAAAGAATGAAATCTTGCCCTTTGCAATAATGCGGATGGAACCTGAGTGTATTATGTTAACAAAAGAAGTCAGAGAAAGACAAATAGCCTATGATTTCACTCATATGTGGAATTTAAGAAACAAAATAAATGGACCTGAGGGGAAAAAAGAGAGAGAGAAAGGCAAGTCAAGAAACAGACTCTTACCTATAAAGAGCAAACTGATGCTTACCGGTAGGGAGGTGGGGAAGGGATGGGTAAAATGGGTCATGGACATTAAGGAGGGCATTTGATGTGAAGAAAAGCAGGTGTTATATGTAAGTGTTGAATCACAAAATTCTACACCTGAAACTAATATTACACTGTATGTTATATTAACTGACAGCAATTTAAATAAAAACTTGTAAGAAAAAAAGAGTCATGGTTTTGCAGGAAAAATAAATATTATCAGAAGAGGCCCAAGAACTAGTAGAAACAGGAAAGATGTACTCTTTGATAAATGACCGGGGTAAATGGCTAGGCATTTTTAAAAAGCTAGTATTACATCCACAACTTACATTGTAGAAAAGATTTAACTACAAACGGATCATAGAGCTAAATGTAAAAACTGAAACTTTACAAGTATTCTTTACAAGAATATAAGATGGATGAATTTCTCTAAGACCTAGGTATAATAAACAGCTTTATGGAATCCAGAGGTAATAAAAGACAGATGCATTTGATTCCATAAAAATGAAAGAACTTTTGCATAGCAGTAAAGATTGTAAGCAAAGTTAGAAGTTGCTGACTTGTGCACTGGGCTCCATGCTGGGCACAGAGCCTACTTTAAAAAGAAAAAAGAAAAAAAAGAAAACAAAACAAAACAGGGAAAATAACAATTGTTGTCGAAGATGTAGAGAAATGGGAAACCTGTGTATTTTTAATGGGAATGAAAAATGGTACAGCTGCTGTGGAAGACAGTTGGGTGGTTCCTCAGTAAAACATAGAATCATCTTATAATCCTGCATTCCACTCCTAGATACACACCTAAAAGAACTGTAAGGGGCTCAAACTGATATTTGTACACCCAAGTTAATAGCAGCATTATCCACAGTAGCCAAAAGGTAGAAAGAATTCAAATATCACCAACACATAAATGAGTCAAGAAAATCTGGTACATGCATACAATTGTATTTCATATAAGGCAATTCTGATACATGCTACAACATAGAGGAACCTTGAAAATGTTATACTAAATGAAATAAGCCAGGCACAAAAAAGACAAATACTGTGTGATTCCAGGTATCTGACATATTTAGAAGACGCGAATTCATAGAGACAGAGTGGGGCATAGAAATTATCCGGAGGCTAGAAGAGGACCAGAGAGCTACTGCTTAATGAGTAAAAAGCTTCTGTTTGGGCTGATAGTAATTTTCTGGACTAGGTCGTGGTGATCGTTGCACAACAATATGAATGAACTTAATGTCACTGAATTGTACACTTAAATATGATTAAAATTTTGTTTTGTAAAAGAAAAAGTTGCTGATAAATTATAGGATAATATTTGCAGCATTCATCATAGAGAAAGGACTAAAATAATTAATACAGAGAAGGAATTTTTTTTTTTTTTAGTTTTTATTTAAGTAATCTCTACACCCCACCTAGACTCGAACTCATGACCTTGAGATCGAGGGTATCATGCTCTTCTGACTGAGCCAGCTAGACGCCCCTAGTGAAAGAATTCTTAAAATTGAGAGGGAAAGATCAAAAAGCCAAAAAGAAATATTAAAAAATGGATTAAAGACCAATGATTTTCTAAAATAACAGATATAAAGTGATTCTTAAAAAGATAAAAAGATATTTTCTTTATAGTAAGAGATGCAAATTGGAACTACACTGATACACCATTTCTCTCCCATTCGATTGGCAAAAATGGAGTGTTTGACAGTCCAGTTCCCTGGGAAGTGGGCATATAAGCATTTTAATCCTCTCCATGTGGGAGTGTAGAAGGGCCCAACCCTCTAGAAAGAAATTCAGCCATGTCTAAGAAAACCACGTTTATTTCTGACCCAGAAATCTCACTTCTAGGTTTTGACTCTGAAGATAGAACTTCCAACGTTATAGGAGAATATACCAACAAGGAGGTGAATTACAGCATTACCTAATAATTGCAGGACATTGCAGGCAACAGCAATGCTCACATGTAAAAATTGTTTTTTCAAAATACAGTAAGTGGCTGTGCAAAATGATAACGAAGATCTCTATGAACAGAGCTAATGGTATCGAGAATTTATTGATAGAGGTCCAAGAAGCCAACTAAGGAAAGAAGTACATGTAGTGTATTTGTGAAATAAGAAACAAGGAGAACTAAGAAAAATAAGAACGTAAGTTAGAGGGTGCCTGGGTGGCTCAGTGGGGTAAGCCTCTGCCTTCAGCTCAGGTCATGATCCCAGAGTCCTGGGATCAAGCTTCACATTGGGCTCTCTGCTCAGCAGGGAGCCTGCTTCCTCCCCTCTCTGCCTGCCTCTGCCTGCTTGTGATTTCTGTCTGTCAAATAAATAAATAAAATCTTAAAAAAAAAAAAAAAGAACGTAAGTTAGAAATAAGAAAAGCAGAAATAAGAAAAAGGAGAAATAGGAAAAGCAGATCGATTTTTTGCAACAGGAAATACTAGGGCAAGCCAGAAACTAACAAAATTGTATACTACAGGGGATAGGTGGGGATAGGGTGGAAGGAATGGCAGGGCGGTGACACTAGTCTGGCTATGTTATTAATAATTTTCACTTCTTGAACCATGTCTATCTTTAAATGCTCAAATGGTGTCAGTGGGGAAAAAAACTGTATTGGGGCACCTGGGTGGCTCAGTTGGTTAAGCATCTGCCTTTCGTGATCCCAGGGTCCTGGGGTGGAGTCCTCCATCGGACCCCTGGCTCAGCGGGGAGCCTGCTCCTCTCTCTGCCTCTGCTGCTCCCCCTGTTTATGCTGTTTCTTTCTCTATCAGATAAATAAATAATATCTTAAAAAAAAAAACCCAAAACACACAAAAAAACTATCAGTGAGAATATGGGAAAAACTGAGCCTCACTGAATTTCAAATGAAAAATATAACCATATCAAAGTGTGTGTGTCGCAGGGGAGGCGGGAGCAAACTCGGTAATTTTTTATAACTGTTGCTTTTGCACGGATCATGGACTTGCAGAAGCACTGCAAAAGACAGGACAAGAGTTTCCTTATATCCCTACTCATGTCCCCAGTGGTCACATCTTACAGCACCCTAGTATAATTGTAAAGCCAAGAACTTAAATTAACATGGGTGCGATATTAACCAGTCTACAGACCTTACTGGAACGAAATAACCTCAGTCTAAAGACATTCATTATGCTTCTTTTTTCACAGTAGTGTGGGTTAGCCCTTGGAAAACTACTTTCTGTACACTGGAAGTTTGAGACAGTGAATTAAATATCTTGAAGACAGCAAGAACAGATTTTTCATGGTTGGGGAAGGGAGTTCCAAATGCAGAGTGAGGTTAGGCTAGGAAGAGCCCTCTGAACTCACAGATCTAGAAACTGGTCCAGATAGACATTTCAGTAAACATATGACTGTGGGCTCATTTCTTCATTCTGTTTGCTGAGAAGACCTTACAGCAAAAGAACCCCAAACCTCGAGCCTGACCTTGAATTCTTTTTTTTTTTTTCATTTCTTTTTTTTTTTTCTTTTCTTTCTTTTTTTTTTTTTTTTTTTTAATTTTTATCCCCAGGGGTACAGGTCTGTGAATCACCAGGTTTACACACTTCACAGCACTCACCAAAGCACATACCCTCCCCAATGTCCATAATCCCACCCCCTTCTCCCAACCCCCCTCCCCCCAGCAACCCTCAGTTTGTTTTGTGAGATTAAGAGTCACTTATGGTTTGTCTCCCTCCCAATCCCATCTTGTTTCATTGATTCTTCTTCTACCTACTTAAGCCCCCACGTTGCATCCTGACCTTGAATTCTTAATACTAGTCTCCACTAAATATTGAATACCGTTCTCCTGGTAGAAACGGCAGATTACGAAATAGGGCAGGGAAGTTCAAGATGAGCCTGGAAAATCTTCTACCAGAAAGGAAAAAACATTCGAAAAGGATACGAAGGACATGAGGGACCCAGTGGGCAGCCTCGAGGAGCACAAACCATGAAATCACAAATCTGGGAGAGTCTGCACATCAAAAAATACTGACAGTAGGAGTCTATGAATTAAAATATAGAATCAATATGTTTTATATGAAATATGTAAAATGAGTATAAAACTGAATTAAAATTTATATTTTAATAAATGTGTGTGTTATATAAACATATAATCAAATTATAATTAAAATATATAACTAAAACATATTACATATACTTAATAAAATTTATTTATTTGCTTACTAAATAAAAGGAACAAAACTCTTCCATACAGTGAGCAAAAAGTTTGTGGTGATTGGGATGGTTATTCATGTAGGATCAAAATAGCCTCCAAAATATTATTTTACTAATTTTAAAGAGCTCATTGTCATTTGCCATTTAAAATTAAAATGGGTGGGCACCTGTGTGGCTCAGTCAGTTGAGCGTCTGACTCTTGATCTCGGCTCTGGTCATGATTGCAGGGTCATGAGACTGAGCTCCTCATGGCTCTGTGTTCGACAGGGAGTCTGCTTCTCTCCCTCTCCCTCTGCCCCACACTTGAGTGCATTCTCTAAAATAAACACATCTTTAAAACAAAATAAAATAAAATAAGAAAAAGCAAACCCAGCAACCATTACTTTGAGAAAACAAAGTAACATTACCAATAAATAGTAAAGACCAAGGTCATGTATACATGATATGAGGCAGAAAAGGAAGACATGTCATTTATGTGGTAATCCCACCCAAAATACATAACCTGAATTCAGTAATGAGGAACTATCAGATAACCCCAAAGACAGAAACCAAAAGGAAATGTAAACTGAATTTTTAAACAACTAACCAGTCTTTGAAAATGTCAATTTTTAAAAAAGACCCAAAATAGCCAGATTATGGGATGCTGAATAAATACAACTATTGCAAGTCATCTTTCTAAACAGAAGGAAAAGTTAAATTATAAAGGACATCAGAAGATGACTGGCCACATTTGAATATGGATCATAGATTAGGTACTAGTTTTGTATTAATCTTAAATTTTCTTATTGACTATCTATACTGTGGTGACAAAAGACAAGTCTTTGTTCTTAAAAAAATACACATTCAAAAATGTATCATGAAGGAGGACAAAGTCCTCAGCTCATTCTCAAAGGGTTCAGAAAAATGTGACCTGTACATGAGGCAGAGAAGGGGATTGGAGAGAGGGAGACAGACAGAGCAATATGGAAAAATGTTAACAACTAACGAATTTAGTTACAGGATAGGCAGAGTTTCTAAGTTTGGAAAATAAAGGAATTATTATCCCACTTCAGTACCACATAAAAGTGGACATGTCTCTACATTCTTAGAAATACATGCAAATACACAGGAAAAAAAATATGATGGAATATACCAGAAGTATAAACTTAAGTTATCTCTCTGTGCAGGAGTAAAAGTGTAGTTGGAGTGCTCAAAAAGACTTCCACTTCATCTGTATTGCTTAATTTTTTTTCTTTATTTTTCTGAGAGAGAGCAACAGTGTGCATAAGCGGGGAATGGGGATGGGAAGAGGCAAAAGGAGAGAGAGAATCTCAGACAGGCTCCATGCCCAGCCCAGAGCCCAATGTGGGGCTTGATCTCGTGACCCTGAGATCATGAACTGAGCCAAAACCAAAAGCCAGATGGTTGACCAACTGAGCCACCCATTATTTTTGTTTGTTTGTTTTAAGGAAAATGTATTGCATTAATGAAGATAAAGTAAAAGGGGGAAATGTTTAAAACATACAGAAAGTGGGTAAGGGAGGAAACAGGAGCACACGGGAGAGGATGGACTCAAGAGTACTAGGGAAGTGTCACCAGTGAACAGAGAAACTGTTTGTTCTAATATCCAGAAAAGGAGACTCTGAAGCTTGAGGCAGACATGCACATGTTTGGAGGCTGGGTTAGGGAAGTTAGTACAAATCAAAAGACCTCTGTTTCTGTGTGAAGTAGGACGTGAGATCAACTATATGTTAAGGAGAGGGCTTTCAGAGTAACTTGGTCTGGGAGACCACACCAATGGAGGACAGGAAAAGTGCCTTCAAATACTTGGAGGGCTCTCCTGGAGAGAGGAATGGATCCATTCTACATGGACAAGGACCATCAAGGCCTTGAAAAGTCAATTTTTGGCTCATCATCATGGCTTTCCAACAATGGAACAGGCCTTGAACCATTATCACTATCTGTATCTCTCAAGTCATACATGCTGAGACAAGGCAGCTGAGACAAGACAGGGCTTCTAGAACTATCTACAGGGACAGATTTTCAAGCTTTTCAATTGGCTGTAGATAGATACGTTCATTGAACTCAAAAGAGATGACATGGCAATGTCAAATTACAATAAAAAATTCTGAAAGCTTACTTGAAAGTTCTTGTGTTCATTTCTTCTTGGACAAGTTGCAGAGCGATGTCTCTTTTAGGACCCCGCTTTGAATAGCACTTTTCTGGACCATATACCTTGACTGGCTGTGCAATGGAAACTGTACAGGTTCAAATTTACCAATTTGGTCAGATTGTTCTCCAAAGTAATAGAACCAATTTATGCCCTCCCATGGGAGAAGACTGTTCACACTTTACCACACAGTTGTCAACTATGAGTGCTGATACAATTTTTAACTTCAGCAATATACAGTCGTGAAGTTCTGTCTCCTGGAGCTGTTGAGTCTAGTTTATTGGACATTTGGGATTCTTCCTGGGTCAGCTGCCTAGTCATTCAATGGCTCTCCTGTTGAGAGGCATCTTGGCTCCTTCCACAGTTTGGCTATCATGGACATTGCCACTAGGACATTGGGGTACACGTGTCCCTTCTTCTCACTGCATCTGTATCTTTGGGGTAAATATTCAGTAGTGCCATTGCAGGGTCATAGCTCTAATTTAATGATGTGAGGAAACTCCATACTGTTTTCTAGAGTGGCTGCATCAGCTTGAAGTAGTCTTTGTATTAATTTGGTTATACTATTTAAGATAGCTGCTTATTGTGGACTTCAATATGCTAACAGTTTATTGAGAAGTTCTGCTTTATGTTCTTAACATGACATTGGTCTATAATTTGTTTTCTTACGCTGTCGAGGCATGGTGGAAGCGACTGTCAGGGGCTGGAGTGATCCCTTGGGTTTTATTTTAGGATTCTCTCTTTTTAGATTTACAAAGTTGGACTCAGTTGCAACTTGAGGGTTTGCTTGAACTTGTGTAGAAAGTCATTTGGCCTCAGGTTGTCTATGAGAAGATATTTTAGCTCTCACTGATTCGTGTTTTCAAAAATTAGTCCTGGGTCTAACGAGTTCTCTTTTCTGAATCAGTTAAAATCTCTTCTAAGAACAATTTCATTACCTTTTTGTTTTATTTGAGTAAAGTTACTCATGTATTCTTTAATTTAAAAAATGTACATACCCACTGTTATAACTTCTATTTAAATTCCTAGAATTGCTGATTTGTATCTACTTTTCTTTTTACATTGATAATATTTCCTTAAGGGTTTATCTGTTTTACCAGTATCTTCAAAGACCCAAATTTTGGCTTGCTCCAACTGCTTCTTTTTCAATTTTACTAAATACTGCTCCTAGTGGTTTCACATGCCTTCCCTAACCTTTTTTAACTTTGTTATTTTCTCACACCTATTTTTTTCTGTCCATGTTTTCTTCCATCTTCCTTTTTACTTATTTTTCTAAAAAAGATTTTTGTTTGAGAGAGTGAGCAAGCATGGAGGTTAGGGACAGAAGGAGAGAGAGAGAAATAATCTTAAGCAGGCTCCATGGAGCCTGATGCAGGGCCCAATCTCACGATCCTGAAATCATGACCTGAGCTGAAATCAAGGGCTTAACTGACTATGCCACTCAGGCACCCCCCTTTTTATTTTTTTCATGGTCTTTTCTTCATGCTTAACGTGAGCACTTAGCTCACCCTAAAATTTCCTCCTTTAGGAATTTGTTAGTATCTTTAAATTTGAAAATCTAAACCTTGTTGAAGTATCAGAGACATACAGAAAAGCACCCAGATCATAAGATTATGACCCCATACATTTTTCCAGGACCCCAGATTTCCCCATCATGACCTCTTTAGAAACTATTCCCTTACCTTTAATCAAGGTAACCATGATTCCCAAAGCTAGCAACTGTAAGTTGCTTTAGCGTACTCCGAACTTGACCTAAATAAAATCATATAGTGTATATGCCATTATAGATTTCATTTCTTATACAACATTTCATCTATGAGATCCACTTGTGTGGTAGCTGCTGGGGTTCCTGTATACAGCTGTATTTCCACTGTCCATTCATATCACAGTTTACTTCCCTTTTCTACTGTTAATGTTCATTTGGATTATATTTACTTCTTGATTACTAAGAATAATGCTACCATAAACATCCCTATACATGTATTTCAGGAAACATATGCACACATTTCTGTTAGATGTCAGTGCAGTAGCAGATTTGCATGTGAGTATGTTCAACTCTAGAGGTTGAAATAGTTTTTGCCAAATAATTTTCCAAACTGGCAGTATTTACTGTATTCCCAGAAATAGTATAGGAAAGTTCTAATTCTTTTGCATTGTCAGAAAGACTAGATATTACTGGTCCTTTTAATATCTTTTTAACATTGGCTGTTCTGATGGCTGTGTAGCAATCACTTGGGGTAGTTTAAATTTACATTTTTTAAAAGATTTTATTTATTTATTTGACAGAAAGAGATCACAAGTAGGCAGAGAGGCAAGCAGAGAGAGAGGGGGGAAGCAGGCTCCCCGCTGAGCAGAGAGCCCGATGTGGGGCTCAATCCCAGGACCCCAGGACCATGACCTGAGCCAAAGGTAAAGGCTTTAACCCACTGAGCCACCCAGGTGCCCCTAAATTTACATTTTTTAATCAATAGTGATGTTTAGTGTATATATGTATCACTCATTTTATTACTGATTCATAGGAATTCTTTTATACATGCCAGACAAAAATCAGTTGCTTTTTGGCTTATATTATCATAATTAGAAGACTATGTTTCATCAATTTTTGAGAAAGACAATTTGACTTTCTCTTGTTAATTTTGGATCTAAGTCTATAATGTAATTTTCTTAGGATTTGTCTAGATATTAATTTCTATGATTTATTTTTCTTAAGACTTAATATACTTCCAGAATTTAAAGAATCATCTATTTCAACAACTCTGAAAAAATCTCTTATTTTTTATATAAGATTTTATTTATTTGAGAGAGAGAGAGTACTAGAAAGGAGGGAGAGGGATAAGCAGACTGACCTCTGATCAGGGAACTCAACTTGGAGCTTGATCTCAAGACCCAGAGATCATGACCTGCGCTGAAGTCAGATGCTTAACCTGTAAGTGACCCAGGTGCCCATCTCTCTTACTTTTAAATGTGGTTTTTCCATTTCTCTCTATTTTCTATTACTGAAATTCCAGTTAGGTTAATATTAGACATCCCCATTCTAGATTCTGTCTCCTAACCTCACTTTGTTATTCTATATGGTATTCTGGATATTCTCTCCAGACCTACCTTCTAGTTCACTGATTGTCTCAATGTTTAGTTTGTGCTTCAGATGACATTCTTCTCTTTTCTTCATTAACATCAGACTTCTTTTACTTCACTTAGTTCTTCTTTGCCTCAGAAACTGTACAGAAGCCATTGCATTTGGCCTGAAAACTGTCTCCCAGACACAGCACAGTTTTCTGGATTCAGCTAACTCTTCGTTACCAGGTCACCTTGTCAGTGGAACCTCCTTGAAAGTGACTAATAATGAAACTACAACATCAAAAATTGTAGTATGCATTTACATTCATGCTTAGAAGGAGACCCATAGCTTCATTCATAATGAATGAAGTTGAATACCAAAATATAAAGGATTCTCAGAGTCAGAATTTGGTTCCTTGAGCAAAGCTGTTAGATTAACAAACCTTTGGCAAGTATGATTAAGAAACCAACACAAAACCAAACTAAACAACCAGTCAGTGGAACCAATGATAAAAGAGTCTTCACAAAGGATAACACAGATGTTAAAACATGCTAAGAGGATGTTATGAATAATTTATAAGGAATAAGTTTGAAGAGGTAGATAAAATAGACTATTTCCTGAAAAATATAACTTACCAAGACTGACAAAAGTAGAAAGAGAAACTATGAAGAGTCCTATATTACCAAAGAAATTAAATTTGTAATTAGAACCTTACAACAGAAAATTCCAGGATTAGATAAAACAGCAATGAATTCTATCAAACACTTAAATAAATATAATTATTAGAGAAATTTTAAAACACTTTTTAGCTCATATTATGAGGACAGAAAACTTTTATAACAAAACCTGAAAAGCGTATGACAAGAAAAAATATTACCAGTGCATCTGCCTCATGGATACCAATGCAAAAATTTTAAAACATACTGACACATGAAATAAATTCATTATATATCTATATATGTATATATTTAAGTTTTATTAAAGTTTTATTCAAGAACTATCTAAGTTTTATTCAAGAACTTAAAAGTGGACTAACATTCAAAAAGTGATTCCAAATTCACTGCCTTAAACAGAACAAAGGGAAAAAATATGATCATTTTAATAGACTCATAAAAAGCATTTTACAAAATTAAATATCCATTCAGTAAAATATCTTTGGTAAACTAGGAGAGAAAGCCCTTCTTTGATGCAGTAGAAGGAATCTACACAAGACTTATAATAAACCTCTTATATTTAGTGGTAAAATTTTCAAAGTTCACCCTCTGATATCAGGTGAAGGAATGTGTGACTATCATCACTTCTAATCACTCTTACCTAGAAGTTCTAGACAATGCAATAAAGCCAAATAAATTACTATGGGACTACAAAGGAAAAAATAATATTATGCATTATTGCAATAACATAATAATGTGGGCAATAGTATTATATACATAGATATTGCAAAACAATTGGCAGCTCAATTATAAAATTGGTAAGAGACCAGTACGGTTGCCGGGTAAAGGCTAAAAGCCCATCAGGTGCCTGGGTGGCTCAGTTGGCTAAATAACTGCCTTCGGCTCAGGTCATGATCCTGGAGTCCCAGCACTGAGTCTTGCATCAGGCTCCTAGCTCAATGGGGAGTCTGCTTCTCCCTCTGACCTTCTCCCCTTTCATGTTCTCTCTCACTCTCTCTCTCTAATAAATAAATAAAACCTAAAAAAAAAAAAAAGCTGATCAGCAACAAATAATTGTAAAATAATCATTTTTTTAAAATAAAGCTTGCATGACATAAGTAATATTAAACACTTAGTTGTCAATTTAATGGAAGGTGGGAAAGATCCTTATAAAGAAATATACCCATCAAATTTTTAAAAAGATCTAGAGGTATTATTATTTAAGACAAACTTGTCACTTTTCTCTACAAACTGATTCCATTTCATAGCAATTATTTTTTAAACTATGTTACATGAAATGTACTATTTAATCCAAGAGCAAAACCTCAGATATAGGCAGTATTCTGTTCCACAGATTACAAAAAACAGTTAAATTTTTTTTTATTAACATATAATGTATTATTAGCCCCAGGGATACAGGTCTGTGAATCGCCAGGTTTACACACTTCACAGCACTCACCATAGCACATATTTTCCCCAATGTCCATAACCTCACCACCCTCTCCCTACTCCCCTCCCCCCTGCAACCCTCAGTTTGTTTTGTGAGATTAAGAGTCTCTTTTGGTTTGTCTCCCTCCCAATCCCATCTTGTTTCATTTATTCTTTCCCTACCCTCCAAACCCCCCATGTTGCACCTCAACTTCCTCATATCAGGGAGATCATGATACTTGTCTTTCTCTGATTGACATATTTCACTAAACATAATACCCTCTAGTTCCATCCATGTCGTCACAAATGGCAAGATTTCATTTCTTTTGATGGCTTCATAGTATTCCATTGTATAGATATACCACATCTTTATCCATCCATCTGCTGATGGGCATCTAGGTTCTTTCCATAGTTTGGCTATTGTGGGCATTGCTGCTATAAACATCCGGGTGCACATGCCCCTTCAGATCACTACCTTTGTATCTGTAGGGTAAATACCCAGGTGAGATTGCTGGGTCATAGGGTAGTTCTATTTTCAACTTTTTGAGGAAGCTCCATACTGTTTTCCAGAGTGGTTGCACCAGCTTGCATTCCCACCAACAGTGTAGGATGGTTCCCCTTTCTCCATATCCTTGCCAACACCCGTTGTTTCTTGACTTGTTAATTTTAACCATTCTAACTGGTGTGAAGTGAAATCTCATTGTGGTTTTGATTTGTATTTCCCTGATGCCAAGTGATGTGGAGCACTTTTTTCTGTGTTGGTTGGCCATCTGGATGTCTTCTTTGCAGAAATGTCTGTTCATGTCCTCTGCCCCTTTCTTGATTGGATTATTTGTTCTTTGGGTGTTGAGTTTGATAAGTTCCTTATAGATTTTGGATATTAGCCCTTTATCTGATATGTCGACAAAACACACTTTTGAGGGCTAAGTGATGCCCTCAAGGTCCCTCACTAGTAAGTGGCCCAGGTAGGATCAGATTCAGCTGATTCTAAAGCCCATTCACCCGAAGCTATGCTGTATTTTTTTTTTCCTTGATTCTTAAACCTTCACAATAAAATTTTCCCCATTCTTGCTTCTTCTCTCATTCATGTCCAATCAACCAAACACGCTCCTAGTCTTAACCTTTGCTGGATGCTTCTTCAGTGAAATGATTCCTGTTCGTCCCTCCTTCCTTCTCCCATTCAACCTTCCAGCCCAGGTTCTCACATTTTTCATGGTCTTCTGCAAAGTCCTCCTCCCTATTCAGCACACCCTAGTCTCTTCCCATCCCAAGACACTCAGCTATATCTGAGCCTACCCAGAACCAGGGTACTGCAGAGGCATTTTGACAACTTGTCCAGGGAATCAACTGCAAATCTTCACATAGCCCCATATGGTCCTTATATGTCATCAGTTTGCATGTTCAATCGTTCAACCTCACATTCTCTGGTTTTACAGCATTTCTCAACTGGAGGAATGAAGGTGTGGATCTTTCCCTGGCTACTGGTCCTCTCAGGTATGGTAGCTCTGGCTGCTGTTTGCACTGGTGCCACCATGGCCTGGCTTTCCTCCCCCAACATGGTGACTGTGGTATCATGGATCTCCTTTCCTCCACACAAACACAGCTTTGTTCCCTTTAGGATTCCTCTCTGACCTCCAGAACATTAGGCTGAGTCTAACTCACCACACTTACTTTCGTGCTTTCTGGAAGTTTATTTTCTAGAGGCTCTGCAATTTCTTTTCACCAGCTCGTTTCTTGATGGTCTCTCCAACCACTTTGCTATGCATGTCTATATGGATCAACCCTAAGCAGAAACAGGACTTCAGTTCTGTTCTCAGGAAGGTTCTATGTCAGTGGATTCGAAGATGCAGATACTGGCTAACCACCCATACCCTAGATGTACTGGAACCATTCCAGTACACATAGGACTGAGCTTATAGGTTATTCAGGTCCTTCCATTATTTCACCCCAAATAATCCCCTTTCACTTCCTTAACCTTGCTTTTGTTGAATGGTGTGCCTTGCCATTCCCTTTCCCTCCCCTAATCCTGTTGTCATAATCCTACCTTTCCCTCTGGGACTCTAATGCTGCTCCTTCTAGTGCCTTCCCAGATCATCCCAGCAGAAGATAAAGGCTCCTTCTTCTGGGCCCCTAGCTTCCACAACACTGTCCTCGTGCTGTAGCTGAGACAGACCCGTAAGCCTGCTCACCCCCAAACAGAGAACAGTGTTGTGTTTCTCTGGGCACCCCTCAAAGGATCAAAGCACAATGAACTGGCCATGCTACATGCCCACGAATGTTTGTTAGCAGGACAGCAATGCGTAGACCTTTCAGCCAGGATCCTAACAAGCACCCTTGGTCCCAATTAGAAGAAAAGCACGCATTGCCTCCTCTCAGTCTGTTTTGAGATCTCCATGTCCTACGGATGGCATCTTAAGCAGCCAGTCTGTCTTCTCACAGAGAGCTTGATCTGGGGGCTCCTGCTGTCTGCAGCCTACCAGCAGGCTGAACGCGGCTGAGCCACACCGAGGCCAAGCTCCAGAACTATTTGCTTTCAAACACTTAACATTTGCTTTCTGTTACCCTTTTATTAGGAAGATTAAAATTGAAAGGGAATCAAGTGAGGCCGGGCTTTCTTCTTTTCTTTCTGCGAGAACAGCTTGTTTCCATGACATTTATATGGGGAGCTTTTTCTAAATGACAAGCAGATTGTTAGAAGATGTTATTTTCTGTCTCTTTGCTTTGGATCTTCGCTTAGTGGGTGTAATGGAAGAGAGACAGCCTCCCCAGGAGGGTGACTGTCAGGTAGATGGATTCAGGAGGGGATCGGGTGGGGGTTTGTTGAATCCTTTCTGTTGGGGTTGCTATAGCAGCATTCTAACAGATCCTGGCTAGAAGTTGTAAGATGTATTAGTGTTGTTATTTTTTTTTTTTTTTTTTTTTTTAGCCATGGAGTACCATTCCTGCAGATTTAAGTCTGTTCTTTGTAGCTTCTTCTCTTAGGGAAGAAAATTGAACGCTTCCAGAAAAAGCCATCCATGGGGGCAACTGGACACCCTGCACATCCAGGCCCAGGAGAAATGGCCAGGCTTCCTGAAGCTGGGCTCAGGGTCCATTTTGCAGACAAGAGGTTCGTCTCAGAGAGTTCAAACTCCACTTCTCCTCACCCAGACCACTGAGCGACCAAGAGGTTATGACAATGACAGAAAGGAACCACAAGTCTGTCCAACCCTGACCCCAGCCACATTCCATGTAAGGGGTTAAAATTGCCTCCCATCTGTACCACACCGTGCTGGCGACCCACTGGTTTCACTCCCATTACCTCCGCAGGGTGATACCTAACCCTATAAAATTTTATTATTATGTCACTCCACCTAACTGAAGAAAGCAATTGCCTGCTGTCTGCAAGAGAAAATCCAGACTCCTCCAGCCCTTCCCATCTACTCCCAAAGACCTCTCCTCCCTGGTACCTTCTTCCCCGACTGTGCTAACCACCCCTACGCTCCACCCCCAAACGATCCTACAATGTGTTCCTCGAACACATTATGCACAGAATCACCACTCTCTGCCCACAGATTTGTGTTTGTTTGGTCAGACGAGCTTTTAAAAAATTGTTTTGAGCTCGAACAGCTTTGAACGGGCACACACTCTCCAGCTTGCCACAGGCTCCTTCAGTATCCCGCCCACCCCACTCCTCTCTGCATATTTATATCACTCGCCAGTCCCTAAAGGCATCTGAATGTAAGCCTGGTGAAACAGAACAGTGCTTCCTTTCTGGAATTCAAATCCCCACCTTGCACGGTACCCATTCCAGAAAGTGTCCTGGCTTCCCCAGGAAGGTGGGCGCCTACATTTTCGGGTCTCCCTCCTGCCCTTTACTCTCCCACGACGGTGCCCACGAAACCATGATGATCATCGTTTAGGTCCTCCCAATGAAACAATATCATCAGCCTCCACGGAACAAGTCACCTGACAAATTTCTATCTATGTGACTTGTGGGATTTGTTAGAGAAGTGATTGCCATTGTACTGGGGACAAAACCAGGTCTCACATTGGTAAAGCCAACTGTATTCAGTGGCACAGACCTGCGTAACAGGGAACAGCTCAGGCTGGGGGCAGGGGGTGGGCGCTGGCCTCCTAACAACTCTGAGCTCAGGCTCCCCCACCACCCCCAACACACACACATTTCCAGAGGCTCACAAGCAAAAGGGCCACCATTCTGTAGGCCAGGTTGGGAGTTCCAGGAGAAAGAAAGATGAGATAGAACTTTCTGGACTTGGGAGGAGTCATTCTAGACTCTCAGCCGTTTTCGTGATCTAAGTCTGACTAGCACCCCTGGCCGAAATTCAGGACACAGTGCTTCCCCAGAGGCATTGGAATTACAGAGAAATGTGAAAACCTTCGTGGTCAGGGATTTTGAAGGGATGAAGGAAAGCAGAGACAAGCTGGGTCTACCCGGCAGGGAGATGGCCGGAGCGTTAGCAGGGATGGTAAATCAGAGGCAAAACACCCAGAGCTGTTTCAAAAGTAAAGGCTGACCTACTGCATAGTCTTAAGCCTTTTTGTTGTTGTTGTTGTTTTGTAGGATTTAACTCACTTCGAGCCCCCAAACACCAGACTAACTGAAGTCAGAGACTTGATGGTGCTGACCCCTGCCAGCCCTCGGGACTCTGATCAATAAAGACCAGGGTTCTGTCCCCTTAAGACTTTGGCCCTAATCTGGCTGACTTCCCCACTGCTCAGCCCCTTCATGAATATATACACCCTTTACTGAAAACTTCCCAGTTTTGTCTGAGGAGACAGTGGTTTGGGAAATATCCCCAGGGTCCTCCTTTACTTGTTCCAAGTAAAAACAAAACAAAACAAAATAAAAACGTATTTTTCCTATGATCTGGCTTGGTTGTGTCTTTTGGCCAGACACCCACCGAGATGAGAACTCAGTTTCCCCTAACAACTCCTCTGTTCTCTTCATTTTCTTCACAGTAGATACAGCTGGGTCCTTCCATCTGCTAAAACATCCACTATCTTCCCAACCGTTTTCTCCTCCTCACCTTCTAAGAAGGAGCTTGGCGGTGTGGGTCCTCTGGTGTGCCTCCAACAGTAATGAGAAGAAGCCGAAATGAGGAAACAAGCCTGGAGAAGGGGGGCATGTGGAGAAGTAAAGATTCAGGAGAGAAGATGCGAAAAGAGAAGCGACTGGGTTACATCAGACTTGGTGAGCAACATGGCTGAGAAGAGTTTTTGAGGAAATTGCACTCTATGTGGAGTAAACGTTTTGCCTCACAACCCCCACGGAGAGGCCTTCTTGTGGAGGTCTCTGTGGCTCCTCGAAGCCCGAGGAGTTGTTTTTCTGTCTGTTTGGGATATGTCACATGCTGTGTTCTACAGAGTAGCAGCATGAAGGCTCAGGGCCTTTTGGTGGCCATTTTACTTATTGCTTCACATTCGGCCACACTTCAGAATCAGCTGTAGGAAAGCTGACAACACCGACTCCATCTTGTCCGTGTCCCCACACTGACCCCCACCTCAGGGCCTCCTTGTGTTCCAGGCCTGTTTGTCGTGACCAGAATGCTGGAGGGCGTGTTCTGATCGTGGTTCTGAAAGCGGTTGGCACTGCTTTCGATAACTAACCTTTGACCTCACCCACAGTGACCTCCATACAGCCCCTTGCTTTATAAAACCTGTGGAGAAACGTCTAGACTTAGACAAGAAGAGCTTCACAGTGCTGGGATCACCGCCTGCCCAGTCCTCGCTGTAGGTTAACTTGAACAAAGCCATGTAAAACCTAGGAAGGGACTCTTAATTCTAGAGAGCACACTGAAGGTCACCAGAGGGGAGGTGAGTGGGGGGGTGGGGTGGGCGAAACAGGTGATGGGGATAAAGGAGGGCACTTGCTGTGATGAGCACAGGGTGATATAGGGAAATGTTGAATCACTGTATTGTACCCCTGAAACTAATATAACACTGTACATTAACTCACTTAAATTTCATTAAACACTTGAATTTAAATAAACACTTGAAAAAAAAATAATAAAATGGGGGTAAACCTCTGTGTGGAGTCACCTGTCCCATTTTTCAGTCTCCAAGCACCTTCTTAATCTGGAGGATGGCTTATGGTCCCTCCTTCACCTTCTAACAATCACCTTATCAGCTATTTAAGCACAGGCCCAGAGAAACTACTGGAATGTGTGCTGAGTTTCTTCCGAAATCAGAAGAGACAATACAAAAAAAATAAATAAATAAATAAAAAATAAAAAAAATCCAGAGGCTGAGGTAAGGCCAACCTGAAGGAAAAAAGGAAGAGCTGGGATCCTCCAGGATGCTAAGAAATAAATTACCATCAGATGAATTAAAGAAAAAAAATCTTGGGGTGTGTGTGTGTCTGTTTAAGAAAAAATAGCTTTGAGTGAAAACAAAAACTCACAGCCATAAAGAAGAAAGAAGGTCATTCTTCCATATGATAGGATTTGTACTTCCTATTGGATTATCCCCTGGCATCTGTACCCCCCAAACTAAAGAGGGGGCCAGCAAAGCAGTGCTTGAAAACCCTAAGTGGACAATTCACCTCTTCACTAATGCACTCGCCAATCACACTAGCTGTCTCCAGTCCATCCACTTTGGGATCAAGTTTAGAGCCAAGGAGAGACGTTCTGCTACCAGCATTTCTTGAAACCTTTCAAATGGCACCTACGTTTTCATTCCTTTAGACGTCTGACAACCCGAGCGCAGCTGCAAAAAGAGACACCACTTCTTCCCTGTCACTGAACTATCATTTCCAAAGTGGTTCAAAGAGGTGAGGAGTGATACTCTGAGCATGACAAGTACCCTCTGAGAGGCAGGACAGAAACCAAATATTCAGATCAGACATGAAACAGCTGAAGGCATGTTATAGTCTGCACACATTGAAGGATGTTGGGTTGAAGGATCCAGCAGATCGCTGGCTGTCCCATGGGCTCAACACCCTCCATCTCCACCATCAATGGACTATGTGACATCCACCCTGGGCACTCACTTTCTGGTTCCTGAGTTTTCCCAGTATCATCTGCTCATGCATAGGAGTTCTCAGAATGTATGGTGATAAGGTGTTGACTCTCCCAGATTTCATCCCAAGACTCAGATCCATTAAAATTCAAGCAGGGATTTCTGTCGCAACTATCGAGCTGATTAAAAAAATGGATGAGGGAAATGCAAAGGACCTAGTAGAGCCAAAACAGTCTTGAGAAAGAAAAACAGGTTTATATGAAATCAGTATGATGATGGCATCATGATATTACATATAAAACAAGGGAACAGGGGCGCCTGGGTGGCTCAGTGGGTTAAGGCCTCTGCCTTCGGCTCAGGTCATGATCTCAGGGTCCTGGGATCGAGACCCGAGTCAGGCTGTCTGCTTGGCAGGGAGCCTGCTTCCCTTCCTCTCTCTCTGCCTACTTGTGGTCTCTGTCTGTCAAATGAAAAAATAAAATCATTAAAAACAAACAAACAAACAAGGGAATGGAACAGAGTCCGTAAATAAATGTATAAATATTTGGAGACAATATAGGGAACATGCATGTAATATACAGAAGGACATACACACACACACGTGTATGCATGGAGATAATGAAGAAAGGATTATTTTTCAACAAGCGAAACCAAACAATTTGATATGCACATGCAGAAAGTGAAACTGACCAGTGCACTTCAGACCACATTGAGAAATTAACCAGAAATTGATCAGATAACGGACGCCTAAGAAATTAAACTATGAAATGGCTCAGATAAAATAAAGAATCTTTCTGACCTTGGAACGGGCAAAGATTTCACAGATAGGACATGAAGAGTAGGAACCATAAAATAAAATATTGATAAACTTAACTTCATCAAAACTTTCTGGTATTCAAAAGACACTGCTAGGTATCACGTTTTACGTAGACATATAATGCATGTACAATTACTCTGGAAAAACGTCTTGACATTTTCCTCTACAGGTAAACATCCACTTATGAAATAACCCAGAAGTTCCACTGCTAATTATGTACCCAAGAAAAATAAGAAGTATATGTCCACAAATCACTTTTATATAAACATTCACAGAAGCCAAAAACTGGGGCGAGGGGGTGGGGTTGGGAATGCATCAACAGATAAATTTATAAACAAGTTGTGGTATATTCATAAATTAAACACCACTTAGCAAAAGGAAGAAATATACACAGTATCATGGATGCACCTCAAATATATTTGGCTGAGCAGCAGGAACCAGACACAGAAGAGTCCATACTATGGCTCCATTTATGAGAGGCAAAGTTAATCCATAATGATAAAATTGGATCGCTGGTTGCCTAGGTCAGGGAAGAGGAGAGGAACTGATTCCAGAAGGCTAGGAAGGCACCTTCTTGGGCAGTGGACATCTTCTCTGTCTTGATTTGGATGGTGCTTCCAGGCAGGTATACTTGTATCAATTCACAGAACTTTAAATGGGCACATTTGTTGTATACAAATTATACTTTATTAGATTTTTAAGAATATATATATTTATTTTAGAGAGGAAGGTGGGCAGAGCCCAACCTGGGGCTCGATCTCACCACCCTGAGATCGTGACCTGAGCCAAAACCGAGAGTCGGATGCTAAACAGACTGACTCACCCAGGTGCCCCTCTTGACCAGATTTTTTAAACATTTGTAATCACATTTCTGCTTCATGGAGATCAGAAAACAATTTTTATCACTGCTAGATTTTCAGTCTTCAAAGTAAGTGAAATATGTTTTTTTTTCCATCCTTGAATTCTCAGCTAGCATTCCTCAAATAATGCTACTCAATAGATCCTTGGTTCTATGAGCCAGACTCAAGCTGAACTCAAAAATAAAATTAAATCAGAATAGCCGCTCCTTTACATCCATGATGTTCAATGATGCCAAGGAAACTAGGGCACTGTTTTTCAGTTTTCCAAGATGCAATGGGGTTTGGGAGTCCAAAGAAGGTTTTTGTACTTATAAGGTTATTAACGTCAGACATTTTTGTTCATAGTCAACGGACATTACCGTGAGTCTAATGTCATTCTTGGGCAAACTACTTTCTCTACAAGCATTGGTCGATATTCTTCTTTTTGGCTACATGCTTTCTACCCTTAAGGATAGAGGAAAACATCACTTGGATTCAGGGAAAATGCTCTGCAATTTCACGGACTCTGATTATTAAACCCACATTAGCTATGTATTCCTTCCCTGTCCTCTTCAGTAACAGTGAAAACCTCATTAAATTGTTTGGGTTTTAGTGTTATTTTTATTATCTTTGTAAAACGAGCAATTTCGGGTACTTTGACACCCAAACAAGCTGACGCTACTGGCATTGTAGATTTAAGAAATGTTGTATTTGATGTAGTTAAAAATTATCCAAGCATGTTCATTGTGCCAAGTGACCATTCTGATGTTGCAGTGAATTGTTTAAGCCATTAGTTTCTTTACTGCCAAAGCCCATCCATAGAAAAATAAAAATTCTTCAATTATCCCTTAGGAAAAATCAACTAATTTGCTAAATTCTTTGTAAGGCAGTAAGGTGGGGTCTCGGGGCCAATGATTTAAGACAATATTGGCAAAAGTTAACAGCCAGTTAGCAGGAACCTTCTACATGTGCTACACGGTACCAGAGATGAGATCCAGAAATGGGTAAGACATGGGTCTCTTACGTAGGAATCCAGATGTCTGCCTTTCCCAGAGTTCGGTTGCAACATGTCTGGATAATTTCTGGATCTGGGTAATGTATCTGGATATATCCACGTGACTCAAAGTAGAAGTCTTAGATTAATTCTGGGAGTGTTCTAATTTTCTATCCAGCCTCTCACAGTGATCTTGGTCTGACAAAGAAATGAACTGGGGACCAACTCATCACACCAGTAATTTGTATCACTTCTTTGTCACATAACAACCTATCTGTCTCCCCAGAACAATGTAGGGCCCTTCATAGAGGAAACTGTGTCATGTACCCCTGTGTCCTGAGCCCCCAACAAAACATCTGGCATGGAGTTGAATGAACAAATACTAGACGCTAGCTCCAATCATCTAAGAAGTTTTAGGTTGTGGTTTTTTCATCTTTTCTGACTCACAAACTCTTTTGAGAACTGGAAGAACATCTTTTCTTGACCAGAGATGAATTCACATGATAAGGTGCAATGAAGGTTCTATGGAGAGGACCCTAAAGCCCATCTCTGTTCTACATAGGAATTCCACACAAAAATTTAAAACATTCCCAAGTATTTTCCTATCTGTAAACTGTTTAATCTGCTACTTACCCTTCTGGTTTATGTATTTATAGTTGCATGCAACCTATTAGATCTTTTAACATTTGTTTTGGAATTAAAAGTGCTCTAGAAGGCTACTATCCAAATTATTCTGGTTGCATTTCCAGCTCTGTCATTAACCAGCTGTGGGACTTTGGATAAGTTCCATAAACAATCTGGGCTTTGGTTCCAGATCTGTAAATTAAGGAGGCTGAACAGAGAGGAATTCTAATGTTCCTTATAGCTCTGAAATTCTCAGTTCCAAAGCAATGGAGTTTCCTTGATGAAGGAAGGGATATGTGCAAAGTAAATAAAGACTTTACAATCTGTCGTGAGGGGGAGGCACTAAGCATCATAAAGACGCAATGATTTTTTTTAATTACTTAAGTAAATTCTGTGAAGATATCTTCAGGTGTCTAAGAAACAGATCTACAGGTTAGATGTATCCATATTTAGGATCCTTGAGACTTTCACTGCATAAGGAAGCAAATAGGCCCTTTTACCAATGGCTGATTGACTTTTAATATAAATATTGAGAACAGTCCATTGATCAAAATTACTTTTGTTTTAGATTTTATTTATTTATTTGTCTGTTTATTTATTTATTTAGAATGCACACAAGGAGGGGAAGTGGCAGGCAGACAAGGAGGCTCCCTGCTGACAAGGAGCCAGATGTGGGACTCAAACCCAGGACCCTGGGATCATGACCTGAACAGAAGGCAGATGCTTAACTGGCTGAGCCACCCAGACATCCCGACCAAAATTACTTCTGATTTCTGACTTCCAAATTCTAAAATAAGGGTTGCCTATAGAAAATAAGTTTGGGGTAAGAATAGCTATAAGAACTGATGGTGGTATTCAAAATATAGTTCTTCCTGTGAGACTAAGGTCTTTTCTTGGCATCAGATTCAATATTGTGTGATATCAGTGCATGCAAGACAGTAATCTGCAAGATTCATCCTTCTAAAATGCCACTTAAATCATTTCTCTCCGCACTCCCAAATCCTGAGTATCTCACCACTCACCAACAGGATTAAGTCCAAGCTTCTGTCTATGTACCCAAGCCCATCCATCATCTGGCCCTGATGGACAATGGCTCTCCTTATTCTCTCCATACAGTATTCTATTTTACACAGGTTAGACTAGTTCCATCAAAATCACCAAATTGGAGTCCTTTCATGCCATTCAGAGGCCATGGTCCTTTTTGCACAATCAGAATCTTACTAAACACAGAGGTCTTTTTCCAGTAATGGTGGACAATGAAATTTGACCAAAACTTCTTGATGAAATTATAACTAGGAAAAAAATATATAAGAAAACCTCCCTTTGCAGATATTGTGGATTAAAAAAAGCAAATAATTGCTGGTTAATATCCACGAGACAAAGGAAAAGTAGATAAATGAACAGAATTTTGTTGGCTGGTCTTGTCCGAACTGTCTGCCAATTCTGCAAGGGCCCATAGAGACAATGAGAAACTGAGCTGAGCTTTTGATAATCACAGGGAAGGAATAACATGAATTTGAGTTCAGGGTATTCAAAGGAAGAAGGGGAGACTGACACCTTAGCAAGAGAGGTAAACTAGGAACTGACCCCGTTGCAGAGCCTACCCCCCAGAATAATATCATTCCAATCCTAGTTGTATTAAGATGATCCAGTTTGGCAGTGTCTATGACTTTCTGTAAAAACAAAAAATAAATCTCCAGCAAAGGATGGTAAAATAGAAAACATAATGCTAGGTGTCACATTATTTCTAAACCATTTCATATACCCGATTTCCCAAAAAATAAACCCAAGTTCAGAAATCATCAGCTATGGAGGTGGGAAAGAACATAGAAAGTCAAAAGTCAAAACAAAAACAAACAAACAGACAACAACCAAAAAAAAAAAAAAAAAAAACCCAAGTGATAGAAATAAACCCATAATGGGGTTATCAGGTAGATTTTATTTTATTTTTGTATGCTGCCATTATTCTTTTTTTATTATTATGTTAAATTAGCCAGTGTATAGTTCATCATTACTTTTTGATGTTCAACAATTCAATAGGTGCATATAATACCCAGTTCTCTTCACCACATGTGCCCTCCTTAATACTCATCACTGGTTTACCCCATCTGACAGATTTTAACTCTTTATGTTTGAGAAAACTGAAGGTAAGATTAAGAATTTTTCCTAATGAAGAATCAATTGAAAATTTTGAAAAAGAAAAACAAACATTCAAATAAATTGAAATCAAAATCAAATAAAGACAGAATTAAAAGTAGATTAGATATTATGACAGGGAGAATTAGTGAACTGGAAAACGTCAGGAAAATATCCATAATGGAGCAAAATTTTTTAAAGGAATAAAAACACGAAAAGGAGTATAAAAGACAAAGAGAATAGGAGATGAATGTAGGAATATTTCACGAAGAAAAAAATCTAACATACATGTTACTAGAACCCCAAATTAAGAGATAACAGAAAACAGAAGCAATATTTTAAAATATAATAGCCGAGAATTCTTCAAAACTAAGAAAATCTATTAAGTCACAAAACTAAGACTACGAACACCAAACATGATGAATGCAAACTTTAAAAAAAAAAAAAGCCCACTAAAATGTATCACAGAAAGCTATACATTTTTTGAAACATAATTTGTCTTTTATAACTCTAGCTTTTAAAAATAATCTTCATAGAAGCAAAAACAGAATGAATAGCTAACCTCAAAGGAAGCGAAGAAACTGTAACTACCAACCAGCAAATATTTTCCTTCAAAAATAAATATAAGAGAAAACATTTTTCTAGAAAAATAAAAGAAATACAAAAGAGAGGGATTTCCTCAGGCAGAAGAAAATATCAATGCTAGGGAGGAACTCAGAGAAATGAAGAGTGACATAAAGGAATAATGCATGGGAACTTGAATTAACATTAAAAGGAGAAATTATTAACAATGATGTACTGGGACTTAAACATATATTTTGTAAATACACACCCAAAACAATTGTGTCACTATGAAGAGAATCACAGAATTTTAAAATCTTTCCATTCTCAGGGAAGAGAGAAAAGTACGAATTTGTAATAAACACTGAGAAGTAAATGACACATACCATAATCCCTGGGTTAACTATTAAAAAAAAATAAAACCATGTACCAATGACAAGTTGATAGAGGATAAGAGGAGGTAATGAAAATTAATCCAGGGGCACCTGGGTGGCTCAGTCAGTTAAACTTCCAACTTTTGACCTCAACTCAGGTCATGATCACAGGGTCTTGACATCAAGCCCTGAGTCAGGCTCCACACTCAGTGGGGAGTCTACTTGAGATTTTCTCTCTCCTCCCTCTACCCCTCCCCCATCTCTTACATGCACTCTTTCTCTCTCTCTCACTCTCTCTCTCAAGTAAGTAAATATTTTTTAAAAATTCATATAAATATTTGAATATTTATATTTAAAAATATTTATTTTGAAAATATTTTTTAAAAAATAGTGCAAGAGACTGGGGTGCCTGGGTGGCTCAGCTGGTTTAGTATCTGCCTCCAGCTCAGGTCATGATCCAGGGGTCCCGAGACCGAGCTGCACTCTCTCCCTCTGCCTCTCTCCCTGCTTGTGCTCTCTCTCTCTCTCTCTGTCAAAAAAATAAGATCTTTAAGAAAATTCAACTAGCCTATAAAAGATTTGCCAACACAAAAGTAAGACAGATGCAACGGAACGTCTAGTATTAGAAACACATATTATTTGCAAAGCAACAGAGAACATGTAGACAAATTGATCTTAAGTTGCCTATAAAATGTCTCCTAAACTGTCAAATGATCGGAATCAGGCAGGGCGTGCTCTCCTACCACAACAGAATTAAGCTAGAAACAAACTTTAAAAATATAACTGGAAGATCTTCCAGTCCTTGTAGTCATGTATATCAAACTCAAGAAGATAGAGAGCAGGCAATGAAGAACACAAAGAAATAAAATAAGACCCAAAATTATAATGAAGATAAAGTTAAAAAATTATCTCTTGAAGACATGAAAAAGCGATATACCCCTGGTGAAAATGATTTAAGAAACAGGACAGAAAGAAAAAATAAGCAGTATGGTTAATGAGACGAGGTTACTGGTTGGATCCTGCAAACATTAAAATGATAATCAGAGGGTAGGACCAAGATTGGGATACCAATGCTTATCAAACTTCAGTGAAATAAAATTTTCTAGAAAAAGATATTTAAATAAATAGAAAAAAGTGTCTACCCTATAAGTATCAGGAAACTGAATCAATAATTTAAAACACATCCGTGACAGGGAGCTTGGGTGGCTCATTTGGTTGAAGGGCCTACTCTTGATTTCCGCTCAGGTCATGATCTTGGGGTCACTGAGCTCTGCACTCAGTGTGGAGTCTGCTTGAGATTCTCCCTCTCCTCTACCCCTCCCCCAGCTTGTGCTCTCTCAATCTGTCTCAAATAAATAAATAAATCTTAAAAAAAATCCATGAGGAAAAATTCCAGATCCAGATGGCTTTACCAATGAACTCACTAACTATTTAAGGAAAAATTACCACCCATCTTGCTCAAGCCTCTCTGAACAGAAAAAGAAAATTTTTCCAGATCATTTTAAGAGACTGACATCATGTTGATATCAAAACTAGTCATGCATATTAAAAGGAAGCAAAATTAAGCTACGCACTGAATAATTATTTGATGAAAAAGAGTTTTTAAATTATCAAATTTGGCAATATCTCATGAAGAGATCAGAAAAAGTGGTTCAACATTTGAAAATAATCAAATTAATTCACTTTAGTAACAGAATAGACAAGGAAAAAAATGTGATCATCTCAACTGATACAAACAGCAAAAGCATTTGATAAAATTCAACATGCACTCATACTGATTTAAAAAAAACTATGAGCAAAGTAGGAAATTTCTTGATTTGAGCAAGGATGAAGCATACAGATGCAAACAAAAAACCTACAGCAAAATCATACTTGAGAGAAAAATGTTAAAAATTTTGCCTTATAAAATCAGAAATGACACCCAAATGTTGACTAACACCACTATTGAATTAAACAGCACTGAAAGTCTTTTTCTGTGTAAAAAGAAAAGAAGAAAGAAAGGTAAAAGAATAAGAATGGAGGAAGTAATACTGTTATAATTTTTAAAGATTTTATTTATTTATTTGACAGAGAGAGACAGTTCACAAGTATGCAGAGAGGCAGGCAGAGAGTGGGGGGGAAGCAGGCTCCCCACCGAGCAGAGATCCCGATGCAGGGCTCGATCCCAGGACCCTGAGGTCATGACCTGAGCCGGAGGCAGAGGCTTAACCCCCTAAATGACCCAGGCACCCCAATAATACTGTTATTTTAAGTGACATATTACATATATAAAAATGCCAAAGAAAATACAGACAAATGATCAAATCAATAAATGTACTGGTTACAAGGCTGATATCCAAAAGTTCATTGCATATTTATGGCCGCAACAATGAGAAAATAAAATTTTAACACAGATGTAATTTACAAC
Organism: Mustela nivalis; assembly: GCF_964662115.1. Classification (NCBI taxonomy): domain Eukaryota; kingdom Metazoa; phylum Chordata; class Mammalia; order Carnivora; family Mustelidae; genus Mustela; species Mustela nivalis. The sequence goes on from NC_139022.1 coordinate 34,573,098, forward strand.
AGCATCAAAAATATCAAATACGTAATTAAATCTTTTTTTTTAAATTTTTTATTTTTTATAAACATATATTTTTATCCCCAGGGGTACAGGTCTGTGAATCACCAGGATTACACACTTCACAGCACTCACCAAAGCACATACCCTCCCCAATGTCCATAATACCACCCCCTTCTCCCAAACCCCTCCCCCCAGCAACCCTCAGTTTGTTTTGTGAGATTAAGAGTCACTTATGGTTTGTCTCCTTCCCAATCCCATCTTGTTTCATTTATTCTTCTCCTACCCACTTAAGCCCCCATGTTGCATCACCACTTCCTCATATCAGGGAGATCATATGATAGTTGTCTTTCTCTGCTTGACTTATTTCACTAAGCATGATATGCTCTAGTTCCATCCATGTTGTTGCAAATGGCAAGATTTCATTTCTTTTGATGGCTGCATAGTATTCCATTGTGTATATATACCACTTCTTCTTGATCCATTCATCTGTTGATGGACATCTAGGTTCTTTCCATCGTTTGGCTATTGTGGACATTGCTGCTATAAACATTCGGGTACACGTGCCCCTTTGGATCACTACGTTTGTATCCTTAGGGTAAATACCCAATAGTGCAATTGCTGGGTCATAGGGCAGTTCTATTTTCAACATTTTGAGGAACCTCCATGCTGTTTTCCAGAGTGGCTGCACCAGCTTGCATTCCCACCAACAGTGTAGGAGGGTTCCCCTTTCTCCGCATCCTCGCCAGCATCTGTCATTTCCTGACTTGTTGATTTTAGCCATTCTGACTGGTGTGAGGTGATATCTCCTTGTGGTTTTGATTTGTATTTCCCTGATGCCGAGTGATATGGAGCACTTTTTCATGTGTCTGTTGGCCATCTGGATGTCTTCTTTGCAGAAATGTCTGTTCATGTCCTCTGCCCATTTCTTGATTGGATTATTTGTTCTTTGGGCGTTGAGTTTGCTAAGTTCTTTATAGATTCTGGACACTAGTCCTTTATCTGATATGTCGTTTGCAAATATCTTCTCCCATTCTGTCAGTTGTCTTTTGATTTTGTTAACTGTTTCCTTTGCTGTGCAAAAGCTTTTGATCTTGATGAAATCCCAATAGTTCATTTTTGCCCTTGCTTCCCTTGCCTTTGGCGTTGTTCCTAGGAAGATGTTGCTGCAGCTGAGGTCAAAGAAGTTGCTGCCTGTGTTCTCCTCAAGGATTTTGATGGATTCCTTTCGCACATTGAGGTCCTTCATCCATTTTGAGTCTATTTTCATGTGTGGTGTAAGGAAATGGTCCAATTTCATTTTTCTGCATGTGGCTGTCCAATTTTCCCAGCACCATTTATTGAAGAGGCTGTCTTTTTTCCATTGGACATTCTTTCCTGCTTTGTCGAAGATTAGTTGACCATAGAGTTGAGGGTCTATTTATGGGCTCTCTATTCTGTTCCATTGACCTATGTGTCTGTTTTTGTGCCCGTACCATGCTGTCTTGATGATGACAGCTTTGTAATAGAGCTTGAAGTCCGGAATTGTGATGCCACCAACGTTGGCTTTCTTTTTCAATATCCCTTTGGCTATTCGAGGTCTTTTCTGGTTCCATATAAATTTTAGAATTATTTGTTCGATTTCTTTGAAAAAGATGGATGGTACTTTGATAGGAATTGCATTAAATGTGTAGATTGCTTTAGGTAGCATAGACATTTTCACAATATTTATTCTTCCAATCCAGGAGCATGGAACATTTTTCCATTTCTTTGTGTCTTCCTCAATTTCTTTCATGAGTACTTTATAGTTTTCTGAGTATAGATTCTGTGCCTCTTTGGTTAGGTTTATTCCTCGGTATCTTATGGTTTTGGGTGCAATTGTAAATGGGATTGACTCCTTAATTTCTCTTTCTTCTGTCTTGCTGTTGGTGTAGAGAAATGCAACTGATTTCTGTGCATTGATTTTATATCCTGACACTTTACTGAATTCCTGTATAAGTTCTAGCAGTTTTGGAGTGGAGTCTTTTGGGTTTTCCACATATAGTATCATATCATCTGCGAAGAGTGATAATTTGACTTCTTCTTTGCCGATTTGGATGCCTTTAATTTCCTTTTGTTGTCTGATTGCTGAGGCTAGGACCTCTAGTACTATGTTGAATAGCAGTGGTGATAATGGACATCCCTGCCGTGTTCCTGACCTTAGCGGAAAAGCTTTCAGTTTTTCTCCATTGAGAATGATATTTGCGGTGGGTTTTTCATAGATGGCTTTGATGATATTGAGGTATGTGCCCTCTATCCCTACACTTTGAAGAGTTTAGATCAGGAAGGGATGCTGTACTTTGTCAAATGCCTTTTCAGCATCTATTGAGAGTATCATATGGTTCTTGTTTTTTTCTTTTATTGATGTGTTGTATCACATTAACTGATTTGTGGATGTTAAACCAACCTTGCAGCCCTGGAATAAATCCCACTTGGTCGTGGTGAATAATCTGTGTTCATCAAGGATATTGGTCTATAGCTCTCTTTTTTGATGGGATCCTTGTCTGGTTTTGGGATCAAGGTGATGCTGGCCTCATAAAATGAGTTTGGATGTTTTCCTTCCATTTCTATTTTTTGGAAAAGTTTCAGGAGAATAGGAATTAATTCTTCTTTAAATGTTTGGTAGAATTCCCCCGGGAAGCCATCTGGCCCTGGGCTTTTGTTTGTTTGGAGATTTTTAATGACTGTTTCAATCTCCTTACTGGTTATGGGTCTATTCAGGCTTTCTACTTCTTCCTGGTTCAGTTGTGGTAGTTTATATGTTTCTAGGAATGCATCCATTTCTTCCAGATTGTCAAATTTGTTGGCTTAGAGTTGCTCATAGTATGTTTTTATAATAGTTTGTATTTCTTTGGTGTTAGTTGTGATCTCTCCTCTTTCATTCATGATTTTATTTATTTGGGTCCTTTCTCTTTTCTTTTTGATAAGTCTGGTCAGGGGTTTATCAATTTTATTAATTCTTTCAAAGAACCAGCTCCTAGTTTCGTTGATTTGCTCTATTGTCTTTTTGGTTTCTATTTCATTGATTTCTGCTCTGATCTTTAAGATTTCTCTTCTCCTGCTGGGCTTAGGGTTTCTTTCTTGTTCTTTTCCAGCTCCTTTAGGTGTAGGGTTAGGTTGTGTACCTGAGACCTTTCTTGTTTCTTGAGAAAGGCTTGTACCGCTATATATTTTCCTCTCAGGACTGCCTTTGCTGTGTCCCACAGATTTTGAACCGTTGTATTGTCATTATCATTCGTTTCTATGATTTTTTTCAATTATTCTTTAATTTCCCGGTTGACCCATTCATTCTTTAGAAGGATGCTGTTTAGTCTCCATGTATTTGGGTTCTTTTCAAACTTCCTTTTGTGGTTGAGTTCTAGATTTAGAGCATTGTGGTCTGACAATATGCAGGGAATGATCCCAATCTTTTGATACCGGTTGAGTCCTGATTTAGGACCGAGGATGTGATCTATTCTGGAGAATGTTCCATGTGCACTAGAGAAGAATGTGTATTCTCTTGCTTTGGGATGAAATGTTCTGAATATATCTGTGATGTCCATCTAGTCCAGGGTGTCGTTTAAGGCCTTTATTTCCTTGCTGATCTTTTGCTTGGGTGATCTGTCCATTTCAGTGAGGGGAGTGTTAAAGTCCCCTACTATTATTGTATTATTGTTGATGTGTTTCTTTGATTTTGTTATTAATTGGTTTATATAGTTGGCTGCTCCCACGTTGGGGGCATAGATATTTAAAATTGTTAAATCTTCTTGTTGGACAGACCCTTTGAGTATGATATAGTGTCCTTCCTCATCTCTTATTATAGTCTTTGGCTTAAAATCTAATTGATCTGATATAAGGATTGCCACTCCTGCTTTCTTCTGGTGTCCATTAGCATGTTAAATTGTTTTCCACCCCCTCACTTTAAATCTGGAGGTGTCTTAGGGCTTAAAATGAGTTTCTTGGAGGCAACATATAGATGGGTTTTGTTTTTTTATCCATTCTGATACCCTGTGTCTTTTGACAGGGGCATCTAGCCCATTAACATTCAGGGTAACTATTGAGAGATATGAATTTAGTGCCATTGTATTGCCTTTAAGGTGACTGTTACTGTATATGGTCTCTGTTCCTTTCTGATCTACCACTTGTAGGCTCTCTCTTTGCTTAGAGGACCCCTTTCAAGATTTCCTGTAGAGCTGGTTTGGTATTTGCAAATTCTTTCAGTTGTTGTTTGTCCTGGAAGCTTTTAATCTCTCCTTCTATTTTCAATGATAGCCTAGCTGGATTAGTATTCTTGGCTGCATGTTTTTCTCGTTTAGTTCTCTGAAAATATCATGCCAGCTCTTTCTGGCCTGCCAGGTCTCTGTGGATAAGTCAGCTGCCAATCTAATATTTTTGCCATTGTATGTTACAGACTTCTTTTCCCGGGCTGCTTTCAGGATTTTCTCTTTGTCACTGAGACTTGTAAATTTTACTATTAGAATATGGGGTGTGGGCCTATTCTTATTGATTTTGAGGGGCGTTCTCTGAACCTCCTGAATTTTGATGCTTGTTCCCTTTGTCATATTGGGGTAATTCTCCCCAATAATTCTCTCCAGTATACCTTCTGCTCCCCTCTCTCTTTCTTCTTCTTCTGGAATCCCAATTATTCTAATGTTGTTTCGTCTTATGGTGTCACTTATCTCTCGAATTCTCCCCTCGTGGTCCAGTAGCTATTTGTCTCTCTTTTGCTCAGCTTCTTTATTCTCTGTCATTTGGTCTTCTATATCACTAATTCTTTCTTCTGCCTTATTTATCCTAGCAGTGAGAGCCTCCATTTTTGATTGCACCTCATTAATAGCTTTTTTGATTTCAACTTGGTTAGATTTTAGTTCTTTTATTTCTCTAGAAAGGGCTTTTATATCTCTTGAGAGGGTTTCTCTAATATCTTCCATGCCTTTTTTGAGCCCAGCTAGAACCTTGAGAATTGTCATTCTGAATTCTAGATCTGACATATTACCAATGTCTGTATTGATTAGCTCCCTAGCCTTCGGTACTGCCTCTTGTTCTTTTTTTTGTGTTGAATTTTTCTGTCTTGTCATTTTGTCCAGATAAGAGTATATGAAGGAGCAAGTAAAATACTTAAAGGGTGGCAACAACCCCAGGAAAATATGCTTTAACCAAATTAGAAGAGATCCTAAATCGTGAGGGGGGAGAAAGGGTATAAAAAGAGGTTTAAAAAGGAAGAAAGAAAGTAAAAAGAAAAAAAAAGAAAAGAAAAGAATTAAAAAAAAAGAAAACAAACAAGAAAAATATAAAAAAGAAAAAATATATATATTGGATAAACTGGTTAAAAAACGTTAAAAAAGAAAAAGGTAAAAGTTAAAAAAAATTTACCAGAAGGCGAGAAAAAAAAAAAAACAAAAAATGAAAAAGAAAAAAATTCAATTAACTGCAAGACTAAAAAAAAATCACAGGGAAAAAGCCATGAGTTCCGTGCTTTGCTTTCTCCTCCTCTGGAATTCTGCTGCTCTCCTTGGTATTGAAACCGCACTCCTTGGTAGGTGAACTTGGTCTCGGCTGGATTTCTTGTTGATCTTCTGGGGGAGGGGCCTGTTGTAGTGATTCTCAAGTGTCTTTGCCCCAGGCGGAATTGCACCGCCCTTACTAGGGGCCGGGGTGAGTAATCCGCTCGGGTTTGCTTTCAGGAGCTTTTGTTCCCTGAGCGCTTTCCGTAGATTTCTGGAGGACCGGAATACAAATGGCGGCCTCCTGGTCTCCGGCCTGGAGGAGCCGAGAGCCTGGGTCCCAACTCCTCAGTGCACCCTCAGAGAACAGCGCCCAGTAACTCCCGTCTGCCTGACCTCCGGCCGCACTCCGAGCTCACCGAGCCTGCGACCTGTTCAAGGTCCCCCCGAGCTGCGAGCTTACTGTCGGCTCTGTCTCTGCAGCCGGCTTTCCCATTCCAATACCCGCAAGCTCTGCGACACTCAGACACCCCCGATCCTTCTGTGACCCTGTGGGACCTGAGGCCACGCTGACCCCGCGTGGGCTTCGCCCCGGTTTAGCCTCTGGAGTGATGTCCCTCAGCGGAACAGACTTTTAAAAGTCCCGATTTTGTGCGCAGTTGCTCTGCCACTTGCCGGGAGCCGGCCCCTCCCCCCGGGGTCTATCTTCCTGTCGCTTTGGATTCACTTCTCCGCTGGTCCTACCTTTCAGAAAGTGGTTGTTTTTCTGTTTCCAGAATTGCTGTTCTTCTTCTCTTCGATCTGCAGGTGTTTGCAATCTTTAGATAAGCTACCTAGGTGATCTCCGGCTAGCTGAAGTAGTCTCAGTCTGCTACTTCTCCGCCATCTTGACTCCTCCTCCAAATACGTAATTAAATCTTTAAAACATTGGTAAGATCCCTAATTGTAAAATCAAACATTATTGAGAAAAAAAAACATTATTGAGAGTAATTTTTAAAAAACGGACATAAATAAAGATATTCATGTGCATGAATCAATGGACTTAACACTGTGAGGAGCATGGTCAATCATTTCTCCTTAAAATGACCTACAGATTCAGTGCAATCTCAATAAAAATTCAAGTAGGCATGGTTTGGGGAAACTGGCAAGCTAATTCTAAAGTCTATATAAACACTACAAAATCAGAAAATAGGGGCACCTGGGTGTCTCAGTCAGTTAAGCATCCAACTCCTGGTTTCAGCTCAGGCCATGATCTTGGGCTATGAGATTAAGCTCTGTGCTCATCAGGGAGTCTGCTTGGGATTCTCTCTCTCCCTCTTCCTCTGCCTCTGCCCCTGTCCCACTGCTCGTGCCCATGTGCGTGCATGTGCTCTCTCTCAAATAAATTAACTTTAAAAAAAAATGTTCAAAATCTGCAAGCTGTCAAGATACTCTTGAAGAATAAGAAGGGATTATTTATCCTATCAGGATTTAATTTTTTCTAAAGATTTTATTTATTTATTTGACAGAGATCACAAGTAGGCAGAGAGAGAGAGAGGAGGAGGAGGAAGCAGGCTCCTTGCTGAGCAGAGAGCCCCATGTGTGGCTCAATCCCAGGACACTGGGATTATGACCCGAGTCGAAGACAGAGGCTTTAACCCACTGAGCCACCCAGGTGCCCCATGGTTTAATTTTTTTAAAGCAGTAAAACAAAGGAGCACTTAGAAGATTATATTGGAGAATAGTCTCATAATACGAATTACCCAAAAAATCTGTAAACAGAACAATCCAAGTGCTACCTAAAAAGTGAAGGTTTGCTAAACTGAACTGTGTTAAGAGGAAGAGATTCTGTTCATTCAAAGACACCATTAAAACCTAAAACAACAAGCCACAGAGAGAGAACATCCGCTGTTCTTATAATCAGCAAAGGATTCCCTTTCTGAATTTGTGAAGACTTCGTGCTAATGAAAAATATTCCAATAGAAACACAGAAGCCAAGGGAACAGGCAGTTCGAAAAAGAGGATATTCAAACAGTGGGACATATTTGAAAAGGTCTTAAACCTCAGGATTTAACAGAGAACTGGATTTTAAAAGGGTAACATGACCACTATACACGTAGAAGATGAGCAGCAATAAAAATTATAGATAACATCAAATGTCCTGTGAAGGGGAGCAGAATATACGATTATTGTGATACTGGTTGTTTTGAATGAAAGTTCCTTGAGAAACAGTCTGTGCGAGAAGGACACTCTGACCCTTGTCTCCCTGAAAGCAGGAAATGTGTCTCCCACGTGCAAGTAACCTCCTTGCTCAAAGAGACTACAAGGCATCCTTGTTTTCAGAGATAGGAATTTAGGGCTGAGAAGTCTGTATAAACAGACCTGCTCCTTCTTTGCTAATTTACTCCCCCAAGCCCCACACCCATTTGTCCTGTCAGTTATTCACAAATTTATTATTTCATCATCTAAAAGGTGGAAAAGCTGGGACGCCTGGGTGGTTCAGTCTGTTAAGCGACTGCCTTCGGCTCAGGTCATGATCCCAAGGTTCTGGGATCAAGTTCCACATCAGGCTTTGTGCTCGGCGGGGAGCCTGCTTCTCCCTCTCCCTCTGCCTGCTCTGCCTGCTGCTCTCCTGCTTGTGCTCACTTGCTCTTTCTCTCTTTCTCTGACAAATAAGTAAATAAAAAATCTTTAAAAAAAAGTTCATTGAAAAAATAAAAGGTGGAAAAGCCACCTACTTTGGTAACTTTTGAGTCTCATTTTTTTTTTTTATGGGGCTCCTGTGTATATGAAATTAAATCTTTTGTCCCTCTTATTAATCTAGTTTATGTCAATTTAATTATTAGGCTGAAGAACCTAGAAAGTTAGAAGGAAACTTTTTCTGCCCCCTATGTGTAGAACATGTAGATCAATAGGAACTCTCATCTACTACTTCCTAGGGTCAACAAAGGTATAAATTGGTGTAACCACTTTAGGAAACATTTTGTCAATATCTTCTTACGCATGATGTTGCCCTAGGACCAAACAATTCCATTCCTAGGCAGATAGCCAACAGAAATGCATGCACATAGGAACCAAAAGACATTTGCAAGAACATGCCTGGCCACATGATTTATTCGAGTTATGTAAATTAGCAACAGTCCAAATGTCAATCAGCAATGGCATGAATATGTTATGATATATGCATACAATAAGATCTCAACTATAAATTTGAAAAAAAAATGATCGATATAAAAAATGTGATGCTAAGCAAATGATGGCAGCCACAAAAGTGTGTGCTGTACTACTGTGTACCCCAAAGATACAAATGTAGTGATCTGAAAGGGCACATACACTCTGATGTTTATAGCAGCAATGTCCACGATAGCCAAACTATGGAAAGGGCCTAGATGTCCACCAACAGATGAATGGATAAGGAAGATGTGGTGTGTATATATATATATATATATATATATATACACAATGGAATACTATGCAGCCATCAAAAACCCAGAATCTTGCCATTTGCAATGACATGAATGGAACTAGAGGCTATTATGCTAAATGAAATAAGTCAATCAGAGAAAGACATTATATGATCTCACTGATAATGAGGAATGTGAGAAACAAGACAGAGGATCATAGGGGAAAGGAGGGAGAAAATGAAACAAGACAAAACCAGAGAAGGAGACAAGCCATAAGAGACTCTCATGTCAGAAACTAAACTGAGGGTTGCTAGAGGGGAGGGGTGTGGAGAGATGGTGATGCTGGGTGATGGACACTGGGGAGGGTACATGTCATGGTGAGTGCTGTGAATTGTGTAATACTGAGGATTCACAGACCTGTACCCCTGAAGCAAATAAAACATTATATTTATTGTATTTTTAAAAAGTTATATTTTATTATTTATTATATATATTTTTTAAAAAAGGTGTGCTCTAGTATTCTTTTAGGTAAGCTTAAAAAATAATCTTCAGGAGTAAAGTCATGATGGTGATTGCCAGGATAAACTGTCTATTGATAATAAGAAGCAGAAGGAGGGGTTTTGGGGGGATGGGGGGCATATTTCATTTCCTATAACAGCAACCCTGAAGAACAGGCCTCTCAGGGCCTCCCCTGTACTGAATACTGATACATGGATCTTCTTACCCCACTGTGTATGGATGTCAGGACTGTTCATTATATAACTTACAATTTAAGGACAAAAGAAAACAGCTACATGGGTAACAAAGTAGTCAAGCCGTAGGTCCCCAAGCTTGGGTGTCTCCCTACGTGGATGTGATCCACACTTGTGTTAGTCTCCATCAGACTGGTGACCAGAATGCATCTGCTTGTGGTAATTTGGGGGCTGAGAGGCTACATCAGAGTGTCTGAGGTCTGGGATGAAGCTGTAGTTAACTGCCTGATTGGTACTTTTTCAAAAAGCTAAATAAAGTTGCTGCTGCAGAAGCCTAATTGTGCATCATGAGTCTGACTGGCAATTCAAACCTAAAACCCACTCCAAGGGTCATGCAGGTTGGGAGTTGCATACATGTGTTCACTTTGTGATAATTCATTTATTTGTGTACTTTTTGCTGTGTGTTTTTATTTCTACAGAGAAGTTTAATAAAGCTAACCAGTCTGGGGATGCCTGGGTGGCTCACCAGTTAAGGGTCTGCCTTTGGCTCAGGTCATGATCCCAGGGCCCTGAGATCAAGTCCCACATCGGGCTCCTTGCTCCATGGGAAGCCTGCTTCTCTCCCTGCTTGTGTTTGCTCTCTCTCTCTCTCTCTCTGACAAAAGGATAAATCTTAAAACACACACACACACCCCAAAAAAACCCACAAAAAAACACAAAAACTAACGAGCCTGCAGGCCCTACCTTTTATCTTCCCATTTTCATGGAGGGCTTTCTGCTTACCATTACAGAACATGGATATGTATGTGTATGCGCATATGTATGTGTGTGCAAGTGTGTGACTGCACTGGCTCAAATTGTAAATCTTTGTTGTTCCAGAGAGATTTTTTAAAAGATTTATTTATTTATTTTAGAGGCGGGAGAGAGAGCAAGAAGGGGGTGCGGAACGGGGTAGGTGGGGTAGCGGTAGACAAAGAAGGAGAGAGAGAATCTCAAGCAGACTCCCCACTGAACATGGAGCCTAACACGGGGCTCGATTTCAGGATCCTATGATTATGACCTGAGCCGAAATCAAGAGTAGGACCCCTCATTGACTGAGCCACCCGGGTGTCCTGTTGTTCCAGGGATTGACATCTACGTCCATAAAGAGAGATTTCTACAGTTTCTGGCTTCCTCCCCAAATCTATTTCTTTGGCACGTTTTATGTTTCTGACCTCCATACTCATACAAGTTTGCCAGCTCTTCAGCATTTCACTAGAATTTTTGTACCTTGTGGTCACAGTTTTCCACAAGGAAGCATTTTTTCTAGTTAACAAGAGTTACAAGAAATTGAACAGAACACGTAGGCTGAGTTGTGTATGGAATGGAAAGCAGTTGGCAAGGCCCACTTGCTAAGTTATTAACTAGTCTGCACACTAGCATGAAGGTATAAGCAATTCTGAGTCATGCCCCTGCATAACTTCAAACTTCTACATGCTATGGACATGGCTGCTTGACCGAGTCATAACATTGATGGTAAAATCCACAAATGCCAAAAGATGAGACAACTATAATATTTTTTCTATTTCTAACCTCCCTACTCAAGTGTACGTCACTTGATATCAGCTTTGTTCCTAGCAACCATTGAATACATTTTAATAAAAAAAGTAAAATGAATGAAAATAGAGGATGTTCCTTTATTTTCAACTGATTTAATGTGACACATCAAGAATTCTCCTAAGGCTAATAAGAGGTTGGAGATTCTTGGGTTTTGAGTGATCATACCTGGTTCACCCACGATGGTCCTAGTTTGCATGTGTTGTCCCCTGTAACTATTAGTAGTGTCTCTTTTACTTAAAAATCCCAGTTAGAACAGAAATTTAAACAGTTACTATAATTAAAGATATGTGTTTATATCCATTAACTCTAGCCACAATAATATTATGTAACAACTACAAAAAGGCAATGGCATACAGTAAGTATTTAGCTCATAAGCACGTGCACAGGCTGGTAGTTAGCTAATTTAAGCTGAGGTGACTACTTCACACCTCTCTCTTCCTCCTTAGACTCAATGGCCAAGACGGGCATCTTCTTCCAATTACGGCAGAGAGCAAGACCAAATGGACAATACTTCTTCTTTTCATCACGTCATGCCCACTAACATTCTATCGACTAAAGCAAACCACACAGGAATTCTAAGTGGAAAGGCAGAAAAACATACCCTACCTTTTCTGTGGAAGAAGTTACAAAGTCATATGGCAAAGAAGCTGAACACAGGGGCAATGCACTCTACTACAACTCTTTTTAATTGCAAATCATTTCCACCATGTTTGAGAAGTCTGCAAATGAGATCTCCTACATTCCAAGCCGGCAAGATGATTTTACTGGTCACATTACACTCTAGTGTCTTCCTTTTTTTTATTTTTATTTTTTTAAGATTTTATTTATTTATTTGTGTGTATGTGAGAGAGAGAGAGAGAGAGAGAGGGAGAGAGAGAAAGAGAGAAGAGAGAGAGAGAGAGAGGATGAGAGGAGAGAGATCAGTGGGAGAAGGAGAGATTATCTCCCTGAGATAGAGCCAGATGCAGGACTCTATCCCAGGACTCCAGGATCACGACCTGAGCTGAAGGCAGTCGCTTAACCGACTGAGACCCCCAGACACCCTCTTTCTTTTTTAAAAGACTGTATTTATTTTGAGGGACAGGGAGGGGCAGAGAAAGAGAGGATCTCAAGCAGACCCCCACCCCCCAAGCCCGGGGCCTGATACCACAACCTCAAGATCAAGATCTGAGCCAAAAACCAAGAGTCGATGCTCAGCTGACTGAGCCAACCAGGTGCCCCATACTCTAGTGTCTTTTGCAGGACTTTGTAAGAGGGATGTTACCACAAGCTGAAGCTGTCTGGCTTTTGCAAAGCATCTGAGCTCAGCAGGTAAGACTGACGTGGTAGATGGTGCGATGTTTCTCTCTCAGAACCCTGTCTCTAATTCTGTACACTGATTTCCCATGAGTGGGACTGAGAGTCCCCAGAGTATGTGCAAGCCCACCTTTTCTTCTGATGTCTATTATAGAACACTCACTCTCTGCTCAGCCTTTTAGTGAACAAGCTACAGGTGGAGAGGAAGAAACCATTAGCTTGAAGTGCAGAAACACTTTTCCTTAAAGACAAAACAGAAATGGACAACATTAATGAACTTCTCCTAACCTGTAAAAAATCATGTTGCATTACTAATGAGGGAAATGTCATGCTTCACTTCATGAAAATGTCCCAGAGACCATCAAAGCTGCATCACTCCATGCTCTGTTTGATGTTTAAGGAGTTGGGTCTATACAGTCTCACTATTCCCCCCATGCTGTACGGTCCTTGCTTGGTCCTTCTAGTGGGAAACCGTCCAACAGGAAAGAGTCTCTCTATCCATGGGGAAGGTGAAGGGATGTGTGTACATCCAAGAAGGGGTCAATTTTCAAGACTCTAAAAAATTAGATGAGTACATACTGGTCATCACAGCTGACCTTTCTGGCTCAACAGACAGAAGCAATTCCATCAGGTCAAATCAGGAGGAATGGTTGGAGCCCAGCACCGGAACTGGTAGATGAGCGATCAAGTCAAGCTCTGCCATTAAGTTGGTGTGAGATGTTAGGTCACAGGGTCTCCATCACCTTCTCTGCACTGAATTGTGCTGAACATTTTCCTTCTAACCATTTCTGAATATCTGGAGTCAATGATAAAATCATGATGCAGTACCTACTGTGGGCAATTGAATATCATTAGGAAGCAAATACCCAGCCTTTATGGCATCCTGGACAAGAAGAGAGGTCCTAATACTTCTTAGATGAAAAATCTTCTTCCTTCCCATCCTCTTTCCATGATTAATTTCCTAAACAAATCCTATAACTCTCCAGTTAGGAACCTATTGTTTCCTGTTACTAAGGCCAAATACTAGCCTATCTTCACCTCCCTTAGGGGGTTGCAGAATATAAAACAATGAAGGGGTAAATGATCAATGACAGAAGTAATAACGATAAACCATAAACCCTCTAGGCACTATCTTCACCCATGCATTCATTCCAGCATTTCTGGGACCAGGCAGCAAGCAAATGCAAAGATGAATAAAGGGAATTATTTCTTTCAGAGAGTACAGATTCCAATAGGCAGATGAGTTCACAAATAAGATCACTCAGGCATAGCAATGCCATACATGTTATAAAAATTCATATAAAGGTTGTGAAGGTCCAAGGAAAGGAAGATCTAACTGTAAACATTTTTCAAGCAATGATTAACACTCTTACAATGAATAGTGCTTTACAAAGATTTTGATGTTGATTATTTTAGTCCCCAACATCCAGTGATGGAGATCTGTGGCTTTCCCAACCAGCCTCCTCTTTTTGCAGAAAAAGAAACTAGGGCTGAGAGAGTTTTAATATCTTGCTTTTAGCTATTATTGGAATTGTGCAGATGCTACACACACACACACACACACACACACACCTATAATGATAGTCCTAACCTTTAAACTAGTCAACACACACCTAAAAATTTAGCTAACTTGACCCTTTTGCATATACAATATAATATCCAGTGTAAAGTTTCTCTTTAGCCCAATAAATTAGGGTGAAATTTGTGATAATGATAAGACCGATGATCTGTTAAGTATGGAAATACTCTTAATAAAATAATAAAATAAAAAAACCTCAACAATTGTGTTAACTACTATATTCTCCCAACAAGAAAAAACAGGTGATGCATATTGAAAGATTTTCTGACAAAGATAAATAAAGAAGATTCCCTGTCATTAACAAACTAAGTGATTAGGATTAATAAAAATAACATAAAATGTATTAACCAAATAGCTCTATTCCCTAAGAAACCAGTTGAATCAACTATTACACTCAATTTAGAACAGAAAATAAATATTTTAAATAAATTGTTTCTCAACCTTTTACCCCCCCCCCAACTTTTAAAATGTATTTTATTTTTTTCAAATCTCCAGAAACCTATTTTCTTGATACTTTCCATAGGGAGAAACAAGACAGATTTCATTATTTACCTTTTCCCTATAAAAATATACTTAAGTTTTTCCAGTGTATAGCCCCTTCCTCCCTGCTCCAGATTTGGATAGCTTGGAAAACCTTTGAGAGAAAAATTACATCTTAAGAGGAGAAAAGCAGAACTATATTCCTCAAATAAGTGATACCATGCTAAGAAAAACTGCAAGAAATGTATTAAATATATTCATGTTCAATGCCATGGTTTTAAGCATAACCCACAGTTAAGGAAAAAATTACTTCGCAATATGTAATCGGTATGCCCTGCTTCAAGTAAATCTGTGGATATAAAAGTGAGGGTTTGCATTACATTAAAATTCTCCACTCTAGTGAAAACCTCCTCCCTTCCCTGAAGTGCCATTATATATGGTAATTGGTAGGTAATTAGGCAGGAGGCAGAACAGGGTAGGTCAAAAATCAGGATGAAATAAGATAAAAGCCACATGTAATCAGTAAAGAAGATAAATATTCTCTTTTTAAAAAAGATATTTATTTGAGAGAGAGACAGAGAGAGCATGAGCTTGGCGGAGGGGGTGGGGGCAGAGGGAGAGGAAGAAGCAGACTTCCTGCTGAGCTCAGAGCCCAGACTCACAGTGGGGTGGCAGGAGATGGGCTGGATCCCAGGACCCTGAGATCATGACCCGGAGCTGAAGTCAGAGGCTGAACTGACTGAGCAGGCCAGGCGTCCCTGAAAGATAAATATTCTTAAAAATCACAGCCTCGGTCAACAACAAAAAAATTATTCTATATTATTCAACACAGCGTAGGTCAACACACAGATGCAAAGAACTAGAATGTGCTTTACCCGCAATAATGTGCTTTCATCTGTTACATAAAACCCATCACAACTTGGTAAATGGTATCACTGAATATTTCTCAGTAATTTCTCAGTAACCTCAGTAACTTAATTTCAATTTCCCGAGGGCTTCTTTTTGCCATGCATAGTACCAGGCACTTCAGATGGCACTGCATTTTAATCTGAAAGTTTCTCCCTGTAATGGAAAATGATCACAGGTGAATTCATGTGTCCAAGACCACAGAGCCAATAAGCTACAGAGTTAGGATCTGAATTCAGGCTTAATGAGTTCTGAGTAGTATGTCATTTCCAGCACACTGTACATTTGTGTGTGTTGGTGAATGTGTGTGGACACACAGACGTGCGTACGTATGTGTGCCCACCTATGGGTCCATGCCTGTGTGTGGTGTGAACGTGGGTATACATGCGGATGTGTCTATTTCCTTTCCTTCTCTCATCACAGACTAGTTTTGAAGATTCCCAAGAGCAAGGATATTTCCTTTACCATCATGCTTCTTCCATCTAATGCATGGCGCATGGTAAGCACTCGATGAATATTCTTTCACTGATCAGTCCATGAGATTCAGGCTAGTATTCTACTAATGATATCATAATCCTGCTGTTGAAATCCTAAGTATTTGGGATCTCACAGAAACGGTATGTTTACTCCTGAAAGAGCTGACAGGACACTTGACAAAACAGAACAAAATAAGTCCCCACCATTCAGATTTGTGGGCAAATTTTACCAAATAACAGGGGAACTGCACCAAGGAAATACAGTTCCAACAATTTTCCCGTTTTAAGAAATGACATACTGACTTCTTAAGGGGGCAAATCTTTCCCAGTTTCTAGCCTGGGGAATCACATTCACCCAAATGGTTATTCCAAGCTTAAAAATCTGAGTTTAAAAGTTCAATGTGTCAGTTTCCCTGATTGGTGTCCCCCGGTGGCTTGACGTAGTATTAAGTATGTGCTTTTCTCTTTTCCAGTCGGGTCTGAAGGAAAAAGGACCTTTTAGTTAGCCATTAAATATGATGCCCACTGTCAGAGTCAGGGCAGCCACAAATGGGCACATGATCGAGTGCCATTTGGCCACTTAAGGCAGACAGCCTAGGGGCTAAAGTGCCTGTGGCTCCACTAGTCTCAAACCACATTGGCAGCAACGATCTCAAAAGAAGTCATTAATAACTTGCTCAACTTTGGACAGTTCAGTTCTTTGAAAAGCCAAAGTTGCACTTAACTGGCCTTGACAT
The DNA here is from genome assembly GCF_964662115.1 of Mustela nivalis. Lineage (NCBI taxonomy): Eukaryota > Metazoa > Chordata > Mammalia > Carnivora > Mustelidae > Mustela > Mustela nivalis. The sequence goes on from NC_139022.1 coordinate 34,589,681, forward strand.
AGTGGAGTGTGCTTCGGAAACTCTCTGGTAAAGAATTCTGGCAAACAATGAGGAACATCTCTAGGAACGGGATTTACATTCTGCTTACAGAGAAATCCTGGGTGCCTGGCTATAATTCCACTCAAAATGTACTGGTACATGTCCATGACCATACATCTAGGGAAAATATCTACCTTCCTCTACCCATGACCTAAAATGCTTGGCCATCAATTACCTTTTTGGAAATGGAGCAAAAAGGCAAGGAAAAGAGATGACTTCGACTAATATCCTGGTACCTACCAATATTAGATTGTTACTTTCACTCCCCTAACAATCCTGGCAGGCAATTGGTACTGTCCCATTTTATAGATACAGAAACTGAGATTCAGAGCAGTGAAGCGGATTTTCCAGTTCACTCCTCTTCAGCCACGAAGCCTATTTTCAGGGCACAACATCTGGTTCTTTCCCTGATTCTCCCTATTCTTTTCTTCTGGGCTGCGTTTGCAAACACTACTCCATCCCATCACGCCATGTTTTTTCACTGTGGTCGCTTTTGTGAGAAGTTCTATTTCCCCAGGCTCTGTCAGGACAGAAGAACATAGACTTCTATGGAAGGGTACTTGGCAGCACTCTTCCCCATAAAAAAGAATCTTCAGAGGGGAGTGTGAAGTTCAGCTGTCATGCTTGCCTCCTGCTACAGACTCAGGTAGTCAATTTGTGATGATTTGGGAAACTCATATAGGAAGAATTTTAAAGCATTGACAGGAGAAGAGGAATAGTGAGGGTCATGGCTGCACTTCTTATAACTAAAAACAAAAAAAGAATATGTTAGATGTCCATTGATAGACTGAATAAAGTACATTCATTAGTGAAGTATAATACAGGAATAAATGTGAGCCAAACACAGTCTACCACGTTGAAATAAACTGAACACACTGGGGGCTACTTCTTAGCAATATCGCACATGGCTATGTGCTCTATGATGGCTCAATTTATGTGTCAACTTGATTGAGCTCTAAGGTGCCCAGGTATTTAGTTAAACATAATTCTGGGTGTGTCTGGGAGGGTGTTTTGGAATGAGATTAACATATAAATTGGAGGACTGAGTAAAACAGACTGCTCTCCCCAATGTGGGCGGGCCTTCTCCAATCTGCTGAAAGCCTGAACTGAACAAAAAGGCTTAGTAATAGAGACTCTCTTCTCTCTCTCTCTCTGCCTATCTTGCAGCTGGGACCCCGGTCTCCTCCTGCCTTTGGACTTGACCTCAGATGACAATTACAACACTGACTCTCCTGTGTCTAAGACCTTTATACTCTTGCTTTCATGGGTCTCCAGGTTGCCCACCACAGATCTTAGGAATTCTCAGCCTCCATAATCATGTGAATCAATTCCTTATAATAAATCTCTTCACACACACACACACACACACACACACACAAACACAACTTATTGAATCTGTTTCTATGGTGCCTGCTGACTAACATATTCTGCAAAATTTCTGGACCTCTGTCAGAATCACCATCTAGAGGAGGATGGAGTCCTGAGCCCTGGGTTGGAGAAAACCAGAGAGGTCTGAAGAACCTGGATCTCTAATCCCACAAAAGCAACCAGAAGGCAGGCTTTTGAAAGCAAGAGGAACAATCTTGAACCAATGAAGCCCAATTAGAAAACCAATTAAATTAACAGTGAGACATTAGTAGGATAGAGATGGTCAGCTTCAGGAAATCAAACAATCCAATGGAGACTAACTACAACACCCTGTTCCTCCTATTATAATAATCACCTTGAAAGGTGAGAGAGAAGAAGGGGATGATAACAGAGGTGCTCTAGTAGCAGAAACAGAAGTTATCAGGCCTTCGATAAGCATTCATTCATCCCTTCAACAAATACCAGGTGCCTATTTACTAGAAGGCCCTACTAATCCTGGAAGTATACACATGACCAAGAACAGCTGGAACTTTCTATCAGGTTTTGAAACAAGATGGTCGATTTGGTTTGAAGCCTAGTGTCCGGGTAAAGAGGTCCGCTAGGTAGATAGGGATCAGGACTGGAGTTTGGGAGAAAAACAAAGAACAGAGATTTAGATTTCGGAGTCAGGAAGACAGAACTGGTGAAGCCATAGACAGGAGGGAGAAGATGGCGTGAAATAGGAGTAGAGATCGGGAGTGGCCTGTGCCTTTGAGTCAGCAAGAAGAAACAGAGTCGAGGAGAAAGAAAACACCTACCAGAGCCACAGAAGAATAGGCTAGGGAGGACAGGATAGAAAAGAAGTCAAAAGAGGAAACTTCTCAGAGATCAGAGGAGGAGAGTTTACCAACAGTGCAAATGAGGGGAAGGGAAGGAACAACAGAGTTAGATCCTGGGGGTCTGAGAGGCAGAGTTGCCGCTTGTTGTGATCTGAATCATGGGAAGCATGCACACGCCACCAGCTATGTTCAGCAACTTCAGAGCTCAGAGAACATATGCAGTTCCTTTCTGGCTGTGGAAGGTGGCTGGCCTTCTGGGGTTTTGAGGTCTGCATAGGACCTTGACAAGGAGGTGGATCAAAAAAGTGAGGTCTGAGAAAACCTAGAACGTGAGAAAACCTAGAACGTGAGAAAACATGGAGACATCTGAGACTCAAGCAGTGTGTACTTCCTTGCGTTAGTATGGAAAATAAGCAGGCCCGGGATGACAGAACGCAGGGCAGAGGAGTAGAAATGACCATGAACATTCAGGTTACTGTGTTAACGCCAGCGTGAACTGGTGAGGAATGGGCACCAGATCCTCCCCGTGCCCTCTAAGCCCTGACTTCACATAAGACTCCATGGAACCTCCCCGAAATCCAGAGGAGAAGGAGAAGATGGGAAGAGCTCTAATTTGAGAAAAATCTGAATTAAACGAGTTTGCCATAAATTAACTCTGATTAAGTTTCCTTAATTCAGCAGAATTTGGCTCAAAATAGAAATGAAGTAAAGATGAGAGCACAGACCCTGAAGACTGGCTGCTCGGGTTTAAACCTCAGTCCCATCACTGATGAGCTGTGGGGCCTTGAGAAAGCCACGTAACTTCTCTATGTTTTGGTGTCTTCATTTATGAATAGGGTTAATAAGGGTATACCCCCATAAGATAGTTATGAAGACTGAGTTAATATTTGTTTATTACACTAATTCTTGCATGTAGTATTTTCTATTGTGTTTGAGGCTCTTGGTGTTACCAAAACATTAATAACATTTCCTACAAAACTAGTAAGAGGAAGAGGAGTCAATAATGAAAAAAGAAAAAAGAGAATGATAAGAAGAATCCACTGAATTTGGTCATGAGAAGGTCCTCCTGGACTTGGAGAGTCAAGCAACCAGGGGGTAGAGGTAGAAAACAGCTGGGAGAATGTAGGAGAAGAACAATTTCATCAATGGAGATGTATGGCTGTAGAAAGAAGGGCTCATGGTTTAGACATCTTGGAAAATACATGTTATGTTTGTCATTAAAAAAAAAATACTTCCATGGTATCCTGAACCAAAGGGTAATCATATATGTGTGTATTATGTTGTTTATTGTATGTATAACCTAAATTTACCTTCTTAATTATTCCAGGATTAGGTGGTCCAAGACCAACTCTGAAGACTGCCTTCATATTTGAGTCCCCATGGTGGCAGAGATGACTGGCTGCTCCCTCTCTTTTCCTGGCCATAGCTAGCCTACTTGCTGTAGCCTCTCTTGAAGTTAGCAGGGGGCCTCCTGAGTGAGTTTGATCCAAAGGATGAGGAGTGGAAGAGTTGCAAGCCAGATTCGGGCTTTGATGACAAAGCCTCCCATACTCAGGGGCCATGCTCTGTTTTCCTTTCCCAGCAGTCGGGAATGAAGACAACTTTCAGGGTTCACTTTAAGCCATCTGGGGAACAGGACAGGGCTTCTATCAGCTACCACCCCAAAACTTCTGGTATTAGGATGGCCTCCCAACCTATCCGCCTGCCGGTTCCAGTTACAACAGTGAGAAAGAAACCACAGTGTTTGGACAATACACAATTTGTGCACGGTTGTGTCAGTTACCGTACTTCGGTTTGCAAAAGTGAGAGAGGCTGTTAGCCGTGCAGCGCTGTTATGTAATAAAACGTTTATACAAATGAGATTTAAGCATTCAAGTGGAAAATGAAATCAGAGCTGTGTATATTTTTGGAGCTTTCCCCTAATTTCAGTGGTTTTTATTCCGGCTTTACAATTTTTACTGGATTGAAGGTTTCATTTTACCTCCAGCACTTGAAACAACATCTGGCTCATGGAAAGTACTTAAAAGATATTTTGTTTAAAAAAAAAAAATATATATATATATATACACATACATCACTTGTACCTTAATATTTTTCTTTCAGTAAATTCATTTTTTAACTTACTTTAATATTTATATTAAATAAATTATACATTATACATATATGTACACATATATATGAGAGTATGTGTATATATACACAGATGTATATATCTATAAACATAAATATATATGACATCAGGGGTTTGATATTCTAGCTAGGTTTCTTTGAGTTCCTGTTAAAAGAGCTAAACTTCCAGGACAATTGCTATTATGTTCTTACGACTAAATTAATTTTGCATCCTACTAGAGGTAAATATAACACACATTCAGAAACACCAATTGAATGTAAATTAGCTTGCTTATTATGCAACCCACCAGAGAATTCTCCCTCTTGAGGTCACAGAATAGACCTACTGCAGTGAAGTGAGAATTTAACCATCAGAGTGGGAGTCCAAGGGAATTCCTTAGCATAATACCCTATCCTGCTAATAACGAATATGGAAGTGACACATAACACTGTTTGGAATGAGGTAGAGCATTTAGCATTTCATATTTAGTTGCTTGATTTAATGAAACTTGAACATTTTTTTTTAATGTTCTGAGGTAAAATTACACATCTCAAATCATAATTATAGGAGTTACATGTATTTCTACTTTTCTAGATAATACAGTCTCTTAGGAAAAACAACAGTAAATATAGATTCATAGAGAAAAGTATCATGGAGTTTTGTTCTCTATTTTGTGTTGTTTTTTAAAAACAACTCTCTAAATGGCAATTTCTTCAAGTGATCTAGACTTATCTGGGAAATTTAAGAATTAGTCTGAAAATTGCCTGCTATTAGAACTTTGGCAAAAATTATCTCAGCAGAATACTTAAAAACATTTTAAATATGTATCTTTTTGACCCAGACATTCAATTTTAGAGCTTCTTAGAGGGGTAAAAAGTGACAGTACATAAAGACAAAGGATATTTATGGGCTCGCCATTCATTATGGCAAGTAATCTGAATACCCAATAGTAAGAAAATGGTTCCATAAACAATAATATATCCATTCTATAGAATGTAGGCAGAGAAAAAATAACTTGGTTCTCTACCCACTCTCCTGATGGCTCTCTATTAAACATGGACTCATAAGAGATACAGGCAGGAGAAAAACATTTACAGTAGGATCTCATTTTTATCAACAACCCTGTATCCGGATTTACATTTGAATGGGAAAAAATAATGGCAGGTACACACTGGGTTATTTCAGGGATGTCAATGGTGAGAAGAATATTTAATTCTCTACACATTTTTATATGATTTTACTTATATTAACCATGTCTTTCTTAATTAAAAATATAGGACATTAAAAATAATTTTCCTTCCAGTTGCAAGAAATAGTATAGTTATTTTAAGGGTAGGCCATTTTTACCTACTTCACTTGTTATTCAAAAATAATTCTGATGTAATTAGGAAAGCTTATTTACTGGTAACCATATATGCAGGCCTATTCAGTATTTGGTGTGCACCTTTTATTATCATGTTTTTATTAAATGCCACAATTTGCATGTTGACAGCAAAGGGTGATAAAACGTTTGAACAAATGTAGGCTTATATTCATTAAATTCACACCGCCATTTGGAAAGCCAGCCAAACGTATTAACTGTGAGTTCACCTCACCAAAGCCGTTCTTGTTGACTTGTAATCAATCCTGTTGACTGAACCTAATTAAAACACCACTAGCTTTAATGGGTCTAAGGGGATCTTAATTGATGTTTTACTAACAAACTAGCATTTTAAGAGGGAAGCTTAAGGCCAAGCTGCATCCGTTTTGAACAATACCAGAAGCCAGTTCAATTTATGGCCTTCTGTTGTTGATAGGTGACAGGTCTGGGAGCAGGGTAAATGAATGGGGGAAAAAAGGGCCCAAACTTGGGAACACATGACTCCATGTAGACACACCCAAACCAGAGGAAATGACACAAAGATATGTACTCACACAGCCACTTGGAGAAATATTCGGAAGGGGAACATAGGTTTGGAATGCACCTTAATGCTGATTGAGAAGTTCTTATTATGAGCATAGTATGTTCATTTGTCTAATTATCCTATAAAGCTTTTGTTGAAATTTCATGTTACTTTGTCAAGTTCACTACTGTAAGGATAAAGCAAAGAAAAAGACCAGCCCTGGGACCAGTTCAGATGCCACCATCAGAAGATCTAGCAGATGCCACCCTTTTCACAAGATGCTTTATTGCCAACGAACTGAAAAGTGTTGTGAGAAACACACAAGTCTAAGGTACGAATGGTTACTCTGGAGTTATATGGTGCCCAATGCACACCACATCCTAGGAATTAATAACGTAAGAGACAGATGTATTATCAGACCCTTTCAGTAGGACGGTGAATGTCTGAGAGATACGTAACAGGGGCTAGAAGAGTCCAGTCTAAAAGTTGAGGAAATGCTTCCCTGACCAGCTGAGAAATGAACTGTGCTTGAGCCAACTTTTCCAATTGTAATGTGTTTGTATCTAAATATGAAGAAAAAGGTGAGTCTTGAACCGATCCCAGCTAGAGCAGGAAAGGATCCTTGGAGAGGGCCTGGAGATGGAAGGGTGGGTAATTGTGGTAAGCGGGTACCATCCCATCACTCCGAAGTGATTCTCTCCAGAACAAAGAAAGCCCCAGACACTCTGTTCCTCTCCCTTCTCTAGTGTAAAAAGTTCAACTTTCTGGAAGCCAGCCCATGAATATCCCCTGGATTTACAGTCGTATGATCCTTCTCTTTAGGAAGGACTGGACAGCTGGGAAGACAGAAAGGGAAGGAAGAAGTTCACAGATGGGCATTCTTGGTGCCTCTCCAGAGACGAAATGGCAACCGTGTCTCAGTGTCATGCAAAGGACCTCTACTCTTAAAATTTGGCAGAGAATGAGGAAATCCATCCACCATAGAGATACCCAGTGTAGAGATAAAGCAAGAAGGGGGAGAACAAGAGTATAACTTAAAAAGAAATGTACCATATAATTTTCCCCTAGCATCATACAAATCGACCATTTTTAGAGCACGCGGCCTCGGTCCACAGCTTCGAGACTGGAAAAAGGAAGGGGGAAAAACAAAAAGCCTTTCACATTTTTCTTATGGTTTCTTGCTTAAGAACATTTTAGAAAATATGGTTCCAATCCTAATCTGTAATTCATTTGTTTCTTTTATTCAATAGCACATGCATCATGAAAAAGAAGAAAGGGGAGTGATTGCCTTGGGTGGTCTCAACCGTACGTAAGATGATCGGTGGCAAATACATCTGAACAGAACATGTGTAGGTGTTTCTCTCGATTTAATCACTTGGCAAGAATCTTATCAGAAACCAAGAAAAATAAAATAAGTAATGAAGACTGGGGAAGGAGATAGGCCTGTTTCTTTGTCACTTTTCTTCAGGGTACTCAAAAGTGTTGGGTTCAAGATACAGAATGATTTTATGAAGTAGGTAAAAGACAGGATTATTCTTAGCTGTTTTTCAAGTGCTAGAAATAAAATGTCAAAAAATATGGAATTAATACACAAATTGAGTCAGTAATAGGAATGTGACTTCCTCTCCATAAAACCCCTCAAAGCCAAAGTGCATCTCCCCCTGTGTGACCACTGGACAATACCATTTTAACATTGTTAGTGTTTTATGAAAATATTCATTTTTATTATTTTAACAAATTTTAGAGAGTGGTGAGGGACTGAGTCACCAGGAAGAGGTGTGGCTTAATGTGCTCTATAGCGGATAAATATTTGACCATCTTTTCCCTTTGTGAGCTAGGTAAACATTTCTATTTTACTAAGTTCTCATCCACTGTATTGGTAATCATCAGCAACTATATGTATCAAGTCTATAAAAGCATGAAGAAATGCGACATATTAAGAAAACCATAGCCCCAAGATTATCTGTGAGGTTATTTTGATAAGCAGATTCTGGTCCTAATTCTACAAACTGTAAAATCTAGCACTATTCAAACATTAGGATATACAACCCCTGTAAGTCTCTAAAAGGTGCCCATTGTGGACTTGTGCTCTTTTTTTTTATTATTATTTCTTTTCAGCATAACAGTTTTCATTGTTTTTGTACCACATCCAGTGCTCCATGCAATACATGCCCTCCTTAATACCCACCACCTGGCTCCCCCAACCTCCCACCCCCTGCCCCTCCAAAACCCTCAGGTTGTTTTTCAGTGTCCATAGTCTCTCATGGTTCACCTCCCCTTCCAATTTCCCCCAACTCCCTTCTCCTCTCCATTTACCCATGCCCTACATGTCATTTGTTATGCTCCACAAATAAGTGAAACCATATGATAATGGGCTCTCTCTCTGCTTGACTTATTTCACTCAGCATAATCTCTTCCAGTCCTGTCCATGTTGCTACAAGAGTTGGGTATTCATCTTTTCTGATGGAGGCATAATACTCCATAGTGTATATGGACCACATCTTCCTTATTCATTCATCCATTGAAGGGCATCTTGGTTCTTTCCACAGTTTGGCGACCATGGCCATTGCTGCTATAAACATTGGGGTACAAATGGACTTGTGCTCTTTAATCTTCCCTAGGAAGTGGAGAGAAAGTGCCCGATTATGACTGAACCAAAAGGCTTACCTAAATACAAAGCAAACCCACATTCAGAGTTTACGTTTTATAAAGTAATCTGTTTGTTGTTGTGTATGTCAGATGATAATAGTCTTCTTTTTCTTTCTTTCCTTTTCTTTTTTTGGAGTACAGTTGACACACAATGTTACATCAGTTTTAGGATACTGCTTAGTGATTTTACGGTTTATACATTATGCTATGTTCACCATGAGTATAGCTACCATCTGTCCTGTTACATCCTTATTACAGTGTCCTTGACTAACTTCCTTATGCTGTGTTTTGTATTCTGTGACTTATTCATTCCATAACTGGAAGCCTGATCTCCCACTCCCCTTCACCCATTTTGCCCAACCACCCATCACCTTCCCCTCTGGTAGCCATCAGTTTGTTCTCTGTATTTATAGATCTGATTCTACTTTTTGCTTATTCGGGGTTTTTTTTAGATTTCACATGAGTGGATTCATATGGTATTTGTCTTTCTCAGTCTGACTTCTTTCACTTAGTATAATATTCTCTAGGTCCATCCACGTTGTCTTAAATGGCATGACCTCATCCCTTTTTATGGCTGCATAATATTCCATCCTATATATATGTGTATGTATGTATATATGTGTGTATCCCATTTTCCTCATTTATTTATCTCTTGATGGACACATAGGTTGCTTCCATATCTGAGCTACTGCAAATCAATGCTGCAATAAATGTGGGGGTACATATATCTTCTCAAATCAATGTTCTCATTTTCTTTGGATTAATACCCAATAGTGGAATTCTGGGATCATACAGTATTTCTATTTTAAACTTTTTGAGGAACCTCTGTGCTGTTTCCCACAGTGGCTGTACCAATTTACCTTCCTAACAACAGTATACAAGGGTTCCTTTTTCTCCACATTTTTTTAATCATGTTCAATTAGCCAACATATAGTACATCATTCATTTTTGATGTAGCATTCAATGACTCAGTAGTTGAGTATAACACCCAGTGATCATCACATCCCGTGCCCTCCTTAATACCGAATACCCAGTTACCCCATCTCCCCACCCCTCTCCCTTCTGTGACCCTCAGTTTGGTTCCCAGAGTTCAGAGTCTCTCATGGTTTGTCTCTCTCTCTGATTTCTTCCCATTCAGTTTTCCCTCCCTTCCCCTGTAGTCCTCCGTGCTACTCCTTATGTTCCGTACATAAGCCATCAGAAAGGATGAATACCCACCATTTGCTTTTAACATAGATGGAACTGGTGCAGATTGTGCTGAGTGAAATAAGTCAATCAGAGAAAGACAATTACCATATGGTTTCTCCACATTCTTGCCAACACTTGCTATTTCTTGTCTTTTTTATTTGAATCATCTAAGAGTGATCTGGTCCAGGGCCATCAAGAAAGGGATGTTCCCTTTCCAGTTTGGTTATAGTCTGTGAAGCCCCTGTGGCTACACCTTTCCTCAGACAGTTTTACCCCCTTCAGGTTGGAGAATTAAATCCATAAAGGGATCTAAGTTCTTTCCTGGGTGTCACAATGCCAGAACCTTTTAAGGTAACCTTTTAATACCTACAACCTTTTAAGACAGTCTGGCTAACTCTCAGGTACTGGGGACTTACCTTGTAGACCCAAGGCTTCCAGTTTAACTAGAATGGCAGGAAGAGAAAATCTGAGAGGAACAGTAAATGAAATCATCTTAGGGTCAAAAAATTCTCTAGTGGGATAAAGCTACTTCAGATATAATCAGTTCTGGGTGTGGGGGGAGTGGGAGCTTAAGAATGCCATGCAGTGTTGCTGCCTCTGAGTTATAAAGAAAAAAAAGATTTACAACAGCCTTTTGATCAACTAAAGGGAGGAAAGGAGGCATTCACACAGGAGGGTCACATGTCCTCATCCAAAACTATTATTTCCACATGTAATAGCTCCAAATTATAAGCAGATGCTAGACTTTTTTTCTTCTTCTTCTTAAATGGGCAGAGTCAAGCCTTGGAAAGACTAGTGAAATACAGTGCCCGTCACAGGGGTGGGGTTTTGAGAAATTGATCCTAACTTAAAAGCTTTAATTAATTGTCCAACATCAGCTACCAATAGATTAATGCTTTTGTTCTTGGCATTGCTATCTTTATAAAAAATACATGGGTGCAAAATGTGAAGAAATAAAAGGGATGATGAATGTACTCACATTTTGAGATGGAAAGGAGAGAAGACAAATGTTTTCAAATACCCCATGAGAGAAGAACTCAGTATTTCCCACTTGGAAGGTGCTTATCATAGGTCCTGCCCATTTGCCCAACTACGTTCATGATTTTCATGTTTACTGAGACTTAAACCTACTTGGGATAAGGATACAAACAAGCTTTTGGATGATTATGGAATGTTAATGATTGCTTTTCCCGTTTTTGGTTTTTTTTTTTAAGATTTTATTTATTTATTTGACAGAGAGATCACAAGTAGGCAGAGAGGCAGGCAGAGAGAGAGAAAGAGAGAGAGAGAAGGAAGTGCTCCCCACTGAGCAGAGAGCCCAATGCAAGGCTTGATCCCAGGAACCTGGGATCATGACCTGAGCCGAAGGCAGAGGCCTTAACCTACTGAGCCACCCAGGCACTCCAACATTTCCCATTTTTTGAGCCTAACATCATGTCTCTGTGGTATACATCATTTTGTATAAAGAGGCTTAATTTTTTAGGTTCACAAAAAAACTGAATGGGAAGTACAGAGAGCTCTCTTATACCACTGTCCTCACATAGGTACAGTCTACTGCATTACAAACAACCTCTACCAGAGCAGTACAATTGTCATAATTGATTAAACCTACCTGACAAGCCATCATCACCCAAGAACTATAGTTTACATTAGGTTTCATTCTTGGTGTCGTACATTCTCTGGGTTTAGACATATGTAGACTGATAAGTACCCATAGTGATACCCTACAGGATAGTTTCAGCACCCTAAAAATCCTCTGCCTATTCATCTCTCCCCTCACCCAATTTCCTGACAACCAATGATCCTTTTACTATCTTCACAGTTTTGCCTTTTCTAGAATGTCATATAGTTGGAATCGCACAGCATGAAGCCTTTTCAGATTGGCTTCTTTCACTTAGCGATATGCATTTAAGCTGCCTCCATGTCTTTTCATAGCTTGACAGCTCATTTCTTTTTAGCACTGAATAATATTGTCTAGATGGACCACAGTTTATTTATCTATTCACCTACTGAAGGACATCTAGGTCACTTCCAAGTTTGGGCAATTATGAATCAAGCTGCTATAAACATCCATGTGCAGGTTTATGTAAACATAAGTTTTCAGCTCCACTGGATAAATATCAACGAGTGTGACTACTAGATTATATGGGAAGGGAATGTTTAATTTTTTACAATACAGCCAAATGGTCTCCTAAAGGAGCTGTATCACTTTGCATGCCCACCAGACATGACTGAGAGTTCCTGTTCCTCCACAACCTCACCAGCATTTGGTGCTGTCAGTGCTCTGGACTGTGGCTGTTCCAAATTATTATGTAGGGGTATCTCATTGATTTAATCTGCAATCTCCAAGGACACAGGTTGTTGAATGTATTTTCACAATTTTTGTCAACTCTGCCTCTTCTTTGATGGGGTGTCAGTTCAAGGCTTTTGCCCATTTTTAAATGGATTTCCTTGTCTGCCTTTTCAGTTTTGAGAGTTCTCTGTATATTTTTGGGTAACTGTCCTTTATCAGATAGGTCTCCAGCAAATAATTTCTCTCAGTCCATGGCCTGTCTTCTTTTCTCTTGACACACTGAGTTTTATTTTTCATTGAAAAAAGGTGCTTATTTGGGAAAACGGGTCATGTCTTTGGCAGTTTGGTTCTTCAAGTTATGCTACAGATGTCCAACTTATAATTCTAGAAAGGAGTATTTTCTGGCTCCTCCCACGTTCAGAAAAGCAGGTGTTTGATCTAACCTATAATGATCCTGTTCACAAATTAATTTGATTAGACTTTTACTCTTCAAACTCACTTTTATTTCTCAGAGACTTCATTACTCTCTTCCTACCCATTTCAGAAACTGACAGGTTTGAACATCCAGCTGATCTTTGCTGGAAATAAGCAATAAACTGATTTTTTCCAGGGAGGTCTTGGAGAGGAGAAGTAAATTGGAAAGGGAATTTTTGTCCCTTCTTTCAGAAGGAAGGGACCTATCTCCTCCAGACACCCAGCTATATGTGACTCTATGCACAGATACTTTCTTTGGGTTATTACTAGGCCCATCACAAAGAAATATTACTTTATCATTAACAGTATGCTCTCCAAAGAGAAAAGCATAAATATCTGATGGGGAGGAGGACACAGAGCAATTCCTATTTTACTGTGCCTTATTAGAGCATTTGAAAAGGTTTAACGAAGAGCAATGGCACCGATCACAGGAAGGATCAACACATTTAAGAAAAAAGACGAACTCACAGGGGACTCCCCAGCCTGGGTAAGGTCAGACAGAAGATAACCTCATCTATGTTTGCCCAGAATGAAAACTACCTGCTTGCCTTTACTAAATACTCACAAGGTGTTGGGACAAATGGTCACATTTTAGAGTTAGGTGAACACAGCACAGTATTTATCATTTTCTAGAAGGACTGACTGAGAGGAGCCCAGAAAACAGATCTGTCAGGTATGAGATGGTTTAAACGAGGTCCTGCACGAAGGCAAAGATGGCTGCTCCTCTGTGTGGATTTCACCTTTCTTCACACGAAGGGTGGTCCTTGTGTGGTTGAGCCCTGAATATTTCAAAAAGGTGAGCTCAGCTGGTAACAGCAGAAAAATGTGGGAAGCTCATACGAAAATCCCATCAGAACCGATCTTCTTTAATGTGCTGACCTCTTCTAGACTTCTATCGTAAAACCATCTACTTCGTTGATAAAAACACAGAGTCTCACCCAGGTCTACACATTCAGACCATACAGAGAGGCTGAAGGTAAGGGGAGTTACCCAGAAAATCCCAGAAGGAGAGACCTCTCATTATCAAAAGGAGTTGTAAGCAAAATCTCTAAGATGGGGCTTATAAAAAATTTGCCAGCATCACAAAAGAGAAAAATTATCATGAAGAAGAGCATGTGTTTCGTAGTATTTCCCATGAGAAAAAAGAACGATGAAGACAATGCCTCATTCGTATCATCACCAATCTTTAATAGGGGACTTGCTAATTAAGGGACAAATCAGGGACTCAGAGGGACCTGGTCCACAGAAGTGTGTTATCTGACATCATCTAATAATGTATACTATATAAATCATAGGCATTTCCTTTTTTAAAAAAATCTGGATTTCTTGCTTTTTTGGTTAAATAGAGAGTATTTAGTCCATGTCCCCACGGACCTGAGGGCAGCCACTCCCTGAGATGGGCTTGTGAACCCATCCCTCCTCAGATCTTTATCATACATTCGACTCTCATGTATGCCACCCACCTGATCCCTGTAGGAATTTGGAGTCACAGCGCTGATATATACAGAACATGGACTCAAGGAAGCCACAGGAGTCTTGCGAAGTGATTTGCAGTTAAGATAAAAATGCAAGGTTTGGACATATGGAAGGGTAGAACGAAGACCTCCATAAATCTGCTCTTCCATAAAATCAATGAAAGTACAAGCAAATTTGTCAAAATCAATGTTTTTAGAACTCTGGGAGTTAACACAGGTTGCCAATTCTGAGAAGCAATCTATTGAAGAAAAACTGCAAAAACTCAGTAAGAAGGGTAGGGACTGTAGAATTTAACTGGTGCTGCTTCCATCCCTTTCTCCGAAGTTCCCATGTAACCTTGAAAACCAGCAGTCTGGCTGCCAACACAAGGACTTAATAGAAGGTGGTTCTCCTTGATAAGCTCCTTTGCCAGGGCATTGTCACTATTTGTCTCATGGGTCCCCGGGGAAATACCCTTTGCTATTCTTTGACCTGACTTGAAGCTTACTCTGTGGGAAAAGCCCGTCCCCAGGATTTGTGTGTGTGCTTTAGTTACTGTTTAATATTGCAGCTGCTGGGGCCCCTGGGTGGCACAGTGGGTTAAGCATCTGACTCTTGGTTTCCACTCAGTTTGTGATCTCGGAGTCATGAGATCAAGCCTCCCCCCACCCCACTTTGGGCTCAGGCTCAGCAGTGAGTCTGCTTAAGACTCTCCCTCCCTCACGCAAGCTGGTGCAGCCACTCAGGAAAACAGTATGGAAGTTCCTGAAAAAGTTAAAAATAGAGCTTCCCTATGACCCAGCAATTGTGCTACTGGGTATTTACCCCAAAGATACGAATGTAGTGATCCAAAGGGGCACGTGCACCCCAATGTTTATAGCAGCAATGTCCACAGAAGCCAAACTATACAAAGAACCCAGATGTCCATCGACAGATGAATAGTTAAAGAAGATGTGGTATGTGTGTGTGTGTATGTATATGTGTGTGTGTGTATATATATCTATATCTATGTATATATATATATATATATATATATATATGGAATATTATGCAGCCACCAAAAAGAATGAAATGTTGCCATTTGTAATGATGTGAATGGAACTACAGGGTATTATGCTGAGCAAAATAAGTCATTCAGAGAAAGAAAATTATCACATGATTTCATTCATTTAAGAAACAAAACTGAAGAACATAGAGGAAAGGAGGGAAAAACAAAACAGGTACAAAAATCAGAGAGGGAGACAAACCCTAAGAGACCCTCAACCATAAGAAACAAACTGAGGGTTGCTGGTGGGGAGGGGAGGTGATGGGGGGATGGGGTCACTGGGTAATGGGAATTAAAGAGCACACATGCTATAATGAGCACAGGGTGCTATATACAACTGATACATCAATGAAGTCTACCTCTGAAACTTATATCATACCACATGTTAATTAATTGAATTTCAGTAAGGTTAAATTAAAAAAAAAAAAACCAGACTCTACCTCTCCCACTGCCTCTCCCTCCTACTTGCACATGCTCACTCATTCTCTCTGTCCTTCTCTCTCTCACATAAATAAACCTTAAAAAAATAATTCTAGGGAACCTGGGTGGCTCAGTTGGTTAGGCATCTGACTCTTGATTTCGGTTCAGGTCATGATCTCAGGGCTCTGGGATCAAGCCCTATGTCAGACTCCATGCTCAGCGGGGAGTCTGCTTCTCCCTCTGACCCTTCCCCTGCTAATGCTCTCTCTCTCTCTTAATAAATAAAATCTTAAAAAAAAAATAATGCAGTCGCTTAAGGCTGGATACCAGTTGGGGCAAATAAGAGCCTACTCAGAAATGTTAAGGGAAGGTCTGGAGAATAAGATATCCACAGATTACTCTGAAAGCTCTGACCTATTCCTGGGGTTCTAAAACATCACCCCAATGTTCAGGGTTATGCATATGCCCCCAGAAAGATCTGAGAGGTCCCTAAACTCTCTCTTCTGGCTGGCTTTAAAATTCGCACACAAACTGGAAGTAAACGCTAAGGTTGACTTGCAAGCTGCCTTAATATTGAATGCATGACTCTTCGCAGATGATATGATACTATATGTGGAAAACCCAAAAGACTCCACTCAAAAACTGCTAGAACTTATACAGGAATTCAGTAAAGTGTCAGGATATAAAATCAATGCACAGAAATCAGTTGCATTTCTCTACACCAACAGCAAGACAGAAGAAAGAGATATTAAGGAGTCAATCCCATTTACAATTGCATCCAAAACCATAAGATACCTAGGAATAAACCTAACCAAAGAGACACAGAATCTATACTCAGAAAACTATAAAGTACTCATGAAAGAAATTGAGGAAGACACAAAGAAATGGAAAAATGTTCCATGCTCCTGGATTGGAAGAATAAATATTGTGAAAATGTCTATGCTACCTAAAGCAATCTACACATTTAATGCAATTCCTATCAAAGTACCATCCATCTTTTTCAAAGAAATGGAACAAATAATGCTAAAATTTATATGGAACCAGAAAAGACCTCGAATAGCCAAAGGGATATTGAAAAAAAAAGCCAACGTTGGTGGCATCACAATTCCGGACTTCAAGCTCTATTACAAAGCTGTCATCATCAAGACAGCATGGTACTGGCACAAAAACAGACACATAGATCAATGGAATAGAATAGAGAGCCCAGAAATAGACCCTCAAATCTATGGTCAACTCATCTTCGACAAAGCAGGAAAGAATGTCCAATGGAAAAAAGACAGCCTCTTCAATAAATGGTGCTGGGAAAATTGGACAGCCACATGCAGAAAAATGAAATTGGACCATTTCCTTACACCACACACAAAAATAGACTCAAAATGGATGAAGGACCTCAATGTGCGAAAGGAATCCATCAAAATCCTTGAGGAGAACTCAGGCAGCAACCTCTTCGACCTCTGCCGCAGCAACATCTTCCTAGGAACAACGCAAAAGGCAAGGGAAGCAAGGGAAAAAATGAACTATTGGGATTTCATCAAGATCAAAAGCTTTTGCACAGCAAAGGAAACAGTTAACAAAATCAAAAGACAACTGACAGAATGGGAGAAGATATTTGCAAACGACATATCAGATAAAGGACTAGTGTCCAGAATCTATAAAGAACTTAGCAAACTCAACACCCAAAGAACAAATAATCCAATCAAGAAATGGGCAGAGGACATGAACAGACATTTCTGCAAAGAAGACATCCAGATGGCCAACAGACACATGAAAAAGTGCTCCATATCACTCGGCATCAGGGAAATACAAATCAAAACCACAATGAGATATCACCTCACACCAGTCAGAATGGCTAAAATCAACAAGTCAGGAAATGACAGATGCTGGCGAGGATGCGGAGAAAGGGGAACCCTCCTACACTGTTGGTGGGAATGCAAGCTGGTGCAGCCACTCTGGAAAACAGCATGGAGGTTCCTCAGAATGTTGAAAATAGAACTGCCCTATGACCCAGCAATTGCACTATTGGGTATTTACCCTAAAGATACAAATGTAGTGATCCAAAGGGGCACATGCACCCGAATGTTTATAGCAGCAATGTCCACAATAGCCAAACTATGGAAAGAACCTAGATGTCCATCCACAGATGAATGGATCAAGAAGATGTGGTATATATACACAATGGAATACTATGCAGCCATCAAAAGAAATGAAATCTTGCCATTTGCGACAACATGGATGGAACTAGAGCGTATCATGCTTAGCGAAATAAGTCAAGCAGAGAAAGACAACTATCATATGATCTCCCTGATATGAGGAAGTGGTGATGCAACATGGAGGCTTAAGTGGGTAGGAGAAGAATCAATGAAACAAGATGGGATTGGGAGGGAGACAAACCATAAGTGACTCTTAATCTCACAAAACAAACTGAGGGTTGCTGGGGGGAGGGGGTTTGGGAGAAGGGGGTGGGATTATGGACATTGGGGAGGGTATGTGCTTTGGTGAGTGCTGTGAAGTGTGTAAACCTGGTGATTCACAGACCTGTACCCCTGGGGATAAAAATATATGTTTATAAAAAAAAAAAAAAAAAAGAAAGGACAAATACCCAACTTTTGTAGCAGCATGGACGGGACTGGAAGAGATTATTATGCTGAGTGAAATAAGTCAAGCAGAGAGAGTCAATTATCATATGGTTTCACTTATTTGTGGAGCATAACAAATAGCATGGAGACATGGGGAGTTAGAGAGGAGAAGGGAGTTGGGGGAAATTGGAAGGGGAGGTGAACCATGAGAGACTATGGACTCTGAAAAACAATCTGAGGATTTTGAAGGGGTGGGGGGTGGGAGTTTGGGGTACTAGGTGGTGGGTATTATAAAGGGCACGAATTGCATGGAGCACTGGGTGTGGTGAAAAATAATGAACACTGTTATGCTGAAAATAAAAAATAAATTAAAAAAAAAATATTGAATGCATGCCCCCAACACACATACACAGATCAAACACCCCCCCACACACACACACACAACCCTCTTCCACCAAGACCAGAAGACTTCTTGGTTCTGGGCATTTAAGAAATCTCCATCAGTCATTAATTAACTACTAACCGAATGGAGTAGAGATTTCAATGGTCACACACTGTACAGAATTGAGCTTTTACAGACTGAACTTTGACCTTGAAATCCCTTGTTCTCTTCTCACAATGGGTTTCAACCCAGGTCCTGTTATATAGTTTGTAGTAAGACAGAGGTTTTTCTACATTGTGATTCCTTGTAACCATTTGCTGGGATTCATTCCAACTCTATAAAGATGTTTACTGTGGCATTATCTGTGACATTCGGGATTTGGAAGGCAATTTAGGTATTTGTCACAGGGGAATGGAGAGGCTCTATGGAGGCATTCTGTGAAATCTATGCAGCAAAAGGAAGCAACTAACTAGACGGACATATAGTAAAATGGATGGATTATGAACAGTCAAAGCTGCATTAAAAAAATAAAGCAAGCAAAAAAAAAAAAGGGCAAAAAACCCCCCAAAAAAGAAAAAAAAAAAAGCAGATTGAGAGCTATAAGCCCTCACACAAGCACACAAAAGAATAGTATGTGTTTTGCAATAATTTATACAAATAGAGGATATGCATAAAACACTGAAAAGTATTGCCTGTAGGGTAGCGGTGTCAAGTGAGAGGGCACAACCAATGTAAGGGCATTTGCGGGGACCAATGAAGGTGATGAGTACTGATGCGACCCATCCGACTGAGTCAACCTTCTGCAAGCCAAGGACCGGGGGAGAGAGGAGAGAGAAAGATTGAGAAAAAGAAGGAAACAAAGAGAAGAGTAAGGGAAAGCGACAGCACAGTAATAAAATCTGCATTTGAGGTGAAAGAGAATTCATCTTATAAAAAACCAAATCAGAGTGAATGATTCTGGGGAGATGGGGTTTCTGGACATCTGGAAAGCTAGAGGCACAGATAAGGCCCAGCACACGGGCACTGGGGGCCACCTTTTCTCTTTGCCTCTTTCCCTCCTCCGGTAATGACCTCCGGTAATGAGGGGATGTCCTTCCTGGTTCTCATCACGACTCACAATTGTGAAAAACCATGTAGGTTAAACATTCTCTTGAATTGGAGTATATGATGTTCACTCTAAGCCCCTCTGAAAATGGTAGTATAAGCCTGAGTTTAAATGGGCAGTAAGTAGCCTCATGAGAATTTTGATTTTTATTAACTCCAACAAGATTCCGCCTCTGTGGAACGGCCCACTGGGAGAAATCATGTCAGGTTCAACTTTATGTTACTAACACTTATCGATGTTTTAAATCATGAGTTCTGCCTTTAAAAAAAAAAAAAAAAAAAAAAAAAAAGGCTTGCCTACCCCAAGTTGTTATGACTGGTTACAATCTGGAAAAAATGTTAACACCCAAATATGTTGTTGCACTGGTCCCACGGTGAGAGAGGAAATTTCATGAGCCAGAATACACTAAGACAGAGATTATGCTTGGCTTGTTTCACTGAGTTGGACTATAAACAAGATCACTTAATTATTTTAAGAGTAAGTTTGGGTCTTAGAAATCACTTGTACCCTTCTGAGAACGGGTTTGACCCAGGCCTTAGTACTTAAGGTACATTGTACAAGGCAGATGTCCTTCCTGTGTAGCACAATTCTTAACTACTGTTTGCTGTTATCCAAGCCAACTGCTTGACAAATAATTCATCTCCTCCACCTAGCCATACATATGAAAGTTTTAAAAGAGTAAATCTTGTCCCTATCCATTTTAAGTGGACTCGATTGGCTGTCTTCCCATACTGTGCTATGAATTCCAGGAGTATAAACCTACATTTGTTTCAAAGTTTTGCACCCTTCCCAGTGAACCTGTAAATCCTGACACTTAAAAACAACATGTGGGGTGCCTGGGTGGCTCAGTGGTTAGCCTCTGCCTTTGGCTCAGGTCATGATCTCAGGGTCCTGGGACCAAGCCCCACATTGAGTTCTCTGCTCAGCAGGGAGCCTGCTTCCCCCTCTCTCTCTGCCTGCCTCTCTGCCTGCTTGTGATCTTTCTGTCAAATAAATAAAATCTTAAAAAAACAAAAACAAAAAACGTGTGTATGAGAGGCTCATACTAAATACTAAACAGGTATGCATAAATGATTACCAGAAAATAAACTTTCTTAATTGCATAAAAAATTGTCTGATTTTACCATCAGGAAAGACAGAAAAACATAGTGACAATCAGCTGTGGAGATAAAGAATTAAATGGAGCTTCCATTTTACATGATGGGCAGATACGGGCTCAGGAGCAAAGAGAGGAAGAGATGCCTGAGAAAAGAAAAAGCAAACTTCAGGGAGGAACTGGGCTCTACAGAAACTTACAACTGAAGCAAGAGACAGGGTGTGGTGAGCTAGAGGTGATAGTGTTCTCTGTCAGGGCGCGCCTGGATGCCTCTGGAAGAGTAATGCACTCAGTAAATTAAGATGGGGATTAGTCGGTGAGGCTAGAAAGAGCAGACAAGCTAAGGCGGTGATTAGGAGAGGGAAAACTTCAATAAATAATAGAGTTTAGTTTTCAGGCAGTCACCAGACACCATACACCAAAGAAAAGGTTGAGGATCTGAGTACATTCAGAAATGACTAAACCAGTGCTTTGTTGACTGTAAGTCATAAAGGACCAAAGAGTCCGCTATAGAGTAGGTCCCCAGTCAATAAAAAATAGGAAAAGTACTTACTAAGGGCTTATTAGGTACGAGCAACCCTGCATGCTATGCTTTCCAAAAGTCAGAGCATTGGTTTGCTATTTTTTCTCCGCTAAATATAGATGTTTGTATCCTTGAGGAAGACTTCATTTCTTTTTTTTTTTTTTTTCTGCAGTTGGCAAAATTACCATAATGCCTACTAACAGTGCCATGCATTCATTATACTGGGTGCAGTTTGAGTTCCAGAATGAATTTACTACATTTTACTAAACTAAATTTCTTGAGCTAAATACTGTATACTTCCCCAGGCCAAACTTTCTTTCTTTCTTTCCTTCCTTTCTTTCCTTTGTCCCTTCCTTCCTTCCTTCCTTCCTTAGTAGGCTCCATGCCCAACATGGAGCTCAGCACAGGGCTTGAACCCAGGACCCTGACGTGATGACTTGAGCTGAGATCAAGAGTCAGACACTTAACTGACTGAGCCACCTGGGTGCCCCTAAGTTTTCTTTAAGTATGAGAGTGGATGCAATTACTCTAAGCATTCTGAAAGTATCAGAGAGTTTTCAGACCAGCAGGAACCAAAAGTATTTCTCACACAAAAATACGTATTTTAGGTTTTATGCCTATTTCATCCCCATGCTTTGTACTGCCTGGATTTTTTTTTTTCCAATGCATCAACAAGCTACAGCCCACACCTTAATCCAAAGTGTTTTGGTGAATGCAAATACATTTCTGAATAATGTTATTATTTTTGGAAAAGATTTGCTCTATTGATCCCATATGGTATGAAGCAACTATGCTCTCTAAACTTCAAATTTAAAACACATATTCATATGTGTGTGTGTATATATATATATATATATATATATATACACATACAGATCTTTTTCGATTTATGATGTGGTTACATCCCAATAAACTCATCATAAATGGAAAATATTATGAGTCAAAAATATATTTAACATACCTAACCTACTGAACAACATAGCTTAGCACAGCCTACCTTACAAGGGCTCAGAACACTTACATGAGCCTCTGGTTGGTCAAAATCATTCAAGACAAAGCCAATTTTATAATAAAGTATTGAATATTTCATGTAACATATGGAATACTCTACTGAAAGTGAAAACCAGAATGGTTGCATGGGTCCAATAGCGTTGTCAAAGTATCAGTTGTTTACTCTTGTGATCACATGGCTGACTGGTAGCTGTGGCTCATTGTTACTGCCCAGCCTCACGAGAGAGTGTTGTAAGTCCTATCACTAGCCCAGGAAAAGATCAAAATTCAAAGTGTGGTTTCCAATGAATGCATATCACTTCTATACCATCGTAAAGTCCAAAAATCCTAAGTCAAGCCACCTTAAGTCAAGGACCATCTATATAGATGTATACACACACAAACACATTTATAAATGGGGGGTGAGGAGATTGCTTATGCCTGTTCTGGGTCTAGGTACTATGAGCTTAATGAAATAAAGTATAAAGAAGAATCTAATTGAAAATCTACAATTAAGACTTCTGGTTCCACATGTAAGGAGCTTAGAAGTCACCACTACATGTTAACAATTCAAAGCTGAGCAGAGTGAAAAAAATCAGTAATTCTTCTTGATCCATAGAGAGGAGAGGATCAAATCACTGCCCCCAAGATTGGTGAGACAAGAGGCAAATGTAGGGACAGACAGCTCACTAGAGCAGAGACTTAGAGCAAGCAGAAACCACCATGGGGAGCCAGTACTAGGGTAGAAAAGCCCAAACTGTGATTAATGAAAGGCTGGAGGCTCAGTTTGGACAAGAGAGTTAAAATCTCCAGGAGGACCCAGTTTTTTTGTGTGAGTGTGGGGGGGATCCTCAATATTGTGAGATTTACCTTTAGCAGCTCAACCATATTGTCATAGTAAATACAAAGAGTTTGGGGCCAGAGGAAGAGAAAAAGAACCATTTTTCAATACCTCAGAAGACTCAGTTCTTCTCAACAAAGGTAAACTCATGAACCAGAGCCTAACGTGCTAGGTTATTATGAAAGCCTAATCGACCTGGGGATGGAACATACCCAATCCCAACCCCTTCTAGCCATTCTGTCTAGCCATTCTGTCTCATCTAAGGCAGTAGGAAAAATCCTAGAAACACTTGTGAAGTTCACTGTCCAGAGGCACAGGCTCACTAAAAACTGACACCTAATCATAGGGCTGTCAGGGTTTCCCTACCACAAAACATCACTAAAGCCCATTTACAGTAGTTCCTTTTACACAGTGTATCATGTCCAGCTATCAAGAAAAAATTACAAGGATGAGGATTATAAAGCAATGTCTTATAAAATGTTTGTCTTCCCTCCAACAAAAAAGAAGAAGAAGAAAAAGAAAAAGCCACAAGGCAACCCAAAAAAGCAAAAAACACAGTGTGAAGTGACAAAGCAAACATCAAAACCAGACATGAAAGGGATGTTGTTATTATCAGATGGGGAATTTAAAACAACTATGATTAATTAATATGTAAGGGCTTTAATGGATAAAGTAGACAGCATGCAAGAACAGATGGTCCATGTAAGCAGAGAAATGGAAATCTCCATTAAAAAAAACTGAAAAGAAGAACTGTAGATCAAAAACACTAACAGAAATTAGGAATGCTTTTGATTGGGCTTGTCAGTAGACTGGACACAGATGAGGACAGAGTCTCTGGACAAGAGGATATATCAGCAACATTGACAAAATCCAAAAGCAAAAAGAATGAAGACTGAAGAAAAGCATAGCAGGACATCCAAGGATTATGGGACAATCACAAAAGGAATGGAAATGCCAGAGGAGAAAAAAGAGAGAATGGAACAGAAGTAGTATTTGGAACCATATTGACTGAGAATTTCCCTCAAATTAATGTCAGACACAAAACCACAGATCTAGGAAGTTTGAAGCACATGAAACAGAATGAAAGCCAAAAACGTGACACTGAGAGATATCATTTTCAAATGACAGAAAATCAAAGATAAAGGAAAAATCCTGAAAGAAACCAGAGGTAAGAAAACATCCTACCAACGGAGAAGCAATGGTAAGAATTATGTCTGATGTCTCAGAAACCATGCAAGCGAGAAGAGAGTGGAGTTAAACACTGAAGTGTTGGAAGGGGGAAAAAAAACCACAACAGAATTCTGTACCCTGGGAAATTATCCCTTCAAACTGAAGGAGAAAAAGACTTTCTCAAAGAAAACTGGAGGAAGTTTACTGCCATTAGACCTGCTTTGCAACAAGTGTCAAGAGTTCTTCAGGGAGAAGGAAAATAATACAGGTCAGAAGCCCCAGGTTGACCTAAAGAAAGGAAGAGCACTGAAGAAGGGATAGATGAAGGTTAAAGCCAAGTCCGCACAGAGATCTTGAGAAAAATGGAAGTGTGAGCATGGGAAGCAGTCTAGGACACTGAGAAGCAAATTCGTTGGGGTCTCATTTCGATGGTTGGAGGAGCTCCATGGCCCCCTCTGTGGCAACAATGTGGAAGGATGGGTGTATACAAGTGAAGGGAAATAAGAAAGGAAGCTGCTTCCAAAAACTTGTTTACCGATGAGCACTGGGTGTTATATGCAAACAACAAATCATGGGACACTACATCAAACACTAAAGATGGACCGTATGGTGACTAACGTAATAAAAAATAAACAAACAAAAACAAACACACGGGCTACTCATCATTTGGTATCCAGATCTCTAAAAGAACCAATGACTCCTAAGTATAAGAACAGTGTGCTCAATGAGAACCGTACCCAACAAGATATCCAGTTGACTACATTTTTTAAAAAATTTATTTGACAGAAGGAGATCACAAGTAGGCAGAGGCAGGCAGAGAGAGAGAGGAGAAAGCAGGCTCCCTGCCAAGCACAGAGCCCGATGTGGGACTTGATCCCAGGACCCTGAAATCATGACCTGAACTGAAGGCAGGGGTTTACCCACTGAGCCACCCAGGTGCCCTCCAGTTGACTATAAAGACAGGGCTTGCCGACTCACTTCAAAGAAGAAACGATGGGGCACACAATGAAGGGGTAACAAAAAAACTTGTTAGTTGAGCCCTGCCTGGCTCATTTAGGATTCAAGAATGCCTTGGCATGCCTGGCAACTCTTCCCGGGGATCAGGAGTTATATTTAACAGTAGTCTGTAGGCACCTTAATCCTCCACACACACCCCCCCAGACCTCAGTCATGAATGTCACAGTTAAATTGTTCTCATTCACTCCTCCAAACTCACAATCATGTCCCACTAATCCTTTTCTAAAAGATGATGTTGAACCAGAACAGGACAAGATTTGGACACCGTATGCTTTGGTATCAGAATCTGCAATAGGAAGACACACCTAAATGAAAAACAGAGCAAAAAAACCTGACAATTTATTTTTATCTTTCTCAAAACACGTATTACCAGGACTATAGTGATCAGCAATGGGTTATTGTGCACAGGAAAGCAAGCGAGCAAAAAGCAAAACAAAACAAAACAAACCTTGCAAATTTTTTTCTATAGACCTTATTCATACATCACCAGTTTTTCCACTAAGGTCCTTTTTTTCCATTCCAGGAACCCATGTTGAGTACGTTATTGTATGTGACTCATTTTTAATACATTTCATAAAAGTTCCTAACCCAAACTTCTAAAAATTGAAGGGTAGTTGACGTAAGATTGAATTCTTTTTTTTTTTTTTTTAAATTTTTATTTTTTATAAACATATATTTTTATCCCCAGGGGTACAGGTCTGTGAATCACCAGGTTTACACACTTCACAGCACTCACCAAAGCACATACCCTCCCCAATGTCCATAATCCCACCCTCTTCTCCCAAACCCCCTCCCCCCAGCAACCCTCAGTTTGTTTTGTGAGATTAAGAGTCACTTATGGTTTGTCTCCCTCCCAATCCCATCTTGTTTCATTTATTCTTCTCCTACCCACTTAAGCCTCCATGTTGCATCACCACTTCCTCATATCAGGGAGATCATATGATAGTTGTCTTTCTCTGCTTGAATTCTTAAAGACAAACCACTCACCGCCATTTTTAGCTAGAGAGACCATGACGACAACTTTCATCTTCGGGAATCAGAAAGAAATACTAAAACACAACACCTTCTTGCCTACTTATGTCCTACAAACATCTTTGCCACGTGCCTTAGGAATGACAGGAAAAGGTTATTAGCCATAAAAGTCAATGGGCACTTTCTACCTTACACCAGAATAAACTCAAATTGTGAAGGTCTGCTTTGTCCCAATAACACGGTGATGTGCTCAGTTACAAACTACTGAATGATTATTTTGTGGAAGGAAACTTCTATTCTAGCCTCTCAACACTCCAAAGACAGTACTATCTCGGCGAAGAGAAGCACCACTTTGTATGCCAACTACCCTCTTATGCTCTAAAGGCATTCGTTTTGCTCACCAATGTAGACATCTCTAGACAAGGGAAAGTAAACCTCCAGAGGGATTCAAAACACCCCTCAAAACTTAATGAAATTTAATGAACCTCTTATCCATCTGAATAAATGAAAGCTTCTATTAGGTTGTTGCAGGATCTCAATGTTAAATATGTGTACAATTCAACTAACTCCCAGCAACATTGTCCATCTCACTTTTCACTCCACTCCCTTCTCAAAGAATGGAGACAAAGGCAGATGAGGTCATGATGGAATTTATGTGGGGTTTTAGATGGAGCATTTAGTCAGCACATCCGAAGGAGAGCCCAGACAAGGTCAGAGGCAAGACCTCATGGCTTCCTCAGGGCAGCAGCTGCTTCTAAGGGCTGGCTGGGACCTCTATGAAACCTGAACCAAAAGAAAATCAGACTGAAGCTGAAGAGCCCAAACTCAGGCATTGTGTCTTTAGCTCAGGAATCATCCCACTGGACTCTGCTTCCTTTTCCATAAACTTAACGCATTCTGGCTTCATGTCATTAGACTGTTTTTGTTCTATCCCATTTTATTTATTTTTTATTATGTTATCTTAGTCACCATTCATTTTTGGTGTAGTGTTCCATGATTCATTGTTTGCGTTATAACACCCAGTGCTCCATGCAATACATGTCCTCCTTAAAACCCATCACTGGGCCAACCCAACCTCCTACCCTCTTCCCCTCTGAAACTTTCAGTCTGTTTCCCAGAGTCCACAGTCTCTTGTGGCTCGTCTCCCCCTCTGGTTTCCCCCTCTTTATTTTTTCCCCTTCCTTCTCCTAATGTCCTCCATGCTGTTCCTTATGTTCCACCTATGAGTGAAACAATATGGTAGTTGTGTTTCTCTGCTTGACTTACTTCACTTAGTTTCATCTCCTCCAGTTCCAACCATATCGATGCAAATGATGGGTATTCATCCTTTCTGATGAATGAGTAATATCCATTTTTAAAAAGACTCCAACAAGAGAGATTCATGCATACCACTAGGTCCAGGACTACGTTAACCCATAGCAGAGATAAAAACAAAGACATTCGAGCCCTAGGTCTTTAATATAAAAAATACAAAAGCCAAGTCCATCTTCATAGCTTACATCACTTGGAGAATTGCCTGGATTTGCTAATTCACTTACCAGTACAGTCTATTCAAAAGGAAACCCAGAAATCTTCCTGAACCCTGAGGCGTCAATCCTTGACCTGCTCTCATAGTGACTCAGCTGTCACTATTCAAAAATCCAAAAGGGCTTTTGTGGGGTCAAACACATTTATACACATGTATTCTCAGCATCAGGGAGACTGACAGTGGCCATCTGTAGGCATATAAGAAGAAACAAAACTTGGGTGACTGAAGAAGTGAACCCTTCTTGAATGAAAGCAGGAATGATCACACAGAATGTCTCGGTATTTAAAAGGATAGGTGATGCTAAGTAGACACAAGAGTAGAGAAGGAGAATTTTGATCCCAGGTTTGCTACTATGGTGAGATCATTAGCAAGTCTTTAAGACCCTTTGGGCCCTGTTTCTTAATGTGTAAAAATAAAGAAGTTGAACTAATAGTTGAACTATTAGTATTGAATGAACTATGCTTTATGCCTCCCTAGCTCCAGAAAAGGAACAGAATTTGTTAGAAACTGATTTTTAAATTTCTAAATTTACTTTTAAGTCTTACATGACTTAGATCTTTTTTTTTCTTCAAAAATCACAGTAACTGGGGAAAAACAGTTCATGAGTTTGACCTCAAGAAATATAAATGCACCTAGCATTATACTCTCTAGTTCTATCCATATTGCTGCAAATGGCAAGACTTCATTCTTTTTCTTGGCTGAGCAATATTTCTTTGCATTTATATGCAATACTTCTTCTTTATCCCTTCATCAGTCCATGGACATTTGAGCTCTTTCTATAGTTCAGTTATTGCTGATAATGCTGCAAGAAACACTGGGGTGTATGCACCCCTTCAAATCAGTATTTTGGTATCCTATGGGTAAATACTTAGTAATGCAATTGCTAGTGTATAGGGTTGTTCTATTTTTTTTTTTTTTGAGATTTTACTTATTTATTTATTTATTTGAGAGGCGGAGCACAGAGGAAAAGTGAGAGGGAGAAGCAGACTCCCGCTGAGCAGGGAGCCCGAGGTGGGGCTCAATCCCAGGACCCTGGGATCATGACCTGAGCCAAAGGCAGATGCTTAACTGAATGAGCTACCCAGGCACCCAAAGGGTGCCTCCATTTTTAACTTTTTGAGGAACCTCCACACTGTGTTCCAGAATGGCTGTACCAGTTTGCATTCTAACCAACAGAACAAGAGGGTTCCCCTTTCTCCACATCCTTGCCAATACCTGTTGTTTCTTCTGTTGCTGAGTTTAAGCCATTCTGACAGGTGTCAAGCACTATCTCATTATAGTTTTTATTTTATTTCCCTGAGGGATACCAAATATGATTTCACTCATATGTGGAATTTAAGAAACAAAACAAACCAGCAAAGGGGGAGAGAGAGAGAGGAAAAAAAAAAAAAGAGAGAGAGAAGTAAACCAAGGAAGAGACTCTTATCTGTAGAGAACAAACTGATGGTTACTAGAAGGGAGGTGGCTGGGGAGATGGGTTAAACAGGTGACAGGGATTAAGGGGTGCACTTGTGATGACCACCAGGTGTTGTATGGGAAGTGCTGAATGACTATACTGTACACTTGAAACGCATTGCCCTGTTAGCTAATTGGAATTTAAATAAAAACTTCAAAAAATAAATAATTTTTTTTAAAAAACGGAAATATAAATCCTCAGTGCAATTGTGTTAAGTAAGAGGCAGAATTTTTTTTCTCTTTCTCTTAGTAGATTTTCAGCCATAGAGCAGCTGGTAAATGTTATCTAAGACCTGAGTTCTTTACATTTTGCCACACCGTCACCTTCAGCAAAAGGACTTTTCCTCCCATTAGCTCTTCTCATGCTTGTCAGATGGCTGCAGCAGCACCAGCAATCTCATGACAAACACTCATAACAATGCTCAGCAGGAAAAATGGGAGCCATGTTTTCCTAGTTGGGTGTGTTCTCAATTTATCAGCAAGGAGAAAATTCCCAGAAATTCTCAGCAGATTTCCAGTCAGGTGTGAAACAGAATTTTGACATATAACTTTGCTCACTGCAATTATTTGAAAGTAAACAAGGACCACCAGGGTTGGCTTAGTTCAATTCCAGCTTCATGCCCTGGCCCTGGAAATAGGGCTGGATGCCCCTCAAGTACGTGGCTGTGTGGAAAAGAAATGCTATTAGAAAAGAAGAAGGGGCTGGGGCCCCTTGGTGGCCCAGTGGGTTAAAGCCTCTGCTTTCAGCTCAGGTCATGGTCCCAGGGTCCTGGGATCGAACCCCATATCAGGTTCTCTTCTCGGTGGGGAACCTGCTTCCCTTTCTCTCTCTGCCTGCCTCTCTGCCTACTTGTGACCTTTGTCTTTCATATAAATCTTAAAAAAAGTATGAAAAGAAGAGGGAAATGACTTTTGCAAGAGAACCAAAATTGCTACACAGGGAAGGTATCCAAGCCATCACCATAATATATTATTTTAAAGGAATTAGCTGGATCAATGATCCATTAACATAAAATTTGATATTGGTCAAATTTGCCACTTATCTAAGAAGAATATGTTTAGCAAATTTAGTGTAATACCAAGGAAGATTGCTGCCTTCTTATAGTCTCTGATGGGTTAGTAGGAAAATAAAACAAATAATAACATAAAAGATGTCAGTTTGATCTTTCCTACATAACCATCTTGCATCTCATTGGAGCAGAGGCACAAGGAGAGCAGAAAAAAGGGTGACCTGTCAGACTAACTATATAATATAGACTAGAGGCAACCAGCTCCTGAACCAAGGTATATATAGAGGGAATGAAGAGAAGGATTCAGGATTCAAGACATACATGCAAGCAGAACTGGCAGCTCCTGGTGCCAGATTGGACACAGATGATAAAGAAGGGGAGTCTGAAGTGGTGGAGAAAGAGAAGGGAAAAAATGAAGGATAACAGCATATCCAAGCACAGAACAAGAGAAAAATAATAAACGCAGGTTGCTGGACAGTAAAATGTGAGATGCCTGTCTCAGTCTGTGCTTGGAGTTCAGTCAGATGCTTCCCTAGACTATCTTTCTATAGGGAGAGAACAGAGCAAGAGAAGAGAAGAATGGGTATGGACAAACAGAGCAAGAGAAGAGAAGAATGGGTATGGACAAAACTTGGGAAGCCCAACATTTGAAGAGTGAACAGAGCAGGAGAAGTGTTCAGAGGGAGATGAGAGAACTAGGAGAGAAATAGGTCATGCAACTTAAGTAAATAAATATTTAAAGAGAAAGCATATATGCTAGTAAAACCGGGCTCTGAAGTCATCAGCTGGTTTTAGCAATTAAAAAATAGCTTATTTTATGGGATCTAGCATTACAGATGTGAAAGTAAAATTGCAAGGACTTCAGGAGTGAATAGTGTAAGTTAAAAGAGTGAGAACCAGGGATATCAGAGTCCCACAGTTAGAAAGAATCACAGGAGGACATTTTGCTTTGAGGATGGAGAAACCCAAGCATATTTACAAGAGCTTTCAGGGAAAAAGAAGTTGAAAAACATCAGAAGAGGAAGTAATGATCCCAACTAACAATAATTTTTGAAAAATTTTCTAATACTTAATAACATATTCTTTTTGAGTACCATTATTCTTTTTAAAAAATATTTATTTATCTGCCAGAGAGAAAGAAAGAACAGTCAGGGGGAGCAGGCAGAGGGAGAAGCAGACTCCCCACGGAGCAAGGAGCCCGATGTGGGACTTGATCCCAGGACCCTGGGATCATGACCTGAGCCATCCAGGCATCCCTGAGTACTGTTATTCTAACACTGGTGATAAAGCAGGAAGTAAACAGATAACTAGTAATGTTCTAGTGAAACATCACAGCAACTCAAATTAACTCAAATAAGATAATAATACACATCTTTTATTTACAACTCTAAAAATGATGGGTCTTGCTAACAGAAAAAAAAAAAAAAAAGAAAAGAAAAGCTTAGGTATTGTACCAACAGAGTCCCCAGAATGAAAATAGAGCTTACAAGGCCTTCTTTTTCTGATTTTTAAAATGCATTTACTCATTCATTCATTCACTGAAGTATAATTGACAGTAGTTTCAGGTACACAATAGTTATTTGACAAGTCTTTAAGTTCTGCTGTGCCCCCCCACACAAGTGCAACTACCCTCTGTCACCATACAACGTTAGTACGACATCAGTGAGTCTATTCCTTATGCCTTTTATCCCTGCGACTTTTTCATTCCCTAACTGGAAGCGTATACCTCCCTCTCCCCTTCACCCATTTTTGCCCATCCCTCCAACCCCATCCTCTTGGCAACCACCAGTTTGTTCTCTGCATTTAAAGGTCTGTTTCACATGGCTGTTTTGACTACCTGTTCATAGTACCATAGTACCGTTCCCTGTGGCAAGAGCATCACTAGTGGCCTCTTTGTTGGGGCTGGTGGAATGCTGGGCACTGTGAGACCAACCAGAGGGTTTTAAGATTAGGAAGTCGGAAGAAGACCACACAGAGAAGCTTCTGTGTATGTGATCCTTTGATGTTCACTCATTTGTTTCTGGACAGCAGAGCAGACTCTTCACAAAGACTCTAGGAGCAGTTGCAAAGGCATTAGCAACCACCAAGCTCAACTCTCCCAAGGGTGTCATTCATGTGACAAACAGCTTCAGACCAGGAAGCCCCATAACACCTGCTGCCATTGTTACTTGCTCCTGCTTTCCCCAGGTCCACCTAAATGCAGCAACACAAGGGCCTCAAATGATCCACACTCCTTACCATTCTGCTCATCCTTAACTACCCCCGTCTCTCCAAGAAGTTGACAGTCCCAAGCTTCTTTTCTCAAAGATTTGTCCTCTCCCCTGAGCTCTCAAGTCCCAAATTTGCCACTTCTCCAGAACCAAGCTTCTTCATTCTCCTGCTTCCAACCCAGCTCTCTGCACTCACCACTGTTTATGCTGAAAACATTGTGCCCTGAAAACACGCTTCACCTACATGGCATGTTCCCTTATTTCATTCAGTGCTCTGCTCTAATCTCTTATCAGAATGGAATTACCCAGTCTTCCTGTGAGAAACAGCATGCCTTTCATCTCCTTCACCTGCCAGATTGCCTTCTTCATAGTACTTTTTACTACATATCACATTTATTTGTTTTCTCTCCCCCCACCCCTGCATCTTTGCACCAGAGTATAAAGTCCATGAAATCAGGAATTTTTGTTGCTGCTGTTATTTACTGCTATATCCTTAGGGCCTAGAGCAGAGCCTGGTACATGACAACAGCTCCATAATTATTTACTGGATGATTCTGCCACACCCCAGTACATCATTAACACTACCTCATAGCTCATTCCACCTCTTCATCAACATCATTTCCTCCAGGAATGCCTTGCTGACTTTTTCACTTTTACCTCTCTCCAAATTCAGTTTAATACCTCTCCATCCAAAGCACCTGGTCACTAAGAAAAGAAACACATCACAACTTTCAAAATGTACTGTCACTCACAAAACAGATGATCTGTACCAAGACATAGCATCAAGGCAAAATAAGCTCTCCAGATTTTAATACCACCTCATTCAGATCCATAGAGTAGGAGGTAAGATTCTCCAGAACAACTACTTTTTAAAAGGAAGTCAGAGAAACACTTCCCAGATGAAAATCCACTCTAAAAACCAGCTCCTCTTTAAAAGCAGTAATACTGGCAAAAAAATGATCAATGTCAACTTCTTTAGAACACTCAACATTAAAGACTTGCAAAAATTCCAAGAAGGACTTACTCAAGAAAATTGGCTGAATCTTAGTAAGAACAGCAAGTTTTGTGGCCAAAGCAGGTATGAGAACCCTCCACCTAGCAGAAACTCCCTGAACCCTCACCACATGAACACAAACAGGCACCTAATGGCCCAGCAACTCATCTTGTTTATATATTCTGACCATGCTCTACCCAGATCTTGCTTACTAATGTCTGCCCTAAAACCACCATATGACATTCTCAAGTCCTCCTTCCTCTGTGCCCCAGTCCCCTGATTCTGTAAGAGTGTTCTCCGAACTTCCCCTTTGGGAGACATCACTGAGACTTTGTCAAGGCACCTCTCCCAATGAACCCAGCTTTGCAGGATCCAGGGGCCCCCCTGCTGGCCTCTTACAGAGTTTTGGACTTCACCCCCCTGGGTATTTTCTTCTTGTCTCTTGCTCCTTTTTTTCCCCTCTTGTATCACCAAGTGGAACAAAAACCCTGAAATATAGTAGACACGAAGTAAATGCTCACCGAATTAACAAGTTTATTCAAGAAAGAAAGTTAGGAGATTTAAAAAGTGGCATCTGGAGTGTAACTTGCATTTGGTTTCAATGAGATATTAAATACCTTAGCCCACCTGTCTTTGCCTACTCACTGAAAGAATAGAAGCCAAGGCAAAGAACATAGGAATAGATTAAAATGCCAAGAATGCTCACTTTAAAAAATACGGGGCGGCGTAACAGCAGGAAAGGACCTGAGCCACGCTGCATGGCATTGGGCAGCAGTCACCCCAAATGCACGCAGAAACAGGGACTCATGGAGTTTGTCTTACTCCTTCATCAGAGGCAGTACATCTCTAACATGGGCTAATTGGAAATGGCACATTTCACAGACTTATGTTTGTTTCTTTCAAGGAAAATATTACAGACATTATGAAGTTAACAGAGATGAGAGCAATGTGACTACCTTCTCTCTCAACACTTTTTTTTTTTTACAGATTTTATTTATTTTGAGAGAGAACATGAGAAAGAGAGAGCACAAGCAAGGGGGAGAGGGCAAAGCAGACTCCATGCCAAGCACGGAGCCCAACACGGGGCTCGATGTCACAACCCTGAGATCATAACCTGAGCTGAAATCAAGAGCTGGCCACTCAACTGAGTGAGCCACCTGGGCATCCTGGCCTCTCCTTTTCATACACCTTCCTAGACCTGCTTGACACATAACCACACTCTTAATAACACAACATTTCCTCATGGTTCAGATGAGTATCCGAAATGCATGGTGTGCATCTCCCGGAAATGCAGGGTGTGGACAGAGGAAAGACACTCTCAACCAAGGTGAGCATACACTTCTCTCCACCTAAAAGTACTTGATGAATCTTCAGCCTCTAAGGAGGTTGACTTCCAGTATCTTTTACAATATGACCCAAGAGGCTGGAGAGCCCTCGTAGTCAACAGTTTTTATTACCCCATTTCCCATCAAGCTCAGCCTGGCCCAGCAATTTCCTGGCAAGCCTCTCAAGGCTCAGGGAGGTTGCACAAGAAAATATTAGTCATGCTGATGAAAATGAGGAGTGGGTAATAATAGAAAACTCCAGATCTGGTAGACAGGCATGAGAGCTGAGAGAAAGAAACAAACAAAACAAAACAAAAAAAGAATCCACTGTCATTAGGTTTCTCTCTTTTTTTCTTCTTCCCGGCCAAAGTTTATTCATAAAGCTACTTTTGACTCTCTGTTCCCTGAAGGGTATCTGAACAGAGATTGTTTCAGCAGGGAGTTTAATTTCTGAAAGCCCCAAATTTCACAATTTCTTAATTTTGTAGCTTGTTCTGATACTTCTGATCTAGCGAGTACTTATTCTTTTTAGTAGCAGTGGCCTTTTTTGATCCCAGAATAGGCTTAAAAAAAAAGTAGGAAAGATTGTGATTATATGTATGACAGAAAAATAGGCTAATTAGCACATGGAAAGTACCAAGAGAGGGCTAGAACATTCTTAGCAGGGCTTGGATCAATTGAAAGATGAACCCCTTTCCCGAGTACACATTTTATTTCTCTCTCAGTAGGTCAGACAACTACCTCTGGATCTTGACTTACTACTAAATATTTCTCAATATTAGTAAGAGTCATCTGGGGGAGCGTTAAGAATACAAATCCCGGTTTTTAATCTAGATCTCATGAATCAGTATCACCCCTAGGTGATGGTGATGTATAGAAAGACCGGGAACAAGGAAGCCAGGGGGACAGCTTCACACTCTAAGACAAAAACAGTGTGGGGTTTTCATAGGGTGACTCAATTTAATCGATCAGAAAATGCAGCGCTCTGAGTCAATGCGAAGGAAATACATTAACTAAAGCAACGTTGACTCCAGGTCCTGATCACCAGGAAGAGAACTTGCAATACTTCTTTTCTGATGTGAGCCATGCCAGGGAGGTGGCTGCCCCATAGATCTACCTTCCGGGTTTTCTAGACAACTTTGAGCAACTCATTAACATTTTTTTAAACTTTATTTTTTCAGTGTTCCAAGATTCATTGTTTATGCATCACACCCAGTGCTCCATGCAATAGTGTCCTCCATAATAAAACCACTAACATTTTTACATGTTTACAGAGTGGTTGTGAAGGAGGCATTCTTGGTTTTGCTCACCACAAGCAAAGGCTAAAGGAATAACCGTCACAGGCCCATGTATGTATCGATGTGCATGATTACAATTTCATGCAACACTGAAAATATCTTCCCATGGCTGCTGTTTGGCAATAATCTTCAATCATTTGCCACAAAATGATCAAAACAGATAGAATTTAATATATTGGAAGATCTGATTAACCACACAGGGTTCAAAACAAGGAATGGAAAAGGGATGACTGAGAAGCAAGTAAATGAAAGCCTGAAGAAAATGTTGCTGTCTTTTGATTTTAAAATGCAATTTCCCAGCAAGAACATACTTAATTTTTAAAAGTAGACTTCTCCTGAGAGAAGCAGGTGCAGAGGGCAAATTGCACCTATCCTCTCTTCAAATTTGTCTTACAAGATCTAAGCCCCCTCCAGTGTAGCAATTTCACATTGTTAGCACATATGGTGACCTGAACCAATTCCCATTGTCCAACCTTCTTCATATTGTAGCCCTCTGCATTTCCTAGTAGAGTGTTTCTTGGTAGAGCAAAGTTATTTGTTCTGAGAGATCAGGTTCATTGCTGGTTCTTGACAATATTATATGCGGCATAACTATTTCAAGCATTTGTGGAAGACTGTCCTAAAATGATAAAGTAGTATCCAAGAAAGAGTTTGGAAGGTGACATCCATGGAGAACAATGATCTGTTCATTCGTGCGGAGAGTACACCTGTACTGAGAACCTACTATGTGTCCATTGTTTTCCCTGGCAGTAGAAATAGAATCAAGAAGACTAATACCAGGTTGCCTGCCCCACAGAGCTTTCATGTTCCTGGAGGTAGATGATAGCAAATGGAAAGTCAACTAGACAAAAGTCCTGTGCAGATTATTAAAATAGGATAATGCGGGGCACCTGGGTGGCTCAGTGGGTTAAACCTCTGCCTTCAGCTCAGGTCATGATCCCAGGGTCCTGGGATCAAGCCCCGTATCGGGCTCCCTGTTCAGCAGTGAGCCTGCTTCCCCCTCTCTCTCTGCCTGCCTCTCTGCCTACTTGTGACTGCTCTCTGTCAAATAAATAAATAAAGCCTTAAAAAAAAAATAGGATAATGCCAGAGAGTGATTGGGCGCTATAGTTGTTTAGGCAGTTAAGGAAGGTACTCTGAGGAGATAATATTTAAGCCAAGACATACGTGTAAAGAGATAAGTGTAGGGTATCTGGGGGAAAAGAAAACTGTGAGAAGAAGGACCAACTAATGCAAAGCCTCAAAGGTTGGGATGACCTTGGCATATTTTGGGAACAGAAAGAAGGTTGGTGTGGCCAGAGTAAGGTGAGGTCAGAGAAGTGGGCAGCTTCTCAAAGCAGAGTGTTATGGTCCGTGATCAACGGAACGAGACCAACATAAAGCGAAAGTCAAGCAAAGCTTTATTTCATGCCAAGCATCAAAAATCAAACCGACCAGTCGGGGCCATCTCTTTTACGATGACAACCAGGACACTGACCGTGAGGATTCCCTTACCCGGGTAAGGCCGCTCCCTGGCGACGCTCATGACACTCCCAACAACCAGGATGCTCCCGATGATGCTGCTCCCGACGACCCCCATGCTCCCGATGAAGCTGACCACTACCACAACACTGCCGACTACTACCCTGACGACTATCACTACTCCTCCCCTGCCTCACAGACTAACCTTTATAGAGGTGGTTGAGCCCCGCCCACACACAGGTGGCCAATGGGATTTCAACACACAGGGAAAACTGCACAGTCATGCTAGGTCAGCAATACGGGTGACCAATTGAATTTCAATTTACCATAGTAAATATATGCGTGCCCCACTGATTGGATGTCTCCATCTGGCTGGCCCGCCCCTATATCCGGGGTTTGCAAGCAAGTTCCTCTGGGAGGGGCGGGGTCAATCTAAGTTTACAACCAAAGGGCTCCCTCTGGCTAACCAGGCCCCTACAAGAGCAACTGCTCTAGATATAAAGAACAATTGTGTGGTAATTCATGAAATCTAAATAAGGTTAGTTGATAAGATTAACAGTATTAATACAAGTGTTTTGAGTTTTGATCACTGAACTGTGGTTATGTCCTAGAAAGTCCTTATTTTTAGGAAATAAACAGGAATGTATTTAGGGGTATAAGGGCAATGCCTGCAGCGTGTGTGTTAGCATTTGAGGAATCTGGGTGAAGGACATATGGCAATTCTTTTCATTCATTTGAGAACTTTTTGAGAAGTTTGAAATGACTCCAAAATTAAAAGATTAAAAATACTTTAAAAAGGAAAATTTTTTAAATTTTAAAAATTTAAAAAGGCCAAAATTAAGAAGACTCAAAGTATCAAAGGTAGACCAGACAGTGAGGTCGTAGAACCCCTGTCCAGAAGGCTCCCTGGCAGCATTCACTAAAGCTGAGCATATATGCCTACCCTATACACTTAACAGTTTTATTTCTACGTATATACATAAGAGAATGGTCATAACTGTTCACCAAAATACATGTATAAAAATAATCAAAGCAGCACTTTTTATAATGGTGCCCAGATGGAGACAGCCCAAATATATCTCAACATGGGAAGGGATAAATTAATTAAACTGTGTTCAGATAAGAGTTGTACAATGAATGACTTGGAACTACCCATCATACAGGTGAGCCCACAAACCACACTTAATGAAAGAAGCTACAAACAAAATAACATGTATTACATAATTCCATTAATAACAAGTTCAAAAACAGAAAAAGTGCCCCATCCGTGGTGCCGGAAAGCAAGTAAATAGAAATAGCATGCTTTTGGATCTAGATGCTGGTCACATGCCCCTGCTCAGTGTGTGGAACCTCATTAAACTGTACATGTATTCACACATTTCTCTATACTCCTGAAGTAAGAGAAGTTAACAGGTGCATATCCTTAGACAAAATAAAAATAAATTTCAAACAAAACCTCACTTTACATGGAAATTAACTCAAAACGGGTAACAGACTTAAATGTAAAACTATAAACTATTACCAAGAAACCAAGGAGGAATCTTCAGAACATAGAAGCCTAGAAAAATAGTTCCTAGACTTGACACCAAAAGCATGACCCACAAAGGGAAAAACTGCTCAGGTGGATCTCATCCAACTGAGAAAAGAAAGCTTCAGAAGGGTCTGCACAGAGGGCGGAAAGACCATGAGAAAGTATTTATGAACCTCCCATTCAGCAAAGGACTTGTATCTAAAATATATGAAGGTCTCCAGAACTCAACAGTAAAATCCAGAAAATTACATTAGAAAAAGGATAAAAGGCATGAATAGACATTTCATTGCAGCTGGCACACAGAGGACAAAGAGTTCTTCAGAGGTGCCTGGGTGGCTCAGTGGGTTAAAGCCTCTGCCTTTGGCTCTGGTCATGATCCCAGGGTCCTGGGATCGAGCCCCGCAACAGGCTCCTTGCTCAGCAGGGATCCTGCCCACCCCCTGCCTTCTGCTTGCCTCTCTGCCTACTTGTGATGCCTCTCTTTCAAATAAATAAATGAAATCTTAAAAAAAAAAAAAAGAGAGAGAGAGAGAGAGATCTTCAAAATCATTAGCTCTCAGAGAAATGCAAATAAAAATCCTAATAAGATCTCACTACACACCTATTAGAATGGCTACAGTATAATAATGAACACCAAATACTGGCAAGGATGTGGAGGAGCTGAATCCTTCATACACTGCTGATTGGAATATAAAATGGCAAAGCCA
Source organism: Mustela nivalis (assembly GCF_964662115.1). Taxonomy (NCBI): domain Eukaryota; kingdom Metazoa; phylum Chordata; class Mammalia; order Carnivora; family Mustelidae; genus Mustela; species Mustela nivalis. The sequence goes on from NC_139022.1 coordinate 34,629,614, forward strand.
TGCTAGAAAAGAGGACAGCACTTTCTGATAAAACTAAACATGCCCTTGCATAGAATGCTGTTAATTGCATTCTGGGACTTTATACCAGAGAAATGAAGACACATGATTACAGAAAATCCCATACATAAACACCCACGACAGGTGTAGTCCTTATAGCCCCACGATGGAAAACTTTAACAGGTGAATGGTTAACTAAATAGTGGTATATTCATACCATAGAAGGATCCCCAGAAAGGAAACCAACTACTGATACACACAGTAATGTGAATGAACCATAAGGGAACATGGCTGATCAAGGGAAACAAGCCAATCTCAGAAAGTTACGTACTATGTGATTCCATGCATGTAACACTCTGAAAATAAAAAACCATAGAAATGGAGGGTTGGTGCCTACCAGCAGCTCGAGGAAACCCACAAAAGCCTCTAGCAGAGGGGGGAAAATCTCTTTTTAAGAATAATTTTGAAATAAACTAGGGCGCCTGGGTGGCTCAATGGTTTAAAGCCTCTGCCTTCGGCTCAGGTCATGATCCCAGAGTCCTGAGATCAAGCCCCGCATTGGGCTCTCAGCTCCATGGGGAGCCTGCTTCCTCCTCTCTCTTTGCCTGCCTCTCTGCCTACTTGTAATCTGTCTGTCAAATAGATAAATAAAATCCTTTAAAAAAAAGAATAATTTTGAAATAAACTAACAGAATTTCTCTAAGTTACACTAGAAGCAAGAATTTGCCAAATTCTGAAGAAAAATAATTTTGATTCTAGAATTTCATGCCAAGCAAAGAAGTATTCAGTCCTAAGGACAAAATAATGACTTGCACATACACAAGGAAGAAAAGAAAAAAAAAATGGTCAGCAGGGAATCTCACACAGTTCTAGGATGTTAAATTTTGTGTCATATATCTGAGAAAGATTTTACTTGCACTATTGGTTGATACTGTGCTAATTGTCTAGTCATCACCACAATTACTAGAAGAGAAACAAATAATAAATTTAAAATGATGAAATCAGTTGAAGAAGTTATAACTATTGTTTAAAGCGTTTATTTATAAACAAGAGGGGGCACCTGGGTGGCTCAGTAGGTTAAAGCCTCTGCCTTCAGCTCAGGTCATGATCTCAGGGTCCTGGGATCAAGCCCCACATTGGGCTCTCTGCTCAGCAGGGAGCCTGCTTCCCCCTCTCTCTGCCTGCTGCTCTGCCTACTTGTAATCTCTCTGTGTCAAATAAAAATAAAATAAAATAAAAAAAAAAGAACCACATCCTATGGAACTAGAGGGTGTTATGCTTAGTGAAATAAGTCAATCAAAGAAAAACAATTATCATATGATCTCCCTGATTTGAGGAAGTTGAGAGGCAACGTGGGGGGTTTGGGGGTAGGAAAAGAATAAAATGAAACAAAATGGGATCAGGAGGGAGACCAACCATAAGAGACTCTTAATCTCACAAAACAAACTGAGGGTTGCCGGGGGTGGGAGGTAGGGAGAGGGTGGTTGGGTTATGGACATTAGGGAGGGGATGCGCTATGGTGAGTGCTGTGAAGTGTGTAAACCTGGTGATTCACAGACCTGTACTTCTGGGGCTAATAATACTTTATATATTAATAAAAAAATAAAAAATTAAAAAAAAAAGAATAACCACATCCTGAAGGAAAACTGCCCTAGCATATTAAAATGAAGATGAACCAGAGGGGAGGGACCTACAAGGAAGCCAAAGTCTTGGCTTTATTGGAGGAGAGAAATATTCCAGATGCTGTTAAAAATTATGTTTATCTAGCTGTGCTTTCATAACACTCAAATGAACACTTCGTGAGAATACGATACCATTTCTCTTATTGGCCACAGAATACCAGTTGACACTTAAGATTCATTGAATAAATGACAAGTAAATATGTGAGTTCATGACTGGATGGATAAATTTATTCATTCCGGGAAAACAGTTACTAAGTTGAACTTATTCTAAACATTGGTAATCATAATAGATTAATAATGCCGCTGGGTTTAAATCCGCACTATGTAGCTATACAGTTGACCACTGAACAACCTGAGTTTGATCTGCATGGGTCCACTTATATGTGGATTTTTTCAATAAATATGGTACAGTACTGTCCATGTATTTTCTCTTCCTTTTGGTTTTCTAAATAACTTTTTTTCTTGCTTACTTTATTGCAGAACACAGCATACAACACTTAAACAAAATACTTAAATAAATACTTAATCAACTGTTTATGTTATCAGTCAGGCACCTGGTCAACCATAAGCTATTAGTAGTTAAGTTTTGGGGCACCAAAAATTATACATGGGTTTTGACTCCACGGGAAGTTGACACCCCTTAGCCCCCCACCTTGTTCAAGGGTCAACTGTACTTAATATTCAAAGGAATTATATGTATTAGTCATTTTGTTAGTACTTTATTGTAAGTGCATAACCTAATTTAATCCTTATATCAACCTTGTGGGATAACACACTCTAAGTATATTGGATAAGAGTACTTGGTGCATGCAAAGAAACTGAGGCTCGAAAACCTTCAGTAATTTGCACATGATCTCCTAGCTATCAAGGAAGAATGAAAATATGTGTCTAGCAAATATAACTTCAAAGCTCATGTCCTATAAAAAGAGATATTTTAATCATTAAGATGGAATTAAAATATTTAAAAAATAAAATAAAATATTAAAAAGAACAATCATGGATCTTCCTATGTTTAACAACAGACTTGAAATAAGGAGAACCAGATAAAATTAGCAAAGTGATAAAAAAAAAAAAAAAGACTGCAGAAACGTGACAAATTCCCACAACCTACATGGAAATCCTATATCAAGGAAAAGCCAAAACAATAAGGACTTTCAATTAGTTGAATATTTTGAACATTTGGTACTGTGTGCCCTGCAACTGTCTGAACCTAGTACAGTTTCAGGAAGGGTGAAAACTTGACTCTCCTTTCCAAGTAGTTTAGAATTGTTGGTGTGTCATTCAGTAGAGGGACAACATTCAGAGGTTCCCTGGGAGGCATTTGTACTCACAGCTTAGACTCATTGCAGAAGATAGATCTTTTAACAAGGGCAAGACACATGGGTGGAGTCTGGAGACACCCACACACAAGCTTCTTTATGCCCTCTCCCTCCTGCCCATGTAATCCACTCCCCAGCAATGAAAAATGCAGTCACATGTCTGCAATGCATTTGCCTGGTGAAGCCCATCAGAGACTCAGTGCCCAGCTTTTTTTAATGGGGGATTGGTCATACAGATACCTTCTGTCTAGCATATTCCAAAACTCCAGATTCCCAGAAGAAAAGCAGGTAATTCAGCATAAATCAGAGTGATTTTACAGTCTGCAGCACAGCGAACCACCTTCAAGAGGGAACATTTTCATATCAGTGCAGGAAATGGATCTAGAGCCAAAGATCTCAGATGTCAGCCAAGAGACAACACGGAAGCAGGTACTTCTAAAGAGAGTAGTTTCAGGTCTGCTATGTTAACTCTTTTTTTGTACATTGGTTTAGGTAGTTTTCTACTTCTTGAGCTAGTTTTTATATTTTATATTTACTTAGAAAATAACTTCTTTTGCCTGGGCTTTCAAATTTAAGGTTATATCACTGTGTCCATCAAAGTGCATCTCTGTTGCTTACATTGTTCATGTCTATGAATCAGTCCTGTGTCAGATTTACTTTGTTATTAATCTTTCTTTTGAAAGAAAAAGATAGTTTTGTTGATCAATTTAATTCTTTTGTTGTTTTGTTTTTAGTTTGTGCTTTTGTCTCTATTGATTCCTTTATTATGTGTTTTGCTATTTTTTTCTGTCTTCTACAGTTGAGAAGTAAATCCAAATAAATATGAAAATGTAAAACCATAAACAGCTTTTATAGCACAACTAAGTAACAAGGTATCCATTCCTGGGAATCCCCAAAAACAAATGGCTGAGGACAGATTACCAAAAGCCACAGGACCTGCATGACATCAGCAACTGTGTAGGAGGAAATTAAGGGGGAAAAAAAAAAACGAAAAAGGAAGAGAAGCTCCAGATAAATGTCAGGGTAGGGAAAAGAGCCAGGGATTCTCATTAAAAAAAAAAAAAAAGAAAGAAAGAAAGAAAGAAAGAAAGAAAGAAAGAAAGAAAGAAAAAAAGAAGAAGCCAAATAGCATGCCTAAAATGAAGGTACACCTGCAAGCCATGTTCACAAAAATAAAACTATGAAACTCTATTTAAAAATAAGCTAAAATTAATTTAGGAAATGATACAAGATGTGAAACAGAGCATAAATCTGAAATAGTAACACATGGAAATGAGGTGAGAGAACACAGGAAAATGTGAAATAACAGCAAATATGATTTTCAAGATAAAGAATGAACTAGAAGGAATAAAAGAGCAAATAAAAAAATACGCTTAAGTTAAGTAGTTAGATAGTAGGAGAAAAAAAATTTAAATGGAAAGCAAATTTTTAAAATTCATGAGAAAGTAGAAATACAGAATATATATAAAGAATATCTAATACCTACAGGATTCCCTAATGAAGAAGTATTAAAAAAAGAAAAAGAAAAAAAAAAGCAAGGGAACAGAATACAAAGAAGTATAACTCAAGAAAATTTCTTGAAATGCATATATGTGTGTATATGAAGACATAAGATAACCAAAGGAATTCTCCTCTGATAAAATTATTAAAATTTCAATTAAAAAAAATTTTAAATCCTTTTGTTACCTGGACCAAAAGAGCAAGGGATTTACAAGGAAAATGAAAATTAAACTGGATTATCATTAGACATTGAAAGCAATCTTCTATGCCAGATGATTAAGAAGTAATAAATTTAAGATACTAAATAAAAAAATTATAATGTAAGCCAAGATTTTCATTTTCCACAAAATTACTTATCGACATCAAGAATTGAGGGAATATTATTGCCATCAACACTTATGAGGAATCAACTGTAGAAAATGGGTTCAAACATTCAAAGTATCTAGAGAGACGTTAATATAAGCACTAGTGATAAGCATTAAACACATTAAAACAGAATTCTAAATGAGGATTAGAAATGAAAGTATAATAACGAATGGCCATATAGTCTGACAGCGCAGATATGGTACAATTATATAGAGGGAGAGAGCATATATTTACATTAACCGCAGTGAAGATGGTAACATTTGTATTGTTCTTCTCAGACTGTTGTGTATATAATGGGGGACAAAATAATTGCTCATTTCTGGGATATTTTTAGTGTGAAACAAAGAGGGACATAAGTAATAACAGACCATGTTACATAAAATTCCCACAGTTTAGAATTTGAATTGGGAAACCAGCATTATTTCACATCTTATCTTACACATAACTCATATACATTGTAGTTCAGAATATGGGGATAGGCGAGAACAATGACCAACATAGTAGCATTGAATATCCCTAGTACAAATATTGTAGTCTTGAAATCCTAGTTCCAATCACAGGAAACCAGGTCTTCCTGGACAATGGCGAGTTCCAGGTCTAGAGCAGAAGTTGGACAAGATGAGGTCATACACTGCACACACGGAGGACATTCAACACCCATCAACAGATTTGGGAGCCAACTTGAAGAGGCTCCCCCCACTGGCCAAATATAGGAAACTTTGAACTTCAAAAAGGGTAAGAATTTGCAAATATCTTCTCCCATTCTGTCAGTTGTCTTTTGATTTTGTTAACTGTTTCCTTTGCTGTGCAAAAGCTTTTGATTTTGATGAAGTCCCACAGACACATGAAAAAGTGCTCCATATCACTCGGCATCAGGGAAATACAAATCAAAACCACAATGAGATATCACCTCACACCAGTCAGAATGGCTAAAATCAACAAGTCAGGAAATGACAGATGCTGGCGAGGATGCAGAGAAAGGGGAACCCTCCTACACTGTTGGTGGGAATGCAAGCTGATACAACCATTCTGGAAAATAGCATGGAGGTTCCTCAAAATGTTGAAAATAGAACTGCCCTATGACCCAGCAATTGTACTACTGGGTATTTACCCTAAAGATACAAACGTAGTGATCCAAAGGGGTACATGCACCCGAATGTTTATAGCAGCAATGTCCACAATAGCCAAACTATGGAAAGAACCTAGATGTCCATCAACAGAGGAACGGATCAAGAAGAAATGGTATATATACACAATGGAATACCATGCAGCCATCAAAAGAAATGAAATCTTGCCATTTGCAACAACATGGATGGAACTAGAGCATATCATGCTTAGCAAAATAAGTCAAGCAGAGAAAGACAACTATCATATGATCTCCCTGATATGAGGAAGTGGTGATGCAACATGGGGGCTTAAGTGGGTAGGAGAAGAATCAATAAAACAAGATGGGATTGGGAGGGAGACAAACCATAAGTGACTCTTAATCTCACAAAAACAAACTGAGGGTTGCTGGGGGGAGGGGGTTTGGGAGAAGGGGGTGGGATTATGAACATTGGGGAGGGTATGTGCTTGGGTGAGTGCTGTGAAGTGTGTAAACCTGGTGATTCACAGACCTGTACCCCTGGGGATAAAAATATATGTTTATAAAAAATAAAAAATTAATAATAAAAAAAAGGGTAAGAATTATGAGAGATCAAAACTCATCAAATACATTTATATCCTTGAGTTCGTAATAATTACAAACTAACTGAATAGCTTCAGAGGATGACAAGGAACCAATCCAATATCTAGAAAATTTTTGATCAAAGGGAAAGAACCGAGCCTTTATCTCAATTAACCAAACAGGAGTGAGTGTTGCTTACAGATTCCTTCTTCAACACCATCCATCTTGGTGATGATCGCATCTATTGTGCTCTTTTTTAAAACATTCATTCATTTATTTGAGAAAGAGAGTGGGTGTGTATGAGCGGAGGAAGAGGCAGAAGGAGAAGGAGAGAAGCAGACTCCCCAATGAACATGGAGCCTGACACGGGGCTCGATCCCAGAATCTCAAGATCATGACCTGAGCTGAAACCGAGTCGGTTGCTGAATCGAGAGAACCCACGAGGTACCTCTGTTATGTTCTTCCTTTCAACTATTATGTTTTCCACACTAAATATGCCCAACTGTTCTTTTAAATATAACTAATTTTCTTAACCTGTTGCTTACCACTTCCTGTATCTCTTCAATGTATTTATTACACTTACTTTAAGCTCTGTCCCAATAATCCTGCTTTAGGTTGGATACAGTTTTCAGTGTATGGTCTTCTCTTAGAGCTGAGGTCAGCAAACTAATTTTCAGTCAAGGGCTAGCTAGTAAGTATTTTTGGTTTCATGGGCCAGATGGTCTCTGTCACAAAGACTCAACTCTGCCATTGCGGTGTGAAAGCAGACAATACATAAATGAAAGAACATGGCTGTGTTCCAATAAAACTTCATTTATGGGCACTGAAATGTGAATTTTATATCCTTTTAATGTGTCACAAAATACCATCCTTTTTTCTATTTTCCTTGTCAACCATTTAATGAATTTGGGAACACTAAAAAAATAAAATAAAATAAAATTCAAAATAAAAACCACTCAGAGTTTGGGGACTGTATATAACGGTGGACAGCTGAATCTGGCTCGTGGAGTCTGCTGACCACTCAGTTGAATGCGTGTGTATTCCTCAGTTATCTGGCTATTGTGAACTGTGAGTTAATATTTCCCCAGGCATTTTAGTTGCCCCTTCTCCCTCTATTTCCTATATATTATGCTAAAATGTACTTAAATAAACACTCGCTTGGTAGGAATTTATACCTGCCTTATATTATTTTTATTTGTAAGTCTTAGATAGTTTTTCTCTTAATCTCAGTATGGAGATCCGAAAAGAGGAGATGGGAACAATTTTCCCATTGTCCGTCTGACCATTATAAGAGGTCCCAAGGAAGGACCTGGTGTTCTCAGTTGAACCCGTATCTCTAATAATTTTATTTGCCACAAGCACTAAGAAGATGGAACTTATCTCTCTGTCTCTCTCTCTCTCCTGTTACATTGTGAAGAAACTCTAAATTCAGGTGAAGATTAATTGATATCCTTATTTATATCTTTCCTTTTGGAGAAAAATCAGGAAGAAACATAAAGCTGTAAGGTGAACAGACTTTAATTTACAGGATGCCTGGAGAACACTTTTCCAGTTTTGAACAACATAACAGTGTTGTTCTCTGCTGTCACAGTCTTTCCTAAGTCTGCTAAAACCAGAATAACACTGATAATACTAGAAGCATCAGAGTTTATAAAGACCTGAAAATTCACAACTCTTTGAAGTTTAGTGTTTATGCATCTTTCCTTTCATAAAATCCCAATAACCATTACTTTGATCCCCCGTCTTGGACATCAACTACCCACTATGGCCTCGGATCCTCTCAGACTAGTATAGGCAACCTTAGCAATCTAAGAACCACGCTGCATAACCGCCTCCATCCCAAGCTTGGAGAGTGGACTCTCATCACTGCCCAGGCCAAAGCTCCTGCCAGGCAGTGGGTAATGACAAGTAGAAAAAAAGGAGATGATGTAGATATGCATTTACCCAGAATTTGACCAAAGTCTGTGAGGGAAATAAAAGTCATATACGCCGGGATACCTGGGTGGTTCAGTCCACTGGGCAGCTGACTCTTGATTTCAGCTCAGCTCATGACCTCAAGGTCATGGGATCAAGCCCCACTGTGAGGCTCCATGCTCAGAGTCCAGTCTGCTTTTCCCTCTCCCTGCCCCTACTCCCGCTGGTGCTCTCTACCTATCTTCTAATAAATAAATAATTAAATAAATAAAAAATCTCATATCCTCCACAGAAGGTTTTAGCTGAAATGATTACATCATAGACGCACTCCTCCCAAAATCTTCCTTACAATTTCCACCAAGATGGAGGCTCTACCTTTAATTACAATTTACGTCATTTACATGCAGCTTTTCTTATTTTGTCCTTATCGTGAGAAGAGAGCCCTATTATAAAATAGGACAACTAATAGTGCAGCCTTCAGTTGGTTGAGATTCCGCTGTATTCTTGACTCATCTTATTTTTTTGGTCTTTGTGAGCATAGACAACTTTCCACCTTGCTTGTTCCTATTTTTCCATCAAGCTTTGGTGACTTCAAAATCTCCGATTTTCTTACATTTTCAGCATCTTCTGATCCTTGCCGGTCACGACAATGAAAGCTTTCATCGCATTAAGTATCCACACAATTAAAAACACTGTTTTCTCAACAGTACTCAGAACCTCCTTTCATATCCTCCTCAAATGCATACACAGAATCATTCATGAACAATGAATGAGTTTTTTATCATTCCTACGTCACCTAAAATGTCAATATTTCTGTCATACACTGTGACTTCACCATAATCCAGGTTATCTCCACTAAAAGTAGGGGACTAATTCAAATCTAAATCTTAAGGGGCACCTGGGTGGCTCAGTGGCTTAAGCCTCTGCCTTCGGCTCAGGTCATGATCTCAGGGTCCTGAGATTGAGTCCCACATTGGGCTCTCTGCTCAGCAGGGAGCCTGCTTCCCCCCTCTTCCTGTTTCTCTGCCTGCCTCTCTGCCTACTTGTGATCTCTGTCTGTCAAATAAATAAATAAAATCTTAAAAAAATAAAAAAATAATAAATCTTAAGATACCTTGGCAAAAATAGGATACATCCCTCTCTACACACTTGATGCACCAAAGAAGTTCATTTATTTCATCTGAAATCATTTGGGGCAAAAATAATTTTCTGAAATGGAACTTGGAGGCAATACCAACAAAATCCTAGTTTAAGACCTTGTCAGTAATTATACTAATCTGGTTCTAAGGGGGTTGGATGCATTCCAAATCCTCCTTTCCAAAATCACATTCCAATTGGTCCAGGGATTTTTTTTTTTCTAAGCACTTCAGTCTACTATCTCTGTGTCTTCTCCAAATTCTTGAGGGCTTATTGTCAGTGGCATTTATTTGATGGCCAAACACAAGGATTTACCTTTCTCTCCCATTACTGAGTTATCTTTTCATAGACAGGGCCAGCTGCACACATTAGCTGATAAGCTCTTAAGAGAAGTGGCTTCTGCATATAAGAAACAGAGATACGACATATCTGAATTTTTAAAAATTAACAGGTATACATGGAGACAGGCAGCAACAGGGTTGAGAGCGATGTAAACAGATCTCACAGGAATTTCAAACAAGCCGACTGAACATGCCTCTCCAGTAAAGACACAACAGCATCTCATAGGAATCTCATACCATCTGTACCAAACAGAACTCTGATGTCCTCCCCAAACTTGCCCCTTCTCATTTCTTCCCTATTTCAGCCAGTCATAATACCAAAGACTCAAAGACTTCTCCCCACAGTCAAACTTCAGCAAGTCCTCTTGACTCAATCCATAAAACATATCATAAATCTATTTCTTTTGCCCTCCAAGGCAACATCCTTAATCCAAGCCATCACCATTTCTCCCTCTAAAACCTAAGGTACCCTTGGCAAGTATTTCCATTAGGATTCTTTTCCAACCCATGCTATGCAGCAAAGTGATCTTTTCAATTTAGCACATGGATCAGACACCCTACTTAAGACACCCTACAGAGTTTCCACTAGGCTTTGGGTAGACAGTACACAAAGTCATGCTGGACTTCAAGTGGTCATAAAAGGGAGGATCAAATGCCCCCTATGTTATACTGATTTCCCTTGGTCTCCAGAATCCCCTGTAGGAGGGTTGCACACACATGTCAGGGACACTACTGCAGAAATAGGAAAGCTCCGAATGTACTTGAAGCTTAAGTCACCATCCCAGAAATATTTGCAAGGACTGCATTAGTTTCCTGTGGCTGCTGTCATGTGACTACAAACATGGAGGCTGATGATGCGAGCCATTTTTCTCTCACAGTTCTGGAAACCAGAAGCCTGAAATCAGTCTCACTGAGCCAAAATCAGTGTGTTGACATGCCTGCATGTTCCTGGGTAGAATCCAGCCCTTGTCTCTTCCAGCTTCTGATGGCTACAGGTGACTCCTTCGCTTGTGACCAAATCACTTCAATCTTCAAAACCAGCATCATCAACTCTCTCTCTGCTCTGTCGTGTCATCTTGCTTTCCTCGGTGCCTGTGGAATCTCCCTCTGCCTCCCACTTCCCTGTGGTGGCATTTAGGGTCCATTCAGATAATTTAGGATTATCTCTTCTTTTAAAAATCTTATATTTATTTGTATTTGCAAAGACCTTTTCTCCAAATAAGGTCAAGCTCCAGGTTCCAGGGAGTAGGACCTGGTATCTTTGTGGTGCCATTTTTTTAGCCAACCACATGGACCATCTACAGGTTTCTATTTGAGATAATGTAGGCGGCCACCAAGCTTCCTTTGAACCAAACTCCACAGCACCAAAGCAAAACTCACACGAGGGGGTAAAACAAACAAACAAACAAATGAAACAACAACAAAAACAGGACACCCACTGTTCCTGAGAAATATGTCTTCACCTTCAAGCATGACAAAACGTCCATTTCCCTGGACTCTTCTGACAGACTCGTTGCCTTTACAATAAATTCAAAAATCCTTACCATAACCTATACGTTCAACATGATCTGGTTGCTCCTTGCTTCTCTGACCATGTCTCATACCACACGCCCCTGTCCTCAGCAGCTCTTTCTTCTTTTTTTCTTTTTTCTTTTTTTTTTTTTCAAGATTTACTTATTTATTTATTTGACAGAGAGAGAGAGAGAGATCACAAGTATGCAGAGGGGCAAGCAGAGAGAAAGGAAGGGAAGCATGCTCCCTGCCGAGCAGAGAGCCCAATGCAGGGCTTGATCCCAGGACCCCGGGATCATGACCGGAGCTGAAGGCAGAGGCTTTAACCCACTGAGCCACCCAGGTAGCCCCTATGCAGTTCTTTCAATAAACAGAACTCAGGAAGGATTTCTGACCTATTATTTGTTATCTTCTCTGTATTTGCTATCTTCTCTGCCCAGTATTATTTTCCCCCAGATTTTTCTGGCAAGCTTCTTCTTTTCATTCATATCTCAGTGTGAATACAATCTCTTCACAGAGGTATCTCTGTTTTATTTTATTCTATTTCTTCTAACTGTTTCAAACTACTTGTTTATTGATTTGTTTGCTTACTTATTATGAGTCTTTCTTATGTGACTATAACTTCCTTGGCATGAGGAATCTTGTCTTTCTTCCCTGCTATAGCTCCAGTGCCTGGCACAAAAATCCATTCTCTCAAGATGTAACAAGAGCAGGATAGGTAAGGTTGAGAAGCAATATAAGCTTCCTAGGGTTTTCGTAAGTGTTTGATGAATAAATCAATAAAGGCGGGCAAGGAGAGGGGTCAGAGTGGCACTGTGAAAGCCCCGTAAAAATATCTCTAAGCAAAGCCCTCAGAAAGGGAATGCCATTCATGTGAAAGCACACTGGTGCTTTGGGCTATGTCAGTTTCAGGTGGGATTGTATCATGCAGAAACAGAAAGCCAAGAAAGTAAAGATATTCTTAGTTTATAGCTGGGATCTCAACATTTTGGCTACCTCTCAACACTGTTACGTTTTACAAGGAGCAAGTACCTTCGAGAAGAGTTAGTGTTTTTCAGAGAGAGAAATAATGCATTCTGGAGATGAATGTAATTACCTTCCCCATAAGAGTATTCGATTTAGGATAGAAGATGAGGAAAACAATGTCATTCTTGTTTTATTATTTTAAAGGTTATCTATTAACAGGAAGCCCCTTCAAAATGGCTTTCTAGAGAGGCCCCTTATGAGGCATATTGCATGAAACTAGGGGGAGGAACTACTTTTAAAGATGTGATCACAAAATCGTGGTGTTCCTGCCAATATTCCACTGGATAAAGCTCTTCAAAGACAAAATCATTAGCTATTAGAACTTCTTGTTTGATGATAGATGATAACATAATCAATCAGCAAAATTCCATTTAGGAATAGCTTTGCCTCACTCCAATCTTACAGAATTCTTTGACTTATTAACAAAGGGCCTTCTTGTTCTAAGCAAATTTCAGATCCCAGGAAAGAGTGCTAAGGAAAGTTTAGATTTAACACATAAGACAACATGGCCAAAACAATCTATAAAGATCTAGCCCAAGTCAGCAATCCTACCTACTATTGGGTCCTTTTGTGTACTAATCCTACTATTGGGATCTAAGGGAGTCCTTTTCCCTTGCTGGGTCTATAATCTCTCACCTACACAGAGGGAAATGTCACAAATCATCCCCAGCCTCAGGATTTGATGGAGATTTACTTACTTTTAACACCCAAGGCAATGCTGTGGTGAGTAATGAAACATTCAAGCAGAAACTGTGAGACAGCATCCTAGGCTAGTCTGTGGTCTGAGGAAGGCTGATCTACTGACATAGGAATAAATGTGGGTGACAGAGGAGTGCCAGGAAGCCCTTGGCTTTTTCCCCCAATCAACCACTTAGGAATAAGAAACTGGTGATCAGCCAGTCCTACCTGCCTTATTCTTACTTGTTTATATAGGCTGTTGGCAGCTCAGTTTCATCTTGGGTCAATGACGCACAAGTCATGGTGGACATACATGTAGTTATCTATTCATATTGTACTATGTACAACCAAAACACATTCCAGTGTCCCACAGTGATTTTTCACAACTCTTGAGAAGCAGGGACCAGGAAATTCTGATTTGACTGTTCACAAAGCCACCTGAATGAATGACCCATATGGACAGAATTGCTCATCACCATGGCAGAATGCCCTCAACCTTGAACCATCAGTATGAGCAAATGGCATACACATCCTTTTATCTGAAACACTCATGCTTTGGATTGCACGAGTCCTAATGGAACCCACTCTTCTTCTATACGGATCATAAAACTGGTCACTTCCCATTTCTTCAAAACTCTTTCCATTTGGAGAGACGCTTGGTCCAGTTTCTGCGAAGGGTTCTATAAAATGTTTTTGACTGTATCGTTAAGTACCAAACTCTTCTCTTTTTCAAAGAATTGTTTCCACTGAGCATAATGCAGCCTTTATGAATTTTTAAACTGACCTTCTTTGTACGTTTTTCTCTCACTAAAATGGAAAATGGGCTTCTCAGGAAGCTTTTCTGAGCCTTAAAAACTTGAAAAGAATGTGTTTCCTTATTCCACTTCTAAGTTTAGCAGCACAAGAATGAATCTCATCCTTCATGCCCTAATCACTACAAGATGCGCATTTCTGAAAACCATCACTAGAACGCCAGTTACCCTTTGCAGGCTTCCAAAAAGAAACCTAACCTTTTAGTGGCCCACAGCTATTCCGGGATAAAGATATAAAAGACTCTTGTCCAGGAATGGTTTTCTTGAGAGAGCTTCTAAGCCTTCTTGATACCACAGTGTTCCCACCTCTTCAGATGCTCGGGGGGCTTCATGTGGGCAACAGATGCTCCCAAATTCCAAAAACCTCTCCTCTCTTTGAGCCCCATTCTATGAGACTGGGTTCTCAGAGAGCTCTGAAGAATATCAACACAGACAATGAATTCACAGTACAACGCAGTGTTGATGATGCCACCCATATCTACCTCAAGGGGGTGGTTTGTATTTCTGGAGTTTTCAAGGTGGTCTGAGGCCAGAGAGGTTGGAGCCAAGGAGGATTTCCTTCCTGCCGTACTGAGGCACCAGGCCTAGGCCTATGTTCACCACTGGTCCTGAGTTTATTTGTGTGACTAAAAATAAAACCCATTTAAAACCAGATACAATTTGGAAGGAGGCAGGAGTTTGTTCTTAACTTTCATGCAACGTCCAGGGCAGGAATAACATCCTGTCGTAACAGAATCTTCTCTACTCCAACCGCCACAAGATGTTCTTCCTCCTTACAGCCCTCTGGTCACTGGAGAGAAGAGTGCACAGTAAGAAATGCATCCCAACTTACACTAGCTCTCTGTGCTCCCTTCCCCAGCTCTCTCCTCGCACAGAGTCACTTTCAAAAGAAAAATTAACCTCACTTGCTAAACCCTGAAAAGGCAAAGGTCTTCTTTTGTTAAAGCTTTCTTGAGAAGGCAGCACACAAGAGAGTCATAAGCAAGCCTTTTAGAAATTGTTATTTACACATCTTTTTCTGCAAAGTCCCACTTCTTACCCTGTCTTCTTGCCTCTAGTTTTCCTTGCTTCCTCATTTTTTCTCTCCTCTTATCCCTCTTTCTGTGGAATCATCTGTCCTGCTCTAAATTTCTATCATCCCCTAGGTCACCCCTCTTATCAGCATAATAAAAGGGCCACATTTTTTCTTCTGCTCACTCTCTCCCATGTGAGGAAGGTGCCTCCCCCACCCCTGCCTTTACTCACAACGAGCAGGGTCTGGAAGACAGATACCACACAGGGATAGCTGCATTCACTACTTCGGAGGCAGAGACCATGCACAGTGGGACACCAGGGTCACAAGGCACAGGGTCCAACAGACGTGTTCCATTCTGGTTCAGGAGACAAAGATGTGGAGGGCTGAGGGGGTCGGTTGGGGAGGAGAACCTTCCACTTAACAAGAAAGAACACACGTGGAGTTCACACACAAATGGGAATTCAGATGAGCAGCTCCATTGTTGTAAAGAGCAGGTCATGGAAAGACCCCGACCCAGAGAAAAGAAGAGAAGTCATCACGAAGGACAAGAACCAGACTATTTCCATGGAAACACAAGAGAGGATGTAATGAGCAGTGCCTTTAGGATGCCACCGGCAGGATGGATTAATCCCAGTAACTGTTCTGTTTTTAACACCATTTTCTCACGTAAAAAATCAGGGCTGATATGCTAGTCAAGACCCTGCTAGGGAGAAGAGGGAGGCCTCATGAACACTATGACGTGAAGGATTCAGAGGCCCCAGGACTCCCTCCCAGGACACAGGCTAAGTCTCTGGCAGGAAGGTTCCCTTCTAACCCCTGCAAAGGATGGCAGAGGGACAGAACGCAGCCTGGGCTTGCAGAAGGAACCCAGCAGGGACCTGCACACTCCAACTTCCCCTCCTCTGATACCCAGGAGAGCTGGTGCCAGTACTTCCAGAGCCCCCTGCGGCGTTCACAGTGCTAGATGAAAACTGAAAGAAAGAAAAACAGCTCTACCTCTTGTCTTTTCAATAAACAGGATTGACTTTTAAGAGCCTTAGGACTAATTTGTGGTCATGGGAGGCACCCATGAAAATGTCAGATAGTCATAAAATTTAATCCAAACCAGAGTGTTCCCTTCCTTCCCATTTAACAGTGCTATTGGGATTAAGATGCTGGAGAATAGTGATATCACAAACACAGTTAAACACACAAAGAGCACACGTGAACACAGGATGGGCTGATCCCAGGCAGAAGTCTCAAGGCTTCATCGATATTTTGCTTCTCCTACCCAGAACACGAACACCTTCTAGTCTCTTCTTTTCCTACCACTGGAAGCAAATAGTAACATAATATCCTGGGTGGCTCGGTGGGTTAAAGCCTCTTGCCTTCAGCTCAGGTCATGATCCCAGGGTCCTAAGATCGAGCCCCGCATCAGACTTTCTGTTCAGTGGGGAGCCTGCTTCCTCCTCTCTCTCTGCCTGCCTCTCTGCCTACTTGTGATCTCTGTCTGTCAAATAAATAAATAAAATCTTTTATAAATAAATAAATAAAATCCTTTGTGCCAACATGCTATGACTCAATACTTTGTTTCTACTAAGGGGCATTTGCATTTGAAATAAAATATGCCTCATTTTTCCATTAGAGACTCTTAATCTCAGGAAACAAACTGAGAGTTGCTGAAGGGGGGAGGAGAGTGGGAGGGATGGGGGGGCTGGGGGATGGACACTGGGAAGGGTATGGGCTATGGTGAGCGCTGTGAATTGTGTAAGACTGATGAATCACAGACCTGTACCCTGGAAACAAATAATACATTATATGTTAATAAAAAATAAAATATGCCATGTTCAAGAACGTGGACTTAACGTAAAGGCAAGATCTTGATCTTATGGAAAGGCAAGGGATAGAAGCACTTCTAATACCCATCAAAATAGACAAAGGAGCCTTCAAACTCCACCTCCACGTAAGCTGATCCCAATTTGTGAGCATGAAAGTGTGTGTGTGTGTGTGTGTGTGTGTGTATTTCTACTGCACCTGGAGGTACGGTATTATCCCTGCTATACAATTTGTGAATGTTCAGTATTACTATCAAATGAGGGACCTCAAAGCATTTTCAATGAATTACCCAGCTAAATCAAAACAAAACTTTTTCTTCATGCGGCGACTGAAACTGTGCTAGTCTTGGATCACAAACTGTCCCACATGATGTTAATTTGAAGTTATTATCCAGAAGGACACATAACATTCCAATAATAGCACTGATGTCAAGTGTTCAGTTCCAGTTCTCACATTTGTATTTGTGTTCCCTCCCAGGGTGGCACAAATGAAGGACAAATGACCTCACAGCAAAAGCAATACTAAAGAAGGGTCATAGCCGTTCTGAAAGAGGGGAAAAAAAAATGTTCGAGAAACTGAGTTCTTATCAGACAAACAAGGGCATACGCAGGACTGGAAGGAAACTCACTTCTGACCGCCAAAACTCATGCTATTAGGAGGGATGCATGAAACAGGTCTCATCTCTGGCAAACCGAGAAACAGACTCTTTCCCGTAGAGCACAAGCCGATGGTCACAGGGGTGGGGGGTGGAGAAGGGTGAAAGACGTGATGGGGATTAAGAAGGGCACTTGTCCTGATGAGCACCAGGTCTTGTACGGAAGTGTTGAATGACCATACTGTACACCTGAAACTAATATTACCCTGTATGTTAATTCACTGGAATTTAAATAAAAACTTAAATAAATGAGTCTCATCTTTGCTCCAACAACTTGTAACAATTCATTATTGATATACATATATTCATATATTTATTCCTAGATATCCAATAGGTATTCATATGTATTTGTATATGAACATTGGGGTGCACATGCCCCTTCTTTTTATGACATGGGCATCTTTGGGGTAAATACCTAATAGTGCAATTGCTGGGTCATGGGGTAGCTCTATTGTTAACATCTTAACAGAAGAAGGAAGGGAAAACTGAATGGGAAGAAATCAGAGAGGGACACGAACTGTGAGGAACACTGGAGTCCAGGAAACAAACTGAGGGTTACAGAAGGGAGGGGGGGATGGGGTGACCGGGTGGTGGGTATTAAGGAGGGCATGTGTTAGGATGGACACTGGGTGTTATATGCAACTAATGAATCATTGAACGTTACAGCAAAAACTTATGATGTACTACAATATTCTGGTTAACTGAACATAATAAAAAATTAATAATAAATAAATAATTAAAATCTTAAAAAATATAGTGATGCAGACATAATGAAAAATATTCAGCAAGGGGTATTTCTAGAATGTACTCTACAATTGGTTACCATTTTAAAATAACATATCACAATGAACCCTGGATGGGCTAGGTTTTCTGGGTGGCCTTCAAATTTTAGCAAACAGCATGGGAGTGGGATTATGGCCTATAAGCCACTGGCTTGTGAATCCTAGATGGACCCCACTGCCTAGAAATAGGACAGGTTATGGAAGAGCTAAGGGATAACAGAAATGTGTTACCCACATTCAAGCACCATCACCTCTCCAGTGTAGTCCAAGACCTTTTTAGATCAATGTCCACTTGCCAAAAAAAAATGAATAAAATCATCCAATCAAGAAATGGGCAGAGGACATGAACAGACATTTCTGCAAAGAAAACATCCCGATGGCCAACAGACACATGAAAAAGTGCTCCATATCACTCGGCATCAGGGAAATACAAATCAAAACCACAATGAGATATCACCTCACACCAGTCAGAATGGCTAAAATTAACAAGTCAGGAAATGACAGATGCTGGCGAGGATGCGGAGAAAGGGGAACCCTCCTACACTGTTAGTGGGAATGCAAGCTGGTGCAACCGTTCTGGAAAACAGCATGGAGGTTCCTCAAAATGTTGAAAATAGAACTGCCCTATGACCCAGCAATTGCACTACTGGGTATTTACCCTAAAGATACAAACGTAGTGATCCAAAGGGGTACGAATGTTTATAGCAGCAATGTCCACAATAGCCAAACTATGGAAAGAACCTAGATGTCCATCAACAGATGAATGGATCAAGAAGATGTGGTATATATACACAATGGAATACTATGCAGCCATCAAAAGAAATGAAATCTTGCCATTTGCAACAACATGGATGGAACTAGAGCGTATCATGCTTAGCGAAATAAGTCAAGCAGAGAAAGACAACTATCATATGATCTCCCTGATATGAGGAAATGGTGATGCAACATGGGGGCTTAAGTGGGTAGGAGAAGAATCAATAAAACAAGATGGGATTGGGAGGGAGACAAACCATAAGTGACTCTTAATCTTACAAAACAAACTGAGGGTTGCTAGGGGGAGGGGGCTTGGGAGAAAGGGGGTGGGGTTATGGACATTGGGGAGGGTATGTGCTTTGGTGAGTGCTGATTCACAGACCTGTATCCCTGGGGATAAAAATACATGTTTATAAAAAATAAATAAATAAATAAATAAATAAATAAATAAATAAATAAAAGTAATCATAGGATTAAAAAAATGAATAAAATCAAGTGACTTGGTCAGTTTCAAGGCTGGCCGAATAATTCTGCAGATTTCAACTCCCAATTTTCTAAGGTCCTATGATATTCTTTTTTTTTTTTTTTTTTAACATTTTATTTATTTGACAGAGAGAGATCACAATTAGTCAGAGAGGCAGGCAGAGAGAGAGGAAGGAGAGCAGACTCCCTGCTAAGCAGAGACTCTGGCCCGATGTGGGGCTCAATCCCAGTACTCTGGGATCATGACCTGAGCTGAAGGCAGAGGCTTTAACCCACTGAGCCACCCAGGCACCCCAAAAGTCCTATGATATTCTAAAACTGTACAGGATTCCTATTTTTTGTTTTGTTTTGTCTTAATCTCACCAATGCATTTCTTTGGTACTGAGGATCGATCATCTTTAGTGTGACCTTTGATGTGACATTGACTTAACATGCCACTCTACAGTCCCCACACCATCTTTTTAACAGGGGAAATGATTTCTCTTACAGCCGAGGTTCTCCAAGTGTGGTCTACTCTCCTTCTGATAGGCTTGAAATACATCTAAAAACTCAATCCTTAATTTTGTTTTTTATTTACTCGGTAAAGGGAATAGGCATAATAAATAGAAATTTTCAGCTATCCAAAGGGCTGAGAATAATGGTTTTCATCCTACTAGTAATACAAATAGGGAAACACCACTTAATTTGAGTTATTCCTTAACATTCATGGATATTCTGTCCTAGTTATCACCTACACAGAGATGCATGTTTTAGCTCTATTTGAATAAACATCACTGTCAGAACAGGGTTTCTGCCTTTAAAAAAAAAAAAAAGATTATTCTGGGACTTTATAAGGCTCCTTGAGGGATTGTACTATAGCAGGAATTCCTTGAATAAAAAGGAAGTGCCACAGCGACAGAATCAAAGTAAGATCAGAAGCTTGAGTTTGCCAATGTCTGCCTATGTAATCCAACAGCACAGTGTAGCATAAAATTGATAATATAAGAAAACTGGTCAAGTTTAGAGCTGGCCTCATCATGGCAACAATGAAACAAAACCTGTCATCGAATTCTGGCTGCAAGGTGAAATGAGATTCTTTCACTTCGTTTAAAAAATGTGGTTGAGGGATGGAAGTCAAGAAGAAAGCATATAAAAATACACTGGTAGGGGAACCTGGGTGATTCAGTGGGTTAAGCCTCTGCCTTCAGCTCAGATCATGATCTCAGGGTCCTGGGATCGAGCCCTGAATCAGGTTCTCTGCTCAGCAGGGAGCCAGCCTATTTCCTCCTCTCTCTGCCTGCCTCTCTGCCTACTTGTGATCTTTGTCTGTTAAATTAATAAATAAAAATCTTTTTAAAAAATACACTGGTATCTTAAAGATTTCCATCTGAAGTACAGAATGATATTTTATAGCATAGGAACTCTTAAGTCTAAGACCTGACCATTTTATCTAAAGACCAAAATCAGTATCCGTGTTTTCCTTAGGCATTGTATACCTTGTGTATATACAACTCTGGAACCAGTTACTACCTTTACTAGAAACGCTGAGCTTAGTCAGTCTGCAGTTGTAAACTGGTCTCCTATACACTCAATTACAGATACGTCAAGTTGTTTAACTAATCAAGGTTCTCCTCAACTCCCTCTCACGGCTCCATTTCTTCTTTCACCCCTGCCTACTATGACCCGTCCAACACTGCACCCTACAGGTACTCCGTACTGTGCCAAAATAGAAGTCTACCCACTCAGTATTTTACCTACCATCTGACTATTCTCAAAGAGTAGGACAGAAGATCCCAAGATTCCACTCCATGCTGAAGTAATTCAAATGGGGAATGAGATGCTTGGGCTTTAAGGACTCTATTAGTTTTTTACTGCTGGGTAAGATGACCACAAACTAAACAATTTAAAACAATAGTCATTTATTATCTCACAGATTCTGTAGGTCAAAAGTCCAGGCATGGGTTTGTAGGATTTTCTGTCAAAGAGGGTCTCTCACCAGGCTGAAATCAAGGTGTTGACCGAAGACGTAATTGCATCTGAGGCTGGAAAGTCCTCTTCCAATCTGATGCAGAGAATTGGCAGAATTCAGGTTCTTGTACTTGTAGGAGATTAAGGTTCCTGTTTCCTTGCTGGTTGTTGGCCAGTGGCTCCAAATGGCTACCTGTAATTCTTTGCCATGTGGCTCTGGTAGGCATTTCACAATAGAGCTCTTTGCTTTCTTCCAGGGAAGCTGGTGAGTTGTTCTCATTCCTTGTGTCTCTTCCTTCCAAGACAGACTGGTCCCTTTTAAGGGCTCACCTCATTAGGTAAGGCCCTCTTCAACCGCCATTCTCTAATCCCCTTTATTATTTACTCAACATCAGTTGTTTGAGACCTTTAATTGGATCTACAAAATCTCTTCTCCTCTGTCCTAGAATGTAAACTAATTACAGAGCTAAATCCATTATATTCACAGTTACGCCCACACTCAATTGGGTGAAATTACACAGGGCGTGTACATCAGGGGGCGGAAATCTTAGAGCCATCTTAGAATTCTGCCTACCACAGATACCTTCTTGCACTAATACTCCAGATTTCCATTCCTTAGACTTTTTAAAAAGTTTTGTACCTGGATTCTTAAAAGCATTTTTTACTGAAACAGCAAGCATCCCAGGCTACAAATTGAACAAATCCCCAAGCTTTGTAGGATGTACTTTTCTCCCCATTCCCAAAGGGGGATGAAGGGGCATGAATGGAGACAGGAGAGAATAAGCATCATTTACATTTGTAGGTATGAGTGATTATGTTGCTTTTAGATGAAAAGTCAGGATAAATTCTCCATTTAAAACATGCGTAATGGGACGCCTGGGTGGCTCAGTTGGTTGGACGACTGCCTTCGGCTCAGGTCATGATCCTGGAGTCCCGGGATCGAGTCCCGCATCGGACTCCCAGTTCCATGGGGAGTCTGCTTCTCTCTCTGACCTTCTCCTCGCTCATGCTCTCTCTCACTGTCTCTCTCTCAAGTAAATAAATAAAATCTTTAAAAAAAAATGCGTAAGAATGAAAGCCTCCATATAGACCCCATATAGTACATAGACTACACAGACCACATGTAGCATGACACAGTTATGAAGGAGTTAGCCAGATAATTATTAGAATGAATATGTATCTTAAAAATTAAGATACATAAATGGCTTATAGAGAATATTTAAAATTGCAATGAAAAGAACTGACAAAATTGAAAATAAATTTAATGACCAACGTGCAGGTTTTTCATACTGTTCTTTTTTTTTTTTTAAAGATTTTATTTATTTATTTGACAGACCAAGATCACAAGCAGTCAGAGAGGCAGGCAGAGAGAGAGGAGGAAGCAGTCTCCCCATGGAGCAGAGAGCCTGATACAGGGCTCGATCCCAGGACCCTGGGAACATGACCTGAACCGAAGGCAGAGGCTTTAACCCACTTAGCCACCCAGGCGCCCCCATACTGTTCTTAATAAGAAAAATTCTTTTATCAAAAGCTCATAGTATCCCAACTGGCTTTAGGATGCTCAAAAAAAAAAAAAAAAAACTGAACATCCGGTTCTTTCGGAATTCATCATGTGTGATAATTTATGACAAACAATTCATGTCCAGTTCAGAAGTGTGTACCCTTGCCTTGCCTCAAAAATATCCCTGCACCAAAAATACACAGAAACGAACCATCATTGGAATGTGCAACATCTTCATGATTTGGGGTTCTGTTTCCAATCTTTTTTGGGTTACATTTAATTTTTTTCAGTGCTCCAAAATTCATTGTTTATGCACCACACCCAGTGCTCCTATTCCACAGATCAACTGAAAGAGGGAAGGGTGGGAACTAAATGCCGATGCCTAGTGCATAAACAGGGCGATGGGATTTTTTCTTTGGATTTGGACAGTGTGAAATCCAGGCATGATTCTGGATTCAGTACCTCATTCTACTCTGCATTGATTTAATCTTATAGTCTTTTTTTTTTTTAATTTTCAGCATAACAATATTCATTATCTTTTCACCACACCCAGTGCTCCATGCAATCTGTGCCCTCTATAGTACCCACCACCTGGTACCCCAACCTCCCACACCCCCGCCACTTCAAACCCCTCAGATTGTTTTTCAGAGTCCATAGTCTCTCATGGTTCACCTCCCCTTCCAATTTCCCTCAACTCCCTTCTCCTCTCTAACTCCCCATGTCCTCCATGCTATTTGTTATGCTCCACAAATAAGTGAAACCGTATGATAATTGACTCTCTCTGCTTGTCGTGAAAAGAAGGGCCATCTGTACCCCAATGTTTATAGCAGCAATGGCCACGGTCGCCACACTGTGGAAAGAACCAAGATGCCCTTCAACGGACGAATGGATAAGGAAGATGTGGTCCATATACACTATGGAGTATTATGCCTCCATCAGAAAGGACAAATACCCAACTTTTGTAGCAACATGGATGGGACTGGAAGAGATTATGCTGAGTGAAATAAGTCAAGCAGAGAGAGTCAATTATCATATGGTTTCACTTATTTTTGGAGCATAACAAATATCATGGAGGACAAGGGATGTTAGAGAGGAGAAGGGAGTTGGGTTAAATTGGAAGGGGAGGTGAATCACGAGAGACTATGGACTCTGAAAAACAATCTGAGGGGTTTGAAGTGGTGGGGGGGTGGGAGGTTGGGGTACCAGGTGGTGGGTATTATAGAGGGCATGGATTGCATGGAGCACTGGGTGTGGTGAAAAAATAATGAATACTGTTTTTCTGAAAATAAATAAATTGGAAATAATAATAATAATAATAATATGTGGTAGAAGTAAAAAAAAAATAAATAATAATAATATGTCTATTGACTTAGACATAAATGGATCCTGAACAATCTCCCCAAATTATCGTATAGCCCCTCTTTCCCTTACCCAGCACATATAAAAAACACTACCTTTCCATTTCCTCTACCCCTTATATCCTGGAAACTTCTAGAACTCCATGATTATTATGGACTTGTTCACAACTATATCCCCAACACTTAACATATTGCCTGACCCATAGGACTTACTGATAGGGCCAGATGGACTATTGCTGAGAATTTGTTGGGCAGGAAGTCTCACCAAATCCCTTACTGGAGAAAAATTTTAGGTCAGCTGAGGCACTTGATATTCTCAATGGCCTTAGCAGACACAATCTTAGCCATAGCAGCCATTCATCGCTTTTAGCCATTATTCCTCAAAAACTCATCCCTACCCACATCAGTGATACCTATAGACTTGAAAAGAGTATTTGCCATCTGGCAATTTTGTCTGGGTGATTCTCAGAAGTCTACAGCTCCTTGTCAAAACTGTGGCATTCTCTTCTGCTAGCAGATTAACTGATGTAAATAGCAACAACTCTTGGGTTACTCAAGGAGCTTTTACACTGGTAGTTTAGTCAAGGATCTCACTGACCAGCCCTTAAAAGGTACCATGAAAAGAAATGCTGGTAAAAGATTGACACTGGAAACAAACTTGGGATTTTTACCAACTTAAAACTATAAAAGCAGAAACTTAAGGACTTTTGAAGTAACCAAAAGGATAGTGCCATTTAGAAAAAAAGGAAAGAAACACCTCATTCTTAGCAATGCAAAGGAATTTCTGGCAGAATTTGACTTCCACAAAAAGTCACCCTTGAAAGAGCTATGGCTTCAAAGTCACTGGGTCCACAAACAAGGGTAGACTGTGAACTATTACATGTCAAGTAGAATGAGTGCCAATGTTTTTTATTTTACATGTATGCACACACAAACACACAGCTCCAAGAGAATATGAGTCTGTGCTAGGGAAGGAAGGGCTAAAAAGTATGAAAGTACGTCAAGTCTAGACGTGAGTGGACAAGGAGAGTTTAGGGATCCAGATCTGGCATTACAGAATAACTAGAGATCAAATTCAACCAAATAAACAAAGAGAAGAAAGTAATTATTATAGGTCACATGAAAAGGCTGTACCAAGTCAGGAAGGCCACAGATCAAACAAAAACAGCTAACCTGAGCAGGAACAGAAAACCTTTGCCTACAGGGGACTTCTACTCTCTGGTGCCTTAATCTTTTTTCTGGGTATTCACAGACTGGAACCCTTGGTACATATTGATCATAACCAGAAAGGACACATGCCTGCCCTCCTAAAAACATCTAACTTAAGAAAAATTTCGTGGGTCAATAGATTCTTTTGGTTGATTGCTTGGTTGGTGAACTCATTGCTGAAAGGATCAATAATTTCTTCTCAACGTCTGATTGTATCATGATGGACCTGCCAGGGTTCTGAAACCAAGCCTTTCATGATCACGTCCCACTCCCACCAACCTTTGTGACCCTGCTCTGTGAGCTCATAGAACATTATACATTCTGCTATGACAGGATTTACCTCACTCGGTTGAACTGATCTGTTTACAAGTCAGACTCTCTCACAAAGCAGAAGCTATTACAAGATGAGGACTTTTTCTTTTTGGTATCACCAGTGCCATTACCCACTGGCTACTCAGTTGTGCTGTTTGGTTGGATATGACTTTATAGAAGAACATACCTTTTAAAAATTGCCATTAAATTCCTATTTTCTACAAATTCTGAGTAACCTGCCACAATCTGTAGGTTTGTGAGGCTGGTTTCAGATGGCACAAAGCATATTCTGTACTTTGTCATTCATACCGAGTCCCTACAAGAGTGGGGTTTCTATAGTCAGGACTAGGAAGCTGCATGTGGTATAGTACCAGGTTGACAGAGTTGACTGTAAAGGGGAAGGAAATGTAAGAGTATGATATTTTGCAAGTAATATTATATGTTAACTTTGTTTTTATGGATAAGGAAACGGAGACCTGAGTGGGAAGCCACATCTGAGCAAAAGGACTTCCCATAAGAATAGAGACTACTTTGAGTTACATGGACATAATACTAACTGGCCAATAACTCTGGGAAAATAAATGATTAGAATTTTTATCCCAAAGGAATATGCATTTTACATTTAGGTCTAAGATTCATTTTAATTTAATTTATGTAAAGTTCATAAGGCCTAAACCTATATTCATTTTTTGCATACGGACATCCAGTTATTCCAGCATCATTTGTGGAAATGACTATCTTTGCTCCATTGTATTGCCTTTGTTCCACCATCAGAGATCAGTCGACTCTATTATGTGTATCTGTTTCTGGACTCTCTAAAACCTAGATGACTTGGGTATGGTGATAAACTTTCAGATACTATACCAAAGGTAGGATCCATCAAAAAATTGATAAGCTGGACTTAATTAAAATTAAAACCTGTTTAGTGAAAGATAATTTCAGAAGAATCAGCAAAGAAGCCAAAGATTGGGAGCAATTTTTTTTTTTTTTTTTTACAAATAATGTATCTGATATAGTACAGCTAGCAAGACATATGAAGAACTTTTAAAATTCAACAATAAGAAAACAAACAATTTGATTTAAAAATGGGCCAAAGTCCTCTAGAGATGTTTCACCAGTGAAAATATACAGATGGCAAATAAGTATATGAAAAGATGCTCCACATCATCAGGGATATACAAATGCAAACAACAATAAAATACCTATAAATATATGTATATATAAGTATATAAATATCCCTATTGGAATGACCACATCCTAGAACACTGACAACACCAAATGCTGCCAAGGATGTGCAGCAGTAGGAACTCTCATTCATTGCTAGGGGAAATGCAAAATGGTACAGCCACTTTGGAAGCTGGTTTGATAGTTTCTTATCTTAGAATTCAATAATCATGCTCCTAGATATTTAGCAACTGGAACTGAAAACTTATGCCGACACAAAAACTTGCATGTGGATATTTATGGCAGCTTTATTCATAACTGCCAAAACTTGGAAGCAATCTAGATGTCCTTTAGTAGATGAATGGGTGAATTAACTGTGGTACATCCAGACAATAGAATAATATTCAGTGCTAAAAAGAAATGAGCTATAAAGCCATAAAAAGACATGGAGGAAGCTTAAATGCATATTACTAAGTGAAGTAGGCCAACTGAAAATGCTATATGCCTTATGATTCCAAATATGTAACATTATTGGAAAGGAAAACTATGGAGAAAGTAATAAGATCAGTGGTTGCTGGAAGCTGGGGGGGTGGGGGGGGGCAGGCCAGAATGTCTTAGGTGTAGCACAGAGGATTTTTAAGGCAGTTAAAATACTGTGTGATAATATAATGATGGGCATATGTCATTATTCCAACCATAAAAAGTACAACACTAAGAACAAACCATAAGGTAAACCAGGACTGTGGAAAATACAGGTTCATCTACTGCAACAAGTGTGCACTCATACCATTCATTGTAGGAGAGACCGTACAGAAGCAAAGGGTACATAGGTATTCTCTGTACTTCCTCCTCAATTTTGCTATAAACATAAAACTACTCAAAAATATAAACTCTTTACAAAATACACCAAGAACTCCTTATTAAAAGAAAAATCAATTTTTAAAAAGAGAAATCTGCACATTTGGCAATTCAGTTCAACTGACAGCACCATCCACTACTGTCATCTCTTCAGCAAAATCCTGCTCAGATCCCAGAAAAAAATGTCCATGTCTCTACCACACTGCTTCTTCAATAACAGACACATTTTACAGGTATTTTGTCTGGAATGTACATAGCAGATTAAATAAATACCAACGGTAATGACTAACCCCCCCCAAAAGAAAATACAAGAAAAAAGAGAAAAAGGTGGGGGAGAGTATCTCCCTGAAATTTTACCCTTTCAATGGCACTAGAAAAATACCACAGACACTTTCAAGTCCCAGAGAGGCCCTGGTATATATTGGCCCAAATAATCCACAGCAATATTGTGAGGTAGAAACTATCATATTTTTACAGATATGGAAACTGAGGATCCAAGAAGTTAAAGAACATGCCCAAGATCGCACAGCCAGGAGACAACAGCGCTGGGATTTGAATCCGGGTCTGTATGACCCCAAATTCTACTCACTTCCTATGTTGGCAGGCTGCCAGCATTCAGAGCTTCATACTGGGTCTGGAGGATAGTATAGTTCAATGAGAAGATAGTGAGTACCTTAAGAATGGGCAGAAATGACCCAGATTCCAAAAAGGTTAAAGACTCAATGTCAGGAACGACTAGAACCAGTAGAACCAGTAGAACGAGTTTGCAGTCTTAAAATGTTAAGATTTGGGCGCCTGGGTGGCTCAGTGGGTTAAGCCGCTGCCTTCGGCTCAGGTCATGATCTCAGGGTCCTGGGATCGAGTCCCGCATCGGGGTCTGTGCTCAGCAGGGAGCCTGCTTCCTCCTCTCTCTGCCTTCCTCTCTGCCTACTTGTGATCTCTCTCTGCCGAATAAATAAATAAATAAAATCTTTAAAAAAATGTTAAGATTTTACTTTTTTGGGAATATATATGACAATACATTTCAAGAGTCATAAAAAGTTTATATCCTTTTGTTATACATGAACCTAATGGTGACCACAAACCAAAAACCTGTAATGCATACACAAAAAAATGGAGAGAGAGAAAGCCAAGCATAATACTAAAGAAAATCACCAATCACAAGGAAAGAGCACAAAAAAAGAAAGGAAGAGAGATGTATGGAAACAACTAGAAAAAAAAATAATATGGTAGTAGGTACATAACTATCAATAATTACTTTATTTTTTAAATATTTATTTATTTATTTATTTGAGGGAGAGAGAAAGCGTGAGCGCAAGAGTAGGGAGTGCAGGGAGTGGGTCAGGGAGAGAAGCTCCAGCAGACTCTAGTACTGAGTGAGGAGCCTGATGTGGGGCTTGATCTCAGGAGCCTGTGAATAGGACCTAAGCTGAAATCAACACTTGGATACTGAACCAACCAACTGAGCCACCCAGGAGGCCCCAATAATTACTTTAAATGTAAATGGTCTAAATGCTCTCATCTAAAAACATAGGGTGATGGAAAGAATTGAAAAATAAAAAAGAAACAAACAAAAAAAACAAGACTCATCTATATTCTGTCCACAGGAGACTCACTTCAGACCTAAAGACACATAGACTGGAAGTGAATGGATAGAAATAGATAACATTGCATGCAAATGGTATAAAAAAAAAAACTGAGGGGAGCCACCTGGATGGCTCAGTTGGTTAAGCATCTGCCTTTGGCTCAGGTCATGATCCCAGGGTTCTGGGATTGAGCCCTGTGTCAGGCTCCTTACTCAGCAGGGAGCCTGCTTCTCTCTCTCCCTCTGCCTGATACTCCACCTGCTTGTGCTCTCTCTCTCTCTCTGTGTCAAATAAATAAATAAATAAAAATTGAAAAAAAAATTTAAAAAGTGAATAAAGGATATATATGGGACATCTATATATGGGGCATCTAGTTAGCTCAGTGGGTTAAGCCTCTGCCTTCGGCTCTGGTCATGATCTCAGGGTCCTGGGATCCAGCCCCACATTGTTCTCTCTGCTCAGCAAGGAACCTGCTTCCCCCCTCTCTCTCTGCCTGCCTCTCTGCCTACTTGTGATTTCTTTCTCTCTTTCCCTGTCAAATAAATAAATAAAATCTTAAAAAAAAAACTGAGGTAGCATCAGACAAAATAGGCTTTAACATGAAGACTGTAGCATGAGACAAAGAAAGACATTACATAATGATAAAGGGATCAATCCAACAAGAGGATATAAAAATTATAATATTTATGCACCCAACACTGGAATACCTAAATGCATAGCACAAACATTAGCAGACATAAAGTGAGACAATGACAGTAAAACACTAACACTTGGAGACTTTAATACCCCACTTATAACAATGGATAGATTATCCAGACAGAAAATCAATAAAGAAACAATGTTTCTGAGCAACACTTTAGACCAAATGTACTTAACAGATATACAGAACATTTCACGTAAAAAAAAAAAAAAAGAAGAAAAAAAAAGAAAATACACATTCTTTTCAAGTGTACATGGAACATTTTCAGGGAGAGATCACATTAGCCCAAAAAACAAGACTCAATAAATTGAAGAAGCTTGAAATCTTATCAAGCATCTTTTCTGACAACAGAGATATGAAACAAGAAATTACACACACACACACACACACACAAACCCCTAAAAAACAAGCAAAAAATAAATATGGGGATTAAACAACAAATTATTAAACAACCAATGAGGGGAGGTTTGCGAGAGTGGCTCAGTCGATTAATCGTCAGACTCTCGACTTGGATCAAGTCATGGTCTCAGTGCAATGAGCCCCTGAGAATGAACTCTTTCCCTCTGCCCAGCCTCCTGCTTGTTCTCTCTCTAAACAAAACTTTAAAAAACAACCAATGGGTCAATGAAGAAATTAGAGGAAATTTAAAAAAAAAAAACATGGGAGGAGTCAAGATGGGGGAGAAGTAGCAGGCTGAGACTACATCAGCTAGCAGGAGATCAGCTAGATAGCTTACCTAAAGATTGCAAACATCTGCAAATCTATCGGCAGATCGAAGAGAAGAAGAACAGCAATTCTGGAAACAGAAAAACAACCACTTTCTGAAAGGTAGGACCGGCGGAGAAGTGAATCCAAAGCGACGGGAAGATAGACCCCGGGGGGAGGGGCCGGCTCCAGGCAAGTGGCAGAGCAACGGAGAACAAAATCAGGACTTTTAAAAGTCTGTTCTGCTGAGGGACATTGCTCCAGAGGCTAAACCGGGGCAAAGCCCACGCGGGGTCAGCGTGGCCTCAGGTCCCGCAAGGTCACAGAAGGATAGGGGGTGTCTGAGTGTCGCAGAGCTTGCCGGTATGGGAACGGGAAAACTGGCTACAGAGAGAAAGCTGACAGTAACCTCGCAGCTCGGGGTTACCTTGAACCAGTCACAGGCTCGGTGAGCTCGGAGCGCGGCTGGAGGTCAGGCAGATGGGAGTAACTGGGCGCTGTTCTCTGAGGGCGCACTGAGGAGTGGGGCCCTGGGCTCTCGGCTCCTCCAGGCCAGAGACCAGGAGGCCGCCATTTGTATTCCTGTCCTCCAGAAATCTATGGAAAGTGCTCAGGGAACAAAAGCTTCTGAAAGCAAACCCGAGCGGATTACTCAGCCCGGCCCCTGGTAAGGGTGGTGCAATTCTGCCTGGGGCAAAGACACTTGAGAATCACTACAACAGGCCCCTCCCCCAGAAGATCAAGAAATCCAGCCAAGACCAAGTTCACCTACCAAGGAGTGCGGTTTCAAGACCAAGGAGAGCAGCAGAATTCCAGAGGAGGAGAAAGTAAAGCACGGAATTCATGGCTTTCTCCCTGTGATTTTTTTTTAGTTTTGCAGTTAATTAAATTTTTTTCTTCTTCATTTTTTTCTCTTCTTCTGCTAAAATCTTTTTGTAACTTTTACCTTTTTCTTTTTTAACGTTTTTTAACTAGTTTTTCTAATATATATATTTTTTCCTTTTTATATTTTTCTTTATTCATTATCCTTTTTTAATTCTTTTATTTTATTTTTATTTATTTATTTTTTCTTTCTTTCTTTTTGAACCTCTTTTTATCCCCTTTCTCCCCCCTCACGATTTGGGATCTCTTCTGATTGGTTAAAGTATATTTTCCTGGGGTTGTTGCCACCCTTTTAGTATTTTACTTGCTCCTTCATATACTCTTATCTGGACAAAATGACAAGGAGGAAAAATTCACCACAAAAAATAGAACAAGAGGCAGTACCAAAAGCTAGGGACCTAATCGATACAGATATTGGTAATATGTCAGATCTAGAGTTCAGAATGACAATTCTCAAGGTTCTAGCTTGGCTCGAAAAAGGAATGGGAGATATTAGAGAAACCCTCTCAGGAGATATAAAAGCCCTTTCTAGAGAAATAAAAGAACTAAAATCTAACCAAGTTGAAATAAAAAAAGCTATTAATAAGGTGCAATAAAAAATGGAGGCTCTCACTGCTAGGATAAATGAGGCAGAAGAAAGAATTAGTGATATAGAAGACCAAATGACAGAGAATAAAGAAGCTGAGCAAAAGAGGGACAAACAGTTACTGGACCACGAGGGGAGAATTCGAGAGATAAGTGACACCATAAGATGACACAGCATTAGAATAATTGGGATTCCAGAAGAAGAAGAAAGAGAGAGGGGAGCAGAAGGTATACTGGAGAGAATTATTGGGGAGAATTTCCCCAATATGGCAAAGGGAACGAGCATCAAAATTCAGGAGGTTCAGAGAACGCCCCTCAAAATCAATAAGAATAGGCCCACACCCCATCACCTAATAGTAAAATTTACATGTCTCAGTGACAAAGAGAAAATCCTGAAAGCAGCCCGGGAAAAGAAGTCTGTAACATACAATGGCAAAAATATTAGATTGGCAGCTGACTTATCCACAGAGACCTGGCAGGCCAGAAAGAGCTGGCATGATATTTTCAGAGCACTAAACGAGAAAAACATGCAGCCAAGAATACTATATCCAGCTAGGCTATCATTGAAAATAGAAGGAGAGATTAAAAGCTTCCAGGACAAACAACAACTGAAAGAATTTGCAAACACCAAACCAGCTCTACAGGAAATATTGAAAGGGGTCCTCTAAGCAAAGAGAGAGCCTACAAGTGGTAGATCAGAAAGGAACAGAGACCATATACAGTAACAGTCACCTTACAGGCAATACAATGGAACTAAATTCATATCTCTCAATAGTTACCCTGAACGTTAATGGGCTAAATGCCCCAGTCAAAAGACACAGAGTATCAGAATGGATAAAAAAACAAAACCCATCTATATGTTGTCTCCAAGAAACTCATTTTAAGCCCGAAGACACCTCCAGATTTAAAGTGAGGGGGTGGAAAACAATTTAACATGCTAATGGACATCCGAAGAAAGCAGGAGTGGCAGTCCTTATATCAGATCAATTGGATTTTAAGCCAAAGACTATAATAAGAGATGAGGAAGGACACTATATCATACTCAAAGGGTCTGTCCAGCAAGAAGATCTAATAATTTTAAATATCTATGTGCCCAACGTGGGAGCAGCCAACTATATAAACCAATTAATAACAAAATCAAAGAAACACATCAACAATAATACAATAATAGTAGGGGACTTTAACACTCCCCTCACTGAAATGGACAGGTCATCCAAGCAAAAGATCAGCAAGGAAATAAAGGCCTTAAATGACACACTCGACCAGATGGACATCACAGATATATTCAGAACATTTCATCCCAAAGCAAGAGAATACACATTCTTCTCTAGTGCACATGGAGCATTCTCCAGAATAGATCACATCCTTGGTCCTAAATCAGGACTCAACCAGTATCAAAAGATTGGGATCATTCCCTGCATATTTTCAGAACACAATGCTCTGAAGCTAGAACTCAACCACAAGGGGAAGTTTGGAAAGAACCCAAATACATGGAGACTAAACAGCATCCTTCTAAAGAATGAATGGGTCAACCGGGAAATTAAAGAATAATTGAAAAAAATCATGGAAACAAATGATAATGAAAATACAACGGTTCAAAATCTGTGGGACACAACAAAGGCAGTCCAGAGAGGAAAATATATAGCGGTACAAGCCTTTCTCAAGAAACAAGAAAGGTCTCAGGTACACAACCTAACCCTACACCTAAAGGAGCTGGAGAAAGAACAAGAAAGAAACCCTAAGCCCAGCAGGAGAATAGAAATCATAAAGATCAGAGCAGAAATGAATGAAATAGAAACCAAAAAAAAAACAATAGAGCAAATCAACGAAACTAGGAGCTTGTTCTTTGAAAGAATTAATAAAATTGATAAACCCCTGGCCCGACTTACCAAAAAGAAAAGAGAAAGGACCCAAATAAATAAAATCATGAATGAAAGAGGAGAGAGATCACAACTAGCACCAAAGAAATACAAACTATTATAAGAACACTATGAGCAACTCTACACCAACAAATTTGACAATCTGGAAGAAATGGATGCATTCCTGAATCATATAAACTACCACAACGGAACCAGGAAGAAATAGAAAGCCTTAATAGACCCATAACCAGTAAGAAATAGAAACAGTCATTAAAAATCTCCAAACAAACAAAAGCCCAGGGCCAGATGGCTTCCTGGGGGAATTCTACCAAACATTTAAAGAAGAACTAATTCCTATTCTCCTGAAACTGTTCCAAAAAATAGAAATGGAAGGAAAACTTCTAAAACTCATTTTATGAGGCCAGCATTACCTTGATCCCAAAACCAGATACCTAGGAATCAACCTAACCAAAGAAGCACAGAATTTATACTCAGAAAACTATAAAGTACTCATGAAAGAAATTGAGGAAGACACAAAGAAATGGAAAAATGTTCCATGCTCCTGGATTGGAAGAATAAATATTGTGAAAATGTCTATGCTACCTAAAGCAATCTACACATTTAATGCAATTCCTATCAAAGTACCATCCATCTTTTTCAAAGAAATGTAACAAATAATGCTAAAATTTATATGGAACCAGAAAAGACCTCGAATAGCCAAAGGGATATTGAAAAATTAAGCCAAAGTTGGTGGCATCACAATTCCGGACTTCGAGCTCTATTACAAAGCTGTCATCATCAAGTCAGCATGGTACTGGCACAAAAACAGACACATAGATCAATGGAACAGAATAGAGAGCCCAGAAATAGATCCTCAATTCTATGGTTAACTAATCTTCGACAAAGCAGGAAAGAATGTCCAATGGAAAAAAGACAGCCTCTTCAATAAATGGTGTTGGGAAAATTGGACAGCCACATGCAGAAAATGAAATTGGACCATTTCCTTACACCACACACAAAAATAGACTCAAAATGGATGAAGGACCTCAATGTGCGAAAGGAATCCATCAAAATCCTTGAGGAGAACACAGGCAGCAACCTCTGCGACCTCAGCCGCAGCAACATCTTCCTAGGAACAACGCCAAAGGCAAGGGAAGCAAGGGCAAAAATGAACAATTGGGATTTCATTAAGATCAAAAGCTTTTGCACAGCAAAGGAAACAGTTAACAAAATCAAAAGACAACTGACAGAATGGGAGAAGATATTTGCAAATGACATATCAGATAAAGGACTAGTGTCCAAAATCTATAAAGAACTTATCAAACTCAACACCCAAAGAACAAATAATCCAATCAAGAAATGGGCAGAGGACATGAACAGACATTTCTGCAAAGAAGACATCCAGATGGCCAACAGACACATGAAAAAGTGCTCCATATCACTTGGCATCAGGGAAATACAAATCAAAACCACAATGAGATATCACCTCACACCAGTCAGAATGGCTAAAATCAACAAGTCAGGAAATGACAGATGCTGGCGAGGATGCGGAGAAAGGGGAACCATCCTACACTGTTGGTGGGAATGCAAGCTGGTGCAACCACTCTGGAAAACAGCATGGAGGTTCCTCAAAATGTTGAAAATAGAACTGCCCTATGACCCAGCAATTGCACTATTGGATATTTACCCTAAAGATACAAACATAGTGATCTGAAGGGTCACGTGCACCCGAATGTTTATAGCAGCAATGTCCACAATAGCCAAACTATGGAAAGAACCTAGATGTCCATCAAGAGATGAATGGATCAAGAAGAAGTGGTATATATACACAATGGAATACTATGCACCCATCAAAAGAAATGAAATCTTGCCATTTGCGACAACATGGATGGAACTAGAGCATATCATGCTTAGCGAAATAAGTCAAGCAGAGAAAGACAACTATCATATGATCTCCCTGATATGAGGAAATGGTGATGCAACATGGGGGCTTAAGTGGGTAGGAGAAGAATCAATGAAACAAGATGGGATTGGGAGGGAGACAAACCATAAGTGACTCTTAATCTCACAATACAAACTGAGGGTTGTTGGGGGGAGGGGGGTTGGGAGAAGCTTGGTGGGGTTTTGGACATTGGGGAGGGTATGTGCTTTGGTGAGTGCTGTGAAGTGTGTAAACCTGGCGATTCATAGACCTGTACCCCTGAGGATAAAAATATATGTTTATAGGGGCACCTGGGTGGCTCAGTGGTTAAGCCGCTGCCTTCGGCTCAGGTCATGATCCCAGGGTCCTAGGATCGAGCCCCGCATCGGGCTCTCTGCTCAGCAGGGAGCCTGCTTCCTCCTCTCTCTCTCTGCCTGCCTCTCTGCCTACTTACGATCTCTGTCTGTCAAATAAATAAATAAAATCTTTAAAAAATATATATATATGTTTATAAAAAATAAAAAATTAAAAAAAAAATTTTTAAAAATGTATATGCCAACCAACTGGACAAAAATGAAGAAAAGGGTAAATTTCTAGAAGCATGAAATCCTCCAAAACTGATTCAGGAAGAAAGAAAATCTGAGCAGAGCAATTACCAGTAATGAAACTGAATTAACAAGCAAAAAACTCCCCAAAAAACAAAGTCAGGCCCAGATGGCTTCACAGCCAAACATGTGAAGAGTTAATACCTATTGTCCCAAAGCTATTAAAAAAAAAAAGAAAAGACGGGGAAGGAACACTTCCAAATAAGGCCAGTATTACCCTTATAATAATACCATGCAAACACACTACAGAAAAAGAAAACTACAGGTCAATATCCTGATGAAAACAGGTATAAAAATCCTCAACAATATATTAGCAAATCAATTTTAAAAATGCATTAAAAGGATCATTTACCACGATCAAGTGAGATTATTACAGGAATGCAGGAATGGTTCAATACTCACAAATCAATCAGTGTAATGTACCAGATTAACCAAAATGAAGGATAAAAATAATATAATCACCTCAATAGATACAGAAAAAAAACACATTTGACACAATTCAACATATGTTCATGATAAGAAATGGTCAACAAAGTCGATTTAGTGGTCATTTATGAAAATCAGCAGCTGGCATCAGACTCAATGGTGAAAAACCAAGAGCTTTCCCTCCAGGAACAAAAACAAGACAAGGATGTCCACTCTTGCTACTTTTGTTAACATAGTACTGGAAGTCCTGGTGTTAGAAGGTGGGGAAGGGAAAATAAGGATCTCTAAACTGAGAAGTTACTTTGAGTCCAGAAAACAAAGGAGAAAACTCCATACGATTTAAACAGAGCTGTATTCATGTTAACTAATAAGGGGGATAGAAAGGATGACAATCCTGGCAGCTGTGCAGCTGTTCTCTGCCAAGTCTGGACCTTAGTTCACAGATGTCATAGAGTGAGGGGATAAGCAGGAACACACTATAGAGAGATCAAAGAGTTCCCATGCACTTCAAAGGGTGCACATGAACTTAACTGACAGCTAACATTTAACAGACCTCGAGATGCCCTCTGTTCATCAGGAGGAGGAAAAACTATTATCTCTAACAGATTCATGGAGAGCCAAACAAAATCTCCCTATGTTCCAGCCTTGGCAGGCATTTCTGAGATATGTACATTCATCTTCAAGGGCCTGAGAATATGTAGCCCAAGAGAGGTTATCATGGAGACATAAACAAAATGGAGGGCCAAAGATGGAGTCAGTATTGTCAGTGCTCCCATATGTAGCCACAGCAACTGGATAAGAAAGAAAGAAAGAAAGAAAAGAAAAGAAAGAAAGCAAGAAAGAAAGCCAGCCAGCCCATCTAAATTGGTAAGAAGTAAAACTGTCACTATTTGCAGATGATATGGTACTACACATAGAAAACCCTAAATATTACACACAAAAAACTATTAGAATAAATGAATTCAGGAAAGTTTCAGGATATATAATATACAGAAATTATGTTGCATTTCAATACACTAACAACAAAGTAATAGCAAGAGAAATTAAGAAAGTAATTCCATTAACAATTACACCAATAAGAATAAAATATCTAGGAATAAACTTAACCCAGGAGATAAAAGATCTGTACTCTGAAAACCATAAAACATTGTTGAAAGAAATATAAGATGACACAAACAAATGGAAAAATATACCATGTTCATGGATTGGAAGAATTCATATTGTTAAAGGGTCCATACTACCCAGAGCAATCTACAGATGCAATGCAATTCTTACCCATATTTCAATGGTATTTTTCACAGAACTAGAACAAATAATCTTAAAATGTGTGAAGACTCTCAAGAGACTCCCAATAGCCAAAGCAATCTTGAGAAAGAAAAACAACCCAGAGGTATCGTGCTCTCTGATTTTGAGATTAGAAAGCTATCGTTATCCCAATAGTATGTCACCAGTGTAAAATTGTATATACAAATCAATAAAACAAAATAAAGGGCCCATATATGATTGATTAATCCATGAAGATGATGACAAAAATATACAATGTGGAAAACAACAGTCTCTTCAAAAAATGGTGCTGGAAAAACTGGACAGCTAGATTCACAAGAATGAAAATGGACCACTTTCTTACACCATACACAAAAAAATAAACTCAAAATGGATTAAAGACCTAAATGTGAGACCAAAAACTATAAAACTTCTAGAAGAAAACACATGCAGTAATCTTTGACATCAGCCTTAGCAATCATTTTCTAGATGTGTCTTCTCAAGCAAGGGAAACAAAAGCAAAGCAAAAATAAAATTTTGATACTCCATCAAAATAAAAAGGTTTTACACACAAAGGAAAATATCAAGAAAATGAAAAGATAACAAGGTGATCTGTGGCAAATACCTGTTTTCCTTCTGGGGACCTAGGGTCCAATAACTGTTATTGGTTGTGAAGACACTGCATGCCTATGTGAGTGACCACTGACAAAAACCCTGGACACTCAGGCTCAAATTAGCTTCCCTGATACACAGCATTTTTCATGTGTTGGCACTATATGTTGCTAGAGGAATTAAGTACATCCTGGCAACTCCCCTGGGACAGGAATTACTGGTGTTTGTGCCTGTCTCTTTGTTGTTGTTTTTTGGGGTTTTTTTGTTTTGTTTTGTTTTTGTTTTTTTACAAATGGATCCCCATGTACTTTTTCCCTTTGCTGGTTTTCTTTATCTCACTTTGCTGTAGAAACAAAGCAAAAGTCATGTAATGACCTCTGAGTCTCGTGAGTCTTTCTGTTGAATCACCAGACCTTGGGTGGTCCTTGGGACTTCTGATGCAGATCCAAACAATGAGAATCAACTATCTAGCTTATAAAAAACAGTTTTGAAAAAAAAATCATAAGAAAGTTAGTATCACAAAGAAAGCTCAGGACTTAAAATAGGACTTGCCTATACAGGCAAGAATAGATTGATCACTACTTTTATCTCTGGTACAACCACAGAAGGAGAATAAAGCTACTACAGGCATGGTAAAAAGAAAACAGCCAATTTTAAACACATTTTCAAAGACAAGTATGAATTTGTATGATGGTTTCATTTGCACTCATCTGCCAACTCTTGTCCACAGTTCATCAGCAGTTCATGAGAACTATTGCTGGCAGAGCAGGAGCACTGATAGACCCTCCCTGAGTCAAAGGCATAAAGGGCTTACTGATTGAAGGCAGGACAAGTGAAAGACACGCCCATTGCCCCTGCAGGCCTTACACTGAATACCAAACAACAGCCAATGACTGGAGGAAGGCAAGAGAGATCAATTACACCTTCCAGGCAATCAGATCCCTAGTGCCAATGAAAGGAAGGTTCTGATACCATACTCAATTAATTTGAAAACTGTGACAAACTCAATCTAACCAAATCAAATCAAACCAAACCCCAAAACAAAAACCTAGCAACAACTAGGTCTAGTTTAACTATAAACTAAAGTAGCTTAATGTCATGCAAGAGACTCAAAGAAGAGGAAGCGTGTTCTTTTCTGGGTGTGTATTATTTTCCTAGGGCTGCTGTAACAACCACAAATTGGATGACTTAAACAACAAAAATTTATGCCCACAGTTCTGATGACTAGACATAGGAAATCAAGATGTTGGCGGGGCCATACTTCCTCTGAAAACACAGGGAAGAATTTTTTCTTACCCTGTTTAGTATCTGGTGGTTGTTGGCAATCCTTGGCATTCTTTATTTTGTGGTAGTCTAACTCCAATCTTTGCCTCTATCTTCACATGGACTTCTTTCCTGTGAATGTCTCTCTCTTTCTGAATCTCTCTCCTTCTGGGGCCATCAGTCATTAGAATCAAAGCCCAGACTAATTTAATATAACTTCACCTTAACTTGACTATACCTGAAAAGTCCTATTTCCAAATAAGCTTACATTCGCAGGTACCAGAAATATGAACTTCAAAATATCTTCTGGGGGACACAATTCAATTAACAACAGAGTATAGATATTATTCACTTATAGCCTCTGTTCTTTTACTGACAGTGTTTTCTATTCACTCAAAATTATTAGACATATAAAACAAACAAACAAACAAACAAAATAAAAAGAAGGTGACTGGTCATCAAGAGCGAAAATAGTCAATAGAACCAGATCCAGAATGACCCACATGCTGGAACTGTCAAATAGAGACTTATAAAATAGCTATGGGTATGTTATAGAATCTAGTGGAAAATGTGGATAACACGCATGAGAACACATGCACATAAAGCACATAAACACATAAAACACATAAAAATATTTAAAAAAGAGCCAAAAGGGAATTCTGAGTAAGAATCATTTTTATGGGCTTATATGTAGAGTAGACATAGAACAAAGGGGGAAAAAAATCAATAAACTTGAAGATAATGCAGTAAAATCATTCAATCTGAAACCCAAATGGGGAAAAGGGTATACATTTAAAAAAAAGAAATCAGAGCTATATAGAACAGTACCTAATATATGTGTCATTGGAGCCATAAAAGAAGAAAGAAAATATAGAAGACATTTTAAAGATACAATGTCTAATAATTTCCTAAAATTGATGAAAGAAATCGAATACACAGGTCCAAGAAGTCCAGAAGAGCCAAAAAAGAATATTTTTAAGACTATTGTTAGGCATATCATATTCAACCTTCTGAAAATCAATTCAATCAAATCAATTTTTAAAAGCATTCAGACAAAAAGACATATTATGCACAAAATGATAATGAAGACAGACTTCTCATCAGAAGATATCTAGAAAGCTCCCCAAATATCTACAAATCAAACACTTATAGGGGCACCTGGATGGCTCACTTGGTTAAGCAGCTGCCTTTGGCTCAGGTCATGATTCCATGGTCCTGGGATGGAGCCCCGCATCAGGCTCCCTGTTCAGCAGAGAGCCTTCTTCCTTACCCTCTGCCTGCCACTTTGCCTACTTGTGCTCCCCACCTCTCTCTACCAAAAAAATAAAATCTTTAAAAACTTTTTAAAAAAATAAACACTTATAAACCATTAGAAATTAAGTAAAACAATTATAAACACTTATAAAGGAATTAAAGATGATATTACTTCCTTCGTCTATCCAGTACTACCACAACAATACTGTCGTGGTGCCAAGGAATTATAACTATAATTCTTCTACTATGAAATGTTTCAGAATAAAATGTGAATTTAATAAAACAAAAAAAAATTGAAAAAATTTTAAAAAGATGACACAACAATGAAAATATTAAAATATATTTTGATTGAAATGACAATTAAAAAAACAGGTCAAAATTTGTGGAACACAAATAAAACAGTCCTTTTAAGGAAATTTATAACTTGAAGGGCTGTATTAGTAAAGAAGAAAGGGCACAATCAATGTGCTAAGCTTTTTCTTTAAGGAGCTATAGAAAGAAGAGTAAACTGAACCCAAAAGAAGAAGAAAAAAAAAGTAACATAACATCAGAGATCAATAAAATAGAAAACAAATAGAGAAAATGACTAAAGAAAGAACTTTTTTTTCTTTTATGAAAGAAAATAATGGTAAAATTTCTAGTAAGATTGGAAAATAGAGAAAGCAGAAATTCTGAATATCAAGACTTAGAGAACATTACTACATATGCTGTAGAATTAAACAGATAACAAATAAACATTATGAACAATTTTATGCCAACAGATTTGTAAACATATGCTAAATGTATAAATTCCTCCAAAAAAAACTTTAAAAAATCTGGCATGACAAGAAATAGAGAATATAAATATATAAGTATTCCTATAGCTATTAAAGAAATTATATTAGTAATTTTTAAAATTCCCACAAAGAACATTCCAAAATGGTTTTAAACCAGCTATCAAATGTGAATTCTATCAAACATTTAGGGGAAAAAATACCAATCTTATACCCACTCTTTTAAAAAATGGAAGAGGAGACAAAATTCCCCAGCTCGTTCTGTGAGGCCTGCTTAATGCTAAGATCAAGAACACAAAGGGACATAAAGAAAAACACATTAGGGGGACACCTGGGCAGCTCAGTTGGTTAAGCATCTGACCCTTAATTTTGGCCCACATCATGATCTCAGAGATTTGAGATCAAGCCCTGTATCAGGCTCCCCCGCCCCAGCACAGTCTGCTTATGATTCTCTCTCTCCCTCTCCATCTGTCCACCCACTTGCACATACAGGCTTTCTCTCTCTCCCAAGGGGGAAAAAAAAAAAGAAGAAGAAAAACATATTAGAGACAGGTATCCTTCCTGAACGTAGACCCAAAGATATTAGCAAACAGAATACAGAAATTTAGTTTTAAAAGGATAATATGTCATCCACGTGTGGGCTATTATTCCAAGAACACAAGATTAATTCATGAAACTCAAACAATGTAATTCACCAGAGTAACAGATCACAAAACAATCATATAATCATTTAAAAACGTTATAATGTTAAACAAGTACTTAACACAATTTGCCAACTATTCATGATAAAAATACAAACTCAGAAGCCAATTTGTCAATGTGATAAAGAACACTTAGGGAGGAACGATAATTGTTAAGATGCCTAACTTTGGGCACCTGCGTGGCTCAGTGGGTTCAGCCTCTGCCTTCAGCTCCGGTCATGATCTCAGGGTCCTGGAATCGAGTCCCATGTCGGGCTCTTTGCTTGGCAGGGAGCCTGCTTCCTCCTCTCTCTATTTCTCTGCCTGCCTCTCTGCCTACTTGTGATCTCTCTGTGTCAAATAAATAAATAAAATCTTTAAAAAAAAAAAAAAGATGCCTAACTTTGAAATACTCAACCCTATCTCTCGAAGACCAGACTAACACAATGATGTCTCTTCTTACCATTTCTGCCTGACACTGTAATGGAGTTGCCAGCCATTGCAAGGAGTCAAGAGAAAGAAATAAAGAGGCATAAAAATGGGACAGAAAAAAAAGTAAAAATTCCTCGAAATGAGACAAATATAGAGGAACTGAAATAAATATAATATCTAGAAGCAAATAGTAATCTATGACAAAGCTGTCACTGCAACACAGTAGGGAAAAGTCAGTCTTTTCAAGCCAATTAGCTAACGTGAAAAAAAATAGCTTTGACTCCTTCCTAATATCACATACACAAAAGTTAATTTCATATGAATTCTAGATATAAATATTGGAGATAAAACAATAAAGATTGGGGCACCTGGGTGGCTCAGTGGGTTGAGCCTCGGCCTTCAGCTCTGGGTCAGGATCTCAGGATCCTGGGATTGAGCCCCACATCAAGCTCTCTGCTCAGCAGGAAGCCTGCTTCCCCTCTCTGCTTGCCTCTCTGCCTACTTGTGATCTCTGTCTGTCAAATGAATAAATAAAATCATTTTTAAAACCCCAATAAAGATTCTAGGAGATACTGCTGGAGAATATCTTTGTGACTTTGAGTTAGGCAAAGATTTCCTAAACACTATAACCATAAATAAAATAATAAATAAAATAATGATAAGTTGGAATTCATTAAAAATATACCATTTCTGTTCATCAAAGCAAGCTCTTAAGGAGTGAAAGGTCAAGCCATAGAGAGAAAGAAGCCATTAAAATATATATACTGCCAAAAGAGATTGTGTCCAAAGTATGGAGAATTCTTAGAATTGAATAAGAATAATAGATAATCCAATTAAAAATGGGAAAAATCCTTAGCCCCTTTCCAAAAAATCCAAATGACCAATAAACAACAAAAATCTCTGAGGACATCAAGTGTTGCAAAGAGAGGGAGTATGTGGAGATCTCATGAACTATTGAAAGCAAAATTGGTTTAATCACTTCAGAACACTTTAATAGGACCATTCAAAGCTGTTCAGAACTTCTGATCTATCACTCCCATTCCTAGGTACATTCCAACAGGAGTTCTAGCACTCAAAGATATAGGCAAGGCACTCTGGACAGTAACTGGAGAAGGATGAAGTAAAAGAGATGCCTAGTGCTTAAAATTTAAGGGGGCACTCCTCTTGAGGTCAAGAAAGTGCAAGTGTGGTCAGAAGACTCTTAATCTCACAAAACAAACTGAGGGTTGCTGGGGGGAGAGGGGTTGGGAGAAGGGGGTGGAATTATGGACATTGGGGAGGGTATGTGCTTTGGTGAGTGCTGTGAAGTGTGTAAACCTGGTGATTCACAGATTTGTACCCCTGGGGATAAAAATATATGTTTATAAAAAATAAAAAATTAAAAAAAAAACAATCAGATATGAAGTGCAGACCCCTCTAAAGGTAAAAAAAAAAAAAAAAAAAGAAGAAGAGTGGGAGCTTCCTTAAATTTTCTAGCAAGGGAGGCACCTTTTTTCCCTTACCCTAGTCCCAGTGCTGGTCCTGGCAGAAGCCAGTATTCACAATAACCAAACACCCAACTACCCA
This sequence comes from Mustela nivalis, assembly GCF_964662115.1. Taxonomy (NCBI): domain Eukaryota; kingdom Metazoa; phylum Chordata; class Mammalia; order Carnivora; family Mustelidae; genus Mustela; species Mustela nivalis. Next base: position 34,674,528 of record NC_139022.1, read on the forward strand.
TCAACTGTAGGAGGGATAAGTAAACTCTGCCATACAAGCAAACTTCGTTTTATTGCATTTCCCTTTATTGTCCTTTGCAGATACTGCTTTTTTTTTTTTTTTTTTTTTTTTTTTTTAGAAATTGAAGGTTTGTGGCAACTCTGCAGCAGGCAAATCGATCCATACCATTTTTCCGGTGGCATTTGCTCACTTGTCTCCCTGTGTCACATTTTGGTTCTTCTTGCGATATTTCAGACTTTTGTTATAATTATCTTTTACAGGGATATGTGATGGGTGATGATGACCTGTGGAAAGCTCAAATGATGGTCAGCATTTTTAGCAATAAGGTATTTTTTAATTAAGTGGGTTTTTTAAGACATTATGCCACTACACACTGGAGTACAGTAGAGCAGAAACATGATTTTAGATGCACTGGGAAACTGAAGAGTTCATTCAATTCGCTTTATTTTGATATGTGCTTTATTGTGGTGGTCTGAAACAGAACCCACAGTTTCTCCGAGGTGTGCCTGTCTTTATAAAATTCAACATACAGCAGGGGGAAGAATGAACCAGTAATAGGCGACAACATTGGCAATCTTACAAAGATAATGAGGAGCATAAGAAGCCAATCACAAAACAGGATAGGATTCCATTTTATCTTTTTAAAGATTTTATTTACTTATTTGACAGAGAGAGACACAGGGAGAGAGGAAACACAAGCAGGGGGAATGAGAGAGGGAGAAGCAGGCTTCCCACTCAGCAGGGAGCCTGATATGGGGCTCAAGCCCAGGACCCTGGGATCTTGACCTGAGCCAACTGCAGATGCTTAATGACTGAGCCACCCTGGCATCCCCATGATTCCATTTACATAAAGTTCAAAAACGGGCAAAACTGATCAGGTTCAATGAGGCTGCCCAAAGGAAGCTTCTGGAGTCCTGATAAAATTCTGCACCTTGATTGGCTGGCAACTACACGGGGATGTTCCCTTAGACAACACAGATTGAGGGCGATGGGATTATCTGATGTATCATTACATGTCAGTTGTGACTTCTGGCTTTCCTATGTGACTCCGTTAAAAAGTTTACCCAATAAATCAATAAATAAACCCAACAAGCATTGGAAAATGAACATCAGCTTCTAGATACTGGCATGTTGAATATAAGGAGAATGGGGAGGCATACCAGTGGGCTTCTCCTGGGCCTGTGAAGCTTCATTCATTCTAAATTATACTGAAACAAATATGGCAAAATGGAAGAATCTGAGAGAGGCAGGCAATGGGCACAGTTGATTGTTTTACTCTGTACTTTGTCTTTCAAATGTTTCATACTTTAAAACACACACACACACACACACACACACAAAATGGGGGTTGTCTGGAGCTGAGATCTGATCCACCGTGAGTACAGTTCAACCTACATAATTATCAACACCTCTTGCAAAATGTTATAAAGCCCTGTCTTCCCCAGGAGACTTTTCACTCTGCTCCCTGACAAGGCAAAATAGGATATTTGCAACAAGCCCTTCAATTTTGTTTGAGAAACTCATGCAAAACGAGGAGAGCTTGTTTTAGCTTTCCTTTAATATTATAGGTTTTGAAACTGAAGCTTCAGAAAGAATATCTGGCCCTTCTGTGTCTCCATCAAAGTCTGATGTTCCTTGAAAAACAAATTACAAGGGGTTCTATTCACTTCTCACTGATCCCAAATCCCAGAAAGGATAATAAATAAGATTAACTTTCCACTTTCGAGGACTTCTGTGTGACAGACCTTCAAATGCAGACACCAAGCTGGAGTTTATTTTCACATTTCCTTTCACCTTTCAGGCTGAGTTTTATAAGAAACTACCAGAAACACTAGGACTTTCCTTTTTTTTTTTTTTTTTAATTTGAGCTTTATTTTATTTTTTCAGTGTTCCAAGATTCATTGTTTATGCATCACACCCAGTGCTCCATGCAATATGTGCCCTCCTTAATATCCACCACCAGGCTCACCAAAACCCCCAACCCCACTAAAACCCTCAGTTTGTTTCTTGGAGTCCACAGTCTCTCATGGTTTGTCTCCCTCTCCAATTTCTCCCAACTCCCTTCTCCTCCCCTTCTCCCAATGTCCTCCATGTTAGTCCTTATGCTCCATAGGTAAGGAAGACCATATGATAATGACTCTCTCTGCTTGACTTATTTCACTCAGCATAATCTCTTCCAGTCCCGTCCATGTTGATACAAAAGTTGGGTATTCATCCTTTCTGGTGGAGGTGTAATAATCCGTTATATATATGAATCATATCCTCTTTATCCATTTGTCCGTTGAAGGGCATCTTGGCTCTTTCCACAATTTGGCAATTGTGGCCATTGCTGCTATGAACATTGGGGTACAGATGGCCCTTCTTTTCACTACATCTGTATCTTTGGGATAAATACCAAAGAGTGCAATTGCAGGGTCATAGGGAAGCTCTGTTTAATTTCTTAAGGAATCTCCACACTGTTCTCCAAAGTGGCTGCACCAACTTGCATTCCCACCAACAGTGTAAGAGGGTTCCCCATTCTCCAGAACCTCTCCAACACTTGTTGTCTACTGTCCTGTTAATTTTGGCCATTTTATCATGCTCCTGTTAGCCTTCTGCTCAGCTCCATTTAAAAAATGGCTTCCTTTTTTATATTAAAGACAGACTGGCTGGAAATACTCCACCCTCCCCCATGTCATCACCCAGAGTGGAAGATCCCCCCATGATACAGGATAGAACCAACTGAACAGATTTCAACAGATACTAACCAGCCCAAGGTCGCATTCAGCCTATGCCAGCTTCCACAACAACACTGTCTGTAAACCTGTTCCTAATCTCTACTATTCCAATTCTCTCCTAGCTCTAGGCTCCAATAAAAACGGGGAGTCAGGGAGGACATCTAACATGGATTCAAGGGGACACGGTGGCAAATGGAACATATGCAAAGACAGAGGCAGGGATGAGAGAGTGTAAAGAGCAATGAATTTACAAGTCAGAAGCTTTGTGTTCAGATTCTGACTTGGAGGGCTGAGCAACCATGAACAAGTCCTTGAGTCCTTTTTTCTCTGAGTTCCAACCTCCCTGAGTCCTTTTTATCTCTGCACAATGAGCAAAGGTAATGCTGGTCTCTGACAAAACTTTATGTGGTTTACATGCTACGAGATGTTGGGATTATTACATGGGCATGAGGCAGGGAAAGAAAATGCCTATCATCAGCTCATCCAACTAGTCCAAAGCCTTGAACACACTAATTTGTCTTTAAGTCAGATTTAATCTTTTCCTTATATGCTCATTAGTCATGGCCTGCTGGTTTCATCTCTTCCACTTCTTTTCCCATTTTCTCAACGGGCTGTTGAATATCATCAAAATCCACTAGGACCTGTCAAAGTATTTGAACCTTTGCACTTCTGGACTTGTCAGTTTGGGTGTGTCTGAAATGCTATCTTCTGGTTGAAAGAAATATATGCCATTCTTAAGCAGCTCACCAGCTGACAGACACCTTTCAAAAGGCAAGTTAACAAGACGTTACTGAGTCACACCACTCATCAGGATGGTGTCAGAAAGTGTCAAGGTTTTGAACAGAAGTGACTGTCAGCCCTAAGTAAGGAAATATTTCCAAGCTTTAAGGCTATGCCACAGCCTATACCAGATTGCACACTTTGGAACAACATTGCAGTAAAACTGACAAATTTTATTAGCTTCTCGTTCCATGACAACACAGCATTTATGATCAGCAGGCTGATTGTTTCCTGCTTCATCTACGTTGGAGGCATTTACATTTTTTTAAAAATGTGTATTTGTGTTCAAAAGGCTCCCCATCTTATTTTCTACTGGTTGTCAGCTCAAGCTCCTTCTCCTACAAGGTAAGAACATTGGGGTTCCCATTGCTTTAGTCTCTTTCCACTCTTTTACTCAATCCTTAGCAAGGGAAGAGGATTCACTAATGTGATTTTTCAGAGCATCATATGGGACATCTGGCAGACATGGTCACTACTTTAGCCATTCCATCTCCTTCTGTCCTCCTTTATGAAGCAGACATATGGTTCTAACCAGTGAATTTGGAGGAATAATCCAGCTCAAGGCAACATTACAGGCTAGGTTGTCTTCAAATCAACAGAGGAGAAACTAGGCTATTGGAATTCAACCTCTATCTTTGGTTTCCAGTCCAGTTTTACCAGACATCCTTGCATTTAGAGTTATAGGGTTCTTGTGTTCCATTAGTCTGGAGACTCTGTGTAAATTCTCATCAGGCCTCTAAAAGAACAGCTTTAGAGCCTTAATTTAGGGTCATGAATCTGAGATGTACCCTGAGATTAAAAAAATTTAAAAGGCAGGCTTGGAGGGAGACAAACCATAAGTGACTCTTAATCTCACAAAACAAACTGAGGGTTGCTTGGGGGAGGGGGGTGGATTGGGAGAAGGGGCATGGGGTTATGGACATTGGGGAGGGTATGTGCTATGGTGAGTGCTGTGAAGTGTGTAAACCTGGCAATTCACATACCTGTACCCCTGGGGATAAAAATATATTTTTATTTAAAAATAAAAAAAATAAAATAAAATAAATATATTACATGTTTATAAAAAATAAAAAAATTCTAAAAAATAAATAAATAAAAAGTAGAGGGGATAGATTTAAAAAAAAAAAAAAGGCAGGCTTATGCAGCATATACTACTAGATCAATCCCACCTTGCACTGGGCAATGTTCTTAGATAATGCAACAATACAATTTCATCAAACTCAGATCTCTTTTAGAAAGATCACTTGCATAAAAAGCTAAGGCCCAAGTGCAGTCAGCATGAGCAGACTCCCTACTTGCCACAGCCTGCAGCTGGATATGATCGATCTTCCCTAGCAGCCTACAATATCCCATTTTGAGAAAATGTGGGAATACAATGAGACTCTTAATAGTTGGGGTCAGAACCCAGAATCACCACAAGATGGAATTCAACATCAGGTTAAAGCTGAGGGTCAGAAGTCAGGCAACATTCATCATCAGCCAGTAAGGGGATAACCTGGGACCTACCACCAGGGGTTAAAGAGCTTGTGGATGTCAAACACTCAGCGTGACAGAGACAAGTACTCAGTGAGCACAGTGGTCAGGCATGGGGACCATGGGCACGTTTCTGTCTCTTGTCCTGTAAACAAGTCTGAAAGAGGAATCCTGGGCCTGAGGTCAGTATGATTACCACTATTGAGTAACACCCAAACATTCTAGGTGGCAAGACAGACTGTGAAAACATTTTCTTGACATTTTGCTATAGAGCAGGATATTCACAAAAGAGAATGAGAAATAAACATGTGTTAAAGGATCTTTTACTCTCCCCCTCTCCATATGGAAAGAGAACTGATTTCCATAAAAGGTGTTCATCTGATATCCTGGCAGGATATCACTTCTACTGTTGTCTTAGTTCGAGAGATAATTGATCATAACATCTGCACTGTCTTCATGCAAATGTGTAACTGAGTTTCCAGCAGTATGTCTTCACATGCCATCAACAGTCTCTTGTTACAAACGAGCAGTTTGCATGCCCACAGAATCTTCTATGCAATACTAGTCCCTAGAGATGCTTTTTTTTTTTTTTTTCCTTTGGGAGGTGAAGCGAGAGCTTGCAATGGTCAAATATAATTTTGAAAAGCAAAACAGCAAACCCTGTCTGGAGATTCACAAAGCATGTTAATCTATCAAAGACTCTGGAAAATCTAGCAAAAACAAAACAAAACAAAGACTTCTGATCAACATTTTTTTTAATGTACTAGTTGTCCAAACCTAAATGCCCCTAAATCTTTTCCATACAACAGTTCTTAGGATCTCCTATCACAGAACCGACATTCAGAGGGGCAAGTAGCAGAAAACTCTGTCCCATAGATTTACAGGTACAAGGAATTTGGAGCTAAGTGTAGGTGACCTGACTCTTACTTCTTATCCAAATGCTAATGGGGAGACAAAGGATAACAGACTGTGGATTCTAAGGAAAAAACTGATGGTTTGGGGGGGTGGGGGGATGGGTGAGCCTGGTGGTGGGTATCAAGGAGGGCAGGTATTGCATGGAGCACTGGGTGTGCTGCATAAACAATGAAATGTTAGGATACTGAAAAAATTAAATAAAATTAAAAAAAAAGAAAAAAACCCAAAACAAGCAAAAATGCTAATGGGAAGGGAAGGGAGGGGAGCAGAAGGGAAGGAGAAAGCAATGAAGTACCTTTCCTACAGGCACATTTGAGTGGTTCAATTTATTGCTACCATGTATGAATTACTACGGTTGTGGCTGAGTAGCCAAACATGGCAGAAACCAGTTGGTTGCAGCATTATTATACCTAGCTGAAGCAGGCTGCATTGATTCATAAGCAGACAGTTGGTACTCTGAACCCAGCCATACAGGAGAAAATCCTTTTTTCACATCCCTCAGACCCAAAGGAAAGACTCTGCTATGACATGCTTGAAGGTGACCTTGGCAGGATCACTGGTGTAGTTTCCTCCTCCTGCCCCTGGGTCTGAAAAACCTGTGCTTCAGTCCCTGGGGTGAAGTGTAGCAAAAGCAGCAAAGAGGGTAAGGAAGGAATCAGAGACGATCAACCCCCGTGTTAGTTAGCAATCACTGCATTAAAAATCACCCCAGCACTCAGAGGGGTAAGCCAATGATTTATTATTACAGTTTTGTGAGTTGACTGATCTCAGCTGTGGAATTCTTTTGGGTGGCTGAAGCGATTCATGAGACTGTCTTCAATGGGGGCTGGAATATTCAAGGTACATTCTTACCTTCCACGGACTCTTACTCCACTCCACAGTCTAGTCGGGACTCAACTCACTACAGGGCACGTGGGCCCAAGGGAAAGGGAGGGGGAATCTCTAGTTTTCTTACAGCTTCAGCTCAGAAATCCCCGAACATCACTTGTGATGCACTCTAATGGTCAAGGTACTCACTCACCAAGGCCAGAGGTCAAAGGTCCAAGCCTCACCTCTTGATACGAGAGACATAGGAGGGTGGCAGATGATTGGTTATTCCTGCACCTACCACAATACCCAATGCTACATATTCAAAAGCTTCAATGGGCAGCAAACAGAAAAAAAAAAAAAAAAAATCAGTATCATTCCTGACAAAGGGTCCTAGGAGAACAAATTCAAAACTTGGTCCTTTTTATCTAGAACTATATAATACTTTAGAAAAACAAAAGCAAACTCTTACAGACTCCTCCAGGACCCCAGTTGGTGCAAACTAAATGAGCAACTAACTTGCTCTACTCTCTAAATTTCGAAGGTTAACTCTTTTTAGGAGATGATTGGAATACTTTATTCTGGATTAACATTGAGTTCTTTTATGGAAAAATTGTATTTCCTGGGTACTCCGTAAATTATAAATTAAACTTCTAATTTGGTTCCTGTTTTCATTCCTCACTTGTCCCCCTTCTCAAGGAGTAACCCAGTCTTCTCCTTATCAACAGTCCAAGTTGCCTGAGGCTGGATATAGCCATATCCAGAGGAGAAGAGCTAACTATTTATTTAACACTAATTCTCACCTTCCCTTAAAGGAGCCTGCTCTTCTTTTTGTCTCACTCACCACTTGAAGCAGAAGGGAAAGATGAGTGGGCTGGGCAGCTGCCTACATGGTACATTCTGAGGGATGCTAAGAAGGGGCCCTGCCCAAAAATAATCTTTGCAGCTGCCATGACATGATGTCTGAAATTCCATCCTGAGATTCGTTTCATTCATTTATGGTATGGTATTGACTCTCCTAGGATTCAGGGACAGAATGCAAGTCTCCCAAGACATGGGGGAACACATGGGGTCCATCATCATCCTTCGCTTCCCAACCTGGGGTCAATGACTGGGTGAGAGATTTTGAACAGGGAGGAAAAACCAAGCAGGTCCGGGGATCTGTGAGGGCCTGCAAGGTGAGTAGGTCTCCTGTAGACAACCTGTCTGTTCTTGGAGGTAGGGACACCTCAAGGGTAGAGATGGATGAAGAAATAAACATGTCCCCAATTTTGTCAAGTTCTGAAGGTTGTTTGTGGGAACTGACATGATGGAGAGAAAGGCAAAAGGATGCATTTGGAGTACCTTCATCCCCAAAGTAACATTTTTCTTAATATGATGGTTAAGACAATGAGGAAAAGATATTAAGGAATCACTGTGTGTAGCTAAAAGAACTGAACCCAGTCTAACTACTAGAACACAGCGCCTCTACCCTTTATCACTACACTGTGATGCCAAGCAGGGACATCATACACCCAAACGTTTATCCACAGAACATGCTAAAAGGATAAGGAATTGTTTAAGTAGTGGTCTCTAATAAAGGAAATTTTGAATCCAATGTTGTTAGTTTTTTTTTTTTTTCCATTGAATTACTACTAGTATTGTTAGAGTTTTTATTGTATGTGCTTTAGATTTTTTTAAAGATGGATTTTATTTTAGAGAGAGAGAGAGAGAGAAGGCAGGGAGGAGGGGCAGAGGGAGAAGGAGAGAGATAATATCAAGCAGATTCCCCGTAGCCTGGTATGGGGCTCAAACTCACAACCCTGAGATCAACACCTGAGCCAAAACCAAGAATTTGATGTTCAACTGACAGTAACACCCTGGTGTCCCTGTGTTTTATGTTTAAAAATAAAACATGGTATTAAAATAAGAGGTTTCCTTCAAAAATAACACATGGAAACTATTTTCTAGCATTTAATCATCGTGACTCAAAATTTATGGTCATTCAGGCAGTGGTGAAAAACTGTAAGAAAAACAAATCTTTGAGAAGCATTCATTAGTGTGTTTTCTTAACCCAAAGCTTGTGTCACAAGTTATGCCTGGGCGTACCGAAAACCCCCCAGAGCACTTCAGGATGTGGGATTCTGGCTGGTCTGACCCTGCTCAACGAGTCAGGTAGCCTCTCTGCACCACTGTAGAATCTGAGCGCCAGCTCTGAGAACATACCTAACCCTATTTATTTATTTTTAAAATTTTATTATGTTCAATTAGCCAACATATACTACATCATTAGTTTTTGATGCTGTGTTCAACGATTCATTAGTTGTGTATAACACCCAGTGCTCATCACCACACATGCCCTCCTTACTACCCATCACCTGGTCACCCCATCCCTTCACCACCCTCCTCTCTGGAACCATCAGTTTGTTTCCCGGAGTCCACAGTCTTTTTTGTTTTGTCTCCTTCTCAGATTTCTTCCCATTTAGTTTTCCCTCCCTTTCCTTATGGTCCACCCTATGTCTTGTTGGTTAGATATTTGGTCAACTATAAATGCTGGCGATGATGTTAATCTTCTGCCCGTGTTCTGTATTTCTCCCCTTCTTTTCTCCCCTTGACCAACCTCAAACACACAGGAGGTGAAGGCGTTGAGGGAGCCATTTTGCTAAGGTGGGGAAAGTACTCAAAACTGTAAGTGAAGTCCTTTTCATAGACTGCCACCATTATAGATCTACCCACTTAGACTAATTTAATAGAAATCCAAGTTAGGATATAGCCAGGGAAGATAAGAGTATGGCAAATGTACTACAATCAGTCTCTCTCAGTAAATTGTTAATGCCTGAAAGGACTAAGTCAGAAAATGAGGAGGCTTTGCTCACTCAGAGGGAAGTGTAGTATTCAGTATTTAAAATCCAGTGAGAGAACTTCCTGCCCTGCAATATGGCTTTGAGTTCATTGGAGTGAATCACACATTAGGAATGAAAAATGTCCTTTCCAAATGGTAATGCTAAAGAGACAATTCATCCGGAGGAAGCAAAAGCATCTCCATTTCCAGCAGTCTCCCCCTGGTGGTTCTGAACCCAGCACAATGCCATGTTCCTCGCACTAAGAGGCAATTGGAATTACAGGAGAAATGTTCATTAGTCGTCACAGTGACTGAGAGACGCTGCTGGCATTCAGTAAATGTCAGCCAGGGATGCTCAATGTCCTGCAATGTACCATCAAAGCATGCTGCTAGGGGACAATTTCTTCACTGACAGAGCAACAAGAGCATTACATGCTCTCTGTCAAGATATCAGTCCCCAAACCTGCTGTCTACTTACTTGGAATGAACATATTAACTCCCCACGTTGCAAAGTCATGGTCTCCTCCTCATTTTTTTAATTATGAGGAAACACGGTAATTCAACACTACCCAGTCCCACGGCAAGGGATCAAAGGGATTACTTAAATAATATGTAGATCTGGTGGATAGAGACTCCTAGGAGAAAATCCCTCTTTAAGTACAAGTAAGATCTGTGGAATTCGGTGACACAGAAAGACATCGAGTGACTGGATTTGAAAGAGAGGTCATGGATTAATGGTAACAAGGATTTGAGCCAAAGTAGGTTCTCACATGTCCTTCCTTCCCTCCTCCCTTCTCTCCCCAATAGTTATTGAGTGACCACTGTCTGTAGGTGTTACGCGAGGCACCGTGAAACAATGGTAAGTGAAAAGTGACACAGTCTTTACTCTCACAGAGCATATGTCCCATTGAGGGGTGATGTAAAACTAACAATGAGATAATCATGCAACTAAACTGATGCAAGAGGACCATTATGATCAACCATGACTGCCAGATGCATTACCCCCTAGATACAAAGAGCACCGAAGACTATTACACGTGTGAGAGGTCCTGGGTTCCATGTGTTCATGGAAGTTAGTTAGGTAGACCAGCTACACAACTTTGATAGACCCATTTTTTTTTCCTAAGCATGCCAATGCACATTGCTTTGCCTGGCAATATGGTCTCTGAGTAACTAGGGAAGAATCTTGTAGATTTTTTCAAAACAAACAATCAGGACATGTAAAGATGACTCATTTCAGCTCAGGGTGAGTCATCAGGGATGAGGGACCCTACTTCCAGATATAGTCTTGATGATTCCTTCCCACAGAGAGGCCATGAGCTATCAACAACCCAGGTGGTCTTCACATCCCTCATGGAACTTTCAAGAGCAGGGAGCATCATTCCACTAATTCCACAAATGCTTATAGGATGCCAACTCTGGGCTTGGCTCCCCATAAAGCCTGAGTATATAAAGAGGAGTCAGAAGCAGCACCTGGCCTCCAGGGCCTCCGACAAGAGAAGAAGGCATCATCTTACAATGCGCTGTGTCATATGAACACAAGGGCCAAGTGTTGTGGGGCCACAGTGGGGCCACAGAGGAAGAGACTCTTTACTCCTGCAGTGTGTTCTGAGAGAATTCTGGCTCAAAAGGAGAATGCTGGAGATGGAGAACTTGGGTCTCAGCCTTTCCTGATAGACATCATTAATGCTGTTGGCTTTGCACAGATTATCTTATCCCAAGACTAAGAAGTCTGGCTTTTTTTTTTTTTTTTCCAGTATGGATTCCCCATGATATTTTTTGTCCTAATCAGAGTATCAAGTGCTATCATGAGTAAGATGACTTAACTCCAATTAGCAAAAAGAAGAGATGGACGAATTCCCAGCATGTACCTATGGGAAGCTGTGATTTGCTCTTTGCATACCTTAGGAACATTTGCTTTTCTCAACTCCCAGAACCCTCCACCCCAGCTGACAGTCTTCAGTGTACTTGCAGCAATAGACAAGGAGGGAGGTTCCCACCTTTCTCCCCCTCCACCTTGACTTTGCCTAGACAGGAGTGAGGGCTACTGGCATTCAATCTGCTGACTCAGTTCCTTGAGGCCAAACTACCTAGAGCTTGTTGCCACCCTCCCCAAGGCTAGAGAAGCTGCTTGGTTTACTTTTCAGGATGGGTCTCCATCTGGAAACAGCAGGAAGTCAAAGCAAAAACCTCATTTATGTGCTGGGGAAATGTAAACAACTAAGCAGTCCACCGGGACAAGAGCAGAAAGAATTCCAGAGTGTAAGCCTTCTTCCAGGAAGCAGAAATCCAGGTAGTAAAAATAAGAAAGAGTGGAAAAAAAAAAAGTGACTTCTATTTTTTAGGACTCCTTGGTGTTTTCCTCACTCCCCTCACCTTCAGCTCATTATCTTAATATCTGCCATTCCTCTTTAGGGAGGCAAACTCAGGTCTTGTTCTACCAGGACAGACAAGTCTCTGAGGATGCTTTGGGCATCACCTAGGTAAGACACAGTAAATTTCTCACTACCACACCAAGCTGAATCAGCTCATCTGTTTCAGTCACATTTTTTCCACAACAATATCCACTGAGTCTGAAAATGTCTCTGTCCTAAGTTGGTCCAGTTTTCATGAAAGGTATCAAACATGGGAGTTAGAATAATAATCATTCTTTTTTCAAAACACCAATATAGCAGATCACGTCAGAGGATTTAGTGTTATTTACACACAATATCCACAAAGATTTCGAGGGCAAAGATATTTATGTATGAAGCTCACTCCACAAACTTCCAAGAGAGGATAAGGTAACTTTTAATAAAAGACATATACTGCAATACCAGGTCGATGCATGGAGTGGACGGAGCAAGCTCCTATTAAGTGGGTAGGAGAAGAATCAATGAAACAAGATGGGATTGGGAGGGAGACAAACCATAAATGACTCTTAATCTCACAAAACAAACTGAGGGTTGCTGGGGGGAGGGGGTTTGGGAGAAGGGGGTGGGATTATGGACATTGGGGAGGGTATGTGCTTTGGTGAGTGCTGTGAAGTGTGTAAACCTGGTGATTCACAGACCTGTACCCCTGGGGATAAAAACATATGTTTATAAAAAATAAAAAAAATAAAAAAAATAAATAAAATAAAAGACATATAGAATAAGGCAGCTGAATTGGGAAATCAAAAAGTGGCAGTAATGTCTCTTGGAAGTCAGGCTAGAGGCAAGCATTATTAACCACCTATTTGAGATCAAGAAGGGAGCACTCAGAGTTCCGTGACACCTCCTACACCATGACTTTGGCCCACTTTGCATTCCCAGCTGATAGCCTGGATTCCATTCAGGGACCTATGGCTGGTCAAAGTCCCTACCAGCTCTCCTAGAGGAGCACAGAATGACTGACCAAGGTGAAGTGACCTCTGGGGGGGGGGGCAGGAGGGGAGTATGGGACAACTTCTCCAAAATCTGGAAGGTACAATTTACCACTCTGATGCCAATACTTCAAAGGCTGTGGGATAATGGACCAATGTAGAACTATTTGATTACCAACCAGGCATAAGGGACTAAGTTGGCTACTGCCTGTTGTTACTCAGAGGAAATGATCTTTGATGAAGATGTGTGTCCCATTCAGAGGATGAAGTGTAAGTTATTATCAACATTTCCAATCAGATGGTATAAGTTTAACTGAGCAAGGATTGTGACTTAGGGTCTCATGAGAGGTGTATTCCAAGAACTCACTTCTACATGCCATGAAATCAAGACTGCCACTGTCAGAGAATTGGAGCCACAAAAGAGAAACCCACAATGTTGCCATCCCATCACTGTGTATATAAATTCAGAATGGCTCCTCCTCGTCCCCAGATTCTCAAGACCCTGGGAGCCTCATCCTGGAGTTGCCCCCCTCTAAACACCTCCTCAGCCCCCCACTGCCCTTCCTTCCTCATGGCCACCCAGGTACTCAGAACTAGACTGTTCTGAGAGCTTCTTGCCTTGACCCTTTCGATCTTGCCTCCAAGTATCACTCTCAATTATGTTTGGCAAAATCAAAGGTAATCATGAACTCCACTGCCATAAATCATTTAATGACTTTCTATAGGAGATAAAGTGTAAACACCTTAGTTTGGCATCCAAAGACTGTAAGAACAGACTATCATCTCCTCTTTATTCCCACACTACATTATCACAGCCTTTTTTCCAACCCAACACATCCCATGCTCTAAGCATCCCCAACTACTCTCCCTTCCTCACACAAACTCTGCAATTTGGTGCATCTGTGCTTTTTCATACACCAATACCTGCACCTGAAATGCTCTTTCCTACCATCTGCACCTGGAACACTTATTCAAATGTGAATTTGCCTGAAACCTTTAGGCAGAATTCCCTATGACCTCTGTATTCACCTAACTCTATGTGCACCTGTTCTCTCTACATGATGAGTAAGTGATTTGGGTGCATGCTATGTGTCAAGAATATGAGAGTGAGTAGAAGAAGAAACCCAGTTCCAAATATCATGGAATTCCCATGGAGGCAAAAAAGATTGCTCAATATGCTACAGGAGAAAGTGGGGTAAGAGAATAAATAATAGGTGTGAGTGACTTAGGGGGCTCAGGAGAGGCTTTTCTAAAGGAGGTTTTTGAGCTGAAGTCGGATGGAAGATAAGAGTTGTATGCAAACCAGAGGCTTCAGACCCATTCCAGTCCTTGGGTGGTTTGCTACGGTTCTGCAGCAGTGGTACAGTAATTGAGGAGAGGCATTTAGAAGTTTTTAGAGCAATTTGATAGAGTAATTTTCTATCTCTTGGATCTAATAAAATGCAAAGCTTGTATTTTGTGTCTTTTTTATCCATTTTATTTTTCTTGTATTTCATTTTTATTGTCCTTATAAAAGCATCAGTCTGTGATGGATTAGAAAATTAAAGAACAACTATTCTTTCATCACAGATAGTTTAAGGAGCACTGGCCCAGCCAGAAGGAAAATGTGAATCACCCCAGTGTGGGGAGGGCATGGGAGAAAACGAGGCTGGCAGTGTGGATTCTGGGAATATCAAGCTCATACGTGATCACTGAAGTGGTGATTACTGTTGTCACCAGCTGGGGAAAGAGGATAGAATCGGAGTGGCAGCCCCAAAGAGTTTCAGTATGCAATGACTGATTGAGAAAGACAAGCCTCTAAGGGAGACAAGGGAGGAAAAGCCAGACAGGCCGAGTGACAAGAAACGTGCAGCCTTAGAAGTGAAGAGGAGACAAGGTTTCAAGTGGGTGGAGTGGTCAGCCATGTTGACGCCAACTGAGATGACAACTGACAGAAAACTGTCACCTGAGTATAGAGGTGTTGGGATCACTGCTGGCTTTAGCAGAAGCAATGTGGTGGAGAGGTGGGGCGATCTGGAAAAAACAAAGCAAGGAATTCAAGGAACAAGACGCAGCCAGTTGCACAGTAGTGAAAAGGGAAGAGAATTGGTGGCTGGCAGTGGATGTGGGCACAGGTGTTGCTTTGGTTGGGGTCATTGTATTTTTGTTTTAACGAGAGAAATTTTTTCAAAGATGATAGACACCCATTTAGAGGGAAGAGATGAATATAGGAAACGGAGAAAACACAATCACTAACTTATGTTTTGGAGAAAGTGGGTGAGGTTAGTATCTAAAGCACAAGTGAGGAAAGGGAAGTTAATCCTGAAAGTGATAGTCTTATTGAAACAATGGACTATGATATCTGCCTGAAGAGGAAGGAAAGGAGAGAGGCATGGGAAGAAAGTGGATGCATCCAAGCACCGAGGTGCCTTTGCGTCTGAAGAACAGTGATTACAGGAAAGAGGAACAAGAGAACTGGAAGGAAAGAACATTCTAGTGAGAGACGTGAATCCCTGATGTAGAGATTTTTGAAGAGAACACATAACCCCACGTTTTTCCCAGGTTACTGCATTTCTCTTTGATGTTTTATATTTCTCGCTCAAGCTTTGTTTTGAAGACTATTTATTGTCTTTAGTGTCTTTGAAACTACAAGAGCGCATCAGTCTGAATTCTTCCATATTTTCTCAGAGGAGTCCTGATCTAAAGGATATTGTTCCTCTCTTGGCTTCCACCGCTTTACTTAACAGTTGGCATAAACGTGTGCTGATTGACTTGTGCACATTTGCTCTCTGCACTGATGCTGTGCTGTTGCTTCCTGGTTATTAATCTTCTCTGCAGCACTCCATCCTGACCAACTATTGCTAAAGAACAGGAAGGGAAGGGGAAGGCCAAGGAGCTAAGGCAGTTCCAGTATGGATCCGGCTATCTTTCCAACACTCAACTAAATTGGATGTGTCTTCTGCTATGAGCTACACCTACCTGACCCAGTGTTCACTCTTGCGGGAGGCAAGAGAGCTCACATTGAGCACTTAGAGTCCCAGGACTCTGTCCATCGATGCTTTGACTCCTTCTCACCCTCCTCACCTCCCTTGCCTGGAAACCCAGCCATAAACAACTCTACCTCCCCATCTTGTCGTAATGGAGAATTAGCTATCTCTGGAGACTCTTCTCTTCCACTCCTATGTCTCATCCATCTCATCAAAGAATCATTGCATGGGCCTTTGAGCATGATGCCACTTACTTTCTGAGCAGGGACCACAGATTGGCAGCCCACAGATGGAATCCAGCTGGCAGATGATTTGGTTTGGCCCACACAGTGTTTGAAAGATAGGAACATTTCATATAAAAATCCATCTTTTCAGCTTCTTAAGAAAAAAAAAAATCAGATATCTGGCAGTCCTCAATAGCAATTTTTCTGCATGGCAAAAATTGGCTAGATCTGAGCTATGGCTGTCCTCCTCAGATGGGAATGCCATTTACTTCCACCCTCCCTACTCCCTACTGCCTTGCATTCAGCTCCCTTCAGACTCTGTGGCTCCCCCGCCCCTGGGTTTAGAGGCGCTACATGGTATCGCTTGCATCATCTTTCCCTGAGTCCACGTTATAGTCTGTCTGGCAGATCATTTTTATACTTTATGTTTGGGGTTTATGGCTGTGTTCCTTTTTTTTTTTTTTTTTTTTTTCCTTCTCTCTCAAGGTGGATTTTCTCCTCTACTTTTTGTTATTTGAACTTTTTGGAGTTATTTCTGTTTGTTACTCCTTTTATTATTTAGTATATATGGTCCGGGGAGGAGGGAAAGAGTAAAAAGGCTTTTTCATGTCATCTTGAAAACCTGACATCTTCCTGACCTTTTGACATTTCCTACTCCTAAAATGGGCAGTGACAAAACAGACTGCAAAATGTTTGATGCAACTGTTGATGGAGCACTTTAAAGCCCTAAACAATTAACTTGCTATAACATCACGCAGAAAACCTTAGTGATTTATGCATTAATTGAAAGAAGTGCCAGAATGGAAAGAACTTATAACAAACCTGTTTCCCTTTCTGTTCCATTTTTCTTTGGTTCTCATGGTAATCTAAATATGCAAAGAGATGTAAATAGCTTCTTTTTGGAAAACACTTAAACACTACAGCAGAAGATGAAGGCAACTTACAGGGTCCATTCCTAGCTGGAGGCAACCCCGGAAGGCCCTGAGAATTTTTAATACTGGGCAAGTGGATTTAAGACTTTTTGGAGAAAGAAGATCTATACCCTCAAAGATAATGAAACGTTGATCAGAGTCTGACGCCATTGCTGCCCAGTGGGATTAGGTGCAAGCTTCCTTGGCAGCCTCCCTGCCTCCATTCTTGACCCCTACAGTCCATTCTCCCACAGGGCAGGCATTCTATAAAAACAATCTGCTAATGTTCATTGTTCAAAACCTTCCAATGGCCTCTCATGCAGTTAAAAGAACCTCTTTCTCATGGCCCCCAAAGCCCTACAGAATCAGCCACTGCCCTACTCTGGCCTCTGAGTCCTCTCCCCATGTTGCCCCCTTCCTCATCATGTACCATGTAGAGTGAACACCTTTCTGTTCCAGCACAAACCATGTGTACTCTGGCCATGGAGCTTTCTCGCTTGCTATTCTGCCTACTGCTCCCTGAACTCTTCCATGGCTTGTCTCCCCCTTTGATGTGGAGCTCAGTTCTAATGTCACTGTGCCACAGAGCTCTCCTCTGATCACCCAGGCTTGAAGGATCTCAGTTATTAACCCAGCTCACTACTCTTATGCCTTCACAGCAGTCACCATCTGAAATCACCTTGGTCATTCATTTGTCTAAATCACCCTCCAGCAAATGTCTCCCTTCTTCACTGCTATTTTCTCCACTCATTGGCTGAATGACTGAATTTTATCAGTGTCAAAATGGGATTTACAGAAGAACATGGCTTGTGCAAAGTTCCACAGCTCATCAAAGGCAGAGCTCATCATGTAATCCACACCTCCTGCCATCAACCCAGAACCTTCTTCATCATCTCTTAGGTCAACAACAAAAAAAAATCTTACTAGGAATGCTTAGAAGATAATGGAAAGGTAAAGATGGTGAGCTGTGTTTTTATATTATCAATCTTAGTACTATTTTTATTTTGTAGGACTATACCACCACCACCAATAACATATTTTAATATACATTTAATTAAATATATTAATATACAAATATATATTTGTATATATTTGCATATTTATTTATACGCTTTACGTATATAATGTGTTTGTTCATATTTGGTAAGAAAGTCTCTTCGAAGAAAATGCTCTGATAGATCCTAAAGCCGCCCACTGATTTCATTAAATTTACCGATTATTATTTAGGATCATTCTCATCAACAGAGATTTACTCGATTTTACTACATTTTACTACATTTACCATTATAACTGAATGCAGTATACATCAGCTGTTTGTATTAATATTTATTTTCAAAGAAATGCCAGGCAGTGTTGCTATTTAGCATTGCTCATGGTGTTTCAACCACTTCTAGCAATAAGACTCACAATTTAGCAACAACAATGCTGTTAACGTTCAATGTATATAATTCCTTTGTCCTCCTAAGACATCAAATTGCTAGTGAGCTTACATTTTCTTTCTCAGGCTCTAATGAATAAGCAGTAAACTGCCAGGGTTGCTAATTGAGTAAATTACTTCTGAGTGACTCCAGGGCCAAATGAGTCCCCATAAACTGATGGTATGAATCTTCCCTTTGACAAAAAGTTAGAGCTATACTCAAAGCCAAGAACTATGGTATAGGAGCTCACTAGGATGCCGGGGGCGGGGGGGGGGGATGAGGGGAAAAAACAACCAAATAAAGTTAAAAAAAGAAAAAAAAGTTGTGTCAGTGAAGCAAACATGAAAGTTTCTTCTTACAAGAGCTATAGAAAAGTCTACTAGAAAGGAAACTGGTCCCTTCTCCAGGGACATCAATCTTTAAAAAGGGGGTTCAGGGGAGGGCGTGGATTGCATCCAGTTTTAGACAATTCATTCCTAAGAGGGAAACCTTCCTTGAACACTCACAGGACTGGAAAGAGTTTACAATCTCAAACTCCAGCAGAAAAATAGGAGTCTTTTTTTTTTTTTTTTTTTTTTAGATTTTATTTATGTATTTGACAGACAGAGATCACAAGTAGGCAGAGAGGTGGGCAGAGAGGGGCAGGGGGAAAAAGCTCCCTATGGAGCAGAGAGCCCAAGGTTGGGCTCGATCCCAGGACTCTGAGATTATGACCTGAACCCAGGACAGAGCCAGCCACTAAGCCACCCAGACGCCCCTAAAAAACAGGGATCTTTTAAATCATGGTGTCAGCTCTGTTGGTCTCCTTACTGCCTACCAAGCTTCAAACACAGTCGGAGCTCAGAAGGTAGGTTGACCAACCAAACACCTTTACAGTACAGAAATGGTTCTCTGTGCCTCACTGAAATTTCCACAGTTATGCTCAACTCAAATCCACATTCTCTATTTATAGTTCAAATGAAAAATGGAGCAAGGTATGCAGATTTGAGAAGCAGATACAGTTGGAAAAGTCAGAAGAGTATGGTCTTCCTGAAGCCTTGACTCTCAGTGGGGCTACTCCAGGAGTTAGTACAAGAGAGGCAGTTAATGATGAATTCAAGGCAAACCTTGAGAAGCACACTTTGAGGAACATTAATTACTCCGTGTTCTGGTTTGGAATCAGGGACAACACGATCTTTAAGACTTGAAAAATCTTCTTTCTTTGGGGGCCAGAAATGAACCAAGCCAATGAGGCCATTAGCCTGAGAAATCAGCACTGACATTTCTAAATATTTTATGTAAAAGAAAGCAAAGTCCTCTAGTCCCAGCTGCAAACGAAAGGTACACGAAGCATCCTACATCCAGCCCATTAACCACTTTCTGCCAGGTCCCTCCTCAGCAAACTGAAACCTACTTCTGCTTCTTATGTGATAATTCCAGGTGGACATGGCAACTTTCATAGCACAGCCAGAGTGAGTTTGAAAGCATATGAGAGTTTGATTCCAAAGCACATATGTTTTAAATAGCAGCACTATGTTTGATATCTAGCACTAGACTTATTAAACGTCAGTAGAGTTCACGAGTGTGCGAAAGGGAAAAGAGGACTTCCCCATCGATCTGAGTCAGTTGTTTTTCTGATCAAAAACCTTCAAAGATATCAACATTCTACCACAGTTAAATCTTTCAAGCCCCCTGTGAATCTGATGTTCCCTATCATCCTCTATCACCCTCTGCTCCAGGAGACATGCCTTCTACTCAAGGGTGGCTGGTTGTCTTGTCTTACAAGCTCTCCAATAATGTTTTTTCACCCCATACTCTTTATTTTGTGCATCCAAAATATCTTTTTTCCAAATGCAGATCAGTTCAAACCCCCTTTCCCTGATAATCCCAGCCTTCACTGATAACTTCTCTAATGGGACCTGCTTCGTATCAGGCACTCAGTGGTTTACATTTTACATTCTTTCCCCTAACCAAAAATGACAATTTCATGAGCCTAAGATCCAATGTCTCCTGTTTCTTCATAAAGGAAAAAGTCCTGGCAATACTGGGGGTACTTACCAGGTTGTTAATAAATTCTGGTTATTTGTCATCCTAACCAGTATTGTTACACATATCAAATCCCATGGTGATACATACAATTTCTTCAGAAATATTTTTGATTAATTTTCCAAAATGCAATTATTGGTTCACTTATTTATAACAGTAAAGTAACATGGTCAAAAACTAAGCTACTTTATGAACTATATTTAGAACTATCACTGCTACAATAATGATTCTTGTACTCATCACTCCCATGGAATTTGAATTTAAACTTTCCCACTTGCTAACATGTCATACATAAATATAAGAAAATCTGGGAAATTTCCTAAGAAAACCCTACAAGAAATCTCTTCTTCAAATTATAAGTCAGCCAGCAGGATTCCCCAGCCAGAAGGCAAGAATGGAAGTGCATTTTCTCTATCACTCAGAACCTAAAAGTCTCTGTTGCTTTTCTTCCTTCACTCTCTGGTTTCAAAATTCATCCTTTGAAAGCAGTTGGGTCTAACGGAGAGAATGTAAAAGGATTCTATATCAACTTCCTTACCTCTTTCTCCAGTGAGTCCTGTACGGAGGGAGGGGAAATGTGAATTTCTTCATTACTGAAGAAGTAGCGTTTTCAAGAGCTCCAAGCAGGTAGAGTTAACTGTGTCTGGTACCTGCTGCTGGTTGATCACTTTCTCTGCAGCAGGAGAGAGGGGGCAGAGAAGGGGATACCTGATCAGATAGTTTTTCTCTTACTTGTGAAGTATCTGCCCTGGGAAGTCAGAGGTTCAAAGGTCATACCCTTTGTGCAACACAGGAAGAGGGGAGGGCTGTCCTACCAGTTCCTCAGAGAGTTCAAAGATAACATTACCCAAGAACACAAAATCCCTCAGGAGCAAAGTTCACCTGAGGGTCCAGTTCAAGTACTTTACTTTGGGTTGGTCTTACTGAGTGAAAAACACAAATTCAGTATGCTGATGTGGGCCAGCTTTTGAACAAAGGAGTTTTCTTTCCCTTTTTTTTTTTTTTAAGATTTCATGTATGTATTTGACAGAGATCACAAGTAGGCAGAGAGGCAGGCAGAGAGAGAGGGGGAAGCAGGCTCCCCACTGAGCAAAGAGCCCAACGCAGGGCTTGATCCCAGGACCCCGAGATCATTACCTGAGCCGAAGGAAGAGGCTTTAACCCACTGAGCCACCCAGGCGCCCTAAACAAAGGAGTTTTCAAAAGCCTGCTTGCCCCAGCCTGAAATCCTCAACTTTGTAGTTATTCTTTTGTTTGGTAGGTTATTTCTAGGAATCCAGGTTTAAGATGCAGGGGCAGCTCGTCAGCTGAGTGTAGGACTCTTGGGTTCAGCTCAAGTTATGTTCCCAAAGTTGTGGGATTGAGCCCTGTGTAAGTGCCTGCACTCCGCAGGGAGTCTGCTTGAGATGCCACCTCCCTCTCCTTCCCCCCACTTGCACACACTCCATCTCTTGCTCTCTCTCTCAAATAAACAAATAAATCTTTAAAAATAAATAAAAAATAAAATAAAATAAAATGCAACTGCTGTCCAGATGATAGACAAGAATCCTCCCCATTCCAACCCTCCTCAAATCTGGGTAGGATTGGGTCTTATACAGACAGGAGAAAGGTAATGTTCTCCTAAAGATTTCTGTTAATATTCAAAGGCTTATGTCCTTCTGGCTAAATCTCCTCTCCTCCTCCAACATCTATCATCATGTGACTCTCTACAATGATTTACAAACACACACATATAAAATTCATTCACCAAGCTACTCCATTCAGTCAACTTTTATTTGAAGATTTGGGTGACCTCACAGAACCGGGTCTTACATTACCTTCTCTCCAACCCCGCTCTTCCTTTCCATAGCTCCTACTTCTCTCTCTCTCCTCGCCCTCACTTCATTCCTACCCTCTACCATATCTCTCTCTTCTCCCTCCCTCCTTTTCCCTCTCTCTCTGAAAAAAAAACAAACGGCTCTTCTTTTCTTAGTCCTCCTGAATCTGAGGCCTCTGTATTGCTCTACTATCCTTGTGATTATACTACTTCCATGTGGGACATCCAGGGATTTCTTCCAAAGTCAAGGCTTTCACTTGCAGGAACTCAGTCACTATTTTGTTCACGTCTTCATCTTCACAGCCCTGTGTGATAAAGTAAGCCACTGATACTGATACCCTGGTTGATAAAATCAGTAAAGAAGAGGAGAGTCTAAGGGAATGGGAACTTGAGCTTTCATAGAAGAGAAAGCCAAGTAAAACCACCTACCCGGAGCCTAGGGAAGTCCTAAAAGGATCCTGAAAATACTGATGGCAAAGTACTTGAAGTCAAATCCCACCACTTTCTCAGCTGTACCATCAATGGTCTCAGTTAAGAACCTTCACTTTCTTAATGACATTTTGTCATTTTTGCACCTTGGCTTTTCAGAAGGGAAAACTCTATGACCAATTGAAAGCCAGTACCTCTAAAGACATCTTCAACACCTAATTGGAAAATGGAAATATTTTTTCTAGTTACTTGGATTTGTAGAGCCTGAAAGCTACTGATAACCTAGCCCTTACCTACCCAACTTCAGCCACATTTGTGACAGGGCTTCATGACTCAGCAACCCTGTGCTTACATTGGTCCCTCCAACACTACGTGCTGTGACTCCCTGCCTTCATTGTGTTGGCCCTTTACTCACACTAGCCTTTGCTCCTGCCCAGCCTCCAAAACTAGAATCAAGTGTCTCTTTTCCTGAGAAGATATTCCCAACTGTCCTTTTATGGTGGTTTTGGCTCCTCTAGGTACCTATGTAAATACTTATCTTCTAGCTTTGTGCATTTTACATTTCATTTTAAATATCTATTCACATGTGCTTCTCCTCTGCTAGGGGGTGATATCTTTGAAAGCATGGCTAGCATCTTATTCATTTCCACATCCCCAAGGCTTACTAGCAAAACCTCTTCCACAGAAAGTATCTGACAAAGGCTAACAGCAAGAAAATAAATGATTGAGCCTACATCAAAATAAAAAGCTTCAGCACAGCAATGGAAACAATCATCAAAACTAAAAGGTGACCTACAGAAAGGGAGAGGATATTTCCCAAGACATCTTATAAAGGATTACTATGCAAAATATAGAAAGAACCTATACTACTCAACAGTCAGAAAACAAATAATCTAGTCAAGAAATGGGCAGAAGTTGCTGTGGCCGATGACAAAGAGGTTACTGCCTATGTTCTCCTCTAGGATTTTGATAGATTTCTGCCTCACGTTATCCATCCCAAGTTGGCCACAGCAACTTCTTTTAAGATATGTCTCCAAAGGCAAAGGAAACAAAAGTGAAAATGAACTTTTGGGACTTTATCAAGATCAAAAGCTTCTGCACAGCAAAGGAAACAGTCAACAAAACAAAGAGGCAACCCATGGAATGGGAGAAGATATTGGCAAATGACACTACAGACAAAGGGCTGATACCCAAGATCTATAAAGAACTCCTCAAACTCAATACACACAAAACAGATGATCATGTGAAAAACTGGGCAGAAGACAAGAACAGACATTTGTCCAAAGAAGACATACAAATGGCTAACAGACACATGAAAAAATGATCATCATCATTAGCCATCAGGGAGATTCAAATCAAAACCACATTGAGATACTACCTTACACAGTTAGAATGGCCAAAATCAACAAGACAGTAAAACAACAAGTGTTGGAAAGGATATGGAGAAAGGGGGAGCCTCTTACACTGTTGGTGGGAATGCAAGTTGGTACAGTCACTCTGGAAAACACTGTGGAGCTTCCTTAAGAAATTAAAAATAGAGCTACCCTCTGACCCTGCAATGGCACTACTTGGTATTCACCCCAAAGATACAGATGTAGTGAAAAGAAGGGCCACCCGTACCCTGTTCATAGCAGCAATGGCCACAGTCGCCAAACTGTAGAAAAAATGAAGCTGCCTTTCAATGGATGAATGAATAAGGAAGATGTGGTCCATATACACTATGGAGTATTATGCCTCCATCAGAAAGGATGAATGCCCAACTTTTGTATCAACATGGACAGAACTGGAGGAGATTATGCTGAGTGAAATAAGTCAAGCAGAGAGAGTCAGTTTTCATATGGTTTCACTTACTTGTGGAGCATAAGGAATAACATGGAGGACATTGGGAGATGGAGAGAAGTGAGTTCAGAGAAATCAGAGAGGGAGATGAACCGTGAGAGACTGTGGACCTTGAGAAACAAACAGGGTTTTAGAGGGGAAAGGGGTTGGGGGGTTGGGTGAGCCTGGTGGTGGGTATTATGGAGGACACATTTTGCATGGAGCATTGGGTGTGATGCATAAACAATGAATTTTGGAGCACTGAAAAAAATTAAATTAAATTAAATTTTTAAAAAAAGAAATGGATTGAAGACATGAACAGACTTTTC
The DNA here is from genome assembly GCF_964662115.1 of Mustela nivalis. Taxonomy (NCBI): domain Eukaryota; kingdom Metazoa; phylum Chordata; class Mammalia; order Carnivora; family Mustelidae; genus Mustela; species Mustela nivalis. Next base: position 34,699,320 of record NC_139022.1, read on the forward strand.
TCCAAAGAAGACACCCAGATGGCAGACACATGAACAGATGTCAGTATCACTCTACATCAGGGAATTGCAAATCAAAACTACAATGAGATATCACCTCACACCTGTCAGAATGGCTAAATTCAACAACACAAGAAACAACAAGTGTTGGCAAACATGTGGAAAACAAGGAACCCTCTTACACTGTTGGTGGGAATGCAAAGTGGTCCAGCCACCATGGAAAGCGGAACTGGGGTTCCTCAAAAAGTTAAAAATAGAGCTACCCTATGATCCAGTAATTACACTACTGGGTATTTACCTAAAGAATAAAAATAAAAAACACTAATTCAAAGAGATACATGCATCTTTACGTCTATAACAGCATTATTTACCATTGGCAAATTACAGAAGCAACCCAAGCATCCACTAGTAAATGAATGTATAAAGATGTGTCATATATATACAATGAAATACTTTGCATCCATAAAAGGAATGAAAGCTTTCCATTTGCAAAAACATGGATAGAGCTAGAGGGTATAAAGCTAAGCAAAATAAGTCAGAGAAATAAAATTCCATATGATTTCATTCATATGTGAAATTCAAGAAAAAAACAAATGAGTGAAGGAAAAAAAAGAAAGAGGCAAACCAAGCAACATACTCTTAACTATAGAGAATAAACAGATGGTTACCAGAGGAGAGGTGGAGGGGGATAGGAGAAATACATGATGGGGATTAAGGAGAGCTCTTGTGGTAAGTACCCAGTACTGTATAGAAGCACTGAATCACTATACTGTGCACCTGAAACTAAAGTAACACTAAATGTTAACTACACTGGAATTAAACTTTTCTTAAAAAGACAATCTGGTGCAACCCTTCATTACTCTCTAGAGCTATTGTTAAAAGTATCTGGTAATGGAAATGTTTTAATCTTAATACCTTCATTCTGGTCAGGATTATTTGTAAGATCAGAGATTTTATAGCTTGGCATCTTACATTATAAAGATGAAATGTAACTATTATGAGAAAGCAAAATATACGTTATAATCAGGTTCTTGTATTAGTCCACTGACCCCAAAATTTCACTTGCTTACAGGGTTGTGTAGATGTGCCTATGTTTAAATTAAGATTCTACTACGTATTACATTTAGAGGAATTTGTAAAGTTTCTCTTGTCTTCAATCTCATCAATAAAATCAGAATTCTTAAAAAAAATTTAACTTCATGTTTTTCCCTCTATTTTCATAATTCATTTGAGAAATAACAAATTCCATTTTCTGCAACTTCCAACCCACCCAATTACAGTGTTTGTAAATCACTTTTAAACTATTATAGGGCTACATAAGGAACATGAGAGTTAAAGCAACACTCCAAAACACACACAGCTACCCTCATTGCAAATACACACTCCAGCAGAGGACAATGATTTAAACTGAGAGTCAGTTTTCCTTCCTTACCTTGGTCAACATCACAGGCTCTCCTCATAAGCTCAAGCAATTTTAATATTATACTTATATTGGTGAAAATAATGATATTAAGACTTATACACTGGGACATATGGGTGGCTTGGTCATTAAGCATCTGCCTTCAGCTCAGGTCATGATCCCAGTGTCCTGGATTGGAGTTTTGCATTGGACTCCTTGCTCAGTGGGGAGTCTTCTTCTTCCTCTGCCTCTGACCTCCCCCCCCCCACCGCTTCTGCATGCTCTCTCTCTCTTACACACACACACAAATAAATAAAATCTTAAAAAAGAAAGAAAGAAAGAAAGACCTGTGCACTAATGTCACCAAAATGGCAGAATACATGTTTTCTACCATCTCCTACAAAGAATGCTGATTTTAACAACTACCAAAAGAGTGCCTCTGTGGAAGTCAGGGAGACTAGTGGAGAAGTTTCCGCCCACCGTTGGAGCAAAAAAATTTCCAGTATTGAATGTAATAAAGAGGGTAAAAACAACAGTTTCATTTTACTTGTCATTCCTTGCCCAAGGCAGTACAGTGTTGAGAGAGAATTTTCTGCCTCATGATTTCTCCTATGGGGAAGTGAGGGTATGTGAGTGAACATCCAGGTTCTCCAGCTGTGCAGGATGCTTCCAAAGCATCCCATTTCTTTCTACCCCATCCAGAATTCTAAGGTGTGCCAAGTGACTGGGGGACAGAGAGCAGCTAGGTCTGGAGGGCACCAAAGGGACACAGATCCTACTAATAATTGCATGGGTTCCATTAGGAAGCCCATCCCTAAACCACTAGCGATGCCTCTCCTACAGATCCCACCAACTGTCTTGCAGGCACCCCTAACATTCTGCAAAACTCACCCACACACACATACCCCTATCCTGTGGCCAGCTCCCAATGCACACTCCCCAAGGCAATGAGATTAAGTCTGCATATCGCTAGTGAGCATGTGAGGACAGGTGACCTGATTCTGTCAGTTTGGGCGAAAGTACATTAGGAGCATTCATTACCACCCCCAGGGAAAGCAAACAGGAGGTTGTCAGTACTGGCCTGGCTTTACTGGATCAAAAAAAGGCATACCATCTTAATAATTCCCCACCAAGAGGGAACAAGAAGTGTGGAGCAGGAGTATACAAAGAAAAGTCTGAGAATATATCAGAATCCCTAACACAGTAGATGGGAGGTATTTCTCTCTTGAAGCCCATCATAAAGACTGGAAGAGGTGACTGCTTTTAAATGCAAGATGGCAAAGCACAACTATGAGGAACTGGAAGAATCAAGGAGACATGACACCAGCAAAAAGAACACAACCTTCTAGTAACTGACCTCAAAGATCTATGATTTGCCTGATACATAATTCAAAATCCTATTTTAAGGAAGGCCAATGAGCTACAAGAAAACACAAGGACAATTCAATAAAATCAGGAAAACAATACACAAACAAAACAAGAAGTTAAACAGAGAAACAGAATCATTAAAAAAAAAAAGTTCTAGGGCTGAAGAATACAACAAATAGAATGAAAAAATGAAGTAGAGAGCATTTTAGCAGACTGCATCAGGCAGAATTTAAAAAAAATCTGTGAAGTAGAAGAGAGTTGATGTGAAATCATCCAGTCAGATAATAACAAATGAAAGAGTGAAGCCTATGTGAACTACAGGATACCATTAAAAGAAATAACTTATACATATTATTGAAGTCTCAGAGGAGAAGAGAAGGAAAAAGAGGGCATAAAAGTTATTTAAAGAACTGATAGCTGAGGGGCACCTGGATGTCTTAGTCGGTTAAGTGTCTGATTCTTGATTTTGGCTCAAGTCATGATCTTGAGGTTGTGAGATCAAGCCCTGTGTAAGGCTCTGTGCTCAGCTGGGAGTCTGCTTCAGATTCTCTCTCCCTCTGCCCCTCCTCAAACTCACACACACTCTCTCTCAATATCTCTCAAATGAATGAAGGAATGAATGAAGGAGTGAATAAATGAACAACTAATAGCTGAGAACTTCCCAAATCTGGGGAGAAATTTGGACATCCACATTCATCAAGCTCCTAAATCTCTAAAAAAATTTTAACACTGAAAATTCTTTTCCAATTCAGAATACTCCAGCTCAGGGTACTGTAACATAGACATGTGTTAGCCACTTAACTCTATATATTTACAGTATTTATTGAGAAAAATCCACAGATAAGTGGACCCGCTTAGTTCAAACCCATGTTGTTCGAGAGTCAACTTTACTTTTTTTGTCTTTCCCAATCCTCCCCCATCAGATTGTTAATCTCCTGATCTGTAGAGTTGGAGGATCCAGCTATCTGGTCTCTAATGTAACAAATGACTGGGTAACTTTGACCTCAGTCTAACTTGGCAGGAAACCCTGTAACCTGCTCTCTATATGGCAGCTAGGCTATAGAGACTAGCATGGCCTCATCTGTGTTCCCTCTGTGGAGCTCAGCAGGCTTAATATATTTGATAACTGCTGATATTCCTAACAATTCTCCCACGTATGACACTTGGGGAAGGGCTAAGATCAAGGAAATTAGGATGTCACTGCAGGAAGGCATGGATTTTAATCAGTTATGCAGGGAAATAACTTTAGCTCATAAGCCCCTTATCTCACATGGAACAGAAGGCTTGGACTCATTGGACTAATTTGAAAATCCCTGCTGTGAATTGTTAAAGCCATGGGAATTTTGATTAGCAAGAGTGCTGTGTTACCTAAGATCTTTCCAAGTTAATTCCTTGGTGACCAGTGACATTTTCCTTTTTAAAAAATCTTTTGAGGGACGCCTGGGTGGCTCAGTTGGTTAAGCGGCTGCCTTCGGCTCAGGTCATGATCTTAGCATCCTGGGATCGAGTCCCACATTGGGCTCCTTTCTCGGCAGAGAGCCTGCTTCTCCCTCTGCCTCTGCTGCCACTCTGCCTGCCTGTGCTCACTCTCTCTCTCTCTCTCTGGCAAATAAATAAATAAAATCTTAAAAAAAAAATCTTTTGATACCAGTTTTTGTTCACCTAAATATATAGGGGCTAGGAGAATTTGTGTGGGGAAGACATTAATATGGCCCATGCAATTAATACAGGTATTCCTTAGTAACCTGAGGGCAAGCTGAGTGGCCAGCAAGCTGAGTTTGCATTTTCTTCCAAACCCATGTTGCTGGTCTCATCTGGATCTTGAGTTTTGGTTTGACCTATTCATTAAGCTTCCATTCTATAAATCAAAGAGTTATTCCAAAATCACTTTAAGCGATTAAATCAAGCTCAACCTTTTTATTATTTTTGGCAGAGAAAGCTGGTCTCCCAAAAGTTTGAGGTGGATGAGGGTTAGCTATTCCCCGACAACTTTGCTAACAGGCTGTAAAGAAAATATGGGACTAAATCTTCATGATCTTAGGTTAGTCAAAGCCTCCTCAGATAGGAAATCAAACATAAACAACAAGAAGGAAAAAAGATACACTGGTCTTTGTTACTACCCCAAAATTTTGTGCTTCTGGGAATGCCATTAAGAAAGTGGAAAGACAACCCACAGAATAAGATAAATATTTGCAAATTGTCTATCTGGTAAGGGACTTATATCTCAAATATATAAAGACTGCTCACAACTCAATAATAAAAATAAACCAAATTTTAAAAAAAATTTTTAAAAAGAGGAGGTGATCTGAATAGAAAGGACTCCATAATAAAAGGTATACAGTGGTCAATGATCAGATGAAAATCAACATACAATGAGATACTGCTTCACACCTACTAGGAGCCAGCCGTTATTGGGAAAACATTTTTATTTACAAGAAATTGTGCTTGACAGATGAAGCTCCTTTATAGGGGGAAGCACAGAGAATGCTTTGTTGATTGTTCCATAAGAACACTACATGTTTAAAGTCCTTAAGTGAAACAGAAATTATTCTGAGTGTTTCCAAAAACACCCTTAAGTCAACAAACTGCATTATGTACAAATGGATTTTAAAATTACATACATGCTTACTGTCAATTACATTTCTTTCCAATCTTGAAAGTAAATTTGATGTGCTGATGGATTACCCCTTCAGTCTGGATGGATTTCTCCTGAGTCGCAGCTGATGCTGACTCTTGGCGGGTTTGACATAGCTAATTCCTCTAAGAATTGGGTTTGCAATCAAAAGAAATGAAATCTTGCCATTTGCGATGACGTGGTTGGAACTAGAGGGTATTATACTCAGTGAAATAAGTCAATCAGAGAAAGACAATTATCATATGATCTCCCTGATATGAGGAAGTTGAGAGGCAACGTGGGGGGTTTGGGGGGAGGAAAATAATAAATGAAACAAGATGGTATCGGAAGGGAGACAAACCATAAGAGACTCTTAATCTCACAAAACAAACGGAGGGTTGCCAGGGGGAGGGGGATAGGGAGAGGGTGGTGGGGTTATGGACATTGGGGAAGGTATATGCTATGGTGAGTGCTGTGAAGTGTATAAACCTGGTGATTCACAGACCTGTACCCCTGGAGCTAATAATACATTATATGTTAACCAAAAAAAAAAAAAAAAAAAACCCAACCCAAAACCCAGAATTGGGTTTGCAGTCAGGATAAGCTGACAGGAAGTAAATGGGGAGGGGAACGGTCCTTAGCTGTTACAACCTCAAGGTCTGAAGACCCATGTTTCCTGTAACATTATCTGAAGGCAAAGACTATACTGTGATTCCTATCAACTATATCAGCTTTTCTATGTAACTGAATAATTAGCCAAGAACCAGAAAATATCATTCTTGAAAAGATTCACTTGAACAGGATTTAAAGAAATATAAATTTATAGCTATTTAAGATGACTTTCTGTTAATATCACTAACCAATATTCACTGAAGAACTGTAGAGTATTTGCCCCAACTTCAGAGCTGGAATTGAACTACATGTGCCTTTCTACCTACTTCAGTCATAATGCTTCCAGTTAACGCATTCATTGGGTATAACTTCAGGGTGGACCTAAGGCTTTAACACTACAATTCAGATATACAGATACCTTGATATTAAAAAGAAGTACCTTTTGATACCTTTCATATTTGCCTGTGGCTTTCTTTAAATATCCAATGACTCTTTTGAAATGTTATTGATGGGACAGACTAATATTTGGGCTGCTTTTTTTTTTCCACATTTCTTCTATGCTTGTCCTACCACCTTACACCTGGATTTGCCCCCCCCCCCATTTCATCATTTAAAAGAAGAGATCAGTCACACCTCATTGGATTTTTGTTTCCTTACAAATAATTTCCTCATAGATTTTTTAAATTTTTTTAACTTACAAATATGTATTACTAACCCAATTTATAAGTTTCTGCAGTCCCACATCTCTCATTAATCTTTGGCTTCCATCCATTTACAACTGAGCCTTTATTCACTCTAAGATTATACTAAATCACTCCTCTCAAAAAGATTCAATATTACAAATAAATCTAAACTTTACTAAAATATAACCTTTGGAAAATACACTTAACCAAAGTTGTAAGAAAAATTAGAAGTAGAAGGGGGATCATCTTCTTAGCTGAGGAAAAGCAGTGCTCTTAACACAGAAGCAGAGATTAAATATAAATGGGTTGGGAGAGAGACAGTGACTCAAAGGTTATGAGTTCACAAGAAAAAACAACTAGAAAATAATCAAGCCTGACCTTGAAGAACGAACACAAAACACACACACATACACACACACCAAAAGAGCAAAATATTCAGAACATGTAACAGAAAATAAGTTTTAATATCCATGATACCTAATGAATTATTTCAAATCCCAAAGGAGAAGAATTCATAAAAATAGGAAAAGAATGATAATGAGGCAAAAAGATGTAACTGGTTAATACTCCTGTAAAGGAGTATTCAATTTTAACTAGTAATCAAAGGGATAAGAATGTAAATGATAGGCTTCTATTTTCAGACTGAGAAACGTAAGAAAAATTGAAAATCATAAGGTTGTAATTTCTTTGGGTTCATATCATTGCACAACAAATTCCCCTAAACTTTGGCAATTTAAAACCACCATTTAATTCTGTTCTCAGATTCTGTGGGTCAGGAAATTCAGAAAAGGCATAATGGAGGAGCTTGTTTCTGCTCCTTTGGTATATGGGGCCCTGGCTAGCAAGACCCAAAAGTTGGAAGGGCCTGGAAGCTGGTTACAGGAATACCTTGGAGGGGTTTACCTGGCTGAGACTAGATGCTGGCTATTAGCTAGAACTCATCTGGGGCTATGGGCCAGAATATTACTTGTATCATTTCCAAGTAGCATTGGTATGGAGGCCTCCAAAGACAGAGGTCCCAAGGGAAGCAGATAGAAACTTATAACCTTTTATGACCCAGCCTTGAGAGTCACTCTCAAATCCACTGGTCACAAGCCTGCCCAGATTCACAAGGAGGGAGCAAACAACATCACTCAATGGGAGGAGTATCAGAATTTTTCTTGCATAGGGGCACCTGGGTGGCTCAGTCAGTTAAGAGTTGGACTCTTGATTTCAGCTCATGACTGAGCTGATTTCAGGTCAAAACTCTTGATTTCAGGTCATGATCTCAGGGTTCTGGAATTGAGCCTCAAGTCTGGCTCTGAACTCAGCACGGAGTCTGAGTAGGATTCTCTCTCTTTCTCTTCCCTTACTGCCTTGGGCTCATGCACTCTATTTCTTTCCCTAAAATAAACGTTTTTTAAGTTTTATTAAAGTATATTAAATATATATAAAGTATATATAAAGTTTATTAAGTATAAAGACCATGTGAGAAGGGAAATTCTATGATGGCCATCCTTAGAAAACATAGAGAAATGCATGCTCTCATGGAATGCCAAATGTTAACCGGTATCTTTCTGAAGGCTAAATGGGCAATGTAAACCAGAGGCATCATAAACGCTGTAACCCTTACCTGAAAAAGTACATTGTTTCCTCTAGATCATATTCTAAATAAAAAATGGATAGGTCTATTTCACTTCTCAAATACATCAATTAATAACCTTCCAAGTATCAGGAAATGAGGTTTGAGAGCACCTTACTTAATGAAGATTTTCTCCTAGAAAATGTTTAACTGAATGAACTCAAGATATGAGTTACCCATTCATTCAACAAACAATCACTGATTTCCTACTAAGTGCCAGGAGCTCTGGTAGGTGTCAATCAAACTGGAAACCATCTTTCCTCTCATGGGTTTAAAATCAATTGGTAAGGTAAATATTAAATAACTAAGTAATTATCATCAAAGCCTGTGAGAAGTGCTTCTAAAATAATGTATAGGCAACTATAGGAGGATTTTCAGGCAGAATTATATTAAGAATTAATAAATTGATACTAAAAGTGAGACCAGAGGAAATACTAGAAATTTACTATTTGGGGGCTGGAGAGATATTGTGGACCATGGGGAGAATTCATAAAAAAGCCATGAAGCAGAGAACAGGTTGGCATGGAGGACAAACATCAGAAAGCATTGACTTTCCTTATGTACTTATATGAGGAGGATAAGGGCATAAGAGGATAGAGAGAGGTAAACAGGACCCAGAGGACCCATGGCCTTATATCCATATTAAAGTTTTTATATTAGCTGTGTATTGAGCACTCCTTTTTTAGAATGATTTTTAAAAATATTTTATTTATTCAATTGGCAGAGAGAGACACAGTGAGAAAGGGAACGGAAGCAGGGAGAGTGGGAGAGGGAGAAGCAGGTTTCCCGCTGAACAGGAAGCCCAATGCAGGGCTCAATCCCAGGACCCTGGGATCATGACCTAAGCCAAAGGCAGCAACTTAACAACTGAGCCACCAAGGCACCCCTGTACATTAAGCACTCTTAAAAGGTGTTTTTGTTGGTTTGTTTTAGGATTTTAACGTATTTATTTAAAAAGAGTGACAGCAAGAGTGATAGCCTGGGGGATGAGCAGAGGGCAAGGGAGAGAGTGGATCTCAAGCAAACTTTGTGCTGAGTACAGAGCTGGACATGGGGCTCGATCCCAAGACCCAGAGATCCTGACATGAGCCAAAATCAAGCATCAGATGCTTAACAGACTGAGTCACCCAGGCACCCCCTTCTTCAAAGGTTTTAAGGCAGTAACATAATTTTGTCTCATTTATTTGTATTATCAAAACATTTTCCAACTTTTCTCTAAAGAACTTAGATAATGGGAATACGAAATGGGGAGACTAGTTACAAATCCATTGCAGCAATCCAGGTGAGAGGGGAGTGTGGCTCAGACTAGTGTGGGCAGTGAAGAGGCGTTCAGATATACATCTGGGAGGGAAATGAAGTTTACTGAGTTCAAAACCCAAAACTATAACTGCTGATACCACTCACTCATATTAATGAATATCTTCTTTCTAAAAGACAACTTGGCAACATATGGAAAGTCTTAAAATATTACATTCCCCTTAACCCAGCAATTGCACCACTAGAACATTGATCATAAGGAGTCATGACAGATGTCTGCCAAGAGTAGTAAGCTTAAGAGATATTAGAGCAACAATGTTGTAACTGAGCTTGGAAATTGTCACAAAATTGTTGATTGCCCAAATCTTGGTTTCTAAATATGATTTTGTTATAAATGAAAATAGGGGACCTCAGAAAAAATGGCTGATTTGAGGTCTGGGGCAGAGAAAAGACAAGATGAACATGAACACAAATTAAACAAGTACTCAAAAACCCAAAGGATGAGGAATGCAGCTCTCCCAATGGGCAAAACTGGAACATTTTAACTAAAAATGATGTATTAATAGTTATAAGCCAAAGAATAAAATAAATATGTGTGAGTCTCCACTAATAAGTACCTGAGTGAATAAATAGAGGGGTGAAGAGACAAACCTTGTTTACAGAAGAAATCCAAGTAATTTATGCAAATACCCCACTCCAGGAGATGGACTTTATGGTTCCTAACCCGTCTACTCCATCCCACCATTACCTCCATACCCTGAATGTGTCTCGGACTTAGTGACTAACTTGTGACAGAGAGACTGGAAAGAGGAAGGACAGGTAACTTTACAGTGGAGAACCTGATGAACTCTACCTGGGCTGGGACATCAAAGTGAACATTGTTGAGGATAAGGCATGTTAATACCATGTATTCTGAATATAGAATGAGAGGATGACCCCTGCACTTTGGTAGCATTCTTCCCCAGATCCATCATCTCAGTCTATTCATGAGAAACAAAAATTCAGACAAACCCAAAATGAGACACATTCTATAAGACATCAAGTCAGTACTTTCCCAATTTGTCAAGCTCATGAAAAACCAGGAGAGATACTAAGAAGATGACCCAACACAACGTGGGTTCCAGGACTGGACACTAGAATCATAAAAAGGTGCTAGTGGAAATGCTACTGAAACTCTTAATGAAGTCTGGAGTTCAGTCAAGAGTAGTGCACCCATGTTCATTTCTGAGTTTTGCCAAATATACCCTGGTTATGTAAGATGTTAACAATAGGGGAATTTGGATGTGGGTAAATGGGAACTTCCTTCACTATTTTTATAACTTTTCTGTAAATCTAAAATTATTCCAAAATTAAAAATTTATTTTAAAAAATAAGCTTATAGAAGGAAGCAAGATGTCTGAGTAGTAGAAGACGGAAAGAAATGTCATCAGGTCCCAGAAGTTCAGCTAGACAGTTATCAAACCATTCTGAATACCTACAAACTCAACAGGAAATAGAAGAGAAGAGAAGCAATTCTAGGAACAGAAAAACGATCACTTTCCAGAAGGTAGGACAGGCCGAGAAGTGAATCAGAAGCTACAGGAGGATACACTGTTGGGAGGAGGGACCGGCTCCTGGGAAGCAGTGGAGGAGCAGCAGAGCACAAAATCAGAACTTTCAGAAGTCAGCTCCATTGAAGGACGTGGCTCCAGAGGCTAAGTGGGGGTGGAGCCCTCATGGGGACAGTGTGATCTCGTGTACTGTGGGGTCACAGAAGATGGGGGTTGTCTGAGTGTGACAGAGCACACATGTATCAGAGAAGGGAAGCAGACTACAGAGACAGAGTCAAGGAGGGACTCTCAGCTCAGGGTTACCTTAAACTATGATCCAAGGCACAGTCGGACCACTGTTCTTACAGCAGGGACCCCACAAGCGGTAGATTTGGGAGACTCACCTTCTCCTCCAAGAAGAGTGGCACAGGAGAGCACAGCAGGAATCTGCTGGGATTGGAGACTCAAAACAGGGCCATGCGCCAGAGTCAGAAATGCTCGGTCACAGGCCTGGTGAACTTGGATTGTGGTCAGAGACCAGGGAGATGGGAGAGATTGACTGCTTTACTCTGAGGGCACACTCAGGAGTGGGGCCCTGAACTCTTGGCTCCTCCATGTAAAAGATTGGGAGGCTGTCATCTTCATTCCCGTCCTCCAGAGCTCTTTAGAAAACGTTCAGGAACAAAAACTCCCAAGAGCAAACCCAAGCAGATTACTTAGCCTGGCCCCTAACAAGGGCAGTGCAATTCTGCCTCAGGCAAAGACATTTGAGAATCACAGCAACAGACCCCTCCCCCAGAAGATCAGCAAGAACATCCAGCCAAGACCAAGTTCATGGATCAATGAGAACTATGGAACTCCAGAGCTAGGGGAAAGCAACACATAGAATTCATGGCTTTTTCCCCTATGATCCCTTGTCTTTCAAAGTAAAAGTTTTTATATTTTACTTTTTTCTTATTCTATTTTTTTTAACTTTTCCTCTTTCCTATTTTAATGTTAAACTATCTTATCAATACCTTTTTTAAAAAATATTTTTAGGGTGCCTGGGTGGTTCAGTCAGTTAAGTGACTGCCTTTAGCTCAGGTCATGATCCTGGAGTCCTGGGATCGAGTCCTGCATCGGGCTCCCAGCTCCACAGGGAGTCTGCTTCTCCCTCTCACCTTCTCCTCACTCATGCTCTCTCCCACTGTCTCTCTCTCAAATAAATAAAATCTTTTAAAAATACATATTTTTAAAAATTTTCTTTATTATAATCATATTTTATCCCTTCATTGTATTTAACCTTATTTTTTCTGTACATATAGGTTTTTTTCTTTAAAAATTTGGGATACAATTTCTTCTAATAAATCAAAATATACCCTAAATCTAGCACATGGCTTTCTTCTAGTCTCCAGTCTGATCACATTCTCTCCTCTTTTTTTTTTTCCTTTTTCCAAACAACTTCTTACCTTATCAATTCCTTTTTTAGAATCTTTTTTAATTTTCATCTTTACAGTCACATTCCATCCTTTTATCATGTTTACCCTTATTTTTGTATATATACAAGTTTTTCATTTTTAAAATTCTGGGAAGTAGTTTCTTCTAAAAGACCAGATTACACCCAAAATCAAGTAGGTGGCTCTGTTCTATTCACCAGTCTAATATACATATTTTTTTATTTTCTTTTTTTTCTCTCTCTTTCTTTCCCCCCCCCCCACTTTTGGTTCCTTTCTGATTTGGTTAGCATTTATTTTCCTGGGGTCTTTACCACCTTTTTAGTATTTTGTTCTCTCATTCATCTATTCTTATCTGGATAAAATGATGGGCAGAAAACTCACCACAAAAAAAAAAAAAGGAAAAAAAAAGGCAGTACCTATGGCTAGAGACCTAATCAATATGGACATTACTAATATGTCAGAACTAGAGTTCAAAATGACAATTCTCAAGGTTTTAGCTGGGTTCAAAAAAGTATGAAAGATGGTAGAGAATCCCTTTCTGGAGAAATAAAAGAACTAAAATCTAACCAAACTGAAATTTAAAAAGCTATTAATGAAGTGCAAAAAAAACCATGGAGGCTCTTACTGCTAGGATAAATGAGGCAGAAGAAAGAATTAGTGATATAGAAAAGCAAATGACAGAGAAAAAAGAAGCTGAGCAAAAGAGAGACAACTACTGGACCACAAGGAGAGAATTTGAGAGTAAGTGATACCATAAGATGAAACAATATTAGAATAATTGGGATCCCAGAAGAAGAAGAAGAAAGAGAGAGGGGGCAGAAGGTACATTGCATCAAATTAAAGTAGAGAATTTCCCTAGTACATCAAAGGAAACAAGCATCAAAATCCAGGAGGCACAGAGAACCCCCCTCAAAAGCAATAAAAAAAAGGTCCACACCCTGTCATCTAATAGTAAAACATACAAGTCTTAGTGACAGAGAGAAAATCCTGAAAGGAGCTTGGAACAAGAGGTCTGTAACATACAATTATAAAAATATTAGGTTGGCAGCAGACTTATCTACAGAGACCTAGAAGAACAGAAAGGACTGGCATCTTATATTCAGAACACTAAACCAGAAAAATATGCAGCCTAGAATACTATATCCAGCTAGGCTCTCATTGAAAATAGAAGGAGAGATAAAAAGCTTCCAATACAAACAAAAATTAAAAGGATTTGCAAACATCAAACCAGCCCTATAGGAAATACTAAAAGGGGTGCCCTAAGCAAAGAGAGAGCCTAAAAGTAACAGACCAGAAAGGAACAGACACAATATAAACAGTCACCTTACAGGCAATACACTGGCACTAATTTAGCATCTTTCAATAGTTACCCTGAATGCAAATGGGCTAAATGCCTCAATCAAAAGACACAGGGTATCAGAATGGATAAAACAAGACCCATCAATATGCTGTCTGCAAGAAACTCATTTTAGACCCAAAGACACCTCCAGATTTCAAGTGAGTGGGTGGAAAACAATTTGCCATGCTAATGGACATCAAAAGAAAGCCGGGGGTGGGGTGCAACCCTTCTATTAGACAAATTACATTTTAAGCCAAAGACTATAATAAGCAATGAGGAAGGACACTAAACCATACCTAAAGGGTCTTTCCAACAAGGAGATCTAACAATTTTAAATATCTATTCCCCTAACATGGGAGCAGATAACTATATAAACCAATTAATAACAAAATCAAAGAAACACATCAACAGTAATACAATAATAATAGGGGACTTTAAATATGTGGGGCAGTCCTGAGAGGAAAGTATATAGCAATATAGACTTTCTCAAGGAACAAGAACGGTCTCGAGTACACAACCTAACCCTACACCTAAAGGAGCTGGAGAAAAAACAGCAAAGAAAGCCTAAATGCTGCAGGAGAAGAGAAATTATAAATATCACAGCAGAAATCAATGAAATAGAAACCAAAAGAACAGTAGAAGAGATCAACAAAACTAGGATCTGGCTCTTTGAAAGAATTAATAAGATTGATAAACCCTTGGCCAGACTTATCAAAAAGAAAAGAGAAAGGACCCAAATTAATAAAATCATAAATGGAAGAGGAGAGATCACAAGCAACACCAAAGAAATACCAACAATTATAAGAACATATTATGAGAAACTATAAACTAGCAAATTTGACAGTCTGGAAGAAATGGATGCATTCTTAGAGACATACAAACTACCAAAACTGAACCAGGAAGAAATAGAAAGCCTGAACAGACCCATAACCAGTAAGGATATTGAAGCAGTCATCAAAAATCTCCCAACAAACAAGAGCCCAGGGCCAGATGGCTTTCCATGGGAATGTTACCCAACATTTAAAGAAGAATTAATAATTACTCTCCTGAAACTGTTTCAAAAAATAGAAATGGAAGAAAAACTTCCAAGCTTATTTTATGAGGCCAACATTACCTTGACTCCAAAACCAGACAAAGACCCCATCAAAAAAGAGAATTACAGACCAATATCCTCAATGAACACAGATGCGAAAATTCTCACCAAAATACTAGCCAATAGGATCCAACAGTACATTAAAAGGATCATTCACCATGACCAAGAGGGATTTATTCCTAGGCTGCAAGTTTGATTCAACATCCACAAATCAATCAATGTGATACAATACATTAATAAAAGAACAAGGACCATATGATACTCTCAATAGATGCGGAAAAAGCATTTGACTAATTACAGCATCCTTTCTTGATCAAAACTCTTCACAGTTAGGCATAGAGAGTACATACCTCAATATCACCAAAGCCTTCTAGGAAAAACTCACAGCCAATACCATTCTCAATGGGGAAAAACTGAAAGCTTTTTCCAAGGTCATGAACATAGCAGGCCCATTCACTATCACCACTGCTATTCAACATAGTACTAGAAGTCCTAGCCTCAGCAATCAGAGAACAAAAAGAAATAAATGGCATCCGAATGAGCAAAGAAGAAGTGAAACTCTCACTCTTTGCAGATGATTTGATACTTTACGTGGAAAAAGACTCCAAAAGACTCCAATCCAAAACTGCTAGAACTCATATAGGAATTCAGTAAAGTGTCAGGATATAAAATCAATGCACAGAAATCAGTTGCATGTCTATATACCAACAGCAGGATAGAAGAAAGAGAAATTAAGGAGTTGATCCCATTTACAATTGCACCCCAAACCATAAAATACCTAGGAATAAGCCCAACCAAAGAGACAAAGAATCTGTACTCAGAAAACTATAAATTATTCATGAAAGAAATTGAGGAAGACACAAAGAAATGGAAAAACATTCCATGCTCATGGATTAGAAGAACAAATACTGTGAAAATGTCTATGCTACCTAAAGCAACCTACACATTTAACACAATCCCTATCAAAATACCATCAATGTTTTTCAAAGAAATGGAACAAATAATCCTAAAATTTATATGGAACCAGAAAAGACCCTGAATAGCCACAGGAATATTGAAAAAGAAAGTCAAAGTAGGCAGATCACAATTCCAGACTTCAAGCTCTATTACAAACCTGTAATCATCAAGACGGTATGGTACTGGTAGAAAAACAGACACATAGATCAATGGAACAAAATAGAGAGCCCAGATATAGACCCTCAACTCTATGGTCAGCTAATCTTCGACAAAACAGAAAAGAATGTCAAATGGAAAAAAAGAGAGTCTCTTCAACAAATGGTATTGGGAATACTGGACAGCCACATGCAGAAAAATAAAACTGAACCACTTCCTTACACCACCCACAAAAATAGCCTCAAAATGGATAAAAGACCTCAATGTGAGACAGACATCCATCAAGATCCTTGAGGAGAACACAGGCAGCAATGTCTTCGACCTCAGCCGCAGCAACTTCTTCCTAGAAACATCACCAAAGGCAAGAGAAATAAGGGCAAAAATATAAATATTGGGACTTCATCAAGACCAAAAGTTTTGCACAGCAAAGGAAATAGTCAACAAAACCAAAAGACAACTGGCAGAATGGAAGAAGATATTCACAAATGACATATCAGATAAAGGGCTAGTATCCAAAATCTATAAAAAAACTTATCAAACTCACCCAAAGAACAAATAATCCAATCAAGAAATGGGAAGAGGACATGAACAGACATTTATGCAAAGAAGATATTCAGATGACCAACAGACACATGAAAAAGTGCTCAATATCACTGGGGATCAAGGAAATACAAATAAAAACTACAATGAGATATCACCTCATACCAGTCAGAATGGCTGAAATAACAAGTCAGGAAACAACAGATGTTGGCGAGGATGAGGAGAAAGGGGAACCATCCTACACTGTTGGTAGGAATGCAAGCTGGTTCAACTACTCTGGAAAACAGTATGGAGGTTCTTCAAAAAGTTGAAAATAGAGCTACGCTACAACCCAGCAATCACACTATTGGGTATTTACCCTAAAGATACAAATGTTGTGATCTGAAGAGGCATGTGCACCCAAATGTTTATAGCGACAATGTCCACAATAGCCAAACTATGGGAAAAAACTAGATGTCCATCAACAGATGATTGGGTAAAAAAGATGTAATAAATAAACACACACACACACACACACACACACACACACACACACACACACACAGGAATGCTATGCAGCCATCAAAAGAAATGAAATCTCACCATTTGCAATGATGTGGATGGACCTAGAGGGTATTATGCTGAGTGAAATAAGTCAATCAGAGAAAGACAGTTATCATATGATCTCTCTGATATAAGGAATTTGAGAGGCAGGGTGGAGGTCTGCAGGGCATAGGGAAGGAAAAAATGAAACCAGATGGGATCAGGAGGGAGACAAACCATGAGAAACTCTTAATCTCATGAAACAAACTAGGGGTTGCTGGGGAGGGGAGAGGGATATGGTGGCTGGGTTATGGACACTGGGAAGGGTAGTGATATGGTGAGTACTGTGAATTGTGTAAGCCTGATGATTCACAGACCTACCTGTACCCCTGGGGCAAGTAATACATTATATGTTAATAAAAAATAAAAAAATGAACTTACAGTATGGGTAGAACAAAAGAACTAAGACCCCTGAAACAATCACAGAACCAAAGGAGGAGGAGCAGATCTCCCCCAGCTGGTGATTTCCCATCCACATTGGCTCACTGCCAACATCTCTATGCTGCTTTATACATATTTGCCTGGTGGTTATAATTTTCTTTTGAGACACTGGGAATTCCTGTAGTTAAAAAGAATGATTCTGTGGAATTCAATTTATAAAACGGCTATTGGTTAAACATAATATGGCATAATCATTAATTAGAATACCACTGTAAACCTTAAAAAATAATGTTATAAGGTAATACATACTGAAATGATAAAAGTTTTAGAGCATATTATTAACATGAGATTCCCTCGTAGGATGTTCTCATCCTTTTCCATAAATCTCTGTCCTGGGAATTACTATAATTGGAATTAACTATTTTTGCTCTTAAGTCTGTAATGCATTTCCTTTTAGTTGAAAGGTACATCCATTGACCTTTGTCATTTGGGAACTCTGCACTTGCTTTGTCTTCATTTGTTGTTTCATGAGTGTCTCAAGGATTTTCACAAGGCCAGCCTCTTCTGACACGTCTTGGCTCCAGTGTCACCTTTGTAGCAAGATTTTCATGACCACCTTTTCAACACAGTATACGCTACCCGTATTTCTCTTCCTCAGATCACTCAGCTTTATTAATCTTCACAAACATTTGCCGCCATCTTAAATTACAGGATTATTTGATCACTTGGCTGTGGTCTGTCTAGTCCTTCTAGAACATCATCTCCAAGACAAGAAGGCACACTGCCTATCTCCTAGCCACATACAGTGCCCAATCCAGAGCCTCACATGAGGGGCAGCTTACACTGATGGTTAAGTATCAGTGGCAAAGATACATGGGTGGCTACATTCATTTAGAACTCACCACACAGAGGTGACAGCTGAAGCAGAAAGAACAGACGGTTGTCATCCAGATGAAGCATGCAGGAAGGGTAGGGCTAAAATCTGAACCTAGGAAAGAACCTCAATAAGCAGAGAGTGGAGGTAGAAGAGTCAGTGGAGATGCAGAGGGAGAATAAGGTCCAGGGTAGTCCTGGGGTCAAGGGAAGAGAGGTAATAGATGCAGGTTCCCCATGGCCACACTAAATATGGGTATCAGGAAAAGTCATAGGTTTTACCAACTCAAATCTAGTTTCTAGTCAGCATGGTTTGCGTGCTCATAGAGCAGAACTCTGCTCTAAAACCTGCTACCTCCTTGTGTTTCCTTTGAATAAAGCATTGGCCACATCCAGTGCTATTCCAAGTCAGCAGGGACCAGACTGCTGCCACGTAATTACACCTCCCTGTAGTAAGTAACTGAATACAACGCATGAAGAAAAGCCAAATCGGGGTTACAAACATTCGTAATATATTTTAAATGCTTCATATCGAACAAATGATCAAGACTCATGGCTTTCCTGTTTTATATATTCTGCATGTTCTGAGTTTTCATACATGGACGTGTGTTACTTTTACAAGATCTTTACGTATTTGTCAAGATTGTCCAAATAGTAAAAATAGATAACTAAAAGTCAGCTTACATTGTGCCCGACTGTCATGTTCTCATTCTTCAACATTAAACCTAGTGATAATAACATTATCTGGAGAAGTTTGGGGACAGAATTATTTTATTTTATTTATTTAATTTATTTTATTTGTGCCTTCTCTAATCTTCAAAGAACCAACTTGACTCTGGTCTAGATTCTTTTTTCCAACAGAATTGGTTTTAGCCCACCCAGGCACTCTGGAAGATGAACATTCAAAATGTTGACTTTTTGCGGACTGCCAGGTATTAGACAAGGCAGCTTTCACTGTAATTCATTTAGATACACAGTAGCAAAAACCCAGGGAAATAAAGCTTTTAGAAGATGCCATGAAATGAGGAAAGTCCTTACAAATTAAGAAATGTTAATAACCAAAAAGTAGGACAGAGGATTGTTATTTTTAGTGGAGAAGTAAAGCAGCAGGGTTTTGGCAAGAGGGCCTAGAGAGAAGGCAACAGCGTTTTCTCCCCGGAGCTGTATGGAAACATCCCAGTTACTTATTCTATTTGATCACAAGCTCCTACTTTCCTACACACTTCACAAGGCAGTGGCAAGTGCCAGCCCTCACGTCTCATCTGTGGGTTAGACCAGGGCCTTGCTGCTTTTCAGTTGGGGTTTTAAAATATAAAAGAAATCTAGGAAACCTGAAGGATTTTCCCAGGTTCTAGAATACTATTATTTTTTTAAAACCCTTCAGAGAAATTCTTTCACGTACAAAACTACACCGAGAGGAAAGAGAAAAGGCATGTATACCGGGAAGCAGTTCTCAGAAACATGCAACATTATGTCCTGACAAACTTCAACAGCCACAGACTCTACATTCTGTTTATTTCTTATTGTTGTTCCTGTCCTTGAGACATCACCTACAGATACTCGTAACATGGATCATGACCAACCACTAGCTCTCTCTTCACTTCACAGTATACTCTGACATAACTCTGTCCACCTCTACCCTCGCCTGTGTCTCTGGAAGGTTTAACCTGACCCTTTAGGTTGCCTTTCCCTGAAGGGGTATCTCCTTAACAAGAGAACTGGTAACATTTCAGGTTGACATGGTGAAGGTTCTTAAATATGTATGAGCTTTGACACCAACGATCAGATCCTACTGTCATGCCTGATACTTGACCCATCATTCGCACAACAGATGTAAAAGTTCATTAGAACACAGATTCAGCTTTTAATGTTGCCACATGTAACTACAAAAACACCAAGATCCTGAGAGTACTTATTCCTGGATGTTAACAGCTCATCTATGCAAACAGTGCAGTAATTTGTTAATTAGAGTTGCGTGTGGACTGAGCAGTGTATTTGTCCCATTTGGTAGAAATCCAAAAGACTGCAACTATACAGTTGGGTTCCAAACATACTGGGAA
Organism: Mustela nivalis; assembly: GCF_964662115.1. Taxonomy (NCBI): domain Eukaryota; kingdom Metazoa; phylum Chordata; class Mammalia; order Carnivora; family Mustelidae; genus Mustela; species Mustela nivalis. Next base: position 34,719,817 of record NC_139022.1, read on the forward strand.
TTCTCTGTCATTTGGTTCCAGGCTACTTCATACTGCTGAAAAGTTAGACTTTGGGTTTTTCCAATACCCAATAAATTAAGAATATCAGGGTAATGAGTTTGAACTGTGCCTGGGTTCACCTGCAGGCACAATTTTGGCCAACTTTGAAAGAACTCCCTGATTGATTTAAAAAAAAAAAAAGAAGAAGAGGAAGAGGAAGAAGGAGGAGGAGGAGGGAGTAGAGGAAGAAGAAGAGGAGGAAGATGGAAGAGGAGGAAGGAGTGGGAGGAGGGAGGGGAAGGAGGAGGAGGGGGAGAGGAAGGGGAAGGAGGAGGAGTCGTCTCAAGAAATCATGAAAATAGGACATAGCCTAGGTTGTGGTAAAGACTGCCCTTAAATCCTGATCTAAGGCTCCTGAAATGTTTCTCATGTATATGTAAGGACCTAAAAGAGCTCTGGCCAGAGAGTTTCTGTCCAGGGCCCCAACCAACATAGATTGTTCCCAATACACACATCACCGTATGTTACTGTTTCACAAAGTGTGTCCCCAGAACCATAGGATCAGCATCACCAGGGAACTGGCTAGAAATGCATATTCTTAGGCTCCCCCCAGACCTAAGTCAGAAATTCTGAGGTTGGGACCCAGCAATTTATGTTTCAAGAAGGATCCCAGATGATTCTCATGCACAATACGTTTGGAGAGCCACTGCTCTCTATGAAGCTTTTCCTGCCCTCACATATGGCAGGATCATTTCTGGTCATGTCTTGACCAGAAGCCTGACACAGGATGGCATTTATTTTTACTCAAACTTGGTATGGAGTAAGTATGTTTTTCTCAAACACTAATGTGAAGAATCATTTCTTGGGGCTCTTGCTAAAAGGCAGACTATGACTCAGTGCTCTGGGATAGAGCCTTAGAGCCTTCTTTTTTAGTAAGCTCCCAGGTAATGTCAACCGCGGATCAGTGGAACACCCTCTAAGGAACAAGGGAATATAATTACTTATACTACTTATACTACTATAATTAATTACCTCAACAGACATCAAAATTTGGAGTTATCTTGGACTGTGATACCCACTGTTTATGGGCCCTTTCATGGTGTCAATATCACAGATACCCTGGAATCCTCTGTTTAAAAAAAAAAAAAAAAAGAAGGAACATAATCAGTAACACTTTATCTCTAACATTTTGGCAAATGTTAGGTAGGCTTATAATAGCAGTAGTACTTTTACCACAATGTATAGGAGAGAGGAAGATTGTGGCTGCAGTGAAAGAAGCAGCTCCAAGGAGAATGTCCTGAGGAGTGCTATTGTGAGGGGGTCAGAAAGACAAACACTGTGCTTAACAAGGGAAGCTGGAAGGCATGGAAAGCATGCATAACCAACTTCACAATTTTGAGAAAAGTCAGCCCAGAGCAGTGGTGCCAAGGAATGTCAATTAACTGTACACAATTGAATCTGAAGGAGAGAACTCATCATGTCCAGTGGGATGCCTTCATCTGAAGTGTCAACTCTTACCACTCCCCTGTGTTGACATGCAGTAGTCTTAGATCTGTCTTTCTTATTTTCCTTCTTTCTTTGTTATTAATATGGAGAACTTTCCTCAGAAAAAACATTCCCTTGCCAGTTGCCAATAAAGACATCCAGATGCCCAATGGAAAAAGATACCGTTGGACTGTACACAAGGAAACATATGACCGCCATGAATTATTCTGACTGATGTCCCAGTAATGGATCTGTGCACAGCACCAGCCTGACAACGGGGCAAGAGAAAGTTCTGCTGCCTGAGGGCCGTTGAAATAAGGGACTTCTCACCTCTGCCTTATAGGCCTACATTCCATAATCAGTTTTCATACTCTTCCTTGCTTCTGACTTGGACAAATGGGCAGTTCCCGGCAGTTGTGCCATCCAAAGGTCAAATGGATGACTGAAACCACATACATGGGGGATAATGATAGGGAAGACCCATGACTCATATTCATGGTACAAATTGAAGGCCAGATACTCTGTGGTTCACTCAGAGAAGATTTGATGTCACCCAGGCTGCTTCCCTGGCTAACCCCATATAATGGATCTTCATTCAATGATATCCCAAGGCGAATTAAAAAGCATAGCCCCTATCATCCAATGGAATCAAACTTCTAGGGCCAACTTATCTCTGCTATAGGTCAGGAAGGAAGAAAATAATTACTTATCTTACCCTCCAAGTGACTTTGAAAACAATTTTTTGGCACATTATACTTAGTTGAACTACACTATTCCTGTTGCTACAGAATAAACATAGGAGATGGAGCAGCCCAGAATATTTCCCTTCTTGGTGGTTTTATATTATAGTTAGCTAGTGACTTGAAATTTATTTCCAACAAGCCTTGAACCCTGAAGTCATTCTCCTCAGTGATGGTTCACCAGCTGACATTTATGTCTACTGTCTCCTGAGCCAAAAATGCCTCTTTGCTTTTCCAAATATCCTGCCAGGTTCCACCAGGGAATTCTGGATGGTGTGGAAGATTCAGGAAGTCAACTGAGGCTGCCAGGAATCTTCATCTAGGTTAATCATCTCTGTAGACTCTAGGAGAAAAGAAGCAGGCTGGCTGGCAGAGTGATGCAGGTAAGCAGATGGTGTGGGCACAAGTTAAATGAACTGCAGATTGGCTTCCAAACTCTCCTGCATCTAAAGCCATCAAAACAACGTGATGTTGCTACAGATTTCATTATCAACTCGATGAACATCTACCAAGAGGGGAGAGAGGGGACAAAAATTCAACACGTCGTTGTCTTGGAAATGTGAAATTCCCTTTGACATTGCACACCAACAGTAGTTGAGGAGATGAACTATTAAAGGCATTTGAGTATTTACTTAATGTTTTTCGATGATTCCAGAATCTTTTTTTACAGTGATGGTGAGGAGTCCTAGTAAAATTGAAGAACTTGAAAAAATGAAGAACAATTATTCATGACCAATAGGCCCCAAGCTTTATCTGAAATACTTTTATGATATGTTTACTAATAAATAGAATATTGCATCCGGTTGCATCAAGATTTCATTAGTTCAGGAAATTATAGAAAAACATTACACATTTCTGCTTCCTAATGAAAAGCACTGTTTCTTCCTAGAGAGTCCCATGATTTTAAGTTATCCGAATGAATCCACATATAAAAAATTAATTTAGGGTCATAATATCTTATTAGATAAAAATGAGGTGAGGTCTGTCACATTGGGTAGCAGGGAGTTATAATTATCAGTCTAGGTTGAGTTACCCACAAGCTCAGGAAACAATGACGATGACAGCTTTGTGGTCATTTTTATGACTGAAAAAAATACTTTTCTATTTGTTGGAGTAAAAAAGAATCATTGGATGAAGACAGTTAAAAAGAAAAGGTTTTGTTTGACTTCATCTTCCTGTATACACTGTTTTTCACATTGAAGCACAAAAAAGTGTCCAGGTACCATGACCAACAGGAAAGGACTCAACACTCAAATACATGCTGAAACATGCTGAGGTTTATAGGTTCTGATAGCCCACTGTTTTCGTACTAGAGAAATTATGTCACTTTAAAGGCTTAAATGTGAGAAATTAACATTACCTTTGAGACACTGTGAGGGTTGGAACAGAGTGTTTTTCAAAGAAAAACAAAACCACAGCAAGTTTAAGTATTATGTGTTGAGGATCCAAGAACCCAAAGAGTAAATACAAGTCAGTGTGACTTTATGGAATATGTTGTGTCACACAGATTCCTTCTACAAACATAATGTATTACATGAAAGCAGTGAGTCTTTCTTGAGTCCTAATGATTCTTCCACAAAATTTTGATAAGCATCTGCTATATGGAAATATTATTTTGGAAGCTGGAGATTTACTTCTCATCTAGAATGGGTTCCATCACTGTTGTCTCCTCTTATATATGCACGAGATGGACAGTTGACCCAGAGTAGACCAATCAGAGCATCCAATTCTCCTAGAGACAGTAATTGGCCTAGAGGTGAGCACATGTCTCAGAATAGTCCAAGCAGGGTCTTGATGTTTAAAAAAAGACAGTCTCTTCAACAAATAGTGTTGGGAAAATTGGACAGCTACATGTAGAAAAATGAAACTGGACCATCTTCTTATACCATACACAAAGATAAACTCAAAATAGATGAAAGACCTCAATGTGAGACAAGAATCTATCAGAATCCTAGAGGAGAACACAGGCAGCAACCTTTTCGACCTCAGCTGTAGCAAAGTCTTGCTGGACAAGTCTCCAAAGACAAGGGAAACAAAAGCAAAAATGCACTACTGGGACTTCATCAAGATAAAAAGCTTTCACGCAGGAAAGGAAATAGTCAACAAAACTACAGGACAACCTATAGAATGGGAGAAGATATTTACAAATGACATATCAGATAAAGGACTAGTACCCACGATATATAAAAAAAAACTTATCAAACTCAAAACCCCAAAAACCCCCCACATAATCCAGTCAAGAAATGGGCAGAAGACATGAACAGACATTTCTCCAAAGAAGACATACAAATAGCCAACAGACACATGAAAAAGTGCTTAACATCACTCAGCATCAGGAAAATACAAATCAAAACCACAATGAGATACCATCTTACACCAGTCAGAATGGCTAAAATTAACAAGTCAGGAAATGACAGATGCTGGTGAGGGTGTGGAGAAAGGGGAACCCTCCTACACTGTTGGTGGAAATGCAAGCTGGTGCAGCCACTCCGGAAAACAGTATGGAGGTTCCTTAAGAAGTTAAAAATGGAGCTACCCTATGACCCAGCAATTACACTACTAGGTGTTTACACCAAAGACACTTATGTGGTCATCTGAAGAGGCATGTGTACCCCAATGTTTTTAGCAGCAGGGTCCACAATATGGAAAAAGCCCAGATATCCATCAACAGATGAATGGATAAAGATGATGTACTATACACACACACACACACACACACACACACACAGAAATATTACTCAGCAATGAGGATGAAATCTTACCATTTACAATGTCATGGATGGAACTGGAGGGTATTATAATGAGTGAAATAAGTCAATTAGAGAAAGAATTATCATATGGTTTCACTCGTGGAATTTAAGAAACAACACAGAGGAGCAAAGGGAAAGTAGGGAAAAATAAAACAAGTTGAAATCAGAGAGGGAGACAAACCATAAGAGACTCTTAACCACAGGAAATAAACTGAGGATTGCTAGAGGGGAGGTTGGTGGGGGGTTGGGGAAACTTGACTAATGAGCATTAAGGAGGGCATGTGATGTACTGAGCATTAGGTTTTACATGCAAAGGATGAATAAATGAAATCTGCATTTGAAACTAATGATACACGGTGTGTTAACTAACTGAATTTAAATAAAATAAGTTAATAAAAAAACACTTCTTGTGTGGCTTGTTGCCATGGCTACCACCACACAGAAGTGTTCAAGAGAACAAATCTGTCAATCAGTTAAGAAGAGACAGTGTTTGAGACATTCAGGTCCAAATGAAGTCTTTAAAATCCCTAGAGCAGCTAAACACTCTGTAACTTACCCTTCAGTCCTGTGAGCTACCCTCATAGCCTTTCCAATGAATTTTCCCTGTGTTACCTAGAACTTGAGTTTCTGTCTCTTAAAAATAGGCAAGTTCTGGTACTTAAACTGAGAGGCCAGACAGACCCAGTCTATCATCTGACATCACCGTTGGTGGTAAAGAACATCAATCCAATAAGAAGTAAATCTGTAGTTTACAAGCTGTGGATGTAGGAAGGATGTGACACTTCGTGTGGCATGGTCAGCGTGCTATGAAAACACATCTTCAATCAGTGGCTTCACAATCTGCAAATATTTTCAGTTTTTCAATCTGATCTGGAGTATAATTTTTGGAAACATTTTCCAGAAAGGGCTGCTCTTAATCTCTAAGTCTCAGGAACCCTGTGGCAATGTTCTAATCAAGTGTTCACTGGCTAGGTCTAGCAGACGCAGGGAGATGGGTTGGTTACTTTGCCTGACAGCCCACTGCAGATTCTGTGGGGCAATTGTTAGCAGCAAACGGACCACCAGGCCAAAGGAGCAGCTTTAAAAAGAAAAAACAGAATTAAGTATTTATTCTACCTTTTTGGGATAAATACATGTTAGGGTAATCCTATAGACTGTTTAAGAAGGGAAATGTTATTCTTTACCAAAGAATTTAAGTAACCGGTGTGGAAGGAAAAACAGTACTAGGAAATGACCCTTTTGCAATCCCATGCAATAGTCACCAATGGATAAGGGCATGCAGATAAGAGGATGACAGCACTACAAATGAAGGAACCAGGGATCAAACTTAGCATCCTGAGAAGTGAGAAAACCAGGCACTGTGTGCCTCACAATGGGATCAACATGAGGCACATAGCCCCTCCCGTTAAGTTTTCTTGCCAAAATGGGGGAAAAGAAATCAAGCCTGAACGCATCTCTCATTTTCTGGAAAGAGACGAATAGAAGAGCAAATTAAACACCACCACAAAGAAGCAAACAGACAGGGGCACCTGGGTGGCTCAGTGGGTTAAGCCTCTGCCTTCAGCTCAGGCCATGATCCCAGGGTCCTGAGATCAAGCCCCACATCAGGCTCTCTGCTCAGCAGGGAGCCTGCTTTCCCTCCTCTCTCTGCCTGCCTGTCTGCCTGCTTGTGATCCTGTCTGTCAAATAAATAAATAAAATCTTTAAAAAAAAAGAAGAAGAAGAAGAAGCAAACAGACAAATCCAAAGGGAAAACATTCTGAAGAACACACTTAGTTCTTGCAAAGAGTCACCCGGAGAAAGGAAAAAGAAAAAAGGAGAACCACTCCAGATTAAGAGAGATTTAGGGAAAGCAACAACCAAATTACTGTGTGGATCCTGTTTGGGTCCTGATCCAACCAAACCAACAATAAAATGACCTTGAGTGGTAACTGGAAGAAATCTGATTATGAAAGAGTGATCACATGGTAACAAGAAATGATAGACATGATCATGACACTGTGGTTATGTTATGGCTCGTGTTTTTTAGAGGATATTGAGGTGTATAGAAATGCAACAATGTACTGTGTGAAGTTTGCTTTTAAATACTTCAGCAAAGGGGGGCACCTGGGTGGTTCAGTCAGTTAAGGTCCAGTTCCCGGTTTTGACTCAGGCCCTGATCTCAGAGTCCTAAGACGGAGGCCCACACTGGATGCCACGCTCAATGGGGAGCCTGCTTGAGATTCTCTCTCTCTCCCTCTGCCCCTCCTGTTCATGCTTTCTATAAAATAAATAAATAAATATATTTTTTTTAAAGATGTCAGCAAAAAAACACAAAGGATGGTTAAAGACCACCAATAGGGCAAAGTCTTGGCAGGAGATGAAACCAAGTATTAAGCAAATGGAGTTCATGGTTCTATTCTTTCTAATTTGAACATTTCCAAGTGTGTATTTTAAAGTTTTGCTCTTTGCAGAGAAAAAGTAGCTCATTTTTAAAAGAGCGTGCTATTGAGAATCACTGTGAGACAAAACACATATTGCAATTAAGAACTTAAAAGTCAGTCAGGAGAAAACAAGAGAAGTCAGCTTTCAAAAATATCTTGCTCAGTAACAAAATGTGTTTAAGAGCTGAACATTACAAGATACTGTATTGAATGATAGTTACTAGTTCTTAACATTTTAGCCAAGAAGAAGGAAAATCTTTAGTACCAGATAAATAATAAAGAATTATTTAGTGTAGTTAGAGATCATGCATTCCTGGATTTCTAAAAATTGGTTTTTTAATGAAAACTTTTTACTTTTGCATATTGGTCTCTACAGCTTTATTCACCTTTTCTTTTCTTTCTTTCTTTCTTTCCTTTTCTTTCTTCCTTTCCTTCTTTCTTTCTTGTAAGCTCCATGCCCAGTGTGGAGCCCAATGCAAGGCTTGAACTTATTACCCTGCAACCAGGATCTGAGCTGAGAACAAGAGTCTGATGCTTAACTAACTGAACCACCCCAGTGCCCCTCACCACTTCTTTAGATTAACCAATCCAGGTTTAGGTTTTCATTTACAAGTGATATTTTCAAAATTTCAAAGACAGGATTTAATAGAAATTCATTATCAATTCTTGGTAATATTACTTAGAGTCTTAAAAAGCAAAATAAAATAGAAAATACCCAGGAAATGTTAACAAAGGGAATGGTATCAATAAAATAGACTATTAGGGCAGATAAATACAGAATTTAAAATAGAAATAAACCATGATCTTCCCATACAAACCACATTAGTTTTGACATAAGAGAGGTAGGGATTACAACAGAACCCAAGATAAACAATAGGGTTAACAATATTGTAGCTATATAAAGCAAATCTAGGAGTAGTTTTTTCCTTGAAATAAAATTTGAAAATCATAAAGAGATAAATACTTAGTCAAAAGGAAGATTTTTTTTTTGTCTACAATGTTATGCAACACCAAAATTTATAATTAAAGTGTAACACTGCTCTCTTCTGGGGGTGGGGGTGGATGACCTTCTCCTCCCTGATATGTTAACAGGTCAGAGTGATCTGAAACTCTCTAAGGGGTCCCCGCTCCTGCCTTTCTGTAACCTCCTTCTTGGATCATCTGGTATCACAGCCACATCTTTCCAGCTCTCAAAGAAATCGAAAGCCTTCTTGAAATCTTCTCCTCTTTGAGATAGAAGATAAATACTCAGAAAGTTTTCAAGCAATATTGTATTACAGGACACCAAAACTGACCAGAAATAAATTTGACCAGAATCTTATCACTGTTAAAAAAAAAATAAAAGGGAAAAAAAATGATGTTCAGGGCAGACAATAAAGAAAATGCAAGTGATTCTACCATTTAGCCCTGAACTGCTTTCCCCTGACAAAAGGAGTGTTTTTAGTTTGGCATCATACTGTTTATATAATGAAAATGACAAACTATTCCACAATCCTATAGTGTGATGATTCTGTTCCAGTGGATATTGTGTTTCATTAATTAATTAATTAAATCAATCCTGCTTTTCTTTAAAAAAAATCGAAATAAAACAATTATTTAGTAAAGATACACATCAAACTAAGAACCCCTGTTATGTTTTTGCTTACCTGCTACAACTACACCATGAGGGGTTAACTATCTGCAAAGAGTAGGTGGGTTTCACTGGACAAAAAATAATCACAAACTTTAATATGTCCTATAATCTCCAGGAGTCAGTAAAACTGGAAAACCTTGCCAAGCCCCGCTCATTTGCTTTATCCAGCTGGAGAAAGGGACACTCATCTACTTTTTGAGACTATAGACTACAGCTGATGTGATCCCTTGTTGAGCGAGGTCACTAGAGGGCAAGGCAACTGGTCCGACTGTAGCCACTCAACACTCTCAGAAGAGCACTGCCAAGAAGCTTCTCCAAAGAACTGAGTTGTTACATCTCCTTCTCCTCCTCCTCCTCCTCCTTTGTTCCCTATTCAGTCCTCCTGAGTCATGCTTCTACCCTCGATCATGGCACCTGAGACACCACGACACGCACTCTCTCCATGTGCCTGAACACAATGATCATTTCTGTCCTTTGTTTACTCAAATTTCTACAATCTTTGACCTTCGCCCACTCTTTCCTCTAAGAATCATCTTCTCTGGACATCCATAAAGTCACACTCTCCTGGCTTTTGTCCTACCTCTCTAGCTACCCCTGCTTCAGATCCTTGAACTCTTTCCTTCTCCTAAGCTCCACTTCCATGGGCCAATGTATTCCTTTTGGAAACAGGACATGTATAAATAACAGGATCTCTGATAAATTACTTTCTTCCTGCTCCATCAGCATGTCTTCTTTTTTCCACTCTCCCTTTCTATGACTCTTGTTCTAACTGTAGGAGCTAAAGAAGTTAAGGAGGGCACGGATTGCATGGAGCCCTGGGTGTTATACACACACAATGAATCATGGAACACTACATCAAAAATTAATGATGTACTGTATGGACTAACATAACTTAGAAAAGAACTTATTTCAGTTTCATTGACTTTATGTATTTATTTGATAGAGAGAGACAGTGAGAGAGGGAACACAAGCAGGGTGAGTGGGAGAGGGAGAAGCAGTTCCCTGCTGAGCAGGGATCCTGATGCAGATCTCAATCCCAGGATGCTGGGATCATGACCTGAGCTGAAGGCAGATGTTTAACCAACTGAGCCACCAGGAGCCCCAGTTTCATTGATTTTAGACCACTGAGATCACCTGTGGTCTTTAAAGTAGAGAAAACAACATCAGTGATGCCACTCTACAGTGGGACAACTTCTTGGGGGGAAGAAACCTCTGAAGTAATTATAAGCCCCAAAAATAATAAAATAAAACATGTGGTATCTGGCAAGATTTATGTGAATTATCTTTGTTCAGAGACTCAAAAACAGAACCCTAAGTGGATCATTAAATGGGACAGTAAAAGGATCATAAAACATGAACAAGTGGGATTTATTCTTTGGATGCAAGGATGGTTCAACATACATAAATCTGTAATCATGGTACATCACACTAACAGAATGAAGGATAAAAATGGTGCAATTATCCCAAAAGAAGCAGAGAAAGCGCTTAATAAAATATGACATAATTTCATGATAAAAGCTCTCAACATATTAGGTATAGAAGAGATATACCTCAATATAATCAAAGCCATATATGGTGACATCATACATAATGGCAAAGAGCTGAAAGCCCTTTAAGATCAGCAAAAAGACCATGGTGCTTACTCTCACCACTTGTTTTCAACATAGTAGGGGAAATCCTATTCAAAGTAATCAGGCAAGAGAAAGAACACTTGGGCATCCAAATCAGAAAGGAAAAAGTAAAACTGTCTCTATTTGCAGATGACATAATCATGTATGGCAAGAAAAACTAAATTATCCACCAAAAATGGTTAGAACTGAGAAATGAATTCAGCAAAGTTGCACAATATGAAATCAACATGCAAAAACCAAATGGCCATGGTCACCAAACTGTGGAAAGAACCAAGATGCCCTTCAATGGACGAATGGATAAGGAAGATGTGGTCCATATACACTATGGAGTATTATGCCTCCATCAGAAAGGATGAATACCCAATTTTTGTAGCAACATGGACAGGACTGGAAGAGATTATGCTGAGTGAAATAAGTCAAGCAGAGAGAGACCATTATCATATGGTTTCACTTATTTGTGGAGCATAACAAATAGCATGGAGGACAAGGGGAGTTAGAGAAGGGAGTGGAAGGAAATTGGAAGGGAAGGTGAACCTTGAGAGACTATGGACTCTGAAAAACAATCTGAGGGTTTTGAAGGGGTGGGGGGTGGGAGGTTGGGGGAACCAGGTGGTGGGTATTGGAGAGGGCACTGGGTGTGGTGCAAAAACAATGAATACTGTTATGCAGAAAATAAATTTTAAAATTTTTTTAAAAATTTAAAAATTTTAAAAAAATGTCTTTTTATAATGTCTGAAATGTCTGAAAAAGAAATTAACAAAACCACTTACAGTAGCATCAAAAAGAAAATACTTAGAAATCAATTTAACCAAGGAAGTGAAAGAGCCTGTACACTGATCCTATAAGACACTGATGAGAAAAATTGGAGGAAACACCAATAAATGAAAAGATATGCTATTCATGGATTAGAAGGATGGTGTGAAAATGTCCATACTACCCAAAGTGATATATAAATTCAATGCAATCTCTATCAAAATTCAACTGGTATTTTTCACAGAAAAAGGAAGAACAATCCTAAAATTCTTATGGACCACAGAAGACCCTGAATAGCTTAAGGAAGCATAAACAAAACAAAAAAAAAAAAAAAAACAAAACCAGAGGTATCACACCACCTGATTTCAAGCTATATTACAAAGCTATAGTAATCAAAATAATAGGGTAGTGGCATAACTCAACAGGAGAGCCCAGACATTAAATCATACATAGTTGGTCAATTAATTAACAATGAAGACGCTGAGAACATACAAGGAGGAAAAAATAGTCTCTTCAATACGTGGTATTAGGAAAACTGGACAATCACATGCAAAAGAACAAAGCTGGACCCCTATCTCACACCATACACAAAAATCAACTCAAAATAGATAGAATAAAATCTAAAACCTGGAAACCTAAAACTTTTAGAAGAAAACACAGGAAGTAAGCTGCTTGACACTGATCTTAGCAATGGTCTTTGGATTTGACACAAAAGCAAAGGCCATAAAAGTACAAACAAGTAGGACTATATCAAACTATAAAGTTTTTATACAATAAAAGAAACAGCAGACAACATAAAAACACAACCCACAGAATGGGAGAAAATATTTGCAAGCTATGTATCTGATAAGGGGTCAATATCCAAAATATCTAAGGAACTCAAACAACTCAATAGCGAAACAAAATAAAAAACCCAAAACAACCCAACTAAAAAATGACCAAAGGAATTGAACAGGTATTTTTCAAAAAAAGACATGCATATGACTAACAGATATAAAAAACGTGCTTAACATCACTAATCATCAAGGAAATGCAAACCCATTAACTTCACACTAGTTAAGACGTCTACTAACAAAAAGATAAGAGGATAACAAATGCTGGCAAGGTAATGGAGAAAGAGAATCCTTGTACACTGTGGGTGGGAATATAAATTGATGCAGCCACTATGGAAAACAGGATGGAGGTTCGTCAAAAAATTTAAAAATACGACTACCATATGATCGAGCAATCCCATTTCTGCATATATATCCAAAGGAAATGAACTCACCATCTTGAAGAAGTATCTGCACTCCCGTTTTCATTGCAGCATTATTCACAGGAGCCAAGATACAACGTAAGGGGCTATCAAGAGATGACTGGATAAGGGAAATGCGGTCTGTGTACACGATGAAATATTATTCAGCCTTAAAAAAGAAGGAAATCCTGCTGTTTGACAACATGAATAAAACTGGAAGGCATCATGCTAAATGAAATAAATCAAAGAAAGACAAATACTGCATAATATTTTTTATATGTGGAATCCTGGAAAAAAAAAAACAAGTTGAACTCCCACGAACAGAGTAGAATGGTGGTTGCCAGGGGCTGGGAGTAGGAGAAATGGGTAGAGGTTGGTAAAATGGTACAAATTTTCAGCTCCTAAATGAGCAAGTTCTGAGGAACAAATGTATAGGATGGTGATTAGAGTAACATACCGTACTGTATACTTCCAATTTCCCAAGTAGACCGTAAGCATTTTCACAAAGAAAAAAAAAAAAAAGGTAACTATGAGATGTGTTAATAACTTGATTATGGAAATCGTTTTGAAACATACACATATATCATATCACCACACTGTACACTTTAAATATACCACAACTTTGTCTATGTTGCCTCTATAAAACTAGACAAAAAGCTCATTCATGAATACTCATAACGGTTTTATTTGTAATAGGGAAAAAAAGCCAGTAAACAAGGCCTATGTCCATCAGAAAGTGAATGGATAAGCCTACCCTAGCCGAGTCATGAAATAATAACATTGTAGCAGTGGGGAAGAGCTATTATTACACAAAACAGCATGGATGGAGCCCAAATAATCATGCTGGGTATGGGCAAAAGAAGCGGGAGAAGAGAATGCATACAGTATGATTCCATTTATAAAATACTCTAGAATACGGAATCCAATCTGGAGATAAGCAGTAGATCATGTTGTTCAGGAAAGGGGTTAAGTACTGGGATTCAAGGGTGTGTGCCAATTCTGAGGATACAATGTTTTCATTTTCTTGGATTACTGTGCTAGCTTCATGGGTCTATGCCTATGTCTAAATGTATGAGAATGCATAATTTAAATATAAGAAGTTTGGTGTATATGTAATATATAATAAAACCGCATAAAAAATTATAGGGCTGGGCTTTGAAGTAAAGATAGCAAGGATGCCATACCGAAGGGAATTCAGGAAAGGTAATTTTGATGTCTTTCCCTGAGTTAACATAATATCATGACATAGCACTCTCCATCAAGTATAATGGGAAGAATTTATTTGTACAAGGGATCATGCTTACAAACCCAAAACTCAATGGGAGGCTAAATTAGTAGATGCAAGGCATCCCAGGACAACAGATGCCACCCTTTGTGTAAATAAGAGAAGAACTGCTTCATTATACCCTTCCAGTGACTTGTCTAGATAGATCTTGGTGACTAGAACAGCCTCAACATTTCCTTCAGCTTGGTTGGAAACCCCCACCCAGCCATGTACCTGCTGAGTGAGCATGGGGATAAGTTCCAATGATCTGTGCCTTAGTTTCTTCACCTGTGACCTAGAGATAAGGATAGCACCCAATTCACAGAGTTGTCACATCAATACATGTCAGTGCCAAGATCATCTTTTATTATCCATATCATTCTCATCAATTATCATGATCCTTCTTCAAAGAGGTTATACATGTAAGATTGTATATGTGAGAATGGAGGGCAAGAGTCAGGTCCCCCACTGCTTGTTTGTGTTCTTTCCCACACAACACACAGATTTCCTGAAGACAACCTATATTTGCCATCTGCAGGAGTTCACACTGCTGATCAAATACAAGCGGGCAAAACCACTCACCAATTAAGCTGGGCAAACCAAAACCTGGCAAATGTCATTTCCATGCATATGTGGGAAGACTCCCAGAGACCTTGTCTAAGCACGATTAGGAACCCTAACCAGATGGCAAGTCAGAAGCCGGGGGTGGGGGGGAATAGGGATCCCTGTGTGGCTGAATCATTAAGCGTCTACCTTCAGCTTAGGTCATGATCCCAGGGTCCTGGGATCTAGCCCTATATCGGGCTCCCCTGCTCAGCAGGGAACCTGCTTCTCCCTCTCCCACTACCCCTGCTTGTGTTCCCTCCCTCACTATGTCTCTCTGTGTCAAATAAATAAACAAAATCTTTAAAAAAAAAAAAAAAAAGGGAAGTGGGAAAAAAGAAAGATTCATGATTACAAACTATTGAAATGAGCCCTGAGCAAGGGGAAGCTGGTTCCCCAAAGCGATAAAAAGGAGAGGTCAGAAGTTAATTTAAGTATATTGTTTTTCCCAGAAAGCAGAAGAGGCTTCCCTTCAATTTGGTCCCTGATTCAAGTAATCAAACTCACAGACTGGCTCACTCTGTGCTGAGGCTTCCTAGGATGCTAAGCCACCAGAGCCCACCATGTGGCCCAATACATCATCCCAGGAAAAACTAAACCCCACCTCAAATTGATTTCATCTCCAGTTATGTAAGAACTCAAAATAATCTGAGCCTCTGACTTGCTTTTCAATGTCCTATGTATCTACTAGCTTCTCCAAAGAAACTCAACCTGCCATTTGGAATCCCAATGTTCTTTGAGGTCCAAGAGGAGATACTGAGGATGCATATAACATGCAACTTAGTTCTCCCACCCTGAAATAGTTAGCTTTGGAAGAATACACCTAGCTTTCCCCCTACACTAGGAACAGAAGTCATTCTCTTTATTCTTGCATTAGGTGATGAGCGGGTGCTCTTCCTGTCTAGTTACTCTCCAAATGGACATCTCTGAGCCCTCCTCTCCCTGTATTCCCTGTCTGTGCCCTCAGGCTCCTGCTTTTCCATTCCTCTCAGAGAGAATGGGTCATTTCCTTTGCCAAAGAGGCGTTAGATCCACCTCGCTACACAGGTTCTCGCAACAATGCTAAGTAAAGGACTCCTACACACTTAACAGGACGGTAGAATATAACTTCTAAGAATTCCTTGTGGAAAAGCCTCTGGAATCCAGCATGTATTCCGTTGGCTCAAACCTTGTGTTCAGTTTGATTAAGAGCAACTATTCATGGAAGATACTCAAGCCTTCTTGAATGTTTAGTTCACCAATAAAATGGTCAAGTTTCTTTTCCCTCCAGATGTTGGAACAGTTTAAGAAGTCAGAACTTCTGCTTTTCAGTTTTATCAGCCATGTCCAATTAGCCAATACTATAAAACCCATATCTCAAAGAAAAAAAAAAAAGGATCAGAAGTGAGGTGCACAGAAAGAAGACAGGGAAAGAAAGCCCATCAGGAATGGTTCTCATGACAAGAGGAGTCAATCCCAAGAGCACAGATTAATGAATACCACTTGGTGAAGTCATTTTTTAAAGCACATTCAAAAATACCTCATTTCTCCTCATAAAGTAGGTAGAACAGTCTTATTAGATCATTTGTCAGAGAAAAACCATGGCAACAGAGAGGTTCATTAAGGTGCCATAGCTCATAGAGAAACACAACTGCAACCTAGGGTCTCTGAGCTTATAGGACAATGACCTAACCAAGCTAAGGTCTTTTTGAAGAGACCTTTGTCTCTTCAATTAAATCCTCCCCTTACTTACATACTAAAGCCCAACAGATTGCAATTCTGCCCATCTTGGACTTGGACTTCATCTCAAGGCAAGTTTCAAAACTGAGCACTTCCCATGAGACTCGGGCATTTTAGTCCATGTGGCCAAGGCTCAGAGTCCATTCAGGGAAAGAGAAAGATTACGGGACAGACATCCTTAGAATTCTTCTCAATTATGCAACTGATAAATTCAAAGGCATATTAAAGTACCAGGAGTAGGTCTCTCTCCTTCCTTCAGAAGTACATAGAACAAATATTTTACTTTCTCATCAATTAAACAAGCAGAACCCATCTTTCCCCTCCTCATAAGCTGCTTCTTTTTTAATTAGGAAAATAATAATTTAAGATATTTATACCAAGTTTAGAGGCTTCATCATCTACCCTGGTGAAATTGAGGGTTAATAGGAACATTTCAAATCCACTCATGATGCTAATTAATGATCTAATCGAGAGAAGAAGACAATGATCTTAATGAAATCCAAATATGGAAACAGGATTTAAACCCGTGCATTTATTCTTGTCACCTTCCAAAGGTGATTTAATTGGTATACAAAAATACATATGATAAGCAAAGAGATGGGAGATGCAATCAAAAGCTGAGACAGAAATTGTCATTGGCCATACCAAGGACTGGACTATTGTTGTTTAAAAAGTGGGAGATGGGGGCACCTGGGTGGCTCGGTGGGTTAAGGCCTCTGCATTCGGCTCAGGTCATGATCCCAGGGTCCTCGGATCGATCCCCACGTCGGGCTCTCTGCTCAAAAGGGAGCCTGCTTTCCCCTCTCTTTCTCTCTGCCTGCCTCTCTGCCTACTTGGGATCTCTGTCTGTCAAATAAATAAATAAAATCTTAAAAAAAAAAAAAGTGGGAGATCGGAGTGCTTGGCTGGCTCCATCAGTAGAGAATGTCACTTGTGATCTTGGGGTCATGAGTTCAAGCCCCATGTTGGATGTGGAAATTCCATAAAAATAAAATCTTTTAAAAAATTTTTTTTATTTCACTAAGCATGATACGCTCTAGTTCCATCCATGTTGTCGCAAATGGCAAGATTTCATTTCTTTTGATGGCTGCATAGTATTCCATTGTGTCTATATACCACATCTTCTTGATCCATTCATCTGTTGATGGACATCTAGGTTCTTTCCATAGTTTGGCTATTGTGGACATTGCTGCTATAAACATTCGGGTGCACGTGCCCCTTTGGATCACTACGTTTGTATCTTTAGGGTAAATAAGTCAAGCGGAGAAAGACAACTATCATATGATCTCCCTGATATGAGGAAGTGGTGATGCAACATGGGGGCTTAAGTGGGTAGGAGAAGAATCAATGAAACAAGATGGAATTGGGAGGGAGACAAACCATAAGTGACTCTTAATCTCACAAAACAAACTGAGGGTTGCTGGGGGGAGGGGGGTTGGGAGAAGGGGGTGGGATTATGGACATTGGGGAGGGTATGTGCTTTGGTGAGTGCTGTGAAGTGTGTAAACCTGGTGATTCACAGACCTGTACCCCTGGGGATAAAAATATATGTTTATAAAAAATAAAAAATTAAAAAAAATTTTATTATATTTAATTAGCCAACATATAATACATCATTGGTTTTTGATGTAGGGTTCAACAATTCACTAGTTGTGTGTAAAAAATTTTTTAAATTTTTTAAAAATGGAAGTGGGGATATAGGGCACCACAGCAGGTGTTCAGTGAAGCTCTCTGCTACAAAAACTTTCCAGCCTTTTCTGTTAAATAAGAGAGATTTGAAAAGTGAGGTAAGAACAAAGTTGCTCCCTCTCATCTCCTCTTTATTTCTGCTTCTAAACCTGAAGAAGTTTTCTTTCCCTTGACTCTCTGCTTATTTACATTCCCCAGCAATGCAGCACTTTTTACTACTATACTCAAGGCAGTTTTTTGTTGCCTTTCTCAATAGGGCTTTTCCTGGCAGAAGCAAAGCACAGAGACACAGAAGGGTGCTGGACTGGAAGCTAGTCGAGTTGGGTTCAGGCCCAGAATGTGTCCTCAAACTCACATTTGATCTTGGAGAAGTCCCCTCACCTGCCCTGTTTCCATTTGCTCATTTGTAAAATAAAGGGAAGGAAGCTCTTCCCTGCCTGCAGTCTCCTTCACAGCACCCGGCATTCTGTGTTTGCTAGAGCAAACTTCTAAAGCTCTTCCTTTCCAAAAAGCTACAGCAAGTGTTTGCTAATACAGTCATGAAAAACATCTCCAGTTTCCTGGGATTTGCTACAGCTTTCTTGAGGACCACCTCACAGGTCAGGCTAGTGTTGGCACCTGTGTCCATTACACTAGGTGAACTGCTCTTGAAGCATTAAGCAGTCTCAATATTATCATCACGTTGCTAAAAGGAGACACTTCTTGCTTTCGCTCATCTCTTTTTCCAACAACTACTGTTGATCCTGATCCTGGATAAATCAAGCCTGGAGAAGACACACACACAACACCAAGGAACCAGATAACGGGGGTGTCTTCGTGGACAGAAAGAGAAGAGTCACTGGAGATGTCTGGGAAGCAGCTAAATGTGACTGCTATACTGCATTCTAGGGGGCGCCACAGAGCATCTGACAATGCTAAAGGTTTCCAGATCTCCAGCAACCTTAGAATAAGTCCTATGTGGATTAACAAAAGAGATGTCAGCATTTATTCCTTCAAACCATACCAATTGAAGGTTTTTTTTTAATGCCAAATTTTCGTACTTTGTGTACCATGAAGGTTCGTTTCTGATCCCAAGACAGCTGTCCCATCCCATATCCCCCCCCCTTATTCCTTTCAGCAAGAAATAAATTCTCCCTCTAATGACCCTATTTCTCCACAAAATTATCTAAATTTAATTGCTTTGAACCACCATCCATTGAAAAGTTTTATGAATTTTTGTTAAATATCCTACACGTGACATGTGTCATGCTGTGCCACGGGACCAAGTCCCCAACAAAATGCCTGCTTGCCTACAGTTGTCTTCTTCAGGCTTCACTAGATTCCTGTTCAATGCACAGAATGTGCCATGGTTTCAACCCAAAACAGAGGGACGCAGTTACTGGTGGAACACCATATACACTATGTGAAAATGAAGAAAATCTGAGACTTCTTAATTTAAAAAGTAATAAAAGGAATCTGTTTTCCCTTCCTTCATCCGTGTATTAAAATATTCATAGAAGCCTGAACATGCAAAGTAGAATAGCACAGGTAATAAGGATCACCTGTTTGCAATACACCTGGAGCAATTCTGACTCAGAGAAGAGAGAAACCACATCAGAAATAGAAGAGCCAGAAAAAGACAACATGGGAACTTTCTACACGACAGCAATAGAAACACTTACTTCAGAGAAAAAGGACTTTCTCTGCTCTAAAATAAGGTGTTCCCTATCAAATCCTCAAGTCAGATTGAGCCAAAGGCATGTCTTGTCTCCACTTTCTTCATCAGTGGCTCTTTTAACCAACCTGGTTGATAAAGATGTGGTGTGAGTATCTACAAGCCTGACATACTGGTTGTGGAGGCAAGGCAGGAAAGACCCCACATCTTAAGTAAGAGCTGGATAGTAGCAGTGAGAGATCCCAGAGCACTGGTTTCCAGGAGGTGGCTGTGCACTGCTGCAGACGAGCAAAGAACCATCAGCCACATTCTCTTTTGAACATTCTGATAGTAAAAGACAATTAGGAAGCAGGAGGAAGAGAAGACGCCTCTCAGTCCAGCCGGATCACACCAGGAAAATTACCAAGAATTGGCCATGGAGCTGTGAACATCTATCTATCTGTCCTTCAAGACAACATCTTAGGTGGATGGAATTAATTCACAGAAGAAAAGGCTACCTCTGTACAAGACTATCCCTTCTTGCAAACAATCAACATGAGGTTCAGGAGAGATTCTACAACATAAATGAGGACACAGTGCTCAGAGAGAAGAAAAACTTTTTTTCTGAAAATATACACCAGAGAGGAAGAAAAGCACATTTTGGGAGAACTTACATTACAGAAAAGCTCACTAGAACCAACATAGAGGTAGAACCAAAAAAAGGAAGTTGGCTAGGATTGCAAATGACTGTAAAATTCAAATGCAACATTAGAATTAAGATCAGCAGGGGAAGCATTAAAAAAAAAAGTATATTTTAGGTTGCTGAAAATATCAGCAGTTATGTGGAAGACAAACTTCAGACCTTTCAGAATGCAGACAAAATCACAATTGAAATTATGAGAGAAGAATGAAAGGACACAAATGAAGAAAGATAATGAAAAGTCAGCCTAGAGATTATTGGTAATTTTAAAAATGTGTACCTTAAAAGCATTACATGCCTCATATTCCATTTGTTAATAGTCTAATTTTGACCTCTCTTGCTTCATGTTAGTTTTTCACTCCTCAGACTGGTCTCTTTCCCTCCTCATGTGAAAAGAATAGCAACACTTACGCTAAGACTGTATATTCTTCTATTATTAAAGAAGGTATCCACAGATAAAATATATCCTCTTCTTTCTCCACAGAAAAAAAAATATTCTACTTGTAACATCTCCTCATTAAAAAAAAAAAAAAAAAGGCTTAGGAAACATCTAGGATTCAGTTATAATTGCTATGATAGAGAAAACTACTACTCCAAGCCTCTGAAATATCTGTAATGGTGACTAATCACAGTATTTACCCAGCTCTTTCTGGGTAATAATATTAGCAACTCTACTATTTCAAGTGTAAATTAGGAAGGATTTACACAAAAGACAATAAAATATACCAACTCTAGTAGATTTCTTAAAGGTTGGAGAGTTACATTGGAATTTCTGGTAACAGACAATGTTAGAAGAAAAGAACAAAATAAAACAAAGGTTAGAAGGTTTGCTTGAAAAAAAAAAAAAAAAAAAAGAAGGTTTGCTTGACCTAAATGGACAATAATTTTGAAGCGCTCTATCATTACTGTATAATATTGTTTATTAAAATTAATCAAGATATACCTACATATAATATCTAAATATCAAGCACCAATAAAAAATGCAGAGAAGCTTGAAAAAAGTATTTTTATAAAAAATTTTATTTATTTATTTGACAAAGAGGTCACAAGTAGGCAGAGAGGCAGGCAGAGAGAGAGGGGGAAGCAGGCTTGCTGCTGAGCAGAGAGCCCGATGCAGGCCTTGATCCCAGGACCCTGAGATCATGACCTGAGCTGAAGGCAGAGGCTTAACCCACTGAGCCACCCAGGTGTCCCAAAAAAGTATTTTTGATGGAAGAAATTTCTCAAGAAATTGGTGGCGTTTTTGCACTACAATAGACAGAAGACAACAAACACATCTTACCTAAGGAGAAGCTTGCAACCTAATAATTCTTAATAATTCTGAGTCTTTAGCTCTAATAAATATAGGAAAACAATAGAAGGTCTTTGTCAGATAATCGAATACTCAAAACTTTACACTACTTTATCATTAGACACACACAAAGATATCCAGTTACATGAGGTGAGAAAGATTTTCAGTGAAAACATGAGAAGGTAATATAAACACCATTTTATAAACAACATTGAACAAAGGTATTTATATAGGTACATTAATAAAATGTGCATAAAATAATTGAAAGATATGTATAATAAAACAATGTTAAACCAATACTCTAAGTCTACAAGTATAGATTATATTAAGAAAAAAATAGGTTACACAGAATGTTTTTGGAAGCTTTCCTTCTTCTTCTATTTTTTGGCATAGTTTGAGGAGAATAGGTACTAACTTTTTTTTAAGTGTGTCCTCAGATTCACCTGTGAATCCATCTGGTCCTGGACTTTCAATTGTTGCTGGTTTTTGGATTGCCAATTCAATTTCATTACTAGTAATCCATCTGTTTGGATTTTTTATTTCTTCCTGATTCAGTTTTAGGAAAAAAAGTATGTTTCTAAGAATTTATCCATTTCTTCCAGGTTGTCCAATTTTTTGACATATAATTTTTCACAGTATTCTCCTGTAACCCTTTATATTTCTGTGATGTCATTTATTACTTCTTTTTCATTCCTCCTTTTATCTGAATCTTTTCTGTTTTTTCTTGGTCAGTCTAGGTAAATGTTTATTGATTCTTTTCTTCTTTTCAAAGAACAAGCTCTTGATTTCACTGACTTTTTCTATTATTATCAATTTTTTTTTAGTTTCTATGTCATTTATTTCTGCTCTGATCTTTATTATTCCCTTCCTTCTACTCAGTATGGGCTTTGTTCTTTTTCTAGATCCTTTAGGTGTAAGTTTAGATTATTTAAACTTTTTCTTGTTTCTTGTGGTAGACCTATATAACTCTGTATTTCCATTTTAAAACTGCTTTCTCTGTGTCCTAAAGATTTTTGACCAGTGCCTTTTCAATTTTATTTACCTCCATATATTTTCTTATTTCTTCAATGACCCATTTTGTCAAAACCAGACAAAGACACTACAAGAAAAAAAACTGCAGACCAGTATTTCCAGTGAACACAGATGCAAATATCCTTAACAGAGTATTAGAGAAAAGAACTCAACAATAGTTTAAAAGGATCATTTACCACAATCAAGCAGGATTTATTCTGGGGATGCAAGGGTGGTTCAATATTTTCAAATCAATCAATGTGATCCATCACATTACAATAAAAAGGATAAAAGTCATATGATTATCTAATGGATGTAGGAAAAGTATTTGACAAAATTCAACATCTGTTCATGATAAAAGCTCTCAATAAAGTGGGTTGAGAGGGAACATACCTCAATGTAATAAATGCATTATATAAAAAACCCATAACAAACGTCAAACTCAATGGTGAAAAACTGAGAACTTTTCCTCCAGGATCAGGAACAAGACAAGGATGTCCAATCTCTATACCTTTATTAAACATAATACTAGAAGTCCTAGCCACAGCAATCAGGCAACAAAAAGAAATGAGGCATCCATATTGGTCAAGAAAAAGTTTAACTATTTATATATGACAGGGTATGATACATAGAAAACCCCAAAGACTCTACCAAAAAAACTACTAGAAGTAATAAATGACTTACAGAAAGTTACAGAACACAAAATTAATGCCCCAAATCAGTAATGTTTCTATACACTAACAATAAAATAACAGAGAAAGAGATTAAGAAAATAATTCCATTTATTATTGCATCAAAAAGAATAAAATACCTAGGAACAAACTTAACCAAGGAGGTGAAAAACCTATACTCTGAAATCTATGAAACTTGATGAAAATGAAGAAGACACAAACAAATGGAAAGATGTTCCATGTTCATAGGTTGGAAGAGTATTGCTAAAATGTCCACACTTCCCAAAGCAATCAACAGATTTAATGCAATTCCTATCAAAATCACTAACAGCATTTTTCACAGAACTGCAACAAATAAACCTAAAACTTGTATCAAACCACAACAGACTCTGAATGCCCAAAGCAATCTTGAAAAGAACAATGAAGCCGAAGGCATCACAATCCCAAATTTCAAGTCATAATATAAAGCCGGTGTAATCAAAACATTGTGGTATGAACACAAAAATAGACATAAGTCAATGGAACAAACTAGAGCCCAGAAATAAACCCACACTTGGGCAGTCAGTTAATCTATGACACGGAGACCATAATATACATCAGGGAACAAAATAGTCTCTTCAGTAAATGGTGTTGGGAAAACTGGATGGCTCTACATGCAAAAGAATGGAACTGGACCATGTTCGTAAACCACACACACAAAATTATAAACTCAAAATGGATTAGAGACCAAGTTAAGAGACCTAAAGCCATAAAAATCCTAGAACAGAACATAGGTAGTAATTTCTTGGACATTGGCCTGAGCAACATTTTTCTAGATAAGTCTCCTAGGGCAAGGGAAACAAAAGCAAAAATAAACTATTGGGAATACATCAAAATAAAAAATCTTTTGAACAATAAAGAAACCACCAACAAAACGAAAAGACCCACCTTCTGAATGGGAGAAGGTATTTGCAAATGATGTATCAAAAAAGGGTTAATATCCAAAATACATAATGAACTTACACAACTCAACACCCATAAACAAACCAAAAACCAGTTTTTGATTTTTAAAAAGTGGACAAAGGACCTGAAGAGACATTTTTTTCAAAAACAACATACAAACGGAACTGACTCATGAAAATACATTCAACATCACCAATCATCAGGGAAATGCAGTTCAAAAGCACAATGAGAGATCACTTGTACCTGCCAAAATGGCCAAATTAAAAAAGACAAGAAACAGCAAGTGTTGACAAGGAAGTAGAGAAAAAGGAACTCTGATGCACTGTTGGTGGAAATGTAAAGTGGTGCAGCTACTATGAAAAATAGCATGAAGGTTTCTCAAAAAATTAAAAATAGAAATACCACATGATCCAATAACTCTAGGACTAGGTATCTACCCAAAGAAAACAAAAGACAAATTCAAAAAGATATGCGCAGCCTTAACGTCTACTGCAGCATTATTCACAATCTTGCACAGTCTTGCAACTCATTTGTAGGAAGCAAAATAAAAATGGGCAAAAGACTTGAACAGACACGTCCCAGTACACACATAAAAAGATGCTCAATATCCTTTACCATCCATGAAGAGACCACAAAGTGGTAATACTGCAGAACCAGAGAATGGCTAACATTGTGAAGACTCTTGGCAAGGATATGGAGCAAGTGAAATGCACACCATTAATAGGAATGTAAAACTGTACAACCACTTTGGAAGCTGACAGTTTCTTAAAGAGTTAAATACAGGTGCCTGTGTGGCTCAGTCCATTAAGCGCGGGACTCTTAATCTTAGACTCAGCTCATAATCTCAGGGTTCTGAGATCCAGCCCTGCATGGAGCCCATGCTTAAGATTCTCTCTCCCTCTCCAGTTCTGCCCCTCCCCACTTATGCTTTCTCTCTCTCTCTAAATATATATATATATACACACACACACACACACATACATACATACACAGTACAACCCAGTGGTTCCATGCCTCGGTATCTACCTGAGAGAAATGAAAGTAGATGTTATACAGAGATCTGTGTTGAACCATTTCAACAGATTTATATTTTAAAATGGGGATAAGAGAGACCCTGGGTGGTTCAGTCATTAAGCATCTGCCTTGGCTCAGATCATGATCCCAGCATCCTCAGATCGAGCCCCATACAGTGCTCTCTGCTCAGTAGGGAGCCTGCTTCTCCCACCTCAGCTCCCCCTGCTTGTGTTCCCTCTCTCTCACTGTCTCTGTCATAAATATATAAAATCTTTTTTTAAAAAAATTGTAAAAAGTAAAATGGGGGTAAGAAAAAAAATATCCTCTAACTGATGAATGGACAAATTGTTATATAACCAATGAAATATTTCTCAGTTATAAATGGGAAAAAACTGCTGATATGAACAAAACTATGAATGCATCTCAAAATCACTGGGCTGTGTGAAAAAACCCAAGCCCCAAAAAAGGCGGGGGGGGGGGGTAAGTACATCCTATGTTTTTTCATTTCTACACAAATCTGGAAAATCAAACAATCTAGGATAGAAAAAAGGTAAGTGGTTGTCTGGGGCAGGGGAAGAGGGAGAGAGGTACTCCAGAGGGATACAAGGAAACTTTTTGTGACAAAATAAGTTCTCTGCCTTGACAGGGGCCATGTTTATATAGGTCTATATTCCACAGGTGGTTTTCCAAGTGTGTACATCAGCAAATCATACATGTTTTTGTGGATCATTTTATTGTATGTATATAGTATCTCAATAAAGTTGATCTAAAAATCTAAGAAGAAATTGACAGAAAGACACAGTTACATGGATTACAAACATATTCCTCTACAAGTGGTCCAACAGGTTACATGAAGAATAAAGAAGGCTAGATTTTAAGATTATGTTTTCTTAAATACGATGCCTTCTCAGTCTATCTTTTTTTGATTTAACACTTCCGGTAGTCGATTTTTTTTTCCTGCCCCAATTTATTCTACTCCACCACAATATAATAGAGCAAGAACGAAGATAAGCCAGGAGAGGTCCTCTTGAGGAGAGTGCATACACTATCTTCAAAAAAGCAGACAACTGGGGTGCCTGGGTGTCTCACTGGGTTAAGCCTCTGCCTTCAGCTCAGGACATGATCCCAGGGTCCTGGGATCAAGCCGGACATCTGGCTCTCTGCTCAGCAGGGAGCCTGCTTCCCTTTCTCTCTCTCTTCTGCCTGCCTCTCTGCCTACTTGTGATCTCTGTCAAATAAATAAATAAAATCTTTTTTTTTAAAAAAAAGGCAGACAATTCTCAGCTTAAGACAAACATTTCTGTACAGCTATGAGGTTGTAGGTTTGCCAGATTCTCTAGTTTTTCAAAGAAACTCAAAATTCTATATGTTATAGGAAATTCCCTGGCTTTTAAATGCTCATTAATTTAATTTTTAAAATAACATGGCATGGGCAAACAAAAGATACGTTGCATGTTGTTGGTCATTTGTAACATATGCTTTAAAGATCTTACCTTTCATCAGAACAAGTGAACAAAATATACAGAGAGGATATGAATAACATTAACTTTGATTATATATGTCTGTATGTGCATGTATATATATGTAAATGTGTAAGTAATATCTGTATTCTGCCAGAGAATAAACATTTTAAGCATCTAAGAAATGCATACAGAATTTGATTATCAGTAGGCCACAACAAAACCTCAGATTCTAAAAGGCAGAATTATACAACGTGGGACCACGGACAAAATGCAATTAAACTAGAAATTTCGGCATAACTTTATATATTAACCTTCTCAAATAAACATTAAGAAAAGATTTCTTTTTTTTTTAATTTTTTATTTTTTATAAACATATATTTTTATCCCCAGGGGTACAGGTCTATGAATCAGCACTCACCAAAGCACATACCCTCCCCAATGTCCATAACCCCACCCCCCCTTCTTTAAAAAAAAAAAAAAAAAAGCTGTCGGGGACGCCTGGGTGGCTCAGTTGGTTAAGCAGCTGCCTTCGCTCAGGTCATGATCCCAGCGTCCTGGGATCAAGTCCCACATTGGGCTCCTTGCTCTGTGGGGAGCCTGCTTCTCCCTCTGCCTCTGCTGCCACTCTGCCTGCCTGTGCGCTCTCACTCTCTCTCTCTCTCTGGCAAATAAATAAAAATAAAATCTTTGAAAAAAAAAAAAGATCTTTATTTAAAAAAAAAAAGCTGTCAAGTTTAAACACTTAATTTGTGTAAAGTTTGGAACAAAGGAGATATGGAATGTCAATAATATGCCAGATAGAAAAAAAGTATCAATGAGAACACAGCATAACAAAAATAATAAAGGAACAAGTGAACAAAAGTGGTCTTGAGACAAATAATAAAGGAACAAGTGAACAAAAGTGGTCTTGAGACAAATTCACAACCTTGACTTACTTGCACAAAACAAAAAGTCCTACACTCAATGAATTTTTGAAAAGCAAAAGAGCAGGAGTACTGATGAATACCTTGTTAGAAAAAGTCACAGTCCGTAAACAGATAACAAGTCACCAGCAATGCAAGATATAGTAAGTAAGGGTGCCTGGGTGGCTCAGCTGGTTGAGCATCTGACTCTGGGATGCAGCTCAGGTCAATGATCTGAGGATCATGAGATTGAGCCCCATGTTAGACTCTGTACTCAACACAGAGTCTGCTTGAGATTCTCTCTCTCTCTCTCCCTCTGCTCCTCCCCTTTCATGCACTTTCTCTCTCTGTGTAAAATAAATAAATTTTTTTTTTAAAAAGATGCAGGAAAATACCACCTTAAAGGAGAAAAAATTCAACTGAAAATTCGACCATAACCAACATAGACAATTAGTAGAAAAGGACATTAGAACAATAATTTTAACTCTATTCCCTATGTTTTAAAAGTTCTTGATTTCCTTTAATTAAAATCATGCAGGAAAAGGACAATACAGAAAACAGATCAAAGAAGCATTTTCTACAAGCCTCTTGCCTCCCACCACCAATGCAGTAGACATTAAAGGAAACTTAGGGCTCCAGGACACATTGCTTCTTTTTTTTTTTTTTTAAGATTTTATTTATTTATTTGAAAGAAGGCGAGAGAGAGCATGAACAGGGTGAAGGACAGAGGGAGAAAGGATGTGGGCCTCAATCCCAAGACCCTGGGATCATGACCTGAGCCATAGGTAGATGCTTAGCCCACTGAGCCACCCAGGCACCCCAGGACACACTGTTTCAAACTGTATTTTTAAAAAGTCTTTGCTAAAATTTGTATCTAATCCAGATTTCATCACCAGTACAGAATGAATTTCTCCACAGTGAGTCAGAAGTAATGTTATTAAAGTTAAGATACAAATATTAAAATAACTGCCATTCCTTTATGCCTTAAGTGAAAAAAGAAATCACAAGTTTTGATTTCCTGTATCTCCTGAATGTGTTCTATTGGTTGAAGGAGGATATATGAAGCTGCCAAAATCCCTACTTCTATCTCTGTTATCTTCCTGAATTTACATAGTGAAGCATTTTGTGCTTTTGGTTTTAACCATAGGAATAATGATGTTTTCAGGGTTGGTATCTGATCAAGGACAAGGCAGAACATGCATCAGAAATGACCAGTGCTAGGTTACAAAAGTTAAACTGACTCACCTGTTAAGTTCACTGTAGTGTAACTCTTAAAATTTTGCTCCAATTACATAACATTTACACAAACACAACATATACATTGTTCCAAAGAGAGGTCTCCTTGTATAGTTGGCACAAAATCCTCTTTCTTCTGATAAATTGGATGTAAGAATATACTAGTTTTAATGAACACTAAACAAAATATCTGCGAACATAAATTCCAGCTTCTGTGTTTCTTATCCCATCTAGAAAAAGGATTAGGTAGATTTTTGAGTAAGTTTGAAGCTCATGTTTGGCATCATCTAAAATATATATTATGGAACATATAAGAATTCATTTCAGAGGTCCTAGAAGATATCCCAGTTAATGAGGTTCCCATCTTCTAGGACTGGGAGAAATGTACCACCTGATGGGGGGTGGGGTCCTCTCCTACTTCTGGCTTCTCCTATTTTTCTTTTCTGTAAATGGTGTTGCCCAATACTTTATTCTCAGACCTCTACTATTAATACTCCAACCTTCTCATGTTCTAGATCCATCCATTTCCTGTTACAGATTAGCTACCCACACACTTTAAACTATGACTCTCATTCAAATGATACCCAAGTCTGTCTCTGCAGTCCCGAACTTTCTTCCAAGCTCCAGACACAGTATCTCCAAGCAACTGTTGAATATTTTCATGGCCCCCAAACTCAGCTCCATTCTCTTCCACTTTTCTCCCTGCTCTCTCCAACAGAAGAGCTCCATTTCCAATTACCAGGTTCTGTCAATGACACTGTTGTCGTTTTCAAGCAATTATGTGTGAAACCTCTGGCAAGTTTATGATCCAATCCTAAATCTGACAAGGCACAAACGTATGTACATTTTCCCCCAGAAATAGCTCCTGAATGTGGCTTTCCCATTCTTACACCCCCACCTATGATCCAGATCACTAAATTTATCATGCTGTTTGATTCTAAGCTTCCTGCATTTCATCCTACGTATTAGGAAACTCAACAATTCTGCTTCGATCAGATTATATCCTGTTGAAGAATTTATAATGTCAAAAACACTTCACTCCAAAAGAACTGGCTGCCTTACTGTCCCTAAATGTCACTTTTTTATAACTTCTACCCATGGGTATCTGGCATGTATTTTGCCAAGAATGCCTTCCCACCTATGCCTTTCGATGATCCAAGTTTTATCTTTCTGCCAAGACTCACTCAGATAACACCTCCTCCGTGAATTCTTCTCCACTCAACCCAGTTCATGTCTTTGCATTTCTATATGACTTGTGCTGTCTCCACTGCACAGTAACACCTATATCCTAATGTCCTGAGTGGCTTTTTACTCCTTAAAGCACTTACTTCTTACTTGCTAGCAGGATTAGAAGGTCCTTGTAAACTACTGCAACACAATTTCTATGCCCTGGTAGTTTTCACATAGTAGTTTCTCAACAAAGTGTGTTGAGTTGATACAACAACAGAGAATAAAAGCTTCCTCTAAGCTGATGGCATTATGCCTTCCTCAAGGCATTGGAGGGGCTCTCCACAGAGTGTGAACTTCCTAAAACCTCTACTTTGAGATGAGGTTTAGGGCTTAATCCTGGATCTTGGGGTCTGGAGTGGTGGTTCTCTATTGCTTTGATTTTCTCATCTCCCTGAAGAATCCTGTGACCCTCAAAGTATATGTCATACCTATACGAAAAAACCTGTAAAACTCACACAGCTTCAAGAAAGAATGAGCTCGTGCTATTCCTTATGTTCCACATAAGATAACTGTCTTTCTCTGCTTGACTAATTTCACTCAGCATAATCCCTTTCAGTTCCATTCATGTCAACGCAAATTATGGGTATTCATCCTTTATGATGGCTGTGTAATATTCCATTGTATATATGGACCATATCTTCCTTATCCATTCATCTGTTGAAGGGCATCTCGGCTCCTTCCACAGTTTGTAAATTGTGGACACTGCTGCTATGAACAATGGGGTGCATTAGGCCCTTCTTTTCAATACATCTATATCCTTGAGGTAAATACCCAGTAGTACAATTGCTGGGTCATAGGGTATCTCTATTTTTAACTTGTGGGAGGATGGGGTAGCCCAGTGATGGGTATTAAGGGGGGCACATGTTGTAGTGAGCACGGGGTGTTACATGCAAATAATGAATCATGGAACACTACATCAAAAACTAATGCTATACTGAATGGTGGCTAACATAATAAAGGAGAAAAAATAGATAAATAAAAAGAGAAAAAGAAAAGAGTGAACCCAACCCTGACATGGCCCAGGTAAGGAAGAGAATCATTTCTATTATGTGATCCATCCAGAAATTGGCCATCAATGGCTGATAGAAGGACTCAAGCTCCTTCCATTTCTCTGTCCCCTTATCTTCAAGCTGAGCCTTTCCACCTTGGGGTTACAATGCAGCTGTCACCTTCCTGCAGGAAGATACTAGAAGGGCCAAAAGTCTAAGCTCCTTTTCAGAAATTTCCCTAGAACCCCACTGAGAAACTTCTGCTTTATCTTACAGGACAAAATTGAATTACAGGAAAGGTATTTTATCTCAGACTTCGCTCAAAATAAAACAAAATGAAAACTTTCAAAAGAAAGGAGAAATAGATATTGAGATAGCTAAAAGTGTGTCCCTGGTCCTGATAAAGAAAATAAGCATTAGTAACCTCATTCTCCATACCTGTATTTTGACAGAATTTCAGCCTTAGAAAAAATTTACAAGACTACTAAAAAGAATTTCCAGATACTTTCACTCCTAGTTTCTCATGTTATTGGAAATTGTTCTACTGTTTCCCCATTAAGATAGAATAGTCTATCCTCAGCATACAGTACGGTATACTTTATCACATTAAAGGAAAGAGTCTCCGTTAATTCCTATTTGCTTAAGTGCATTTTATCAAGAATAAGTGCTGAATTTCATAATACTTTTTCTGTATCCATAGAGTCAACCCCTTGCGTTTTTTTTCTTAGACATATTTTGATATTAATGCATTTTCAAATTTTGAGCCTCATATTCATAAAATAAACCCAAGGTCATTACATATCATTTTCCTATAATAGCAATGGATTCTGTTCACTATATTTTAGTTTGAACTTTTTTACATCAATATTCATTGGTGATGTCTGTAAGTATCTCTTTTATGGTCTTTACTGCTCTGGAATAACTCATAGGGCATTGTGATCATCTGCTCTTTGAAGTTTGCTAGAACTTCCCTGTAATTCCCACCTGGACATGGTACTTTTTAGGGGTTAATTCTATAAGAACGTTCTCAGTTCATTCTAGAGCAATTTGTCTAAGTTTTACTTGTTTAACTGGGTCAGTTTGGTAAACTCTACCTCCTTGGGAAGTTCTCTACTTCATGCATAGATTCTCAAATTTATTTACTAAGAGGGCTGCGACACTGTCGGATGATATTTTAAGATTTTGGACCTTTCTGTCTTGCCATTTCTTATTTAGTATATTTATGATTTCTCTCTTTGTTTCTTGATGACATTATCCATAGGCTTCTCTATTTTGTTAATGTTTTCAAATTATCAGGTGTTTCATTTATTAATTAGCTCTGCTCTTTATCATCTTTCTCACAAATTTCTGCTTTTAGCATTACTTCTCTCCTTGTGCTTTCTTCTTTCTGCTTTACACTGGAATTATTTCTAAGTTCTGCACTTGGAATGTCATTTACATATTCTTTCATTTTTATTTAAAAAAAGTTTCTGTGCTACTGGGATGCCTGGGTGGCTTAGTCTGTTAAGCATCTGCCTTCTGCTCAAGTTATGATCTCAGGGTCCTGGGATCGAGCCCCACATCAGACTCCCTGCTCCACTGGGAGTCTACTTCTTCCTCTTCTGCTCCCCCTGCTTATGCTCTCATGCTCTCTCTCTCTCTCAAATAAATAAAACCTTTAAAAGAATAAGTTTCTGTGCTACTGATGTTCCTCTCATCACTGATCTAAGTGTATTTTGCCTATTTTACTAATGCAGATTCTTTTAGTTATATGCTTTTATAATCACATAGGTTTTTACAAATTGTCACTTTATATCATACTATATCCCTCCTTATAATATAAAGTACAAGATTTAATTATTCCTATTTTTATTTCAGTGGAAGCCAATAGTTCTATTTACTATGTCCACTGACATTTTCTGTTAACCACATTTTTAGTGTTCCTTCAACCTGTGCTTGAGATAAACATGTATCATCTATATCAGGGTATACAATTCAATATGCCATAAAATACCTATTGGTTATGATGTTTTGATTTTCTATATGCTTACTTTTTCTGTCCGCTTGATCTTATCACATCCTAAAGATTCATTTTATCACTATTTTTTTAATATCTCCTTGCATTTCACAAACTTTTTTTTTTAAGAAAGAGCTCAAGAAGTTGGGCAGGGAGAGAGAGATCCCTAAGTAGGCTCCATACCCAGCCCAGAGAACAACAAAGAAGACTTGATCTTGCAAGTCTGAGATCATGACCTAAGCTAAAATCAAAAGTCAGATGCTTAACCGACTAAGTCACCTAGGTGCCCCTTTTGAACGTTTTATCAACCTTTTATAAATAGCCTGATAATATTAAAGATCATTTCGGAAATTCTGGATATTTCTTTCTTCCATTTCTTACTTTGTATATTTGTGATTTCTCCGTTTCTTGATTACAGTATCCATAGGTCTGTTTTGTGATTTCTCTCTTTGTTTCTTGATTACGGTATCTGTAGGTCTGTCTGTTTTGTTAATGTTCTGAAATCACCGATTTTAATCCTCATGGCGATGATTGCTATTATTTTAGGTATGCAGATATATTCCTAATTGTTACCCATTAATTGTGAACTATATATTTTAACATTAAAAATCTTTTATTTTGGGGGCACCTGGGTGGCTCAGTGGGTTAAGGCTCTGCCTTCAGCTCAGGTCATGATCTCAGGATCCTGCAATCGAGCCCCACATTGGGCGAAACTGCTCAGCGGGGAGCCTGCTTTCCTCTCTCTCTCTACCTGCCTCTCTGTCTACTTGTGATCTCTGTCTGTCAAATGAATAAATAAAATCTTTAAAAAAATTTTAAAAATCTTTTATTTTTATGTTTGCTCTTCTTTGAATTGAATTATACTTTGTATGATATGAATGTGCTAATCCTGCCTTTTTACTCTCTCCATTTGCCTGGTATACCTTTTTCTACCTCCTTCTTATTCATCTACTGGAATGATCTTGTCTTAATGTCTCTTGTATACAGAATATAGGTGGGCTTTACTTTATGAGCCCAAATGAACATCTTTTTCTTTTAATAGGTACATTATGCCCATTAACTACAACATTTGATCTCAGTTACATGATAGAACTTAACATTTCTTTTCTCTTTATTAAGTTTAACTTTGTTTTCAATTTTTGTCTTGGTATATATGAAGATTTGTTTTTGTTCTGATGGTTACTTTTCTACTTGGACTGTTTTAAATGCTTTTATTCCCATGTTTTCTTAAGTCATTATATCACTCATGCATTTTTAATGATATTCTTAACCCCCATCTAATGCCTATGTAATAATTAGAGAACTTACTCTATCTCTGTCTTTCCAGTCACATTATTTCTACTTTATCAGAATATAGAATGCATAAGATTAGCATGTGTCATAACATTTTCTTCTGAATACTTATTACTATTCTATTTAAAAAAAAAATTTTCTCCACCTCCTCACCTCTTCTTGCAATGCCAATCTGTTCTCTATCTGTGAGCCGAGTATTTTTGTTTTTAGATTCCACATGTAAGTTAAATTCTGTAGGCATTTTTTTTTACTAACTTATTTCACAGAACATAATGCCCTTGAGTTCCAGCCACGATGTCACAAATGGTAAGATCTTACTCTTTTTATGGGTGAATGATATCTCATTTAACACACACACACAATTTCTTTATCCATTTATCCACTGGTGGATACTTAAGGTTGTATCCATATCTTGGTTTTTGTAAATAAACCTGCAATGAAATGGGGGAGCAGATCAATTTTTTGAATTATGATTTTTATTTTCCTCAGGTAAATACCCAGAAGGAGAATTACTGGATTATAGGTAGTTCTATTTTTAAACTTGGGAAGAACTTCCATGCTGTTTCCACATTGGCTACACCAATTTATATTCTCAATAACAGTGCATGAGGGTTTGCTTTTCTCCACAAGCATGCCAAGACTTGTCTTTTCAGTAATAGTCCTTACAGTAGGTGTGGGTTGAGATTTCCTTGTGCTTTTGATTTGCATTCCCTTGAGTAGTGATAACAAGCACCTTTTCATATACCTGTTGACCACCTGTAGCTCTTATTCAGAAAATGTCTACCCAGATCTTTTGCCCATTTTTTAAGTTAAATAGTTCGGTTTGGGGTTTTGTTGGGGTTTTTTTGGTTTGTTTTGGGGGCTTGGGGGCTCTTGAGTTATATAAATTCCTTATATATTCTAGATATTAGCCATTGATCAGATATATTTCTTGCAATTATTTTCTCCCACTTAATGAAAACTGAAAATGGTTGCCTTTTCAGTTTGTTAATGGCTTTCTTTGCTATGCAGTTTTTTAGTTCCACAGAGTCCCATCTGTGGTTTTGGTGGGCTTTTTTTTTGTTTGTTTGGTGTTTTTGTTGTTGTTGTTCTTGCCTTTGTTGCTTTTACTTTTGGTGTCAGATTTTTAAAAAAATCATCACCAAGACCTATGGCAAAGAGCTTTATCCTGTGTTTTCTCCTAGTTCTATGGTTTCAGGTCCACATGTAGCTCTTTAGTCAATTTTGAGTTAATACCTATGTGTGGTTTAAGAGCAGTCCAGTTTCATTCTCCTGCATGTAGCTGTTCAATTGTGTCAGCACCATGCAATGAAGAGACTGTGTTTTCCCTATTGCATATGTTTGGTTCCTTTGTCTTAAATTAATTGACCCTTTATATATGGATTTATTTCTGTACTCTTTCTTCTGTTCCACTGATCTATAACTCTGTTTTTATGCCAACATCATATGGTTTTAATTACTAGAGCTTTGTAATATAATTTGAAACCAGGGCAGAGGAAGCTTCCAGCCTTTTTTCTTCTTTCTCAATATTCTTCTGACTACTTGGGGTCTTTCATGGTTTCATAAAGTTTTAGGATTGTTTGTTCTAGTTATGCAAAAATTATCACTGAAATTTTAATAGGGATCTCATTGAGTCTGTATACTTTAGATAATAGTAATATTTAATAATATTAATTTTCCAATTCATGAGCAAAGAATACCTTCCACTTATTTGTGTCTTCAATTTCTTTCATTAATGCCTTGTTTTCATTATACAAGTATTTGTCCTTCTTGGTTAAATTTATCCCTAGGTATTTTATTATTTTTGATGGCATTGTTTTCTTAACTGTTCTTTCTGTTAGTTTGTTATTAGTATAAAGAAATTACAATATATTTGTATGTTGATTTTCCATCCTGAAACTTTACTGAACTCATCTGTTAGTCTGAACAGTATTTTTGATTGAGTCTTCATGTTTTCTAAATATAGTATCATGTGTTCTCCTCTTTGCGCCTGTCGTCCACCTACAATTACAAAATGTTGTCCATACTCCTTCTGCTAAAGGCGCCCTGGTCATCTCTTGGTTGAAAGGAGTTCACTTTTCCAGTAGATTCTTCAGAAAGGGCTTATAGATACAGAATCCTCTGAGCACTTATGTGTCTAAAATTGTTTCACTATAGACAGGATAGTATTTTAAAATTTTTATTTAAATTAAGTTAATTAACTTATAGTGTATCATTAAGTTTCAGAGGTAGAGTTCAGTGATCAATCAGTTGCATGTAACACCCAGTGCTCATTACATCACATGTCCGTTACCCAACTACCTCATCCCTCCACCCATCTGTTTGTTTCCTAAAGTTAAGAGTCTCTTATGGTTTTGTCTCCCTCTCTGCTTTCATCTTATTTTATTTTTCTCTCCCTCCCTATACTTAAAGGGCAGCTTGGCTGGAGGGAAATTTGGGGATTACACTTTCTTTGGAGTTTCTGAAAAAGCCTCCTCCATGTCGCTTTGCATTCTTTTGTTGTTGAGAGATCACATGCCAGTCTACCTATACTTCCTTATGTTATTTTGTTTTCCCCTCATGGTTCTTAAGATTCTTTATCTTCATATAGTAACTTTATGAGACAATGACCTTGAATTGATGTTTAAGGGTAAATTTGAAACAGTGCCCTTGAGTCCTTTCAATATGTATATTCAAGTCTTTCACATGCAGAAAGTTTGTTAACAGTTACAAATATTTATTCTGTTCTGCTTTTGTTCTTTGGAACTCCAATTATATATATGTTATTCCTTCTTTGGCTATCTTCTGAATCAGTCATCTTATCTTTGGCTCTTTTTTAATTTCTTCTTTTATTTCACTTTCATTCTCTTGTTTATTAGTTTATTCCAGTATTCTTTATTATGCTTCCATCTATATTTATTTGGGCAACTCATAAGTAGGTCTACATTTCTGATACAATTTTAGCTTTTCTTCCATTTCTTCCCTGAGTTCAATCAAGTTGTTTCATTTTCTCAAGTTTTTTGTCCATTAATGTTCATAGTTCCTGAACTTTTGATCCAAAGTATTTTCCAATAAGCCCAAATGCTTGTTTAAGGCTATTTAATTTAGTCTTATGGGTTGCATTTCTGCTTCCTTCTGTATTGCTGTTGATTTGGAGGAGGATGATGAATTTTTGCCTGTTAAATATTTGGATTATTCTAATTTTATTTTGCAGCCTCCTTGTTAAAAAGAAACAAATGGAAACTATGCTTCTGCCTTTCTTTGAACAGAGCCATCAGTTTGGATTGTGAGATTTCTAGTTCAAGGACATTCTCTTCTACCAGCACAGTAAGAGGTAAGTTCTTTACAAAGTGTTTGAGTTTTTTGAAAGGGAAATGGGAGACAGCAGAGAGGGTGTGCGACCTTTGATATTTTTATTTTCTCCTGTCTAAAACTTTCCTACTTTTTCCCCAATGCGCTAGAAATTATTCAAGTATGACTCTCCATTGCTTTAAGCCTCTTCTTTGCTTGGCTATAATACCTCTGAAAGACTGTCTACTCATGTTTCTTGTCCTTTGAGGTTCTTTCTCCTGTAGTCAGTACTCTGGCCTATCACTAGAATTTTCTGTGTGTTTTCACAATGTTTTTCTTTCTGTTGGTTGTTTTCTTAACTGCCACCTCCTCATTTTAGGTCCTCCATGCAATTTTTAGCTGAAATGCCCATGCAGTCCCCAAAGTCTTGCCATGGGGAGCATGGGAGACATGCTGGGATTCTGCATTTATTTTTCCACTTCCAACTAATTCATGGTTCACACAGTCCCTGACTTCTAATTATACTGAGGGAATAGAGTTTGTGTGGTTTAGCTCTTCTTGTTCTCTGTCACTTTTTTTTTTCCTTTAGAAGTTGATGGAGTTAAATTTACATATCCACCCTGGTTTTAGCTCTCTACTTTTTAAGATAGTGACACAAAATTGAGGAACTGATAGCACGATGAACATCACTATCCAAAAAGGCTGACTAGAAGACCCAGCCTATGAACTGAAAATAAGTGTAAAGAAGAGAGCTTGCAGGGAGCTGTGCCTCAATGGAATCAACCACATTCACATTTGGTGACTCTCCCATGACTTCCAGGACATAGAAAGGAGGCAAAATGAAGGGATATAAAAGGATACAATGGTAAACTTGAAAAAATTAACCTAAGGAATACTACTTATAACATTATTAGATATTCAAAGGTGCTACCCACCCCCAGCACTGTATCAGTGTAAGATCATTAACAAATATATCCAAGCGGTATTTAGGACTTTC
Organism: Mustela nivalis; assembly: GCF_964662115.1. Classification (NCBI taxonomy): domain Eukaryota; kingdom Metazoa; phylum Chordata; class Mammalia; order Carnivora; family Mustelidae; genus Mustela; species Mustela nivalis. The sequence continues at coordinate 34,758,358 of NC_139022.1, forward strand.
AGAATTATCTTTACTTTCCAGTGAAGACAGGAACATTGAAATTACCAGTAGACTTGACAAACAGATACCCACTGCCACACTGAGGATGGATAGTTTATTTTACTTTCATGGAAAATTATGCCACTACCTCACATTACGGTACAATAGAATCTCCTGAACTACCTTCTCAGTGTGAAAAATTGAACATCTGCTCCTATCAGACACTGTTTAATGATGTGTGCCAAACTTAATGTAACTTCTAGCTGACACTTCATCACTTATTCTTGGAGGACCATCTTCTAACACCAGCATTTCTTAGTGTTCCAATGTTGTTTTCATCAACTAAACTCAGTAAAAATTTAATTAATTCATTAGATGGTATCATATGTTCTCCTCTCTGTGATGTACATGAGAAAAAAAATTAGAAATACTTCATTTCCATTTTTGTGTGAGATCAGATAACAGGGTATCTTTTTCATATGATTTCCACTAATTTAATCTGTGCTTCTTTCCTTTCAGATTCAAGTATTACAGAAGAAAGGGTGTTTTCTTCTCTTGATTGTTTTGTGATGATTTAGTTGCATTTTGGAGTTGTTCAGTGAGAAACAACTTCACTGTCAAATTCTGTAAGAACTTCAAGAGCTTTCTGGAAAGGATTTTAAAAAAAAAGTCCATTTCACTTTTTCTCAAGAATTCCTAGCAAAAATACAGGAAATACTCCTTTCATAAGACAAATCCACTTATAATTACCATTGATTATTAGACTTACCTCATTTTTTTTTTTTTTTTTTGCTTTCATAGCACAAATATCATCTTTGGAGGGACTTTCTGCTTAATTAAAGCTTCCTGCTTTTTAAGATATATTGCTTTTTGATTCAGTATTCATTTAGTTCATTTCTTCTAGATTCTCAAGTTTATTTTAAAATGTTATACTTGTTCTTTTAAGTCTCCTAAAATCTATAAATTCTACTTCCTTTTTCATTCTTGAAAAAAAATTTGGTTGTCATATTCCCCTCTGAGTTAGTTCAGAAATTTTCTATAGTCCAATTAAAAAGGAAAAGTCTTATACTCTAATACAGTCTAATTTTTTACTAATTTATATTTATATCTTTATAGTTCTTTATAGTTCCTTTTGAGGTTTTTTTTTAAGACTTTTTCTATTTGTCATTAAAATTCTCTCATTCTAGGTCATTAATAGCTTCTCATTTCAGCTTTGATTTTTTTTTTCCATTTTTCTGTGACTGTAAGGTGTATGTGAGAAAACTCTCTAGGTTACAAATGTGTATATATTATCACTCAGTGAAATTTATAAATTACATCCTTGTGCATTGTAACTCATTTTATCTACTCAATCTTTCGATTTCTGAGTGAGGTTTTCATTGAGGTTTTTTTTTTTTAAGAAGTCTGCCACTCTGATTATGATTTGGTCCATCTCTCCCTACTCACTTTTTAATGTTCTGTCATACACATCATAAAATCCATGCTACTAGGTTTATAAATATTTCCCATTCAATTTTCGAACTGATTTATTGGATTATCATGTCCCTTGTAGTGCTTCCCCTGAATTCCACTTTTGCTTATTTTCCTCTACACCATCTCCACTTAAAGCCATAAGTTGTGTGTCTCTTTTCATGACTTGATTTCCAACCTTCTGGTTTCATTTTGTTTTAGAAATTTCCTAAAATATTCTGAGCTTGATTTTTTAAATCCAATCTCAATTTCTGTTCTCAGAACAGAATTTAATCTGTTCATATTTAACAAGATAACTGATATGTTTGGACTTACATTATCCACCTTATTTTTCTAGTTACTAGGTTTTCTTATTTTTATTCCTCCTTTGTATTTAAAGTCATCTAGTTAGGGTTCCTCCCCCCCAATTCTAATGGTCTGGAATTTACACATATATTTGTATACCAATATTCACTATTTTCCTATCATGTCAATTAGTTAACATCACATTATCTTATTGAGCAAGAAACGTTAGTTCATACATCCTTTCATTCTCTTCTAATTTCACATAAAAATAATGTAGATTCTTTCTCTATTAATGAACAATTATTTATGTATAACTGGATCTATAATATCTCTTCTTCTTCCCTTTGATTTCTTATAATTCACAGCCTTCTTCTTAGGCATATTTCTCTTTTTATTGGAATACTTGTTGGTTCCTCTCTCTAGGGTCTGTGGGTGGTGAAATTGTCTTTTATCTTAAAAAAAGATAATTTGCCCTCACACATGAATTAGACTTTCATTACACACCTAAGTCTGGGTTCAGATGTGGCCTTCCTGTATCAAATATTGCCACCAAGAACTATATTGTTAATCCAATTCTTTTTCATGTTGCCCAGAACATATGCTATAGGTTATATAATATATATAAACACAAGTGGTGGGAGAGATTGTTCTCTCTTTGGAAATGTCCATTTATGTGTGGTGCTTTCTAAGTTCTCCCTGCTGTGTCCAGGGAGGTTTTCTATCTTTTCCATTCTACCAGGCCTCTGTGTGTTCATTCAAACTCAGGGTCTCCCCCTGCCCAAGTTGTGTAGATTACCTTCTATTCTTTTAAGGAACTACCTTCTGCCTTTTTTCTTTTTATGAGTTCCTATTTGATAGATTCTAGAACATACAGGTTTTTTGGTTTCACCCTTCTTCCATACTTTTTGCTTCTGTACCCTTTTTGCCCTGGTTCTGGGAAAACCTTCTCTAAGTTTTTGGTCCTTATCTTGGTGCACACATGGTTCTTTGTGTCTGTGTGTGATTCAGGTTAATACAGCTTTAGATTTTCAATGTTGATTATCTTATTTCTGAGTCCCAAAGTCTCTTAGTATTTTAGTGTAACATAAAACTATTCTTCCTTTGTAAATATGAGACCCTCTCATCTCATAGAAGACAAGAAATGTACTGTTTTAAAAATCCATCATAAACTCAGAAATTGGGTCGTCTGTTGAATTGGTGACGTGTGTTTTTCAAACATCTGGAGATCTGGGTTGCTGGCTTTTCTTTGGGTTTGAATCCCCATTTGCTGTTTGTGGACATCACTCATGTTTTTATCACAGCCTTTCTCTAGTTGTGGGGAAGAAGATGTGTCCTGGTGTCCTGTACAAGTGACTATTCCTCTGGGTGAGAGGGCCCTCCACTCCTCCCACTGGCCAAGGCTGCAGAGGGAGACTAGATCACCTGCTGATCCCAAAACCCATTCTCTAAGGACCAAATTCTGTACCAGATACCCCAAAGCTAATTTTAAAGAAATTCTAAATCTGTTTTTATAGACACTGACCATCTTAGACCCATCTAAGCTTAGTTTCCCCACCAGTTCAAGCCTACCTGCCTTCTTTTGTTCAAGTATTCTTCAAATTCAGTTGTACTGATAACTTCTCTTTTCTTAATATGTTGCTATGTACTTATCCTTTATGTTTTAATTGTGTGATTCATAACCCAAGAATCAAACAAAATGAAGTCCCCTCTTGCCCAGAAAAAAAAACACATATCCATGGAGGCTCCAGGACTCTCTCTCCCCCAACTCTCCCCTGCCCACTGGGGAGAATGGACACAAGGTAGTGTCACTTGAGTGACTGGCCTACATTCACTCTAGCTTCTCCCAGAAGACATATTTGAAGTCTCCATATCACAGGCTTCTACTGCTGACTTTCTACTCACCTTTTAAGATCCTTTGTAGCCACTCCATTGGCAACTCACCCCTTGCTAGTCAAACTGCCCAACTACATGACTGTTAGATGCTAATATAAACGTACCTTGCATTTGCTTTGTTTTTACAACCACAGGTCCATACCAAAAAAGATGAAGACATTTTGAAACAAGAGATCAAAAAGAAGGCAGAGCAGACATGACATGGTATCACTGAGCACCAGAGAAGTTAGGTGGGAGAGGACCAAAGGGCCAACAGCCTCAGCTGCAGACAATTATAGGCGGTGATGAATGGTGTTACAAAGGGTCATCATTATCCTCAGGGATGGGGACAGCACAAGAGGATAATGAATATGTTTGGGGAAGAATAATATAATCTCATCTGGTATGGATGAGTGGCATCAGCATCCAGGCGGCTGGATAGGAGAACATGTTGACATTATTTATAGCTACAATGCAGAGCTATGACAGAGATCCATTGTAAACAGTGCCTTCCGAGGCAGCTGCTTTCCATTAAAAACATATAACAGAAAAGAGTTTGCAAAGGGTGGCTTAGGGTGGTGGCATTAGAGGGCTGTCATCTTTGCTAAATCTGGGACTCATTTGCGTTCCTATTTTTATTTCCATTTACTTTTTTTTAATCTGAGCAAGCTTTCTAATTTTTTTAACCACTAAGTTTTTTTTTTTTTTTTAAACAGTACGGTTCTATTTAGAGTTCTCATTACTTGAAAATGGGCCAAACTACACATTTTTCCAAACACGCAGAAACTTCGTGTAATATGTTCTCCCCAAGCCCCCACAAAAAAAATATTTTTCTCTATAAAGAGTTTTAATGCCTAAGTCTATTAAGGAATTGCCATTCCCAGAGGAGAAGTCTTACTTTATATGAAAATAGGTTAAAAGGTCATTAAAAGTTAAAAAAAAAATCTGGTTCTAAGTGAAAATAAGCTATTAATGTCCTGAGGGTAGAATACATTAATCATGAAACATGACCTAGATAAGTCCCCACGTATCTAGTGCCAATCTTTAGTTGTAAAACCCCAGGATCTTGACATCAGAAGAAATTAGAACCCCCAAAGTAAGGAATACTGAAAAGCTCTTGTAGAGAAAGAAGTACAGAACTATGATTTTACTTCAAAAAAATGTTTGCAAGATTGACTGGTTTGCAAGAAGAGTTTAGAAGCCAAAGAGATAGAAATTTTGTAACTAAATATGTGGAAATCTCTTCTAAGTTCTTCTTTCTTGGTATCTTCCTCCCGTCTGCAGAGTCAGGTCAACCGTGTTGCTCTAAGGTCATCACAGGGGCTCCTTCCAGCTTCACCTACTGGGATTTCTTTCCATCTTCTTGGATTCAATCAAAACGGTACCAGGAAGCCATAGCCTTGACCCATTTCTTTACCATTATGCTGAGCAATGTGTTCTTTATCCCTCTCTCATTGCTGTTCCTTGCCTTCCAGCTGGCCTGGGTTTCTTTTTCTTTTTTTTTTTTTTAATTTTTAATTAATTTTTTATTTTCTATAAACATATATTTTTATCCCCCGGGGTACAGGTCTGTGAATCACCAGGTTTACACACTTCACAGCACTCACCAAAGCACATACCCTCCCCAATGTCCATAATCCCACCCTCTTCTCCCAAACCCCCTCCCCCCAGCAACCCTCAGTTTGTTTTGTGAGATTAAGAGTCACTTATGGTTTGTCTCCCTCCCAATCCCATCTTGTTTCATTGATTCTTCTCCTACCCACTTAAGCCCCCATGTTGCATCACCACTTCCTCATATCAGGGAGATCATATGATAGTTGTCTTTCTCTGCTTGACTTATTTCGCTAAGCATGATACACTCTAGTTCCATCCATGTTGTCGCAAATGGCAAGATTTCATTTCTTTTGATGGCTGCATAGTATTCCATTGTGTCTATATACCACATCTTCTTGATCCATTCATCTGTTGATGGACATCTAGGTTCTTTCCATAGTTTGGCTATTGTGGACATTGCTCCTATAAACATTCAGGTGCACGTGCCCCTTTGGATCACTACGTTTGTATCTTTAGGGTAAATACCCAATAGTGCAATTGCTGGGTCATAGGGCAGTTCTATTTTCAACATTTTGAGGAACCTCCATGCTGTTTTCCAGAGTGGCTGCACCAGCTTGCATTCCCACCAACAGTGTAGGAGGGTTCCCCTTTCTCCGCATCCTCGCCAGCATCTGTCATTTCCTGACTTCTTGATTTTAGCCATTCTGACTGGTGTGAGGTGATATCTCATTGTGGTTTTGATTTGTATTTCCCTGATGCCGAGTGATATGGAGCACTTTTTCATGTGTCTATTGGCCATCTGGATGTCTTCTTTGCAGAAATGTCTGTTCATGTCCTCTGCCCATTTCTTGATTGGATTATTTGTTCTTTGGGTGTTGAGTTTGCTAAGTTCTTTATAGATTCTGGACACTAGTCCTTTATCTGATATGTCGTTTGCAAATATCTTCTCCCATTCTGTCAGTTGTCTTTTGATTTTGTTAACTGTTTCCTTTGCTGTGCAAAAGCTTTTGATCTTGATGAAATCCCTGGGTTTCTTATTCCTTTCCCATCACCGAAACAATCTACGGTCAAAGCTCATCTTTTTGTGTTCCTTGATAAAAGCCACCGGTGAGATGTTCACTTCAGGATCAGTTCTGCAGCATATCAGTCCATGTTAGCCTCCTGCCTCCCCCCAGGTCTCTCTTCATTCTTCCCCTAAGAGCCAAAGACATAGATCTCCATCACCCACCTCTCTGTCACAGTGATTTTTTTTTTTTTTTTCTGAGCAAAGTTCAGCACAAGAGCTTATTTCTGGTCACCTCTCCTTTGGGACCTGGCAGCCCAGCAGTGAACATGGATTCAAGCTCCAGTGTGAGAATAGCACCAAGCTCATATTCTAGGGTTTGGGGCTCTGTTATCTACTGCATGCATTATATAAAAAAGCCATTAATCCTCTCTGTGCCTCAGTATATTTTTCTATGAAATGGAGATAATTATGTCACAATAACCTTCAGACATCATTAAGTTAATCCATATGGTGTCTTCATAGCATAAATGTGCAGTAAATGTTAGATTACTCCCACTCAGTGGTTTTCCTTTATACTTAATGGCAAAATCAAAGCACAGAGAAAAAAAGAGAAAAGACATTTATGCCCATGAAATAAGACTCAACAAAACCATTGGAAAAACTATTTAACACTTCACACAGAGCTTTCAGCCATAATTGGGCCTCCCATACTCTCATAGGACACTCACTGTGCAAAGTACAGTCATTCCCTTGCTCTTTACAGGGGCTTCTGATTTTCCTTGTTGAGCCATTAGTAATTATGGCCATTAACATTACTCATATGCTGTTAAATACTAGGGAAGCCAAGAGCCCCTTGGGACTCATTACATAGCAACAGGTCTTGAATTTGTTTCCAAGCCTTACCCTCAGGACACTCTCCAAAGAGTTCACAACAGGACCAACAGTGGCTGATGGCACCTGGGTAATTGCCATGATGTCAGAACCTTCTGGAACTACACCAGCTGTAAATGATAGGTCATCATTTGCCTTCTCACAGAAAATAAGCATTCATCTTTGAGATAGCCCAAATCAGTGGATTATTCCCTCAAAACCTTAAAACCACTATCCATATTTTAGCTCTGCGTATTATCTCAGGCTAATTATGATACAACTGGCAATTGAGCTAAAACACAAGGGTTGTTTATGTCAATTTCTCCTTCATAGTAGACCAGACCTGGCTTCACCAGGTAACTTGTTACTCATCCAGCAGGTGGGTTCTTAAGGTTTGGGAGCTTCAGGAGTTCCTGCCTCAGACAAAGGAAGGGGAGTTGAGAATAAATATTATAAGATATTGCAAGGCCAGTCAGGAAATGAAAAGATTCCAATTAACTGGGATTAAGAGCAACTTCAAACCCCCCGGGGGTAGAGGTGGGATTATGGTCTCAGATATGGTGAAAGAGTTTAAATTCAGTGAAGAGAGTATTGGAGCATAGAGTGCAAGGACAAGGGAGAAGGTGGATTCAGAGGGCCTACTGTAGTCTGACTAGCTTTTAAGGTTTACCTTATCCCAGCAGAGGGGTGGATCTGGCTGTTTTCTAGGTGACAGCACTGGATACATCCATTATGGCCCAAATCAATTCGGCCACTTGTTTCAATGTTCTCCTACACTGATCATTGAACCTAAAATTGTGACTGTCATTCTGATTAAAAGGTCACCCACTCGTTTAACCAACAAGCCAGAGTACTCACTTCATGCCAGAACCAACCAGGTACTAAGGGCACAGAAATGAATCTATGGTGTCAAGAGTCTGTTCTTTAATAAGTTTGTTTGGAAAAGAAAAACAGACTATTGGGGGTCATTAGTGAACACACTGTGAGCCAACTGTGAGCCAACAGAGAAAGGAACTGTAAACCCTGCACGGAGAGGTATGGAGCATTTCACAGAGGAGGCCGCATTTAGGTCGGACTGGAAGAAATGTTAAGTAGGATTATACAAATTTGGGGGATGTTGTCTCCCAAGCAGGGGGGCAATTTACAAGGACAAATGTGTGCAGTTCATTTGAGTCATGAGATAAAGCGCTAAGAGAATAAAATAGTTCAGTTTGACCCAGCCCTGGCATCATGTCGTGGAAGTAAGTGCCTAAGGAGAAAGCCAGGAGAGTAAAGTATAAAGAACCCTGCCAGACACTGCCAAGGACTTTGAAGGATCTTAAGCTCAATATGATCATAGACCATCAAGACTACAAGCAAAGAAAACCAGAGCTATTACTGTAATTATGTGTGAAATTTTAAAACTCTGAAATAAGTCTCAAGTATTTCCATGCAGATTTCTGCCTTAAGTCATCAGGTATCAAAATACCAATTCAGTATCTCACCCTTGATGTCTCAGAGGATTTGCAAGCACTATATATCTGGAACAAGATTCCTTGCCTTTCCAACTCCATCTATTCCCTCTCCTGTTTTCCTATCCTACTTAATAGTGACTCTTGCATCCATCCAGTTGCCCAGCCCAGAAGTAAGTGAGAATCCCACCATTCCTCTTCCTTCCCCTGCCCTCCATCAAATCCTATTGATTCCAATGGGGTAAAGAGGTAAAGGGGAAAATCAATGTGAAAAATCAGTCAGGATCAACATGGAATCAAGAAAACTATGTGTTCCTTCAGGTCTGTGAAGTCCGCTGACTGGGAGGGATCTTCCCACCCCTCCACCCTAAAAGCCTCTGCTCCCAAGAAAAGTAGTAAGTCATTAAGGCTAAATCCATTTTCCCTGCTAAGTGCTCTCATGCCTTCTAAACTCTCCCCTGCAATCAGTGAGGCCGATCATCTTACCTCATTTTTCTATTATCTTTTTCATCTAAAAACAAACCGATTTTAGAGGTCCCTAATTCTTAACAAGAACCAAGTCAATGTTTTCCAAAGACTTTTTTTAAAAAGTGTGCTAGCAAAAAGCTGTAATATTTCTCAAGGATACCTCTAAGGGTATCCTTAGGTAAGGGTAAGGGTATCCTTAGGTAAAGGTAAGAGTAAGATTGGTTTGGAAAGAGGGAAGCTAAATAGAATAAACAATCCCCTAAACAACTTTATTTAGAACTGTGGGGTCGTGGGGAGGTAAAGAGCAGAGAAAAATGATGAGAATGCTTTCTCAAAGCCTCTGCTATGCAAATAAAAATGAAAACCAAAAAGAAATCGGGAAGAAAATGTACATTACTAAAACTGACACTAGAAATGAAAAGCAGTAGGGAAAAAAATTGTTATCCAAAAACAAAACAAAACAAAAAAACACTTCACAGTAAGCAATATGCAGGTCTTCTCACAGGTGAGTTCTAAAACCTTCAAGTAACAAACTCAGCTGTTAAAAATTTTCCAGCACAGATGAAGAGAACATGAACTGTCAAGTTTTCTCAAAAGCCTGCATGATATGGATACAGAAATCTAATATAGGGGAAAAAAAAACCCCAACAACAAAACTTTAGTCTAATCTGATTCATGAATATTAATGCCAAAAAATCTTATATAAAGATAGAGGCAAAAGAAGCCAGAATCACACACTGAAAGAATGACGTATTACAAACCATGCCAAAATGATTTGCTATTAAGATGTATTAATATAATTCACTCTATCAACATGTCAAAAGAGAAAAGCACGCTGTATTATAAGCTATACAGATGCTAAAATGGCACTGCATTTTTAAAATCCAGAACAGATGAAGAATAATAATTTTAAACAAAATATAAGTATGTGGAAACTCAACTGCATGATAAAATACATAATCTCAAGTCAAATACCAGCCATTCTGAATGTTAAGTTAATGTATATTTAAAAAAAAACTTAGAGTTTTGGGGAACATAGTATCATACACATGTTCATTTTGCTATCATCCTGACAATTATAAACATTTCCATTGCATCCATTACTTATGAAAAGAAACAAGTATTTAACACTTGTGGATGTACTCGATTGAATAGTCAAGAGAAGTAAAAGATGTAAAAACCAAGAAACCACAGTGTTGGTGAGGATGTGGAGAAAAGAGAGCCCTCATGCACTGCTGGTAGGGATGTAAATGGTGCATCACTATGGAAAACGGGGGAGATTTCGCTAAAAAGTAAAAACACAAATACCATATAATCCAATAATTTCACTACTGAGTATTTACTTTTAAAAAAAGACAAGGGGCACCTGGGTGGCTCAGTGGGTTAAGCCGCTGCCTTCGGCTCAGGTCACGATCTCAGAGTCCTGGGTTCGAGTCCCGCATCGGGCTCTCTGCTCGGCGGGAGCCTGCTTCCTCCTCTTTCTCTCTGTCTGCCTCTCTGCCTACTTGTGATCTCTCTCTGTCAAAATAAATAAATAAAATCTTTAAAAAAAAAAAGACATTAATTCAAAAAGATACGTGCACCCCTATGTTTATTGTAGCACCACTACAAGAACTGAGATATGGAAGCAACCCAGGGTCCATCAATAGATGGGTAGAAAAGAAGATATAGTATTCATTCATACACACACACACACGCATGCACGCACACACACACGGGACTATTACTCAGCCATAAAAAAACAAAAAGAATGAGATCTTATTTGGGACAACATGGATAGACCTGGAGGGTACTATGATAAGTAAGTCACACAGGGAAAGAAGTATCACAGGATTTCACTTATAAGTAGAATCTTAAAAAAAAAAAAAAGACAGAAAGAAAAATGAAAAATGCCAGACTAAATACAGAAAATAAATTAAAAATTTAAAAAAAAAAATCCCTAAAAAAAAAAAAAAAAAAAGAAAATAACATAGTGGTGACCAGAGAGGAGGTAAGGGGGGGGGGGTGGATGAAGCAGGTGAAGGGCATTAAGAGGTACAAACTTCCAGTTATAGAATGATTAAGTCAGAGATGAAAAGTACAGCGTAGGGAATATAGCCAATAATAGAGTAATGATATTGTATGGTGATAAATGACTGTATTTACCATGGTGAGCACAGAGCCACATACAGAACTGTCAGATCACTATGCAGTACACCTAGAATTCATACAGCATTGCATGTTAACTATTTTAATAAAAGACAAAAATTGGGGGGCAGCTGAACACCATTTTAAAATACAGGACTTGATACCTGTAAACCCCAAGAAAATCAAGCAAAGACTAATGGAAATGGTAATAGGATCTAGTAATGTATCTGGTTATTATATTAATGTAACATTATCAATGGGTCTATTTTTTTTTAATTTTTTATTTTTTTATAAACATGTATTTTTATCCCCAGGGGTACAGGTCTGTGAATCACCAGGTTTACACACTTCACAGCACTCACCAAAGCACATACCCTCCCCAATGTCCATAATCCCACCCCCCCTTCTCCCAACCCCCCTCCCCCCAGCAACCTTCAGTTTGTTTTGTGAGATTAAGAGTCACTTATGGTTTGTCTCCCTCCCAATCCCATCTTGTTTCATTGATTCTTCTCCTACCCACTTAAGCCCCCATGTTGCATCACCACTTCGTCATATCAGGGAGATCATATGATAGTTGTCTTTCTCTGCTTGACTTATTTCGTTAAGCATGATAAGCTCTAGTTCCATCCATGTTGTCACAAATGGCAAGATTTCATTCCTTTTGATGGCTGCATAGTATTCCATTGTGTATATATACCACATCTTCTTTTTTTTTTTTTAATTTATTTTTTATTTTCAGCATAACAGTATTCATTATTTTTCACCACACCCAGTGCTCCATGCAATTCGTGCCCTTTATAATACCCACCACCTAGTACCCCAAACTCCCACCCCCCACCCCTTCAAAATCCTCAGATTGTTTTTCAGAGTCCATAGTCTCTCATGGTTCACCTCCCCTTCCAATTTCCCCCAACTCCCTTCTCCTCTCTAACTCCCCATGTCCTCCATGCTATTTGTTATGCTCCACAAATAAGTGAAACCATATGATAATTGACTCTCTCTATACCACATCTTCTTGATCCATTCATCTGTTGATGGACATCTAGGTTCTTTCCATAGTTTGGCTATTGTGGACATTGCTGCTATAAACATTTGGGTGCACATGCCCCTTTGGATCACTACGTTTGTATCTTTAAGGTAAATACACAGTAGTGCAATTGCTGGGTCATAGGGCAGTTCTATTTTCAACATTTTGAGGACCCTCCATGCTGTTTTCCAGAGTGGCTGCACCAGCTTGCATTCCCACCAACAGTGTAGGAGGGTTCCCCCTTCTCCCCGTCCTCGCCAGCATCTGTCATTTCCTGACTTGTTGATTTTAGCCATTCTGACTGGTGTGAGGTGATATCTCATTGTGGTTTTGATTTGTATTTCCCTGATGCCGAGTGATATGGAGCACTTTTTCATGTGTCTATTGGCCATCTGGATGTCTTCTTTGCAGAAATATCTGTTCATGTCCTCTGCCCTCAATGGGTCTATTTTATAAAAACAATGACCAATTACAAAATATAACAAAAAAATTATAATATACATAACAGGATAAAATATGTGGATGGGAAATTTACAAGAGATATCCCCAATACAGATAAAGAAAACTTTGTAGTGCTAAAGGAAAATATAGAGGATGGGGAATAAATAGAAAGATACACTTCATTCTTTGAGAAGATGCAGAAGTATACAGATAGCAATGTTCTCACTAGTTTTGAAGTTGGACAGGTTAACCTTTTTTCCCCCTTTTAAAAAATTTATTTATTTGAGAGAGGGCGAGAGTGCATAAATGGTTGGGAGAGGCAGAGAGAGAGAGAAGCAAACTCCCCACTGAGCAGGGAGGCTGACATGGGACTTGATCCCACGAACCTTGGACCATGACCCAAGCCAAAGACAGATGCCCAACCAACTGACCCACCCAGGCACCCCAGACAGGTTGACTCTTGAAATCATATATAAAATAACCAAAATTTATTATTAAAAATAGAACAAGAAGATTCTAAGAGGGAATTAAGCTCACCAATGTAAAAACATTACAAACAGATTACAAATGGCAAGGTTGATACAGGGGTGCCTGCCTAAAGAGACTAGTAGAACAGAGTTGAATTTAGAAATAAGTCTATCAGGGGCACCTGGGTGGCTCAGTGGGTTAAAGCCTCTGCCTTTGGCTTGGGTCATGATCCCAGGGTCCTGGGATCAAGCCCCACATTGGGCACTCTGCTCAGCAGGGACCCTGCTTCCTCCTCTCTCTTTCTCTCTGCCTGCCTCTCTTCCTACTTGTGCTATCTGTCTATCAAATAAATAAATAAAATCTTTTAAAAAAAAAGGAGCCTATCAATAATGTTTGGGTCAATCAAAAATCAAAGAAGAACTTAGCCATTTTGAAACCAATGAGAACGAAGACACATCAATTCAAAACCTATGGGATATGGCAAAGGTGGTCATAAGGGGGAAATACATAGCCATCCTCACTCAAAATACATAGCCAAGCCTTATTCAGAAAAATAGGAAAATCTCAAATACACAAACTATCTTTATACCCTAAAGATCTGGAGAATCAACAACAAATTAAACCTAACCCATGCATGAGAAGGGAAATAATATTAGAGCAGAGATAAATGAATTAGAAACCAGAAATACAGTAGAACACATTAATGAAACTGGAAGGTGGTTCTTTGAAAGAATTAATAAGATCAATAAACCACTGGTCAGACTTATCCAAAAGAAAAGAGAAAGGACCCAAATTAATAAAATTATGAATGAAAGGGGGGAGATCATGACTAACACCAAAGAAATAAAAACAATCATCAGAAATTATTATCAACAGCTGTTGCCAATAAGTTAAGCAATCTAGAAGAAATGGATGCATTCCTGGAAACCTATAAACTTCCAAGACTGAAACAGGAGGAAATTGACAACTTGAATTGGCCAATATATAGTAATGAGATTGAAGCAGTGATGGAAAAACCTCCCAAAAAACAAGAGCCCAGGACCTGACGGATTCCCTGGAGAATTCTACCAAACATTCAAAGAAGAACTAATACCTATTCTCCTAAAGCTGTTTTAAAAAATAAAAACAGAAGGAAAACTTCCAGACTTTTTCTATGAGGCCAGTATTACCCTGATCCCCAAACCAGGCAAAGACCCCAACAAAAGGAAGAATTTCAGATCAATATCCCTGATGAATACAGATGCCAAAATTTTCAAAAAGATCCTCACTAATAGGATCCAACAGTACATTAAAAGGATTATATGCAACAGGACCAGGTGGAATTTATCCCTGGGATGCAAGGGTGGTTCACATTCACAAATCAATCAATGTGACAGGACACATAAACAAGAGAAGAGACAAGAACCATGTAGTCCTCTCAACTGATGCAGAAAAATCTCTAAAAAATTAGAGGATCAATTCCACTTACAATAGCACCAAGAACCATAAAATACCTTGACAAAATACAGCATCTTTTCCTGAATAAAACTCTTCATAGTATAAGGATAGAGGGAACATTCCTCCACTTCAAAAAAATCCATCTTGGGGGTACCTGGGTGGCTCAGTGGGTTAAAGCCTCTGCCTTCTGCTCAGGTAATGATTCCTGGGTTCTGGGATCGAGCCCCACATCGGGCCCTCTGCTCCGCAAGGAGCCTGCTTCCCCCTCTCTCTCTGCCTGCCTCTCTGACTACTTGTGATCTCTGTCTGTCAAATAAATAAATAAAATCTTTTAAAAAAATCCATCTCGGAAAAACCCACAGCAAGTATCATTCTCAATGGGGAAGAGCTGAGAAACTTTCCCTTAATATCAGGAACACCACAAGGATGCCCAGTCTCACCACTATTGTTCAACATAGTACTAGAAGTCCTAGCAATAGCAACCAGACAACAATAAGAAATAAAAGGTATTCAAATTGGCAAAGAAGAAGTTAAACTCTCTCTCTTCACAGATGATATGATACTCTATGTGGAAAACCCAAAAGGCTCGACCCCCAAATTATTAGAACTCATACAGCAATTGAGTAATGTGGCAGGTTACAAAAATCAATGCACAATAATCTGCTGTTTTCTTATACACTAACAATGAAACTGTATAAAGAGAAATTAGAGAGTCAATTCCATTTACAATAGCACCAAGAACCTAACCAAAGAGGTAAAGAAACTGTACTCTAGGAGCTACAAAACACTCATGAAAGAAATCAGAGACACAAAATCAGGAAAAACATTCCATGGTCATGGATCAGAAGAATAAACATCATTAAAATGACTATGCCGTCCAGAGCACTCTATACTTTCAATGCCATTCCAATCAAAATACCAACAGCATTTTTCAAAATGCAGGAACAAACAATCCTAAAATTTTTATGAAATCAGAAATGGCCCCAAATCGCCAAGGAAATGTTGGAAAAGAAAAACAAAGCTGGGGTATCACATTGCCTGATTTCAAGCTGTATTACAAAGCTGTGATCACCAAGAGAGCAGAGTACTAGCACAAAAACAGACACCTAGACCAGTGGAACAGAACAGAGAGCCCAGATATGGATCCTCAACTCTATGGTCAAATAATCTTTGACAAAGCAGGAAAAACTATCCAATGGGAGAAAGTCTCTTCAATAAATGGTGCTGGGAAAATTGGAAAGCTATATACAGAAGAATGAAACTGGACCATTCTCTTATACCATACACAAAGATAATCTCGAAATGGATGAAAGACCTCAATGTGAGATAGGAATCCATCAAAATCCTAGAGGAGAACATAGGTAGTAACCTCTTTGACATCAGCCAGAGCAACTTCTTTCAAGACACATCTCCAAAGGCAAGGGAAACAAAAGTGAAAATGAATTTTTGGGACTTCATCAAGATAAAAAGCTTCTGCACAGCAAAGAAAACAGTCAACAAAACAAATAGGCAACCCACAGAATGGAAGATTATCTGCAAATGACACTACAGACAAAGGGCTGATATACAAGATCTATAAAGAACTCCTCAAACTCAACACCCAAAAAACAATGTAGTCAAAAAATGGGCAGAAGACATGAGCATGTCTCCAAAGAAGACATACAAAGGGCTAACAGACACATGAAAAAGTGCTCATCATCGTTAGCTATCTGGGCAATTCAAATCAAAACCACATTGAGATGCCACCTTATACCAGTTAGAATGGCCAAAATTAACAAGGCCAGAAACAACAAATGTTGGAGAGGATGTGGAGAAAGGGGAACCCTCTTACACTGTTGGTGGGAATGCAAACTGGTATAGCCACATTGGAAAATAGTGTGGAGGTTCCTCGAAAAGTTAAAAATAGTTACCCTATGACCCAACAATTACACTACTGGGTATTTACCCCAAAGATACAGATGTACTGAAAAGAAGGACCATACATACCCTAATGTTCATAGCAGCAATGTCCACAATATCCAAAATGTGGAAAGACCCAAGATGTCCTTCAATAAATGGATAAAGAAGATGGTCCAGGGGCACCTGGGTGGCTCAGTGGGTTCAAGCCTCTGCCTTCGGCTCAGGTCATGATCTCAGGGTCCTGGGATCGAGCCCCGCATTGAGCTCTCTGTTCAGCAGGGAGCCTGTTTCCTCCTCTCTCTGCCTGCTGCTCTGCCTACTTGTGATTTCTGCCAGTCAAATAAATAAATAAATCTTAAAAAAAAAAAGATGTGGACCATATACACGATGTAATATTATTCAGCCATCAGAAAGAATGAATACCCAACGTTTGCATCAACTTGGATGGGACTAGAGGAGATTATGCTAGGTGAAATAAGCCACACAGAGAAAGTCAATTATCATATGGTTTCACTTATTTGTAGAACATAAGGTATTCCTTATAGAGGACATTAGAAGGGAAAAACGAAGGGGGAGAAATCAGAATGGGACATGAACCATGAGAAACTATGGACTCTGGGAAACAGAGTTTTAGAAGGGAAGAAGATGGGGGGATGGGTGAGCCTAGTGATGGGTATTAAGGAGGGCATGGATTGCATGGAGCGCTCGGATATTATATGCAAATAATGAATCATGGAACACTACATCAAAAAAAAAAAAAGAAAGAAATGACAATACATCCACTAAATAAATAAATAATAAAAAGCCTAAATACATAGGAGACTCCATATGTAATAAATTTGGCATTCCAAATCAATGAATGATATTAGGGCTACCCACCAATCTGGGAGCAGGGGGGAGACTAGGTGACTTCCTAGATTAGTGAAACTTCCAAATGGACTGAAGATTTACAAGTATTTTTTAACAGTAAAACTACAAGGTATTAGACCCATTATGTTGTGTGGTGGCCATTATGCTGTATGTACTTTTCAAGGTGGAGGCCAAGTTCTCAGACACTGGCTATTCCAAAGGAACTCTAAAGGACTGACATCCCAGACGTGTCTCCTGGTTAATTTGAAATGGTCTAAATCTCCTTTTCCATCCCTTAGACTCTGGCTTCGAATGCTACTTCCATTCTTTTTTTCCCCCCCTGAGTTATAGTTCATTCATGGGGGGGTAGGGGGCGTCCTTGGCTGGCTCAGTCAGTAGAGAATGCAACTCTTGAACTCAGGGTTGTGAGTTCAAGCCCACATGGGGTACACAGATTACTTAAAAATAGACTCTTAAAAAACGGAAAGAAAGAAAGAAAAATAATCAAGTAAGTTTCCTAAAAGTAGAGGCCATGATATGCTTGGCTTTAGGAACAGAACTGGTCTTGGGTGTTTGTGGGTGTGAACCCTAATCCCACCCTCATGGAAGGGTGGGTCATGCTTCGGAATCCTCTCTAGACCTCTGTCCATCCTTCTACCCTTCCATTCTTAATTCCCACATACCATCCTCATCTTCTCTTTCTTGGGAAAAGTTGGCTTCACTGATTCAGATCTCTTTTCTTTTACTCCGCAAATACCCCCTAGAAACACATCTTCATCTGACAGTGTTCTATGCAATGTGTTCCTTTTTCAAATACATTTCAGGCACTAACTGTTCTGAAACTGTTCAGACTGCATCAAGAAATTTGCAATCCTAAAATATCAGTTTGAGAAGGAATACACTAAGAAATAACAAATTTTAAGTTCCCATATTTAGGGACCTTTATAAAATGAGAAAATCAGATTAATCAATACAGTCATAAAAAAACATACACACATATGGACTAAAATTAGAACAAAACACGAACATATGAACATAGCTGTAGACTAGCACAGTAGAAGAATGACTAAGTTTCTCTTAATTTTTTAGTGTTTTGTAAGAATAATATACATTTTTGTTCTAATTCTAAAATATATTCATTGTAAACAAATCAAAAATTGAAAGAAAAGTTAAGGAAATCAACAGTCTTACACATTCCAGAAAGTTATCCATATTATGACTTTATTTTGTTCTTTTTCTTCCTTACTATTTTATTTACAAATATACACTTACCATAAAACGTGATGTTTTGTGGACTGTTTTGTTAGTTTACCTTTAGAAATTAAGCATTTCAGGTCACTTAAAATTCTTGAAGAATATTTGATTGGTTACATAACAATCCCCAGCTTATATAATTCTGTTTACTTATTTCTTCTATAGTTGGACATTTAGACGTTATAATAGCAAAAAATTCAGACAAATACTTTACCAGCAGTAATGACATTTCTCACTACTTATACACGATCAGTTTTGATAAGGAGAATTTCTAGTTCAAGTTTTTAAAATTTAATGTAAAATTTAAATTAATTTTAATTTAAAGTAAAAATTGTTTTAAATTTTTTAAAAAATTTTCAAATTATTATCAGAGTTGGTTTCCATGATCAACATTAGCCAGGCACCCTTGGTACTCATTCTTTTCCTGTCATAATAGGGGCAGATCATTTCAAATCAAGAATTCAAAAACTGACAGACGAAGGTTTCAAGACATGAGCTCACTCACTAAAGTTGTGTTAGTTAGAATAGAGTAAGTTTCTAGCTTACTCTGAACTACAGTTTGAGTCTCTTCTTTTTTAACCCATTCTGTAAGACCTTAGCTGGAAACCTAAGAACACCTACGTGTGAAAAGAGCATACAAAACTACCCCATAATGCCTTTGCTTCAACTTTCATTTTAAGGACTCGTTAAACCCAAGATTGTCAAAATCAGTGTTAATCAGAGTCACCTGTGAAAATAAAGAGGGCCGCCACCTCTAGTGTTTCCAATGTAGGAGGTCAGATTGGGGCCTGAGAAGGGCCTATCATGTCCCGAGTGAGGCCAATGTGTCCAATTTGGGGACCACGCTTGAAGAATCACTACATAAAATGATGATACTCAGTGCCTGTTTGGTCCCAGTACATCCTAGGTGCGTGAAGACAGCGGCCAACAAGACTACCAAGGTCCCTGCTCTCATGGAGCTTATAGTCTCATCAACAGACATCAGACAACAAGCAAATAAGCAAATGAGCAGAATTCTCTAGCACTGCCAAGTGTTACATCCTCACAGAAATTCTCTAGGGTTGGGAATGGTATTTCCAAATACAGTGTGCTGGTATCTGTTCTTCAGCAGTGTCCTTTTCCTCTGGCCATTATAGGGTTGGAGCCAGCAAGACAAATTGAACTACACATGTTAGCCATTCTCTTCTCAAACTAGGCAACAACAACACAACGACAACAACCCTGGGCAGAAAATCCAGAAGTCAGAGAACAAAGAAGAACATTCCTTCTGTTTACAATCCTGGGAAGCACTGTGCTACACTTCTTAGAACCAGGAGGGAAAACTGGAGGGCTTTTTGTATCAGAGAACAGAACTCTCCCTGCCTCTCTTTCTCAGGCTTAATGACACACAAGGAAAAATTAATAAAGTGAAATTATATATACAAATTACACATACAGACCACCTAACCCAGCAAAATCCATGAAAACGAGACAAATAAATGAATCTAAAACTGTTTCAAACAAAAAGGGAATGGAGTGCTGGAATGTGATTGAATACTGCATACCTATTTCACATCTTGAGATACCTCCTTCCAAAATGCACTTGCTATTAGCTATTAAAGGACATTCAAGAACAGGCATTATCCCACTGCACCTATTCAGACCCCAGAGACCACTACAGAATTTCCTTAAAGATCTCCCAAGGGAGCAAACCGCCCTGGAGGCTTTTGCTTCTACCAATACCTTTCAAGTAAGACCTAATAAGTAGTCTTTGGTATAAATAAATGAACTTCTGAGCATTTACTTGCTGCTTGCTTTAGGGCCTCAGATAGTTCATTTCATAGTTCATCAATTTCAGACATTTCTCTCAAACAGGTTTTAAACAGGACTTCGTAAAATATACACTTTTACCCAGTAAAGCAGTATACCCCCATATACACATATCTGAATCAAAATTTTACAAAATATTTACTGCCACTACACATAAAGTGTGCTTATATATTTCTTTTGTTCTTAATGCTAGTATAACCTACCAGGTTTATTTTACAACCTAATGGATCATGATGCGTGGCTTGACAATCTCTGTTCTAGGATGTATACAAAATGCTACAAATCCGTGCAGAACCACCACTCAAAGGAATAAAAGTTACTCTTAGCTTAGGTTTTCAGAGATAGAGATGGAAGAAAAAGGCTGTTTGTACTTATTTGGTTATGCAGCTCAGACTCTAAGATCCTCCCCAAGCCAAGCCACAAAGTGTGTTTAAGTACCTAACCTGCATCAGGTGTATAATTTTCACCTGTGTCTGTCCTTTCCTTAAAGGAGACAGAAAGGCTGTGGCTTTTCATGATCCAGATCGCCAGACCAAGGGAGCTTTCTGTGAGGACAGCAACGCTCCATATCTGTGCCGTCCAACGAAATAACCATTAGCCTCATGTGACTGTTGATCACCTGAAATTTGACTAGTGCACCGGGAACCTGAATTTATTTTAACTAATTTAATTTAGCATTCATAGACACTTGAGTCTAGTGGCTACCAAAGTGGACAGAGCAGATCCAGATTCTTCTTAAAATATTTGCCGTATTTCTGTAGCAAAAATTTTTGCCAGACAAATCAATACTGAACTTTCTGCCCTGCTATTAACTGAAAAATGTTTCCCTAAGATTCAAATCCATTCAGTTTGGGACTACACAAGTAGGCCAAGATTGTAGAGATCCAAGATCAATTTGCTCCAACAGTAAGATTCAGCTACATCATGGGATGGTCTCATTCCTTCCAGAATGTGTCTACTCTTAACCCAAAGGAGTTCTCATTCTCTCCCTGACCCTACACTAGCTGATTGCCCTGGGACAATCTCTTCACCTGTGCTCTCTTTCCTTATAAGAAACCAAGGACATACAGGCTTGCCATCAAGACTAATCCACAAGCATTATCATTCACCTTTTGTTTGCACCTTTTCACAGAGTGGTAAATCGTATACACAAGGTACAGAATGGTAATAGGCAACAGAGACATATCTTCCCTGGAATTTCTACCAGGGAAATTTCCCCTTGGTCTCTTAACAGTCACAAGTGCCCTGGTGGTGGCTTTTTTATAAACTGCTTCCACACCTTCAGCCTTCGTTTCAAGGTGGCCAGGCATGTCTGCACTGTGACTCAACCCTCCGCTAGCCAGCACAACACTAGATGTCCAGGGGCCCTTTGGAATTCATGGCAAAGTCCAGGAACCATGCTTTTCTCTTGAATGCCCCAACCTCCTCTACTTGCTAGGTTTTCAGTGGGAGCCATAATCTAAGAAGACTAGACAAGATATGATTTGATTTTACTCTCAAGCAAACCATGTGTGCTGAACAATGCTGTTTTAAAGCAGGTATTAAACAAATGAAGCTCATCTTCCATTATACTCATCTCCTCTACTGTCGCCCCCAGTACCATTAAAGGTTGGTCTCTGAAGTTCCTAGTCACTTCCTACTGCTCAGAGTCTCACTGGGAGAAACAACAGTCCAGACACAACACTCTACTTTAAATAAGTGGCTCACTATTTGGAAGTTCTCACCAATCTCTGATTCTCAAAACTTACCTCTTGCAGCTGCAGTGAGTAATGAAGAACCTTGCTAGATAAAGTAATCTCATAAAGCAGCATGCCCAAGATATGAATTTAATAAAATCAGCATACACTGAAGTTCTATGACCTTACAGAAAAAATGTCTTAACTCATTTTATGATTAAAATTGCAGGCCTCCTAGCAGGTCTAGAAGATTTTTTTTTTAAGATTTTATTCATTCATTCATTCATTCATTCATTCATTCATATGAGAGACAATGAGCAGAGGGAGGGATAGAGAGGGAAGGAGAGGCAGACTCCCTACTGAGCAGGAAGCCCAACCATGCAGGGCTCCATCCTGGGACCCTGGGATCATGACCTGAGCTGAAGGCTGACATTTAATGGACTGAGCCACCCAAATGACCCTAGAAGATATTTTTCAACTTGGAAACATTTTAGAACTCTTCAGTCATATATAAAGAGAGTTCCTCTGCCTGTAGCTACAGCATTATCAGTAATAAATCAAAATTAACTGACTCAAGAGTCCACATAATAAATCCCTCTCTGCTACGAGTAAATAGTGAAGGAGACTGAATTTTTCCGGGCTTCCAAGTTGTAGTCAAATATATCTGATCCAAGTCAGAGGCATGATCCTTGTTTCAGGTAAGGCATTTCCAAATCTTTGCCATATTCTATCCTGCACCCCTTTACCATTAATGTAGTTAGACTCAGGGGCCTTGAAATGTTAGAAAAAGCATAGCATCAAATCACCCAGTTCGCCTTTTGAGAAGTTGTTGATAACCCATGTAAGGTGGAAAGAAAAGTAAGCAGTAAAGCCAGATCTATCAGAAGTCTTGACCCAGAGACCTTCTCAACCTGTTCAAGATGAATACTAGATTATGTCTGAACTTGGACTTTCAAATGGTGAAAATGCAGGGGGTTCTCAAAAGCTTAGTAACTGGTTGCAAGCTCCAGAGAGCTTTCATAGAGAAAGGAAAGGAAAGACCATCTACATATATAATATTGATATTTCCTTCTTAGAGCTATGAGTCAAGACATTGCTTCTTAAAAGCATGTTTCTGGTGGCATCTGGGTGGCTCAGTGGGTTAAAGCCTCTGCCTTCAGCTCAGGTCATGATCCCAGGGTCCTGGGATCGAGCCCCACATCAGTCTTTCTGCTCAGCAGAGAGCCTGCTTCCCCCTCTTTCTCTGCCTGCCTCTCTGCCTACTTGTGATTTCTCTCTCTGTCAAATAAATAAATAAAATACTTGTGTTTTGTTTTTTTTTTTTTTAAAGCATGTTTCTGGGGATACACCATGCTTGCCACTCTGCTGAGGGACTTACCTGCTCAAGGCTTTCCCCAGCATAAATTTATCTAACCAGAACTTGTAAGCAATATCAGCGACATGACATCACAAGACTTTGCATTGTCTGTTCCGACTAAGAATTGTCAACACATTTTTTGCTTCCTTTGCTTTGATTCAAATCAAGATATCCTCTCTCTCAGCAATCTTGCGCACACATGAGCACGCACCAGCACTTAGATGTGTAATGGGCCTTGCAAGTTGACACATTCAAGAAGGAGCCCCTCATTCTACATGTCCTTCCCAAACTTCCCCATCACAGAATATGGCAATTCTACTCTTTGAAATTCTTGGGCCAAAATCACAGGGAGCATCCTACATTTTTCTCTTCATTTCATACCCTACATCCAATCTAGCAGAAAAACTTTTGTATCTATTTTCCAATTATACACAGAATCTAACCACTACTTACCACTCGCCATGCTACCTCCTTGGCCCAAGCCACCATCTTGTCTCAGTGGATTATTGCATCACCCAAGTAATCTGCCTACTTCTTCCCTGACCTCCACATTCCCAATGCAGCACATAGAGTGTTTTTGTTCAAAATGTAGGTCTGATGACATTCCCTCAGAGCCCTGAATTAACTTCCTAGATCACATAGAACAAAAGCACAGAGTCTTACAGTAATGTATATGACCTTATCATCTCTGTTCCTGCCCCTCCTCCACAAATCTCCTCCCTTGCTTTCCTGCTTCAGCCACCATCATGGACTCCTGACCATTCCTCAAACCAGCCAAGAATTCTCTTGTCTAAGGAATTTGCACTTGTTCCTTTTCTGCCTACCATTCCCTTCCCTAGATGTGTGGTTCATCTCTCACCTCCTTCACCTTAGACTTGT
Organism: Mustela nivalis; assembly: GCF_964662115.1. NCBI lineage: Eukaryota > Metazoa > Chordata > Mammalia > Carnivora > Mustelidae > Mustela > Mustela nivalis. The sequence continues at coordinate 34,782,536 of NC_139022.1, forward strand.
AGCAAATGTCACATTTTTAGTGAGGCCTTCTCTGGACTTCTAATCTAAAATGAAAGCCCTGCCATCACCGCACACACACACACACACACACACGCTCATCTCCTATCCTCTATTCCCGCTTTAGCTTTCTTTCTTTGTCTATGGCTCATATCACTCCTTACCATGCCATGTACCACCTTTACTTATTTCTCTTCTTTATTGGATTTCTCCCTTATTTGAATATAAGCTCTGTGAAGACAGAAATTATTGTGTGCTCTATTCTACTACTCAATCCCCAGTGTCTAGAACAATACCAAGCTTAAAATAGGTACTCAGTAAATATCTGGGAGATGGGAATACATTGATTACATTGATGTGTATGTAGTTTTTACAAGCCTGTAGCCCCCTCCTGCCTTCTTTCTGGCCCTCACACTTGCTCTCCTACCTCAGGCAGCCCTGGTTGGCATCTGCTATGAGGATGTCCTTAACACAGCTGTTGTCTCTCCCTTACTGTGCTCCAGCTCCCCCTTCATCATCACAAAGGGGGCCACAGGCTATGCTACCACTGCCCACCTCACTTTTCCTGCACTCAAGACCCCTCCTGAGCTGATGTTCACACTGGTTCTGATCACCACTACCCCCCTGGGCCCTGGCTACCAGTGCCAGTCTGGCACTAAGCCCTGCCTTCCCCTAATACTTCTGGACCAAGCATGACTGCAAGCCTTCTTCTCAATTCCTTGGGGCAACTTCTTTGCTCACTAGTGTAATACTATACAGATGATTTAACCTCTCTGCTCCTCAGTATTCTCACCTGCAAAATGCAAATAATAGCTATCTCACTGCACCCTTAGAAGGTTGGTGCTAATATATTCAAAGCATTGAACATTCTCCTGTCTGCTGGAGAAGTACTCAATAAATAGTAGCTATCATGTTCATAAATGATGGCCATTGTTATTGACCCAATTGTGGCTTGTTATAATTCTTCTTTAGAAGAGTTCTTTTGGGAACTCACAAGCCATCATCCCCAGCCTCAGGCTCCTCTCAGAGCTGACTTCTTATGCTAAGGCAATCAGCAGCTCTGCCATGCAGGAGAACCCTGAATAATAGTATCTGGGCCTGCATGAGTCCAAACCCCAAAGAGCAAGGCCCACAGAAAGGCAGGAATGACCCCTCCTCTGAATCTAAGTTCTGCCTCTTTTCCTGGGCCCTGACTCCTCCCCACATGAGCACCAAGGTAGAAATCCAATATCTATACCTTTTAAAGGCAGCCCTTGTACCCAAACCGCAAAAGCATTATCTATCACTAACTAACATACCACCCAACACCAGTACTCCAGACTCATTGCTTTTAGCTCCCCTTTCCTTTGGGGTGGGGGGGAATACTCATTAGCTCTGTGACCCTGGTCAAGTTCCCTCCAATACTCTGTGCCTAGTTTTCCCAGCAAAAGGAGTAGTTAAAATGGTATCTGCCTCCTAACGTCGTTGTGCGGATGAAACGAGTGACTGCATACCAAGAACTAAGAACAGTGCTTGACACACAGTGAAAACAATGAAAGATCAGCTATGACCATTCTCCACTAACAATAGTACTGAGACAAGCTCTTCCAGCATGGAACCATAAGAAGCATCACCCGGCTCAACCATCCCCTGCCTCTCCAAGCCTGGAAAGGCTAAGGGCTGGAACAAATTTACTTTCACATTCTTATTTTCCGTGTTGACCAGAAGGTCCAGCACAGAGTAGACCCTCTGTGCATTTTTAGTTGAGTACAGTAAAGAAAGGATAAGTACATTCAAGAATGAGCGATTCCGTTATTCAGGGCCATGGGAAAACCCAGATTACTGAAGAAAGAGAATGCCTATAAGCAGGAGACAATAAAGAAAATAAAGAGGGAAAGGAAAGCAGCATCTCAAAGAACCAGCCTATTCCTTAAGGATGTGGCAGAACATTCAACTCATGATGGATCGGGACTCCGGGGAGGCATCCATCACTTCTAATCCTGGGCTCTGCTGGAGGAAATGAACCCCACATGCATAAATTAGTGAAAGGCATGATAGAGGTTCGTGTTCCTTTTGCAATTTCCTCTTCTACACAGCCGCTTATGCAGATTGAACAAGATGTCACTGTTACATCAGGAACAAAGTGAGACGGAAATAGATAAAAATAAAGCTTTATCCTGCGTTTGATCACCCTCTATCTATAAAGACTTCCTCAAGAACGAGTCTCCACGATAAAGGAGGATTATTATTTTAAGTCTGATATTTAATGATATTGCAAAAGCCATGTGGAAGTTACTATAGAAAAGCAAAAAGGAAAAAAGTTCATAATTATAAAATCAAAGGAAAGAAAGGAGAGTAGGGGCACCTGGGTGGCTCAGTTGGTTAAGCATCTGCCTTCAGCTCAGGTCATGATCCCAGGGTCCTGGGATCAAATAAAATATCAGGATCTCTGCTTAGCAAGGAGTCTGCTTCTCCCTCTGCCCACCTCCCCCATTAGTGCACTCACGCACTCTTTCTCCTTCTCTCTCTAAAATAAATAAAATCTTTAAAAAAAAAAAGAAAGAAAGAAAGAAAAGAGAATAGAGAGACAGAAGCTTAGTTGAATTCCTACAGTTTAAAGGGTACCTGAGCAAAGACAGAGGCATGAGAAGCCACAGTCTTAAGGCCAGAAAACAAACACTGGGGGGAGAAAAATGTTTTTCTTACTGTCCCAAGGAGGTATTGAGTTAATCAATGGGTGCTCCGGGTCACAATACACATCACTAGCAAAGATCCCTAAGAAACTGCGCCCCACACACCTAGACAAATACCAACAAGCAGTTTCACATAAAGGTTTGAACTTGATACTTCATTAATCCACAATATGAGTGTTTAAATTGTTCTCATTTTACAGATAAAACTGAAAGAAAGCGACTTTCTCAAGGCCATCAACAGAAAACGGCATTTGGCCTTGGCATTCTACCTTAACGACTCAGTCTTTTCTTTGTCATGAGTCCTGCCTGTCCAGGCCTCTGATTTAAGCCCCACTTAAAATGACAGAAATTCACATGTGAAAAAAATGTACTTCACTCTCCAGCCAGTAAACGTAAAAGGAGAGACTAAGGGTAACTCATGGACCATGTTATAGAGAAGGCCTCCTGGTCCCAGGAACCACCCTAAACTCCTTAGTTGATATTCTTTTTGGAAAAGACAGAGAATAACAATATCTCAGCAATTTTGGAGACGGTGACTCTATGTACCTTGGCCATTGTGAACCAAAACAAGACTAATTCAAGAAGCTGAGAATAAGACTTTAGAAAGAAAACCATATGCAACGTCGTCCTGAAAGTGTGAATATTGATAAATGTATCAATCTAATATGGAAAAAGTAGCCAAAATAGTCATTCTCGATTGAAGAAAACCATGTATTCAGGAACCCACCACATATTTATGTAAATTAAAGTGATTTAAATAGTTGAAATGAAAAGATGTGAGTTAAATAGAAATATTTTTTTTAAAGATTTTATCTATTTATTTGACAGAGGCAGATCACAGGTAAGCAAAGAAGCAGGCAGAGAGAGAGGGGAAAGCAGGCTCCCTGCTGAGCAAAGAGCCCGATGTGGGGCTCGATCCTAGGACCCCGAGACCATGACCCGAGCCGAAGGCAGCGGTTTAACCCACTGAGCCACCCAGGTGCCCCTTAATAGAAATATTTATTATTATTTATCAGATTCAGAGAATTTAGCCTTCTGCAAAATGCTTCACAGTAATGCTTATGCTATTCCTTAAAATTTCCCCCAGATTGGCTCATATCATTGTCTGACAAAATCAGTGTTTACATTAGGTTAAAACACAGATTCAAGAATTTGCTTTTTCAGGGCTCCACTTTGAGAAGAGAGAATGGAAAAACAAACCAAATCCTGAGATGGCACAGAGGTCTCAGCAGAGACAACAGGAAGGGGACTCCATTTTGGCTTCCCCAGAAACCCAGTCAAATGGGCGGGCCCAATGGAGGCAAACTGTTCACACCTTTGCTTCCTGAGCCAGAGAGCCTAGGAAATACCCTTTGCTTTTTCTCTGTTTAAAACAAGAAAAGGAAGGGATAACCACCAGAGCACCATTTCCATGACTTAATGACTTAATGACTTCCATTCTCCATGCTGTTATTGCAATAATATGGTCTCTATATCTATTGTTCCATCACTATCCCTTCCTTTGCATCAACAAAGCTGGAGTCTCTTCATCTGACCTCTAACAAAGTAAATAGAAGCTTGGAGAGTTTGATCAACTTGACTGAAGTTGTAAGGCAGGTCAATGACAGAGTTGAGATTTGAACCCAGACCTGGGCCCAGAGGTCACTGTGTTCCTTATGTCTTAACTGGATCATACCGCAGTGTCCTTGCACTGAAGGTAAGGGGCATAGAACTGGAACCAGCAACTTCAGCAGGTTTGAGATATTCTGTTTCTGTTCATTTAAAGGCAACATTCCTGAAAGCTCTTACTTCTGTAGACAATTTTTATAATTGACCCTGAGATTTCGTCTCCTAGAATTCATTCCAGCAATAAAATCATTTAGAAACTAACTACTGAGCTATCATTTCTTGAGCGAAGTGTCTTCCTGGCTCAGAATTCCTTAGGATAGTGGCTGGATGAACAACAAATGGCTCATGAGTATGATAGCTCCTGGCTACTGGCAGGAAGGGGTGCCCCAACCCTAGAGTTAGAAGGGGTGACATGACTCCCTCATTGCTGGATGTTTCTGGGAAATGAATCATCCCAGCAGGCACCCAAAAATTTTCACAGTTCAGAAAGAATGCATTTGCAGAGAAAACAGAATGGTGTTCACTAACCAAGTGAAGAAATATAACCCTAGGTTTAAAAGCAGGGGGGAAGAGAGGATCCCTTCCTCTTTCTTCATAACATCATAATTCAGCCTTTCAGCCATGTGCTGCCATGCTTGATCTTTTCCCTTTTAATTTATTATTTGTGCTGCTGCTGCTGCTGCTGCTGCTGCAGCTGAGAAACTTTGATGTTAAGGGACTTGATAGAGGCAAGGATATCATCTTGGGGAAGCAAGGATGTGACTTCAGCACCAAGATCTCTTTTTTCCCTCACCTGGTTTCTTTCGAGCTTACCCCAATTGTATCATGCGAGAATTATAAAGGAGAAGAATCTTACCTCAAGGGTCTGCAAGAAACCTAGCACAAGGAGAGGCAACTGTTGAAAACAATTCCCTTAGCCTCAAAGGATTAAAACTGAGGCTATCTGCAGAGGTGCTCATTTACCATATCAGTCTGTGAATCAGTCACCATGCCATCCATTCAACCAGTCTTGAGCATCTGACAGCTGTATTTCAGAGCAATGGGGATACAGCATGTGACAGATAAGTTAATAACTTACCCATTCCTTGCACTTTCCTTGCTTAGAGAACCAACTTTATTTAAGTATCCAACCCTCAAGGAAGGTCGCCCTTTTCCCTCTCCAGGTCATTAGTCTAAGTCAGAAGTCTGCAAATTATGGCTCACAAGTCAAATCCAGCCCACTGGCTGCTTCTATAAATAAGAATATACTACAACTATACCACTCATTTACACATTGTCTATGAATGTTTTTATGATATAATAGCACAACTGAGTAGTTGCAACAGAAACCATATGGCCAGGAAAACCATAATATTTGACATCTGATTCCTTCTGGATGAAGTTTCCTGACCCTTGATGTAAGCCAGTCATAGTGATACCATTCCACCTGCTGCTGCTTTAGTTTATAGGTAGGAGGGGGATCCAGTGTGGATTAATGACACTTGAGGAGAAGTCTATTTGGGGCAATCAGAAAAAAAGAGGCTCCTTTTTTCCTACTGGATGTTTTCCCTAGAATGATGGTGGCCATCTTGAATTTATTAGGGAAGACAGTCTGAGGACCAAGCTGACATCCTTGGAATGGCAGAGCAGAAATAGGAAAATAACCGAGTCCTTGATGTTGTTGTTAAGCTACTGAACTAGATGCCCCTGGAAGCAGATAACTCTGCATTTTCTGTCATGTGTGATAATGTGTCCTCATTGTTCAAAGTGGGTAAGTTAGAGTTATCATCTCCCCTTGATGCATCAAGGCCTTTCTGTTTAAGAAATGACCTTCTTTTATCCTGGTAATATTCTTTGCTCTAATATCTCCTTTGTTTGATATTAATATAGCCAGATATTAATTAGTGTCAGCAAAGAAATCTTTTCCCATCCTTTACTTGTAACCTATCAGTGTCCTTATATTTCAAGTGTGTTTCTTGTAGGCAGAATATGGTTGGGTCTTGTTTTTTTAATCCAATCTGGTGCTATTTGTGTTTTCATCAGAGTATTTAGGCCATTCACACTTAATGCGATCATTAAGTCTAAGTTTAATTGTGAAGTTTAAATATATCATCTTGCTCTTTGTTTTTAACTTGTCTCACCTGTGCTTTGTTTCTTTTTCCTTTTTTTTTTTTTTTTCTGCTTCTTTTGAACTATGTTGCAGTTCTTAATAGCTCCTTTCTTGGCTAATTTTGGTGGTTGCTTTTGGGTTTAGAAGACATCTTGAAGTGATCTTGTACCACTTCATGTATAGGAAATGAACCTTCTAACCATAGGCTTCTATTACTCCTCTCACAACTTTTGTGCTATTTTTTAATGATTTTATTTATTTGAGATACAGAGAGAGAGCAAAAGTTGGGGGACGAGCAGGAGAGGATAGAGAGGGACAAGCAGACTCCCCCTTCTGGGTATAGAGCTTGAGGAAGAGCTCAATTCTTGGACCCTGAGATCATGACCTGAGTGTAAGTCAGATGCTTAACTCACCGAGCTAACCAGACATCCTCTTCTGTGTTATTCTTGTTACACATTTTCTTTTACATTTTTGTTACACATTTCTTTCACATTTTTACCAAATCCACGCTGCATTGGTATTATTTTGTTTAAACAGTGACTGGTTTTGGTTATTTTTAAAGAATAATAAGAAAAGAGTCTTGTAAACAATCAATTATCATATTAAAAATTTTAAGTAATAAGAAAACATTCTTATATATTTAGCATGTTTTCACCATTTCTGATGCTCTTATTCCTTTCTGTAGTTTCATATTTCCAAAAGGTATTATTTTCCTTTACCTGAAGACTAGCTCTAACATTTCTTAAAGTGAAGAGCTGCTGAATAAATTTTATCAATTTTTTGGTATCTTTAAAAATCTTAATTTTGCCTTTATTTTTGAGAGGTATTTTCACTGGACATTGAATTCTTAGTTGACAGCTTTTTCCCCCAGCTGCTCCATTGTCTTTTTGCTTCTATTGCTCCTTATGAGAAAACTGCTATAATCTTATCTTTGTCCCCCATTATACAACATGTCCTTTTCTTCTGGCTACCATAAAGATGATCTCTTAATCACTGGTTTGGAGCTATTTGTATATGTTGGTGTGTTTTTCATCATGTTTATTGTGCTTTAGTTTTATTGAGCTTCTTTGAATTTACAACCATCATCAAATTTGGAAACACTGTGGCCATTATTTCTTCAAACATTTTTCACACCCCCACCTCTTTCATCTTTACTTTGAGTACTCCAATTATACGTATGTTAGGCAGCTTGCAGTCAATACTCCACAATTCACTAATGTTCTCTTCATTTTGGTTTTTTCTCCCTCTGTGTTCCACTTTGAATAGTCTCTTTTTCTGTGCCCTCTGTGTTAGCTAACCTTTTCTTCTGAAATTTCTAATCTGCAATTAATCAAAAACAAACAATTTTTATCCTACACTGTAGTTTTCATCTTTAGAAATTCAATTTGGGCCTTTTTCATATGTTCCATGTCTCTACCTATTGTCGTAAACCATAATTATTTTAATGACCTTATCTGTTAATTCTAGTATCTGTATCAGTTTGGAGGCAATTTCAACAGACTGGTTTAGCTCCTCATTGGAGGCTATATTTTCTTGCTTCTTTGCATGCCTAATAATTTTTTTTTTCATGAATTCTAACCATTGTAAATAGTACCTTTTTAGATGTTCACTTTTTTTGTATTCTTATAAATGTGCTTGAGATTCATTCCACAGAGAAGATGGGCTTCAGGAACAGTTTGTTCCTTTCAGGTTTTTCTTTTAAGATCTATTCATCAGAACCAGAGCAGTGCTAACTCTGGGGCAAATCATTCCCTACAGTGAGGCAAGACCCATCTATTTATTTTACCGAGGGCACCTTGAATTATGAGGTTTTCAGGCCTGGGTGCTGGGAACAATCACTATACCCATGTCTATGCAGGCATTAGGCAATGATATCTCTAATACTTTTGGGTGTTTGGTGTTTTTTTTTTTAAACCAACCTTTGTTGGCACCTGCATGCAATGATCAAAATCAATGATCACTACTCAACTGAATACTCTATTATCTTCTCTTCTTCATGTCTCATCAATCTGAGAGCCCCCAAAACCAAAAAATCTCTAAAATTACAACCAACCCTTTCATTTATCCAGGACTGATCTCTCTTTCAAATTGAAGTCTCCTATTTTCCACTACACTCTACCTGGATTAACCACCAACACTTTAAATACAATATATCCTCTAGCACTCTTATTTCTAACCTTCATAACCCAATGGCTCCCCCAATTCATTTAATATTGGTATCACTTCAAGTAAGCCCTAACCCTATAGTCACCTGTGAAATTTAGTATCATTTCAAGGGGACACCAAACCTTATAGTTACCTCTGACATTACCTTATTTCTCACATTCCAAATGTCTCATATATCCTTCACTTATTGCCTCTATCCTGCACAGAACCTGTGCTTCAGCTAAACTTTCTAGACACTTTCCATCAATCCTATTTCTTATACCACTCTCTCTGCCTGGAATGTCTTCCCTCTCCACTGCTGCTATAAAAATTATGCATATCCCAAATGGAAGTGTGACCAATACAAGCTATCTGGAGAGCAACTGTCAATAGGCTTTACAATTTCACATACACTTTAATCCAAAAATTTCACATTTGGGATTTTTATCCTACAGAAATTAGGGATATGAAGAAAAAACTTGGCTAAAAGTATGTTTACATCATTACTATTTGTAATGGGAAAAACTGGAAACACATAAATGTTTCAATAATAGGGTATTTAATAACAAAATACACAGTCATTTTAAAAACATAGAGAGATATTTGTCAATATAGAAATACGCTCTCTATATATCAAAAAATAACAGAAGGGATATAATGTAATACCAGTATTATTTTTCAAATGTAGTACATAGATTGATATTATCTAGGTAACTAAACAGAAAGACAGAATAAAAAGAATATCTCTAAACTCTCAATAGCATTGTTTCTATGGGGCTGAATAACAGTTGTTCTTAATTATTTGTATCGGCTTGATTTTCTGTAATAAATACATACATATTATAAATAGATATTATTTACGTACAACTTGCAAAGCTCTTAGCTATTATTTAAGATCCAGCTGTCAAACAATCTCCTTTCAGGATATCCAAGCACTCATTTATCACTCAATGTCACCTGGATCTTATATCATAGACATCTATGTGTTTCTTTCTTCTACACAATCCTCAGCTACTTGATGGCAGAGAATATGTCCTAAAGAGCCACGGTCCTCCATCATCACCCAGACCTAGGCTGGATATAAGGTAATGATCACTAACTGAGTAAAATGTTGGGCAATAGTGCAGGGCATAAAGGCTGCAGATAAAAAAGACAACAGCCAATGGTTGATGCAAATATTATATTAAGTTTATTCTTGGGTGTATAAACCCACTTCCCACTCCCTCTGGGAAAACTTTTTTTAATTTATTCTACCTTTCAATTTTTAATTAATTCTACCTTTTATTTTATTTTTTAAATTTTTATTTATTTTTTAAATTTCCTTTCAGTGTTCCAGAATTCATTGTTTATGCACCACACCCAATGCTCCAATACATGCCCTCCATAATACCTTTTAAAACTTTTTATATTATTCCTACCATTAAAAAAAAAATCAGGTCTGACATTTCAGTTCTCCCTTTCCAAAGGAAAAAGTCATGGAATATTTAAGGACTGTTTGATATTTTCAGACCCTGTTAACCTACAATACTGAAAATATAGTCGGTGGCTGGTATCACCATAAACTCTTTCCCTGGAAGACTGTTTACACACCTTCAAAAAAAACACTCACAGCCCCACTGCCTGGCAGACTATAGGGAAGTGAGGAGCAGAATTGATCTAATAGACTTTCCCTGGGAGAATAATTACTAAGTGACATACAGCCTGCAGGAAAAACAACTAGGTTGGAAACTATTATTTGCATGGGGACCTCATCTCAGAAGGAAGATTTAAACACAATGTTCTGTAGTTCTATTCCTGAAGGAATTAAGGCTAATATCTGCCAAGACAAGTTTGCCAAGACACACTCAAATCAAAATCTGCATGAAATTGTCCAATGTGTACTCTTCTTCCTGACTGACCCGTGATCCAGATGTGCTTCCCCAAAATACTTGAAAATGTAGCTAAATACCCTGCTTCCTTCTGGGGGTAAAGCCCCCACCCTGTTCCATGCTATATCTCAGTAGTTAGAGGCAGAATCATCACTTTCCCCTTCAAGTGAGTACAATTGATTGCTAACAAGGTTCTTTATGGTGATGAAGTGTTCCTCCATGCCTCTGGTTAGAACTCCATCTGCATAACCAGTACAGTCTTAAGCCAGGGGTCTCAATTTTTTGTGACAATGAGATTTACCTGGGAAGCTATATTATCTAATGCTATGAAACATGTCACCTCAAAACTTAGTGGGACAAGAATTCTGAAGAGGCACGTCTGGCAGTTCTTGCTTGGACTCTTTCAAGAGTTTATAGCGAGACACTCATAGGAGCTGCAGTCATTGGAAGGCGAGACCAGGGACTTTGAAGACCAACTTCAAAGCTGGCTCATTCACATGCCTGATGCATTAGCTAGTGGCTTTGTTAGAAAGCCTGAGGTCCTCATCTCATGGTTGTTGTGCATCCACACAGCCATGGGGCCAACTTCTCAGAGAGAGAGCAGGACAGATCAAGCAGAAGCCACAATGCCTTTTACGCCTGCCCTTAGAAGTCACTCACCTCAGACATGCTATATTCTTTTGGCCACATGGGTCAGTCTCTTCCAATGTGGGAGACTACACAAAGCCATGAGTCACAGGGGAGATAAGGCTCCTGGGAACAGGCAATTTTAGAGTCTGGCCAACACAGTCTACCCTCTAACCTTGAATCCTAAGCCCGATCCTGTAATGGAGTGAGACTTGGAAGTCCCAGGGGAGGGAATGGGTGTGTTCTATACACAAGAGAAATATGAATTGTTGTGGCCATAGAGTAGCTGGAGACAGAGTATTCTTCAAAAATGGCCACACCTGTATATTTATCCCATCCTACATGCTCTTCTTATAATATGATGAGTATTTCTCCTTCCAGGGCATGAGATCTAGGTTTTCTTCCTTTGACCTGGTACAGGGAGAGGTTGACTGCCCCAACCAATAGACTAGGAGTTCTGGTCAAAGTGATGCTATTACATTTCTGAGGCCAGGACATAGATACAACTTCTGCCTAGTACTGTCCCATACCCCTCTCTGATAATAACTGCCCTTGAGACATAGCCACCCTTTTGTAAGAAAGCCCAGGCCACATACAGAGGTCCTATCCTATATGGGTACCATTCAGACCCTCCGCAGACAATGTGCATCACTTACCAGACACGTGAGTGAATATCCCTCAGGTGCTTCCTGCCCCAACCTGAGTCTTCTCATTGAGGCCCCAGGCATCAAGAAGTGACTAGCCATGGGCACTATACTCTGCGGGAACAACTGAACCACAAAAATCATAAGAGATAATACTTAGGGACACCTGGGTGGCTCAGTCAGTGAAGCGTCTGCCTTCAGTCGAGGTCATGATCCCAGGGTCCTGGGATCAAGTCCCACGTCAGGCTCTCTGCTCAGTGAAGGGCCTGCTTCTCCCTCTACCTCTGCCTGCCTCTCTGCCTACTTGTGATCTCTCTCTCTCTCTCTGTCAAATAAATAAATGAAATATTTTTTTAAAAAAGAGAGAGAGAGGGAGATAATGCTTACTGATGATTATGTTAAGCCATGAAATTTTGAGGTAATTTGAGGTAATAATTGATAACTAATACTGTAACTTGAAGTATACTTTTAATGGATATAAACCATCCCCTGCTCAGACCCACTGAATGAACTCTCCTAGGCAGGGAGAAGCTTGGGAAACTATTAGTTTACCAAGTGCCCCAGAGGTGTCCTTTCAGGGATATTATGGCAATTTTGATGACATATCTTCCTATTTCACAAGTCTCAATGGGATGATCTACTTGTTTTTTTACCTTTGTCTGTGTGTTTCACTTACTTCCTGAAAACTACAATTGAATTAGAAGTTGAATCTAAATATGGTTCTGGATAAGATAGAACCATATTCTATTTTGTATTTTTAACTCTCAGTTTTTATATTAAATCATCAGAAGGCCATGCTTGAAGAAGAAATGTGAAAAATACAATATGAAAGTCTTGTTGATTTTCAGATTATAGAATCCTCTTTCTTACATCTTTAACTACAGCACAGTTACTCAACTAACAGAAAAACCTAAGGATAGAGGCAACAATTAGCATTTTCTGGGGCAATTCTAAGTGTACTGAGATAGTATGGAATTCCCAGGTTATATTAAGACCAAAAAAATCAAGGTACATAACAGTATCTATGTGTTTTTTAAAGTAACAAATGCATAGAACCACCCCAATAAAGATACACACAAAACTGGTAATCATGTCTATCTTTGGAAAGGAGAACTGGGTGGTTCAGGTAGACATAAAGGAAAGACTTATTTTTCACTGAATTTTCTTTTGTATCCTTTTAATTTTGGACCAGGATCAGTAATACTTTGCAAGAATAAATAAAAATTTTTAAATACGATTTCTCTTTGAGGGTTTTCTCTTGGAAGTCATCCCAGAACATAGATGGTATGACCCTATATTATTACTGGTTATAGTTAATTATTTGGGGTTGGGAGGATTTAACAGGAAAGAGGAACCTGATATTCTTATGGACCAGTGATCCTGATAGATTAAAACCTAGCCAAGTTGATGGTGTTGATACAGTTGACAGACTCATTCCCATTTCTTATTGGATCTCTCATCCATCCTCCACCTCGGCTACCATACAGCCTTTAAACTCTAGATGAGTGGGATGCTTGCATTGGGCCCCTTGCTTAGAGAACCTTGTTCTGCCCCTTCTGTGGTCCTGCCCGACAAACTCACTAGAGTTGCAGTCAAAGGGATGTGTCCACCCAGAGCCTTAGGATCCAATACTTTTTTTTGTTTGTTTAGGAATATCCTAGGAGTTGGGGTGCCTGGGTGGCTCAGTGGGTTAAGCCTCTGCCTTTGGCTCAGATCATGATCTTGGGGTCCTGGGATCAAGCCTCGTGTCGGGCTCTCTGCTCAGCGGGGAGCCTGCTTCCCCCTCTCTCTCGGCCTGCCTCTCTGCCTACTTGTGATTTCTGTCTGCCAAATAAATAAATAATTTTTTAAAACTTAAAAAAAAAAAAAAGGAATGTCCTAGGAGCTATTTTATTTAAAGCAACAACAACAACAACTGAGCCATCTTGTCCTCTGAAGACATGACAGAAAACAATAGTGATTTCTGTAATGCTATTCTCCCACATACTCTGTTTACCAAAGTATATTAGGCTTAAGCTAGAAAAGTCAATACTGTGTATTTATAAGATATTAATGTCTTTTTCAAAATGATATAAAGATATTACATAAAATGAAGCAAATTTCAAAACATTTTTAAAGAAATTTAAACTCTTTAAACTTATCTGTGGGAGTTACTTGGCATGCCTCTTGTGTTCAAAGATCATTCATAGTAAAGGCGTAACATTCTGACGCCACTGGAAATCGTCAGATAGGATTCAAATGGAAAGAAAATTAGAACCAAGAGATTGATAAAAGAGGAAGTTGATAATTTAGGGCATATAGTTTTTTAAGCTTTTTATGTAGAATTTGATGTTTAAGAAATGGAAGAGTAAATAGTAAATAGTAAATATGTACTATAGCTGGAAATGAAAGGAGTTTAAAAGGGGATTTAGATACAATTTTTTTTTTTTTAAGTAAGCTCCATGTCCTGTGCAGAGCCCGAACCCACCACTCCAAAATCAAGACCTGAGCTGAGGCTGAGATCAAGAATTGACCACCCAACAGATTAAACCACCCAGGAACCCCAAAAGGGGACTTATATATTAAAACTATATATAGTTTATATTTTTAAAGGTATTTTCATTTGTAGGTTAGCATAAAAGCTCTTTTACTAGGAAATATCTCCATTAGGATGCAGATGCGAATGTGGAAATCCTCATTATTTTTTTTTTTTAAAGTATTTTAAATATTTAACTTTTTATCATAACAGCTGTAAACTGATAGAAATCTCTTGGAGGCGGAGACCAGGGATCGATCATCTATGCACTAAAAATGGGGAGAAGAGAAAGCCCTGTTTGACGAGACAGAGATTTGGAAAGGCTGACATTTAGACATGGCGCTTGAAACCCAAGGATGGTTAAGTCAGTAGGCACTGGAAGATACAAAGAAATGACTAGTGTGGAGTGCCACCCACCTCCGTCCCTCTGAAAAAAAACAAACAAACTAGAAAGATCTGGAACCATTCTACTGAACCTGGTATCACTTTGTATACCAGATGTATATAGATCTCTGAGAAATCTAAGATGCAAAATTCTTGCCTTTGGACTGATAACAGATTGGGGGAAATGGTGATCTATGGGAAGAAGATGCTAATGGGGCTCTAAGATGCCACCAGACATGGTGATTCAGAAAATGTCACCAGAAGCAGGGTCCATCTTGAGAGCAGTGACATAGTATGTCCCCTGTCCCATCTATTTATTGACAGTAATTGCTGAACATTTCCCTCAACTGTTTCTGTCTCATAAAAGGAAGGAACTCTTAAGTGCCTAAGAAAACTGGCAATTATAAAGACTTTTGTCAAAGAGATTATTTTCATGTCAGTGCTTAAAATGTCTCTTTCTCCACATTGCCTTGGGAGCAAATGAAACATCTAAGAAACTGGGATCCTCCAAGCTCCTTCTTTTTTTTTTTCTCCTCTTAATTCTCAAGCACACAGTCCACAGAGCTGGCCAATGGGTGATTTTCATGGCATCCACCCAGCCAGTGACCGAGACCACATCCCTTGGCTTGCATACATTCTTGGACAAGCTCACTAACACCTACAGGGGAGATGCTGACATTACTGAAAGCTTCGAGAAGAGGGGGGTATGAGAATCTAGCAAGAGAAACAGCTCAAAGTAAAATACGAGACATCACAGTTTCTGGTCTTCCTTGGACCCCATTTACCAAGATACTCATGAGGTTCCTGCAACATGTTTCCAATCCATATTGCAGTTCTCTCTGCCTGGTCCCATCTCAACTTTTTTCTCTCCTACCATCCAAAATTTTATGTCCCTTGATACAAAATCATTCAGTTCTTTGTTGTCTCTTTCAGACTCATGCCTTGGGGTCTTGTCTTCCCTTCCCAAGCCCTTAGCAAAGTACTGAATACATAAATACAACTTATTTTGTAAAAGAAACTGGTGCCCTTCACTGGTGCCCTTCTTTACTTCTCAACATGAAGCACTTTATAAAGAGCCAGTGAGTGGAAGGCACTGGTGGTGACTCTTCACACCTTCACAGACAACAAGAACTCTGTGTTCAGGAGTCCCTGGATTCTGCAGGGCTCCCCTCTGTGGGCATGCCTGCCCTACTGACCTCCCCTTCTGACACATGCTTCATCCCCCAGGGGCCTGACTCTCTAGAGACCACTGCCCAGAGGTAGCAAGAATTCAGTCCTAGTGATTTCTTCTGATGTCAGGACCCTTGCCCAGGATCCCCCCAGAAGTGAAGCCTTCTGCCTCCCAGCCATTTCTGAAAACCTCTATCTCAAGTGCCCACAAACACACCATGTGGTCTCTGCCTCTTGCCCCTGGCCCACTGAAGGTAGGCTATCTTCTTAATCTCTGCCTCCCCTAAACATTCAAATACTGGTGCTCCTATTGGTACCCAAAGCCAGAGAGCCCCATCCTTGAGGCTCATGGAAACTCCATGTATGGGACCAGGGTTCAAAACCATGCAAAGTACGGGGCGCCTGGGTGGCTCAGTGGTTTGGGCTGCTGCCTTCGGCTCAGGTCATGATCTCAGGGTCCTGGGATCAAGCCCCGCATCGGGCTCTCTGCTCCGCAGGAGCCTGCTTCCCTCTTTCTCTCTCTCTCTCTCTCTGCCTGCCTCTCTGCCTACTTGTGATCTCTGTCTGTCAAATAAATAAATAAAATCTTAAAAAAAAAAAACATGCAAAGTACACACAAACCCCATTTTTCAAGGGGGTAGAGGGAGATAGTGCTGAGATCATCTGTTATGTCCATGTTCTTTCTTCCTTCTGACTTCATTGAGGCTTAAGTCCATGGGTTTCCTTTAAGCCCGGGAGAACTTTTCCTACTATATTCTGAGAGATGAGACCGCTGCTCAGCACTCCAGGGCTGAGAATTTCAAAGGTCTCTTTAAACTAGAGTCCAGATTCTCACTCACCAGAAGGCACAATAAAAACAATACCCGGCATTTTAAGGAAGGCTTCCTATGAGCTCAGCAAAGGGTTAAGCATCCCCACTGTCTCATTTAATTATTCTTAAAGCCCAATGCCATGGGTATAGTTATTATGTCCATTATACAGATGAAGAACCTAAGTTTCAGAGAGGTTAAACAACGTGCCCAAGATCACAGAACTAACATACCAAAGTCAAGTCTGAACACTCTTCATCACTAGGCCAAACTGCCACTGAAATCACTACATTAACAAACCCTCTGAAACCAGCCCTACTATGTTCCCTGAGCTTCTTACACATAACTGGGCCATGCTCAGATGATCCGCCACTACCACCCCCACCCAGGCAAGAGTCCAGCAGATGAAATATCATGGCCCAGCCCCAACAAGGTTTTCAAGGACTACTAAGCAAAGCTGGAAACTCCCCTCAGAAATAGCTCCCAGGGAAAGATTCAACTGGGGCTTCATGAGCTGCTTTGCCACTCACAGTAGACACAGATTGCCTAGCGAAGTCCCCTGAAGTCAAGGTCAGCCCTCGGAGTCACTGCCTATTAACTACAGTCTTCATCATCCCGACTTCCCCCTGAGGAGCCCTCAAGCTCTCAAAATAGCCAGTCTTGGCTTCTGACCAGCTTACTGAATTAACGACGTCTCCAGAGTCTTCTCCCGGATTATCTGACAGTTCAGTGGGAGTCCCCAGGTTTGCCATGCTAATTTTTAAATCTCTAGTCAGAGTAACCAAGGCAACTGATACATGTGACCTAACACTGTAACATATTGGCCAGCCTTGGGGGGCCTCCTACAGGATCACTTAAAAATTCTTAGAGATGTTATAGCTAAGTGGAGTCCCCTCAGTAGGAGCCCTAGAACCTGTGTCCCCCACCCAACCCTGGTTCCACTCAGGTTTGGGCTCCCCGGGAATCCACACCCACTTAGGAAACCCGCAGGCACACAGTCCTACTCTTGGAGTTTGGGGCTGAATGTTCTAAGCTGAATGTCTTTTCCAATACATCTTCCATCTTATACGTCTGCTTTGAAAAGAGCTGTTCTTGAACTCTGCTTCATACTCAAACCTTTGGTGGCCACCCTAATAAACACAATCCTGACCTCTGGTTTGACCTGCTCCATGGATGCCCCAAATACAATTATATTCTCCCACTTTTATTTTCCATGAGACCTTGACAAGACACCTTGATAGAAAACACAAACCAAGAAACATGGGTGGTATTCCCAAGTGTGTCATTAACTTGCCAACTCACTGAATGTTGGTGATGAACGGTCTGAGTGACTGCTAAGGTTCCTTCAGCTCTAACCTTCCAGATTCTCCACTCCCATGCTTCACTGCCATTAAAAGTACACAGCTGTGTGTTCCCTCTCTATCCCTCTCCTCATCATGTCCCAGTGGCTGGCCTTTCCAGTTTGTTCCCTCATGTCTTTATCCATGGGGACATCTTTGATTTTTTTTTTCTTTTTACCTCTGTAACTAGCCTAACAAGGCCAAATTCTCCCAAATTATAAGACTTAAGTGTATCCCTCTGCCCCCTTTTTGTCAACTTCTGTGTCATTTTTACTTGTGCATCAAATTCTCCAACCTTCTTGTGAATCTAGCCCTCCTGCTTTTCTTCCTTCCTCATCAGCAACATACAATTACACAGCAGCAATCAACTCTTTCATGTGCTGTTGGATGTCTTTCCTTCTAATGAAAGGCTCCCAATTGCCTCCTGCATTGATTTTATACTTTTGATAGATAGTTTTCAACCAGCCCCCTAAGCATATTCATCTGAGGTTACCTCCAGGCTCCCACCATTTTAAATTTGAAGAAAGAAACCAAGAATGAGAAGCAACCTTGAAATAACGGCTGCAGTTTCTTTCAGATGCCTAAACTCGGAAAAGGTCACAGGAAGTTAGTTGCTGCTTATTAACATCTAATAGCTTGTGTTATTCCCATGGGCAGAAACAAACAAACAAAGCAATTGCAATTTGACAGTGACATAAACACCTGTCTGGCTAATGAATTCCTTGCCAAGTACGTGTTCCAAAAGAGAAAGTAGTGTCACCTTTAATGTAAATGATTTTTTTCCTAGAATGCTGGAGTTAACACCAAGGGAAGGTCAGATGTGTGAATAGCATAAATGAGAAATTATTGGAGCAATGTCTCTGGGAACATTACAATGGAAATTATCACATCATTTTGGTTCACTCTACTGGTGAACAAACATGGTGCCAATGTTTGTTCCATTGTTGCCATTAAACCTGCACAAGAGCCCTCAGGTCCACTAATTCATGCATTCCATCAAGGCACAATAAAGTGCTCTCTTTGCTAATCCTAGGAGCAGAACTAGCCCAATAACACAAACATGCTTCTTTAAGACTGATATCACCAGGATCTCAAAGTTGCCAAGTATCACCACTAAGAATAGAGACCTCCCCAAGGCCTATGTCTGCTAAGTATCTTGCAGGTATATCATACCACATAGTGAATTTCAAGAAATATTTTAAAACACCTTATCTCACAACCCTGGTGTGGCGGTTCTTTCTGCCCATGGGTCCCTGTGCTTGAATAAACCACCATTTTGCACCAATCAATCAATTAATCAATCAATAAAACACCATATCTAACTAAAACCCTGCTGTACATGAATTGGGATCTGGCATCAGGGCCACAATATTCTTGGCTAAAGGATGATGATGGGGACATGGAGAGTCATATTACTGAGTTAAGAATGCGATAGTTCACAGAAAGCCAATTGATACTAAAAACAAAACCAACAAACAAACCAGAGCTAACCAACACTTAAAGATCTAAGACTTGAGCATCTCTGCTGCTCTGTGAACCCCATATAGGCTGGAAGCCTTCCATAGCTCTATAGAAGCAGTCTTGAACAATAGATCTGAAGCACCCATATTAGATCACCTAACTAGACTTGTACAAATTACGAAGGAAATCAAATAAACTCATCAAATTATTCTTAATATTTCAAAAATACCAATGGAAATTATACATAAAACCATCGTGAAATTACACCAACCAATCCAAGTTTCTTTTTTCTTGCTGTTGCTATTGTTATTGCCTAGAACATCAAGCCAACAAGAGAACAATGATACTGTCAAGATATGATGAGTGCCGTCTTCCATAGATCAGCCTGGCAGATGAAGGATTTCAAAGCAAGGGTTCATAGAGAAAACATTTTAAGAAGCTCTGGCACGGAAAAATCAAAAATTAATGTGTGAATAAAAGATAACTGGCTGCATCTGTGTTCCTGTATCACCACACTGGGAGCTGGGAATGGGAGCCAACCCCTCCATCACAGGGCACCCCTCTGCTCTGCCATCTTCCTGGCCATTATCCTCCCCAAACACATGGACCAGGATATGCATGCTAAACACACACACAAGATAAAATGATATGATCCTGGAGATAACTGGATCACAACTGAAGACACTAGTTATTGCCTGCCTTGCCTTCTCCCCAAACTGCCCACAGGGCAAAAGGCTACAGACAGAGGCTGCTCCTAAAAGTTTCAATGAAGGCTTTGACTGTGCTCAAACCACTGCATTCTGGATGTCCCTTTGCGGTGAAGAAACCTCCAAGGGCAGTTCCACCTCTGCAGGGAATGCTATGGGTGACTCGGAACAGCAGAGATAAGAAATAGATAAACCTTCTGACAATGAGGTCTGCATTGGTGGGTCAAGAGGAGACCACTTTAGCATCAGACTCACCCTCTTACAAGCTCCTATTAGAGCAAGCCTTCAGAAATTTGAGATGTCCAACCCAACTCTTCAAAACTATATTTTGGAGAAGTGTTGTTTTCAGTGTAGAACATCTTTCCACGCAGGTAGACCAGCCACTGGAATTTTGCTGCCTTTTTACACAAACATTATTGATGGCACTCTCTGGAGAATATTTCATTTTCTTTTCACTTTGCAAAAATATCAGGAGCTAACCATAAGTGTTTCCCAGCTTGGTAAGCAGTGCGTCGCCTTCAGACTCCCCGAGAGCGTGTTCTTCAAGGGAAAGAACAGAGCCATTGCAAGATTCTCTAATCACCTGGCCTAATTACAAAGACGAGTAAATCACTCAACATTGTGCCTTAAATATAATAAAAAGAATAATTTAGCAATCCAACAGGAAGCTGCTCCCTCAGCAGGATAATGACATATGAGTTTACGTCCAGAAAATGTACCTCGTCATCACCCTGGTCACACTTATGCATTATTTATAGGTCGTGTTAAGTGCTTCAGGGAGTTTTGCAGGACATACACACTATTCAGGCACCCACGCTGTCCTTACTCAGCTAATACTGGCCAAAGAATCATGGTACTTAAGAAAAACACCTAATGAATTCAGCTGAGCCAGGTACGTTTGTCATTCTCGAGAACAGAATGTTGTTCAGAACCCAAAACCTTTTTCAAACAAGGCTAGACCTCCCCCACTTTGGAGATCAAAGAGTCAAGTCCTTGTGGCTTCAGATTCTGTTACCTCCAAGGGAAATCCTCCTCTTTATATAACACTGACCCATGGTCCAAACCTCCCCACCACCACCCCTCCCCCCACCTCCCAGCCAACAGAGCCCGACCACCTTCATGAGCTCTGCCAGCCCCTTCCCCAGTTATGATAGAACTTCTCTGCAGTTTTGGCCTCCTCAAAACAGTGGGAGTTATCAAAACTACCTCCCATCCAATGGAGAGTTTGACCCAACTGATTAAAGCCTGGGATAGCATGGAGGGTATTAGGAGAAGGAAGGGAAAAATCAAGGGGGGAACCAGAGGGAAGATGAACCAGGGGAGGCTGTGGACTCCTGGAAACAAACTGAGGGTTGGGTTTCAGAGGGGAGGGGGTTGGGAGGATGGGTGAGCCCAGTGATGAGCATTAAGGAGGGCACGTGTAGCATGGAGCCCTGGGTGTTATATGCAAATAAGGAGTCATGAAACACTGTATCAAAAACTAATGATGTACTGTATGGTGATTAACATAACATAATTTTAAAAATTAAATTAAAAAAATAAAATAAAAAAATAAAGCTTGGGGTTAACGAAGCCAAGGTCAAAAGTCTCATTTGAACCCATGTGTTTTTCCCCTGCCATGCTAATGGACTCAACTCCAGCCACCAGCCTACCAAACTCATGAAAATGATTGTGGGTGGGGTGGGTAGAAAGGGTCAAGCTCCCTCAGAGCCATTCTGTGTCCCATCTTCATCCAAGGTAGTGTTAAAAGTACAAAGACACTCTTTTTCAAGAGGAAACTTCCTCTGCTTTCTAATTCTGTCCCTGGATAGCAGCAAATAATATTGGAGGGAGCTGTATCATCACCAAAGCTCAGCCTCTATCTTCTCCAAATCCTTGTAGGTCATCTCCTACAAGACCTATCCTTCAGATTCAGGCAGCCCCAATTCTGGGTCCAACACCAAATACTCAGGGCCACCCAACAGGGATTTGATCTGTTACTAGAAGTCCCATCAAGATAGCTGGGCTTTTGTTCGGCCTGCCAAATGGACCCCCCAGCCAAGGCACAGCAGGGTCAAGCCCAAACCTTCCTTTGAACCCCTTGGCCAAGCTCTGCTCAGCCCGTGATCCTGGCAGGTCACAGGCACTGCCGCCTCCTTTGAGTACACTGTTGCCCTATCTAGAGTCCAAGCCCAAACTGGGTCACAGTCCATTTGGCTGGTCTGGATACTGTGCCTCTGTGTGGTCTTCTAGAGACTTCTCCTAGGATGGGGTGCCACCCTCCAAACTAAAGGCAGAGTGCTCCTGCTGTCTGGGAACAGAAGCCACAGGCTGCCTGGTGCCGTGCAACCACCCCAAGAATCACCTCTGCTATCCCGTTCCCCATTGTGTGTCTGGGGCTGCCCAAGGCGGGGGCTCTATAACTGGATCCCCACCTTCTTCCAGGCCCCTCCCATGCCTGGATTTTCCTAGGACCCACTTGCCTCACACCTGAGTTATAACAGAAGGGCTAATACTACCAACTATACTTTGCCAAACTGCAGAATTGGAGAGCAGCTGAATAAGCACATGTTTTAAAATGGTAATGAGGGGTTGTTAGAAAGGGAAGTATATGGGAACAGTTGGCGAAATATTCCTTTCCATGAGGGTAAACTGTTGTTATCCCGATGCCTGATTTTACTTCTTACTCCACCTCACTTTTCTGTACTGTGCGTTCTAGGGCCTCATGATTTCTCTTCAAGTTACCTTAAAGCAAATGGCGCTGTGAACCATTTAATTTAGAGCTGATAAAATAAGAGCCCATAAGAAACCTTTCTCAGAGGACACAGGGTGAAAAGCAGTTGGGTCTCTTTAGTGGAAATTAGAATCTATGAAATGATGATCTCATCCTGTGCCTGGGTTGTGCCAACATCCCAGGGCTGGCTGAGACCTTACTTCTTGTCACCGGCCTCCATGATCTTTCTGATGTTCCCCCAGCCTGGACCCTTCTCTCCTCTGGACCACTGTGCAGGTCAGTCGCTGCTCCATTGCCCACTTCCCATTCTGGATGAAAGCAAGAACAGTCACGAAGTACCTCACTGTTCCACAGCCTTCCACAATAATTCCTGAATTTCCTTGATTCCTACCCTCAGAGGAAGATTATAAAGGAGTCCTTTTATTTCCAAAGACAAACTTTTGGTCTGCAATGCTTTCTTGATGACAGACCCAGAGCTAGTACAGATTACCGTAAGGAAAAGATTCAATAGATGATCAATAAAGACAATTTTTCACAGGCAAGGGAGAAAAATGGCTCTATTCATTCCCAAATGATACTGCTTGATTTTACAGAGCGCCTTGCCATGAAAGCATGTTGGAAGTACTGTTGGGTCATTTTATTTTCACCAACGTCCACACCGTAACTAGGTCAATCAATATGGCGCCATCTACGTAAGCGATGAGGAAATATTTGAGGCTCGATGGGAGTCCATTTGGGTTGCTCATGTTCACACAGCTGATGAGTGACAGAGCAAGGTCTAGAAACCAGGTCCCCACTTCCGGAGGGAGAAACGTCTTGGAAGTAAACTCTAAGACAGGCATCAAAGAATGAAAAGCAGGATGCCTGGGTGGCTCAATCGCTTGAGCTTCTGACTCTTGATTTCAGCTCGGGTTATGATCTCAGGGTTGTGAGATTGAGGCCCACACTGGACTCCATGCTGAGTCTGGAGGGTGCTTGGGATTCTCTCTCTCCCTCTCCATTTGGCTCCCCCATCCCCAGTTTGCACTCTCTCTCTCTCCCGGTTTAAAAAAATTTGGGGGGGGGGATGAAAAACAACATTCATGTAGACTTTTGAGTACAGTTCCAGGCAGGGATGTTCGGAAGTCTAGCAAGGCCTGGGCCACTTCTATACCTACACTTTAATGATGGGGTTGATTATATACTCATATATACATACATATATATATATATATATATATATATATATTAAGAAAAGAGAGCACAAGCAAGGGGAGGGGCAGTGGGAGAGAGAATTTTTTTTTTTAAGATTTTATTTATTTATTTGACAGACAGAGATCACAAGTAGGCAGAGAGGCAGGCAGAGAGAAAGAAAGGAAGGGAGGCAGGCTCCCTGCTGAGCAGAGAGCCCGATGCAGGGCTTGATCCCAGGACCCTGGGATCATGACCTGAGCCGAAGGCAGCGGCTTTAACCCACTGAGCCACCCAGGCGCCCCTACATATGTATATTTTTGATACACGGCTGCAGAATACAATTGGGTTCATTTGATTATAAATTTGGGGTGTGGGTGAAAGTGATGCAAGCAAGTTTCCCCCTACCGCCTAGCCCATCACCACACTCCCATTTCTTAATGGACCCTCACCTTGGGATTTTCCTTATGTCCGTTTCATTAAGAACCAAATAATAGCTTTCTGTCCCCCCACCCCTTTTAAAAAGGTGGTCAAGGGGTGCCTAAGTGGCTCAGTGGGTTAAAGCCTCTGCCTTCGGCTCAGGTTATGATCCCGGGGTCCTGGGATCGAGCCCCGCATCGGGCTCTCTGCTCACCAGGGAGCCTGCTTCCTCCTCTTTCTCTCTTTCTATCTCTCTCTCTCTCTCTCTCTGCCTCTCTGCCTACTTGTGATCTCTGTCTGTCAAATAAATAAAATCTTTAAAAAAAAAAGTTAATTATATTTTGGGGCACCTGGGTGGCTCAGTGGGTTAAGCCTCTGCCTTCAGCTCAGGTCATGATCTCTGGGTCCTGGGATGGAGCCCCACATTGGGCTCTCTGCTCAGCAAGGAGCTTGCTTCCTCCTATCTCTCTCTCTTTTTATCTCTCTCTCTGTGTCTCTCTGCCTGCTTCTCTGCCTACTTGTGATCTCTGTTAGATAAATAAATAAATAAAATCTTTAGAAAAAAAAAAAAGGTGTCAATTTTAGCCTTTCCCTTCCATGGAAGAGGGAAGGAGTGGCTTTATTTCTAACCATTGGCTTTAGAGCTCAGGGAATGCCACACCGGGAGTGCACATGTGTGGGGGATCCTCGGGGCTCCGGGGAGACTCTGCAAGCTGCAGCGGGATCATCCGTCACAGGGCCACCAGGCCCGGGGGGCGCCCTCACTGGGCCACGTAACACAGGCGCAGCTGGACCCCTGGAAGCTGGGCCTGGGCCCGGAGGCGCACAGCCACCTGCCAGCTCCTGGCCAGCCCTTGCAACTTTCATTTACTCTTTGGGACAATTCTCCACGGGGCTCAGGAAAGCTCATGCTGCCACCACACTGGCTCTGCTTCCCCTTCCAAGCCCTAATGAGGTGCGATAATGGATGCAGGAAAGTGTGCAAATGCAAATCAATACGGAGCATATGCTCAGGCTCCCTCTCTTACCTCCCAGCCAGGCTAGAGAGCAAAGGAAATGCTTCAGAAGTATGTCTAGACCTGGGCTCCTTACTGTCCCCCAAAGAATACCAAGAAACGGCGACATCCTGGCTGCCTGGCCCTCTCTGGTCCTGGCCCAGGGGCAAACTGTCAATTCTGATTTGCTCCTCAGGGATGGCTTCACCCCTCATCTGTCTTCATCCCACAACACAAAACACAGCCCACGGGACAGAATGAGAGAAATTTGGCACCAATATCCCCATTCCACTTCTGCAAAAGCCCCCAGCCGCCCTGGGAACATGGAGAGGCTGTCCCTGGCCTGAAGAGAAAGGCTGGCCAGAACTCCCGGGGCCAGACCTCCTGACTGCTCCACTTTGGCTCAACAGCCCAGGCTCGGGGCCAGGCAGAGCAGGGCCTTCTTGCCTGAGCCATTACGTCAGTGGACTCAGCAGGCCGCACTGCTGGCCGGGGAGATCTTCGCTTTGCTTTCCGGAGTCCAGGGGACAGAGAAGCTGGCGTGATACTCCTCGCACTTGCCAGATCCCCTTCACAGGGAGCTGGCTCCAGGTCCTTGCAGTGCTCATGCAAGGCTCTGAAGGAAGAGAGAGGACACCAGCGTTTCTACGGGCTGCCTGCTCTGTGCCTGTCCTCACTTCAACCCAGCAGGGACAGCCTCATCCCCATTTTGCACAGGCGGAAACCAGGAGTCCCCGGGAGGTCAAAGAAACCCGAGTCCTGCCGGTGTCCAAACACCAGTGCTCTCTCCACTGGACGGTGAAGCATTGCATTTCAACCATCCTGGTTACGGCAGAGACATACATCAGGAACAAAAGTCTCAGGAACCAAAAGTCTCCAAGCCATGAGGCAGCAAGGCTGACTGAGATCCCTGCAATGCCCGTCTCTCCCCCTCCCGGATCTCAATCATTTCAGAAGTGATCACGGGGCCTTTCCCAGTCCATCTGTAGGCCCTTAGCCCAAAATGGAAATGGCACACAGGCCTGACCTGGACAAGGGTCAAAATCTTCCAATAGGCGGCCAACTCCTGCTCATCCAGAACGCTCAGGAAAGGGGAAGGGGGCACTCCCAGTCCAGCCGCTTCGGTGGACAGGATTCAAGCCTGGTACCTTTTACCTGCTGCATAGCCGTAGCCAACTCATTCACCCGGGAAAGCTGGGGAGCCTAGAGGGTTTGGCATCGTGTCCCCAACTCCTGAAATGCAAGGATAATGGCGTCTGCCCTGAAGGGCTCCCAGGGTGGATTCGGTATGTTAGTCCCTGGAAGCAGGCTGCCTGCAGTTTGTGCCCCCAGTTTCCCACCGGCTAGTTTATTACCCTGGACATGATACCTACCCACTCTATGCCTCCGTTTCATCGATCATAAAATGGAATTCAGCACCATGCCTACCGCGTAAGCTCGTTACCAGGACTGTATGAATGAACATTTGGAAATGCTTAGAACGGCGCTGGCTCAGAACAGCGCTCTGTGAATTTAAGTTAAGACAAGAGTGACCACGAAGTACCTAGTGGCACATAGGTGACACTCTATAATGGCAGCTACATTTACGAGCGACTCGCAAAGGTTTAGAACATCCTATCTTTAACTCCCCGTGGTAACCACAGTTCTGATTGTTAATTGAGCCATCTGCTGTTGGGAGGGTGAGTCAACAGGCATGTCTCCAATGTACGGCGGGCACCCAGACGGTGTCATGATTGAGGAGCTCTGGTTCCATGCGCCGCTCCACTGGGTCTGATAGTCTCTGAGTCAGCAGGCCTTGCTCACGGGGGCGAGCTGCAGATAAGTCAGTGGCCTTGCTCTGGGGCAGCCATCTGTCTGGCCTGATGTGTGGAGAAGATTTCAGCAACAATGAAGGAAAGCATGTTGGATATTCCTGAGAGGACATCTACTCTACACCCACTAGCTTAAAAACGGCCCACTGGCCCAGTTGATTCCTCCCCAGGGACAGGTTCTTTGACCCCTTGATAACTCTAATGACTACCCAAAATCTGAAATAATGCCCAGATACAAACATGTTTATTTTGCTAAGAATTCACCATGTGAGCAAAAGTCATGATCCTGCAGTTTGAGCTTCTGGATGCGAAATGATTGGAGACAGAGACCATGGCTCACCAGAACATTCCAGGACTAAAGGTCAGCCAGTAGGTCTGCAAACATGGTTTTGGACAGACCTGCCCCTAACACTAGTGGGGCCCCAGACAAGGGTTCAAATGGAATCTCATCATTAATAAAGTATGTTCTGTCTCCCTACCTTGACAATGACAAGGTGATGAACTAGAGAAGGTCAGATTGACTTACAAATCTTAGACCCCTCAGAGTTTTGTGCAGGAATAATGTCAGATGAGAATAAACATCCATGGCTCTTGGTTTCAGCCATATCACAAGAGACCTCAAGTGCTGGAGTGGGGGCACTGCAGACCAAATGTCCAATTCCACCCACCCTCCCTTCAAATCGCCATCCCTCAGACAGAGCATCACCCTCTCGGGACAGGCCCAGCCAGGATACAGGATGGGGGCTATTTGTGTAGAAAATGCCAGGAACTTAGAACCCAGAGTATGGCTTGCAAGTAAGCAGCATGGGCTAAGTGAGAGAATGCCCCCTTGGCCCTGCAGATGCTTTGTCCTGTGGGGAGGTATGTGGCTAGGGGAGTCCAGTTCGGGGGCCTCTCTAGCCCAGGTCCAGAGACCTTGATCTCTCTCATTTAAAATGTTTAGTGATGGGGCACCAGCTGGCTCACTCAGTAGAGCATGTGACTCTTGATCTTGGGCTTGTAAGTTCAAGCCCCATACCGGGTGTACAGACTACTTAAAAATAACATCTATAAAATGCTCTGTGACTCCAGGTGAATCATGTACTGTACAACCTCACTCTCTACCCCAGATCCACATCACCCTCTTCTCTGCTACTTCCCCAGATGTGGACCCCTTCTGCTTCTCTTCCCAGGCGTCTCTAACAATGGTACACAACTTGAAATTCAACATCGCTGGTCCTTGGAAAGTTTTGATTGGCTGAGCCTTCTTGAGTCCGACAGTGACATGGTCTGCAGGACATGTTTTTTTAAAGCATCCTGTGCTTCTCCATCACATCTGTCTCAGCAAAACATTGCTACTGAGGGTCTCCTGTCTCTCTTGTTTCCTATAGTCACCTGGGCTGAGAACCAGGACCCTGGACTTCTGTCCCCCAGTTAACCAGCTCTAATTATGATAAGTCACACATTTGCCTATGGCTATGGCTCTTTTTGTTGCTGTTGTTGCTATTGTTTTCTTCTGTGTGTTCCCAAAAAGACAAGTGATGGAGATGCATATGGAAGGTTTTTTGAGTTGAGAATAACAAAGTTAAGCATTTGTTTCTGGTAAGTTGCATCATGCCATATATTATTCAAGCTGAGAATTTCCCCTGATGACAACTGCATTTCCAGGTCATAAAAACATTCAAGAGAAGCACTCCCAACAAAGAATTGTTTGTTTGGTTGTTTTCTTGTCTGAAAGCACTTTCTTCCACACTATCTTTTATATCTTGGCAACTTATCCCAGCAATTACTAATGTTCCATCTCTCTCTGTGGTTCTCACCTCCTTTCCCCCCATCATATGACAAAGTGATGGACTACAGGAACTCTCAGCCCTTTATCATCTTGGGGCCCCTTTAAACACATAAGAATTATGGGGGAGCCCAAAATCTTTGTGTAAGTAGACTACATCAATCAATATTTAACATACTAGGATTTAAAGCAGGGAATTTTTTAAATTAGGTCGAGTAGATCCTATGACATGTTAACCTATAAAACATCTTTTTGGAAAATAACCATCTTCTAAAACAAATTTAAAAATTAGTGAGAAATGCCTTTAATTTTACAAATCTCTTTAATGTCTGGCTTGATGGGAGACGAGCGTCTCACATCTGTTTTTGTATTTGATCTACTGTGATATGTTGTTTAAGTTGGAGTATATGAAGAAGATTCAGCCTCACAGAAATCTATAGTTGGGAAAAGGAGGGATACATTAATAGCCTTTGCAGAGAATTTCCCAGAGTCATCCATGATGCTCTACCAAACTTCATAGGTTATAGTTCCTTGAAGGTGCAACCCAGAAGCCCTACAACAAAATTTTTGCATCCTGTTAGATGGACATCCATGGGCCATCTTGCTCTCTGGATGTCACTTTGACTCACATATGACTTTATAAAAGCACTCTTTGGTCACTTGGAAATATTAGTTCACTGGCTTATTTCAGATTCTACAAGTGTGGACACATTACTTGTACAACATCAAAAAAATCATGTTCATTAGTATCATCGCCAGGAAATCCTTATATTATAAGATGCTATTAAGCATAGTGGTAAACACTTGTTATCCAAAATTCCAATTTTTGATTGACAGCTAACATTCTATCATTGGACACAAATACTTTCAGGAGTTTTTCTTCAGCTAGTAGGCTTACTTCTTTTATCTTCAAGAAAATGTCTACCAGCTTCCCAAGCCTGTATAACCATAATTTGTCTACCATTCTTTCAAATAAAAATGGTAAGGGATGAAAGAAAAAAAGAAAAAGTGGCTAGTTCAGCTTGCAACTCAAACAACTACACAAGTACTTTTCCTAGAGGTAAACTTCATACCTCAGCATGCAGCAGGAATGTTTTCTTGACTACTTCCTGTTTGGTCAAAGAGAATAGTAGAAAGCCACTTACTCAAGGGCCAAATTTTAATAAAATAATTTTCACTGTATCATCAAGAACATTCTTTAAACTGTATTGTTTTTTATTATTTTTTATGGTGGGTGTGCAATGGTGAAAAATGCAAGGACTATGGGTACAGGTTAGGGCCACTGCCCTGATCTATGTTAAAGCAGCTGTGGTTTTACCCACCATTGTTTTTGTACCTTTGATACAAAGTCAATGTGATGAAAGAGGCAAATGATATGTTATATTATGGTAAGTTTGACTCTGAAGACTCCCTGAAGGTCTCAGGGACTCCCAGAGGTCTATACATCTGGGAATCACTGGTCTAGATCAATGCTGGGGTCCCTTCCAAGCCCACCATTTTATGCTGTGGACATTTGCCTTTTAATCTGCTGCTATGTGTGACTCATGATTCTAAGGGTGCTGTGGATCTCATTCCCTCTCTTCTGTGTATGCTTCTTCAAACCTAATTTACCAGAAGCCTTCTTGCTCTACTTGCTTTAAGTCAACTATTTTCTCTTTTCTTGTCATGTCTATTTCTCCTTTCTCAAAGAATGACTCCTCTCTGGACTTGCTTCCATAATCTCTTTGTGATAAATTAACTCATTCATCCATCAGTGAGATGTAATAAAATCCTATCATATGACTGCCACTATTTTTGTCAACAGACACAGGGATAGGACACAGAGCTCTTCTTCTACAGGAGATTCTTCATCTCCCAGCAGAAATGTACATGCAAACATAGGATCACAATGGAGAGCTTCAAGACTGGTTATACCAGTGTGTCCCAGAAAGAACAAGTGCCATTAAAATGGTAGACAACAGGGGGTGAGAAGCTGTATGCCTGATTTTGCCACATGACATGCCAGAACATTGACTATAACTAGGTGGTGTGTATCCTGCCTAGTAACTGTATGTAACAAAGTGAACAAGATATAGAGGGATTTTTCAGCTCATTCATCCCTCATTTAGGGAAATGAAAAAAAGAGTCCCTAAGTATAACAGAACCCACAATCACTAACAGTAATTCTCAACCCCAGAAGTATGTTAGAACTACACATTGTGCTCTGCTTAAGTATCCTATTTAAATATCCTGAACCCTTCTCCGTGATTTAGATTTAATTGTCCTGGGGCAAAGATTTTTTAAAAGCTCCCACAATGTTTGTAATAATACAAACTCAAGGTTGAGACCCACTCTACAGTGAGTGAGACTCAGATAAAACTTTTATTTGTTGAGGAAATGTTAGCTGATGTTACAAGCAAACTCAGCAAAACACCTCCTGGGTAGGCAGGTGTTATCCTCCAAGTACTGATTCAGATATGCATGCTCCTTGCATCTTGTGGTTCCACCATCTTTAATGCATGGAAAAGGAAAGAGCTTGGTGATGACACATGGGTGGTCTTAACCGTCCAGGCAGGAGCAGCACCCACCTGCTCCACCAACACTCTACTGGCCCCAACTCAGTCACTAGATCCTATGTAACTGCAAGAATGCTGGGAAATTTGGTTTAGCTGTGTACCTGAAAGGAAAAGGAAAAGGAAGCTTGGTCAGTGACCAGTGTCTGCCACAGAGATGATCACATCCTAACAACTTAAAGAATATAGTTGTCTTCCACATACTCATTGCAAGGAATAAATAAAAATGAAAGTGAAAGGAGCCTATAGTCTTTAAAAGACCAAAGGACAGATAAACCAATCATAGTGGATGTATCTTTTTTAGATATGGGATTTAAAAAAAAAAAACAAAAAATTATGACATTTACTGACAATTAGAAGTTTGAATGCTGATGAGCTATTTGATCCACCTTCATTGAAATATTTACAAATAAAGGAGCACCTGGGGGGCTTGGTAGATGAAGTGTCTGCCTTTGGCTCAGGTCATGATCCCAGGGTCCTGGGATTGAGTCCCATATTGGGCTCCTTGCTTGGTGGGGAGCCTGCTTCTTCCTCTCCTTCCCTCTGCCTGCCACTCCTCCTACATGAACTCTCTCTCTCTCTCTCTCTCAAATAATTAAATAAAATCTTTTTAAAAATCTTTATAGATAAAATAATACAATGTCTGGGCTATGCTTCAAAAATAATATGGGGGGAGAAGGAGGATACAGATGAAAAAAATTGGCCATGAGTTGGTAATTGCTGATATTGAATAATGAGTATACTGGTGTGTCTCTATTTATGGATGACTGAAAATTTCCATAACATAAGTCTCTGTAAGAAAAAGAATACAGCTATAAATCACACTGCTGTGTTCAGATCCCCCACCCCTGACCCAAGGGAACAGTGTCTGTGCTGTTCTCTCTGCCTCTCTTCTAAAGAAATTCCTATTTCTGCCTCTCTTTTCTAAAGAAATTCCTATTGTTTCATGAACTTTGAAACTAAGTCTCAGTCTTTACTTCCCTTTCCCCAGCTTATGGTCACTGACTCTCCAATTTCTGTTGGAGGTGTTACTTATTCAGCACTGTCTGCAGGATGCACACTGTACCCAGGAACCCTGCAGCTCCCTGCTTCTCTCCTCTGAGCCGTCCACATGAGTAAAGACAAACAAGCATCCTTCAGTGAAGGATGTCTACCCAAAGTCCCTCTTAGTAGAAAGAATCATTTCCTGCTTGAAAAATAGAAACAAAACAAAACAAAAAAAAAACCCAAATACATACCAGTATTTCCTTCATATCATGTATAAACACACCTCAAGAGCAGAGCTTGAAGGAAAGACTGTGCATCACTTTGTAGTTCAAGTTGAAGAAGAGAAGAGAAGGCTTTATGTGTACAATGATAAAATCCCAGCCCTGTTTCTCCTCCTCACTGAAATCACCACATTAGTCAATGCAGTCTTCTATGGGTTTTCTTAATTCCTGAGATGAACCTTTAACAACTCTCCCTCGGGGGCTCTTTCCTCAAAAAGTCAGTGGATGGACCCATGTTCCAGCTCCTCCTCTATTTAAATAAAGGCTCAAAAACCACAAGTCACACCTGGTTCTTCACATCTACTTACTCTGCGTGGCCAGAGTCTCACCAAAACACAAGCTTTCTTCTCTATCCCAAGATCTTCCCATCTTCCACACCTTCAGGGGCACATCTTTCTGCAGGATGAAAATGAATTTTCTTTAATGGCTTTTAGTTCCCCACCCTCCCAAACACTGAACATGATCCCTCTGGTTCCCTTCAACCTAATCATACCTTCCTTACTTCTCCCCAGAGGGATGTGTTCTACCATCTCTTTCTCCAGTTCATCAGCTCTTGGGTTCTGGAGCCCTTTCTCCAACTGGGGCAATTGGACAAGAAGCAGAGCGGATTGCCTCTATGTGTCGCAGACAGCTAGTTATTCCCCCTACTTTGGAATGATGATGCTCATGCATTCTTCAGCCTTACCTCCTTGTACACCGAGGTTATCATAAGCAAAGTATAGCCTGTGCTTACATAGAGTAGCGTTAAAGGGGAAACAGCGCCACCTAGAGATAGTGGCAGAAACAATCTTTGCCAATTGAATCCATCTATCCAACCAGGAGTTTTGTGGAAGATGACCCATATTTAAGTAACCAATTTATTTTTTCCGACATGTCCAGAGAAACCTATAGACAAGATTTCTCCAAATGGTGGTCCCATAATTTCCCCTTTACCCATATTCAAACAGACTCAAACATGTCCCCCATCCAACATACCCTCCATTCCTGTCCATCATGATGTAACAAACTGCAGCACCCATGTGTTTAAGCCAGGACCCAGAAGCCATCTTTGATTCTTCCTTTGTCCTCTTTTCCACAATCAATCACTCATCAACTACAATCACTTTAACTTCTAAATTATATCTGTACTTTTTCCACCTCTCTCTGCATCTCCACAGTGTAATCTAACTTCTTACCATCACTCTGAACACTCCCATAGCCTCTGCTTAGTCTCTCAACCTCTCTTGTTCTCTTGCAGTCTAATCAACCTAGTAGTCACAGACCCTCAAAAAGCACAGATCAGGTCATTAGGTGCTTTATATTTGCCATCCTCTGTAATTTTCACAGTAATGTAAAGCACCAAGTTTTTAAATGTTTTTTTTAAAGATTTTATTTATATATTTATCAGAGAGAGAGATAGCAAGCACAGGCAGAGAAAGTGCTAGGCAGAGGCAGAGGGAGAAGCAGGCTTCCTGCCAAACTAGGAGCCGGATGTGGGACTCGATCCCAGGACACTGGGATCATGACCTGAGCCGAAGGCAGCCACCTAACCAACTGAGCAACCCAGGCATCCCTGTAAAGCACCAAGTTTTGACCAATATTTCTCTCTTGTTCTTCTCAGCCTGGATCTCATTTCTGATGCGGTGCCCATTTTCTCCATGTTCAGATCTTGAAGTCATGTATCTTTCTCCAACCTCTTTCTTTGTTCCAGGATCTTAACAGCCTGCACAGGCTGGAGAGGTGGGGTGAGGTTGCGTGTTAGAGTAGCTGAAGTTAGTTTACTACCTTCTGAACCACTACCTGACAGACATCAGAGAATTAGCAGTAGGAGACCAAAAGGAAGCATGGCTGTGTTTCCCTCCCTAAACAATTCTGAATCAGAATTCCTATCAGGATGCCTGACACTGTAGTTCTTCAATAAACATGAGCTGGATTCATACATGAACTAATAAATGATTGAACAAATGAATAGGGGGGAAAAACCCACCTGCTGATTGTCCTACTTAGAGCAAAGGACTGTTCACATCTCAGAGTCTATAGGTCCTCATTAGCATTTAGCCATAAAATATATGTTGGAAATACTGAATGTCCCCAAGCAGAGCAAAAGCCATGTAACGTGTCCAAGTCTTCCAAGAGTGTCACCAATGACAAATGTCTTCCCCAAATTATCCAGACCCCCAAGAGCTGGGTTATCATGAAAGCTCACCATAGCTACGGGTCCTGTCTCTGAACCTAAGTGTCAAAATAAAAAGCACCCTATTCTAAAACCAACAGAACAAAGACCTACTTCTCCTGCCGAACTGGAATCATCAGAGAAGAGATTCACAATAATAATAACTTATTTCATACAGAGTAATTAATAGTCTCAAAGCATTATACACATGGCAAAATGCCCATCTCAAAGGGAGAAGAGCATATGGTAACACTAAACACATTCATAACAAAGAAGCAAAGAATAAACAGAAGGCTTTGGTTCCTAACACCTGTATATTTGGACTGCCCCCTATGGTAGTCTAATTTTAATTTGGGACAGGTTTTGTAAGATAGGCCCATCTCTGAACAAGGTCAAGCTCTGCTAATGCCTATTGTTAGGACACAGGCTTTCACCTCTTCCTTCCTTCCTTCCTCTCTCCCTTCCTCTCCCCCTCCCTCCCCTCCCTTTCCTACCCTACCCATGGCTAGAATGTGTCCAATCAACTCAGTGTTCGCCAAACTAATACTTACCAATGTAAAGTGCCATTTTATAAATGAAAGATACAAGTGACAAATGGATATATTAGAAAATGTACTACCCTACTAGTTATGAAAGAAATGAAAATTGTAAACTAAGAGGTACCACTTCATATCTGCTAAGAGAGTGGAACAAAAGAAGAATAACACAAAATTCTGCCAACATCGCAGTGAACCTCCCTCACACACAGGAATATGTTTGACAAACCATTTCAAGAGCTATAAAAATATCAATACCCAATAATCTCACACACACTTGGGAATATGTTCAGCTTAAATAAAGCAGAAACAAGTAAAATATTACATACATGAAGAAAAATGCTTAAATATTCAGCGTGGGAGAATGGTTAAAAGTAGTGCAAATGGACT
This sequence comes from Mustela nivalis, assembly GCF_964662115.1. Lineage (NCBI taxonomy): Eukaryota > Metazoa > Chordata > Mammalia > Carnivora > Mustelidae > Mustela > Mustela nivalis. The sequence goes on from NC_139022.1 coordinate 34,818,347, forward strand.
TTGTCATAGCCATTAAAAGTTCACAAGACTTTTTACATAATTGTTGATAACAAGTCAAAAGACTAAACTGCCAGAAGAAAACCTAGATATAAAAGGACCATCTATGCTCAGGTGTCATAACTCGGGGACACTTAACCATAATTAGAGGGTGTGGGGGTCAACGCACTCAGGAAAGAACCTGTCAGAGGCAGGAAAAAGATTCCTTCCCAGCAGCACCAGCAGCTACAGTTCTCTGAGAGAGAATGGGATGAAGGACAATTAAGGGCATTTGGGAAGCAAACTTCCACTCGGTGACACTAGCACCTATTTTTGGTCTTGTTCTGTAAAAGGGCATTGCAACGAACTGACCAAAATTAGGTAGAGAACAAACATTTGCATGGAAAAACAATTTAAATGGAAAAAGGGTCACAAACAGCCTCAAATACCTCCCAAAATAGCAGACGATAAAAGAAGCATTTGTGTCCCATTTCTTCCCCTCCTCAACCCCCACCCCCACCCCTTTCAGAATGAGACAAACTCCAGCAGGAAGTGAGTGGAATAACTCAAGGGAGCAAGAGAAAGGGGATGGCAGGGGGCACACAGGTCCAGGAGGCTGAAAGCTGCAAACACAAGTAACTGCATCTTGGGAGGACCTCTTCTCGCCCCAGAGCATCATGTGATTTTCTGCTTGAGAATCGGGTCTTTCCAGTTCGCAAAGAAGTGTGCTCTTTTATGGTGAGCTTTGCAGGCCAATGTCCTACAATTCCCCAACTCATTAATCAAATGTAATGGCAACATGTTGTCAGGAGGCCTTTCTGGGAGTCTACATTTTATTCCAGTAATTAAAAAGATGTGTTTTGGATTCTCCTTTTTTCTCTTTCACTGAATGGATTCCCTCCCTCTGAGCTTTCGATACAGGAAATAAATCACAGATCAGCATGGACCATTATCTCCGAAGGTGTAGGGGAAACAACATACTGTTTCCTCGCCCTCCCTGGTTTCTGTGCCGTCAGTGTCTGGCAGATCTTTTGCAAATGAAGTCAGGGAGAAGTTGCAGTTTAAAAAGTGATTCCTCACTTCGGCCTTTGGTTCCTTCAATCGATTAGTCATTCTTCAGTGGGGGTGTTTCTCCCTTGTGCTGCCGGAACCTTCTAATCAGTAAATAGCCACCGATAGAGAGAATGAATTCATGTAAATATCACTGTGCCTGGGACTTTCAGTCTTCTTGGAATGAAGGCAAGGAGGGGATGAGACAGACCGGGGCCACTAGTAAGGAGTCAAGTCTATGAATGAACCTGGTGTGAAGGACACAGGATTCCACGAAAAAAGCAATGGAAACACCAATCACGTTGGGATTAAAACAAAAACCCAAAAGACCAGCGGCACTGACTGCACAGAAGAGTGGGGTGAGAAGGTAGTCTTACTAGATTGGTAATTGTCATATTTCAGAAGATGGTATTTCACCCATCATCTAACCCAATGTATGCATAAGTTACAGGACCTACATTTGTCGATGGTGCAAAATAAATTGGCAAAAGGACTCCCTGGTAGAAATCCTTAGGTTCATTTTTCCTAAACTATGTTTGGCTGAAAACGGAAACTGTAAAGAAGCATGGCCACGTTCACATGTTCAGGTGCGTTGGGTCGCCCGAGCTGGATGTCATGCGGAGGCCTTGAGATGCATTCCATAAGTGCATTAATGCAGCACTCCTGGACTGTGGCTGGCAATCGGACCTTACACTCCCAGACCTCCCAGGGGTTAATGAGAAATGGGAATTCTCGGCCGCACCCTGACCTCCTGAATTAGAACCTCCGGGGCCTGGACCTAGGCATCTGAGAATTCACAAGCCCTCCCAGTTCTTGTTGCGAGCTGAGTCTGGGGTGTACCAGCAAGCAAAGCATGATTCACAAGCCCAACCCCACTCTCAAAAAATCGGAATTACGTCCAATTTTGCAAGACATCTAACTCTGCTCACACAGCCTGGGGTTCCTCCTTAGACTGTGTGTGTGTCCATGGGTTTCAAAGTCATCCCGGCTCTGCACCATGGCGAGGGAAGGACCACATTTCGCCCAGATTTTGGAAGTTAATTCCTAAACACCGGAATGGCAGAAGGGTTCTTGCAGAGGGAGACCCTAACTCTCCATCCCTTACTCTGCTACCTTCCTTGGAGGGAAGCAAAGCTCCAGGCACAGAGTCACCTCGAAGTGGATTCTGCAAAGGAGGCAGTGCGGGAAAGCAGAGGAAAAGTTATCTGAGTTCCTGCACTAGAGCCACGGACTGGGGTGGGGGAGCCTGACTTCGTGGGCTACGTCAGCAGGCAGCAAGCTCAACCTAGCTTCTCAGAACTTCCATTTCTTCCGACATCAGATGAGCCAGCCGATTCATGCCCTGCAGTGTCTTTTCCAGACTTCACACTCTAACTGAGCCTCGGCCAAGCCACGCTGTGAATCTTGGTGTCTTCTTTCTCTCTTTCTCCCAGCATCGTTAACTCACCTGCACATAGGGGTCAAGGAAATGCCTTGTAGGGCCACTGGGCAGACTAAGGGAAACCATCAACGTTATCTCCCCAGATCACGTCTGGTAGCTGGTGCAAAAAGAATAAATATTAGTGTCAGTCTCTTCTACCTTTTTGTGCACAGGGGGTGATCACAAGAGGTACACACAAAGTGTGGTATATACATGGCATCAAGTCCCTGCCATGGGAAAATGAGCTAAAAGACCTCTGGGGCTTCCTCCATCCCCCAATTCCACAAGCACAGCTTTTCAACATGATGCATGAATTGCAAACCTGTGTCCATACTTGCTTTTACATCAGCACATGTTATAATTAAATAGAAAGTGATTAGCAGCAGGCTGAACAACCTTCACGTGGTTTAAAGGGCAAAGCTGAAAAACCAATTGATCTCTGTAAGCTGCCAGCTGGGTTCAGCTATCCGGGTGGTATGAATTAAAATGATATTGCACATTTTGATCTAATGACGAAAGAAGTGAAATCCCCCTTGGAGGGGGTTGGGGGGTGCTTTGAAGGAAAACATGGAAATGGTGAAGAATATTTCTGCTCCGTTAGGAAGAAGGTGGTTCAGATCCGTCCTTAGGAGGCTGAGGTCTGTGTAGGGTCTTAACAGTCTTTATTAAATATTTCCTAAGATTGCTAAGTTCCGCACACTTGACCATGACTTTTGACCAATGCACCAGGTGGGAAGGGCTGCCTCTTTTGGCTGGTGTACCAAGTCCAATGGATCCTCCTGGATTAGGAAAAATGAAGACATCCAAGTTTTATTTATTCTAGGTTAAAATCAATATCAATAGAAAGCAGCAGTCCTATTCTAGGTCAGAGCTACATGCATTGCTGGGGTGCAGAGCTAACTCTGCACCAGGGCCTATGAGAAACCCCTAGGGAGGTGATATTGGGAGAACTGTTAGGGTGACCAAGTGTCTCCATGTGCCTGGGACTGGCCTGGTTTTAGCGTTGTAAGCCCCATGTTGGGAAATTCCGCAAGCCCAGAAGACCAGGAGAGCAGGTCATCCAAGACACACATGGATGTTTGGTCCAAGAACAAAGCCTCACAGGGACCCATGTACAGGCCTACCTTGGAGATATTGCAGTTCCGTCCCAGAGCACTGCCATCAAGAGAATATCACCATAAAGCAAGTGAAAGGAATTTTTTTATTTCCTCATGCATGTGAAAGTGATGTTTCCACCATACTATTGTCTAGGCAAGTGTGCAAGAGCATGGTGTCCAACTGTTGGGCACTGTTCCTACCTTGAAATATACTCTGTTGCCTACAACATGCTAACCATGGTCTGCGCTTCTAGAGAGCCGTGATTACTATTCACAGATGACCGTAACCAACAAGATCATAACGAAAACGTTGGAAATAGTGAAATCATTACCAAACGGTGCCACGGAGACATTCGGTGAGCAAGTACTATTGGAAAATGGGCACCAAAAGTCCTGCTGAGGTTGCGTCTTATAAAACAAAACAAAACAACAACAACAAAAACAAACAAAAAGCAAAAACAAAACAGAGTATGTGCAACATGGAGGAGAGCAGGGAGCGGGGTTTGCCTGTGTATCAAAATGTCTCTCTTCTGGCATTGCCATCTCATGGGCAGCATCCCCTGGGCTCCTTTCTCAATACTCAGATTTGGAACCCTATTAGGGAACTACAGAGAATAAGGAAAAACGAAGCACACCGTCTCCTTGTGGAGACACTGGCCACACTGTTTAGGAGTCTCCGGAAGTGTGGGATATCACAAGGGATTCTGCCTTCAGTGGGCTCAGGTCACGTGGGGCTGGGGCTTTGCGGCATCTCATGACCCAGCAACAGTTACCCAAGAGGGACAGGGAGACAGGGCGGCCAGAAGACAGAGGTTGCCCCAGGCTGAGACAGCCTGGCCTCAGGGAGATGCAGCAGCAAAGGGCAGAGAAGCCAAGGCTCCCACAAGCAATCAATGGGGAGTAGGCTGCTGGAACTCTGCCTATAGAGGTGTGGGCAGGAACCAAGAATATGTTTTCTTTTTTTTTTTTTTTAAGATTTTATTTATTTACTTGCCAGAGAGAGAGAGAGAGCACACGAGCGGGGTTGGGATAGGGGCAGAGGGAGAAGCAGGCTCCCCACTGAGCAGGAAGCCTGATGCAGGACTCTATCTCGTGTCCCTGGGATCATGACCTGAGCTAAAGGCAGCCCCTTAATGACTGAGCCACCAACGGGCCCCGAAAACAGTTTACTCTTTTAAAAAATTATTTTAATTCACTTCTAATGATAAATACTATGCAAACTATAGAGAGCCAGAAAAAGAGGGGGGGAAACTGCCTTATAATTACCAGATATACATATCATTTTTCAGCTCAGAATGAGGAAAACCTGGTTTGTTCTTTTTTGAGAGAGAGAGCACACGAGCGGGGGGAGGGGCAGAGGAAGAGAGAGAAGCAGACTCCCTGCTGAGCAAGGAGACCTATGTGGGACTCAATCCCAGGACCCAAGGATCATGACCTGAGCCGAGGGCAGACAGAAGGCCAACTGACTGAGCCACCCAGGCACCCGAGAAAAACCTGGTTCCAGCCAGCTGTTTTGTTAATCCTTGGGTTATGTGGTGCCCTAACTAAGGCTTTTTTCAGTTTTGACAATGTCTGTCCAAGGTTACTTTTCAGTTATCAAACCAAATCTGAGAACATGGGATCCAGAGAGACGGCAAAGATCCAGTTTCCCTGCCTGGAGGAAGATTCACCATCATCATCGTCATAATCACTATTACTGATATTTAACAGAGATCACTACTGTACACGCAACTCATGCCCTAAGAGGGTGGTAAGGTCATTTGTTCAAGGTCACCCCAGCAGGTGTTTGGAACACAGATCGGAAAGAAGGTTTGGATGATAGCAGTGGTTACCGTTTTCCAGTGCCTTCACTAAGCAAATTCTAGCAACTACACACCTCACTCACATTCCTGTATCTTCTGGGAGAAAACATTTCCATTGCCCAAACCTGACTCATCCGCATTTCCTGGGGTGAAGAGTTACTGCACACTTCTTACTGCCCATCCCTCTCTTGCCCCTTCCTGTGTTCTGAAATAAAAGTACAATCTGGGAGCACCTGGGTGGCTCAGTGGGTTAAGCATCTGACTCTTGACCTCAGCTCAGGTCTTGATCTCAGGGTTGTGAGTTTAAGCTTCATACTGGGCTCCACACTGGGTATGGAGCCTACTCAAAAAAAAAAAAAAAAAAAAAAAAAAAAAAATGTACAACCTGATCATCTGCACTTATCTTTAGTTTTCGAGGCCTTCATATTACCTTTAAGAAGAATCACCAGCATGAAACAAGAGAGAAATTAGCAACATACAAAATAGCAGAAAGGGAGGCCCAATTCTAAAGATGCACTCGGGTTCTTCCCAAGCCACTAACTGTGCAACCCTACAAAAATCACTTAACACTTCTGATCCTCCATCTCCCCGCTGTAGAAGAATGGACCCTAAGAAGGGCACCTTGATGGCTCAGTCAGTTAAGCCTCTGCCTTCAGCTCAGGTCATGATCCCAGGGTCCTGGAATCGAGTCCCATATTGGGTTTCCTGCTCAGCAGGGAGCCTGCTTCTCCCTCTGCCTGCTGCTCCCCTGCTTGTGCTCGCTCGCTTCCAAATAAATAAATAAAATCTTAAAAAAAAAAAAAAGAATGGACCCTAAGAAAAAGAGAAGCAAAATAAAGGTACAGAAGTGTGTTCAGTGTAAAATGAGGAAGAGAAGGGAGAGCAAGAAGAGGGGGGAGAGGAGAGGTTGGATGGGAAGGAGGGAGAGACCACGAAAGGAAGGAAGGAAGTAGGGAGCTCAAAAATTCAGAATTCAGGTAAATTCATGTGAAATACAGAGAATGATGGGCTCTGGAGAGTGGGGAAGAGTTCCTAAATCTAGAGCTCTCATGTCCCCGTAGGAAAGGTCAGGCCAGAGGACAGAGTGACTGTCCCAGCTCTGGGAATGATTCTGTTCAGGGGAGCGAAGCACAGCCCTGTCTCCTGCCTCCCTGCCCTCCCCCACCCCCTACCCCCCATCCCCATCCCATCCCCATCCCCCGTACCCTCTGCCACACGTTTCTCTTTTATTTCACCAAAAATTTGGTGTTGGAACAGACTTCAAGCAATCTTTGACCCAAATAACACTTCCTGAAAAAGGGGTCTTTGTTAGGCTAGAAAATCCTACCCAGGGAGTCTGTTGCCATAACACATTTTGACCTAAAATATGTAAATTTTTTTGAAAACCGATTAGAGCTCCTTCTTACTTCAAAAAAGAAAGGAAGGTAGAGAGAGGGACAGAGATGGAAGCCCTAATACCTAACTAAATCCAGCCTAAATACCTAACACCTTCTCAGCTTCAGAGAATGGGCTGGGGGCCAAGCTCAAGCCCGGCGGGGTCCTGTGACCTATGGAATGAAGGTGCTGGCTGCCTTAGTGAGTGCAGGGTCCTGCTTCAGCTCAGAGCAGGAGGAGCAGGAGGAGAGACACACAAGACCAGGGCCAAAGACCGGAGCCTGCAGATCCATTCGGCAAAGAGAAAACACTGTCCTTTAGGGTAAAAAGAGAGAAAAGATAGAACTTTGTTTCTGGGAACAGCTTGACCCAAAGATCATCTTCTAGTGGACAGGTAATGCATGGAGGCGGCCTATACCGGTTACACATAATATGCAGACAATGAGCACCTTGGTGGCTTAGTCAGTTTAGCATCTGCCTTCAGCTCTGGTCACGATCCCAGGCTCCCGGGATGGAGCCCCGTGTCTGCCTACTTGTGCTCGGCTTCTCACTCTCTCTGTCAAATAAGCAAATAAAAATTAATAGAATGAAATGCCAGTGAATAATAGCTAAAGCCTTATGTAGTACAGTAAAATTATTTATGGTTTAGGTTTTCAGAAAACTCACGTCGTGTCTTTTGAGTTTCTCCCAGAGCTTCTCAAAGGAATGTCTCCCTCAGGGCTTGCTTCTGAGAAGTTTGTTCATTGAGCATCCGTGAAACCTCTGCATGGAACTGGCATCCCAAGCTCCCAAAGAAGCCACATAATTCTGCTCTCATGCCTATATAACTCTTCTTTCACAATTCCATCCTCATTCCTCCCTTGAAGATATGTTTGAGAGAGAGAGATGTGAGCTTGGGGGTGGAGAGGTACAGCACCGAAGGAGAGGGAGAGAGAGAGAATCTCAAGCAGACTCCCCACTGAGCTGACTTGGGGCTTGATCCCACCACCCTAAGATCATGACCTGAGCTGAAATCAAAAGTCAGATGCCTAGCCAACTAAGCCACCCAGGCACCCATTTGTTTTTTCTAAAATTATCCCACCATAGTTAATAGAAGCCATTCCATATACAAACATCTAAATCCTCAAAAGTAGGACAATCCATGGTCTGTCTTTTTGAGACACGCATTTCCCCAGCCACACAGTACATTTCTATTGTCAAGCAAAGCAGCTCCTATAAGAAAATAAATCCCAGATTTCAGATGAATTCCTGCATTTTATCTGAAATTACCATATGTAACATATGTAAGTGTCGGTTTCTTTATAAAGTTAATGTTCCTCCTAAACAAAGAAGAGGAAAGAAAAAGATCTGGAAAGACATTAGCCGGTACATCTGTGTCTGGGAATTATTTCTGAGTTTTGCAACTGGTTTTATCATGCAAAGATTTTACCAGGTCCTTATCCAAGCGCGTTTCTTTCTATTCTGTAGAGAAGAGTACGTTTCCTCCTTAAAGATGCAATCCGACTTCAGTGGGAGCTGCCCTCAACTCACGTCCTACCCTGCCTTTCCTTTAACATTCTTTCTAGCTCTCTGAGAATACACAAGGATGGAATAAATACCCTGTGGACCAACATTATTGTAGGAAAATAGTTGGAAAATGATTGCTTCAGATAGTTCAGGAGGCAGAAGGAGAAGACTTTGTATTATGGGAACTGCTTTTCATTTCTCACTCTACAGGACATTCTTTTGATCAATATACTGACCTTTGACACTTTTTTCCCCTAACCCGGCTAAAATAAGGCATCTCCTGCCTCCTCTCCCCTTCTCTGCAACCCAGTCGGATAAAATCTCAAGCTGGGCTACTGCCCAAGGAGTCCTTAGTTAATTGCATGTAATAATGTCACAGCCTACTTTCAAATGCTAGAGCCGATTCTCCTATCCTTGTAATACAATATGACTGAGGGCCCCCACTGTCCCAGTAGCCCTCTGAGTGGTTCTTCTCCCATCTGAGAATCTTATGATACCAGAGCACTTTGCTGAGCAGTGGTGATCTTTAAATGCAATGCAGGACACAAGGCTAAATTAGTAATAGCGGCTGCTGACAGTACTCCCTGGCCAGCTCTTTGCCAAGGGACTGCATTGCTAAACCAGTGACACTTCTCACTGAGACATTAAATTTAAATAAATGATCAGCTCTGTCAACAGGCCACCAGCATGTTCATCCTCCCTAGCAAGAAGGCTTCTATGCTTCTATCGCAATGCAAACTTCAAAAAGAAAAAAAGAGAGAGAGAGAGAAAGTCATCTGGGACCAGAGACTATTTTTTAGAATTTCTTGGAGTGTTGGACTGTCTTGGGAGATTTTTCCTTTGTTTTAAGAGTTAGAGTGCTTTCCAGCAGACTGGAAAATTTCTTTAGTTAGTGCAAACCTGGAGCCAGAACACTGGAGCCCATCTTAGTACACATCATACTAAGCAAAGCCATCTCTAGACACTGAGGAGGGTTTTGATTTGGATCTGTATTTTTGGCTGGGAAACAAAAGGAAATCTATTTATCTTCAAGTGCTTTGATTCTTTTTTCTTTTTATGACCTAAGCAAAAACCTAATAATCCTAAATCATTCTGGCAAATAACTAGTAGCATCCTGAGGTCAGAAGGGACACAAACTCTCTTCAATCACTCAAAAGTGTATTACTTAAATAGTATTATCTCTTTGCAAGAGGGGATTATTACCGCAACCTGGAGGAAGCCATTTAATTTTCGTGGGCAAGGGCCTCTTGGCCTGCAATTCAGGGACACTGCCAGTAGGTGGTGGTGGTTCCAGGAACTCATCAAGTGTGGTCCACACGCATTTAGAACTGCCTGGACCATCTCATTGAGAATGCAGATTCCCAGGCCCTGTGTCTACACAGTCAGACTCTCCAGAGGAAGAAAGTGAGAAACTGCCTTTTTAATAGGCCCCCGGGTAATTTTTTTTTTCACTTCAAAGTTTCGGAACTACTTACTCAAACAGTTTTTTCCATCACTGGTTAACAGGGCCTCCCACTAGCTGGTCTTTCCCCTTAATTGTGCTCTTGCAGATCAATCTTGTGATGAAAAGGACAGAAAAATTAACCAGTTCTAAGGAGCATATCAAAATGTGAAAAACACAGCACTGGAGACTAGTGCTCTGCTCCCTCACTCAGGCAACCCCTCCTCCAGTCCCACCCCCACCCTCCAGGAAGACTGCTCTTTTGTGATGTGGCCTTCTGAACCTGAGTAGAGCTGCTCAAGAGCCAGATAGGCCCAGCGTCCCTGGGTTGAGTATTTGACTCTGGGCAAGTGATGCAGCATGCCCAAGCCTCTATGTTCTCATCCATATTGTGGAGTCCGTAAGAGCACCTACCTGATTGGATGAAATGAGACTCTGTCTAAAAATTCTTCAACACTCGATGACTATAGTTAGGCTAGTCATCATTGACAGCCCTTTCAATTTTTAGGTCAAAAATCCTTTTCTCCAGGGGTCAATAGCATATAGTCAGTTGCCTGGCTACCAGAAGCCGGAAACTTTCACTCATTTACCAAAAAACAAAAACAGAACAAAAATGACTAGCCTGGGGGTGCCTGGGTGGCTCAGTGGGTTAAAGCCTCTGCTTTCAGCTCAGGTCATGATCCCAGGGCCCTGGGATCAAGCCCCACATCGGGCTCTCTGCAAGTCAGGGAGCCTGCTTCCTCCTCTCTCTCTCTCTCTGCCTGCCTCTCTGCCTACTTGTGATCTCTGTCAAATAAATGGATAAAATCTTAAAAAAAAAAAAAAATGGCTAGCCTGTTACAACTGACTCAAAGAGCAGGGAACAGCTTACTGCCTTTAGAGCCTCTCTGCTATAATGTTTGCTATTGACTAAAGGTTCGTCATGTCTACCTGCCACTGACTCACATAGGTTGGTCAAATTAAGTCAAATAAAGACATTTCCATGTCTGTTTTGTCTGCCTCTGGGAGCACTTCTCCAGAAGCTTATGTATATCCACGGCATCAAAAAGTGATCTGAAGGGATTTACCATCTCTATAGTCTATCGAGTACCTCCAAAGTCACTCCAAATAAAATAAAAGAGAAAATCCTGTGCTTGTTGTCCCAACAGTTTTAAGATCTGTCCTGAAGCCCTCCCGTCCAACAGGCATGGCTCCTCCAAATCCCTTCTATGTAGACGTTCTGGACTTTCCACTGCCTTCAAGAAATCCGTGCATTCTAGTTATCAACTGATTCATGGAGATGCTCCCTGGCATTGGATACAGTGTCTTCACAATTGTTTTCTAATATGCAAAAAAGGAAACAGTCATCCAGGTGTTCATCAGATTAATGGAGCACTCCCACATGTTAGGCACAGACAAGGCAGGGAGGACTCCAAGATCAGTCCCATGCAGTCCTAAGCCCTTCTAGGAACATGCATTTTAGTGATTAGTCGTATGATACAGAAGTATCTTAGAAATAAAACAGAGCAAACCATGTGACAATACCACAGACTCAGCCCCTGCAAGAACTTAACAAACATTTGGGATGCCTGGGTAACTCAGTGGTTTAAAGCTTCTGCCTTCAGCTTAGGTCATGATCCCAGGGTGCTGGGAGCTGGGATCAAGCCCAACATTGGGTTCTCTACTCAGCGGGGAGCCTGCTTCCTCCTCTCTCTGCCTGACTCTCTGCCTATGTGTAATCTCTGTCAAATCAATAAATAAAATCTTTTTTGAAAAAATAACTTAACAAACACTTATTTCTTTACTTCTCAAAAAACACAGACCTCATGGGGCATCCAGTCGCTCCATCAGTAGAGCACGTAACTTAATCTCGGGGTCATGAGTTCAAACCCCACACTGGGCATACAACTTATTTGAAACAAACAAATGCACCAAAAAAGAGACTTCTTTCAGAGAAATCTGTTTCACTGAGATTCAGACTTATCAGGGTCTGAAGAGTTCTGAGATAGCTTCAACCACACTGTGACAGCAATTTCAGATCTCCAGAAAACTTGCCACAGGTTTCCAAAACTTCTGCCTGAATATTTTAAGAATCCAAATGTGAAAAACAAAAAACCAAAAGTCCATGAGTCACTAAACCTAGAAACAAATACCTGAATTAGAGAAACTAAGGCAAATAGACTCCAGAGGCTGTTTGCTCTAGGTGATCGGTTAGCCTTTGCATAGATCAGTACTGACTACTAGATTTGCAGACTCATGAGAAATGTCCTGTGCCATTCTCATTTCCATTCAATGTCATTCTCACAGCACTGGTGGAGAAACCAGGTGCCATAAGGTGCCCGGAGGTGACTCTGGTGACTCGGGGTCATCCAGAACAATCTCAGGTCTGACTGGAGGATGGGAGATGAAAGGAAGAATAGAGTCTCCTCCCCTCTTCGCAGAGTTGTATGGGCTTGGCCTTTGCATGTGACCCTGAGCAAGTTCACTCTCCAATCTTGCTTTCTCCTCTCTGAAGTGGGAAAGACATCACATCTTCCCCATGACATTGATGCTAGGTTGGAATGAGGCTGAGCACTGCCTGCCACACAACTTCTTGTTGAGTGCTCTCACAACAGCCCCACTGGTGTGTCCGCCATCATTGTAAAGAGGTTCCCCAAAATGGTCCCCTTTTGTCATCATCATCTCCATGCTTCACACTCAGGATTCCCTGAAAAGGGGAAAGAGCTAATTCTGAGGCTTTCTAAAGCTGATTTAAAAGTTTAATGGATAAAATTAGTAAGAAGGATAACTGGGCATTTGTCCTGTGCCTGTCACAGAGCTAAACCCTTTACCCAGTGCCTCATCCAGTCTTGCTCCCAACCATCGTAGGAGGAAGATCCTCTTACTATTCCTATTCTAGAGATTAGAAAATGAAGGACTGGAACATGAAGTCACTTATTTAATGGCCCCCAGCTAGGGGGGGTTATGTCCCAAGCGCACAGTAACCTATACAGAGAGAAGAAACACCATACCTCCTTGCTTCCCCCAAATCCATACCATCACATGCAGGACAAACCAAGAAGCTCAAAGTCTGGTAACTGAAGCCAGTAATTGTTGTTCTATGTAGGATCTATCCTCACCTCTCCTTTCCCCCAACAAAATGGCCTTGCCATCGTATCAGAAGATAGAGATGGTAACTACTAAAAAATAAAAGTCAGACACATTTTGAAAGGTAGTGTAAAATTATTTTAATTGTATCTCTTACTTTGAGTTTATGGGTAAAATCCTGGCCTCAGAATAATCCTCCATCATTAAAATTCCCCTGTCTCGTTTTTTTCTCTTTTGTATGGTATCAAAGACTGTAGATGATGATCTTTTTCAACAAAAGAAAGGCCCTTGGAAGAAACCAGCTATGGGTCTGTCCACAGCCTCGCTAAAGACAGTGTGTGTGGTGTGTGATGAAGAGAATATCTTGCCTCCTTGATGTGTATCCTTGGGTAGAGGAGCCCATCTGGGAGAGAGGCAGAGGCCCAGGACTGCCTGGAATGGGCAATGGCGTCAGAGCAGTAGCTGAATGGTCCTCATCCTGGCAGAGGAAATGCTGCAAAGAAGACTTTTTCATCACCTCATAGCAATGGACCCCACAGAGGGCCTGCCTCTAAAAAGAGGCAAGCTCATTCAGCCGGCAGCTACTGAAGGGAGAACGTTTGTTCTTAAGTTGAAATGTGAAACAAACGTCCACTCTTTCCTCTGAGACACAATAGAAAAGATGCTGCGATCTCCCTTTCCATGCATGTGGAGAAGAAGGGAAGCAAAGGGATGGATGTTTCTTCCAAGACCCACATAACCGTCAGTGTCAGGGACACAAAAAAATGTGGTTGCCTCTGACTGCCAGAATATCAGAATATTTGAAAGGTCACAAGGCAAAACATTTGCCTCCTATTTCATTCCTGGGAAGTTGAAAATAGAAAAATTAGTAAAACGGATTCCATCTCCATAGGATAAACAACGAATCTATTTTTCCTATTTAAATAAAAATGTGAATCAGTATTAAATTAAATTATTTAAATTCCCTACATGGATTGCCATGTGAATGGTCTATTTATAGGTACTATCCATGATAGAAAGTAATTACACGTATCTCAATAGGATGAGATTATTTATTTTAGGATCAGATGCTTCCAATGGCTGTCTGACCTACCACATATCTTAAATATAACAAGAAATTTTAGTAAGTCATTTATTTTCATATAATTGTTTATAAAGAATATTCACTATTTACTTAGTATGCACTAGATACTGTAATGGATACCAACCTTCTCTCATTCTGCTCTGAAATTTCTTGAAATTAAAAAGTGCTCAAAGTCAAATTATGTGGGGCACCTGAGTGTCTCAGTCAGTTAAGGGACTGCCTTCAGCTCAGGTCATGATCTGTCCTGGAATTGAGCCCTGTGTCGGGTTCCCTGCTCCCTCCCCCTTTGATCCTCCTTCCTGCTTCTGCTTTCTCTCTGTCTCAAATAAGTAAAAATATATTTTTTAAAAAGTTAAGTTATGGGGCACCTGGGTGACTCAGTGGGTTAAAGCCTCTGCCTTCAGCTCAGGTCATGGTCTCAGGATCCTGGGATCGAGCCCCGCGTCGGGCTCTCTGCTCAGCGGGGAGCCTGCTTCCTCCTCTCTCTCTCTGCCTTCCTCTCAGTCTACTTTGATCTCTGTCTATGAAATAAATAGATAAATAAAAATCTTAAAAAAAAAAAAAGGTTAAGTTATGTGATGGAAGGATCTAGAAATTACATGATTCCTACAGAGCCCCAAATGGCAAGTCACTATCCCCCAAAAGTGATGATTGTTTCACTTAGAGACAAAATGGAATCCCAAGGTCATAGTCACTAAAGAGACTGAGGAGCCTGAAGCATTTCCTTGAATAAGGCTCTAGTTTCAGGTCTTGAATTTTGAGTTCCAGTGGCTGGTAGTCATCAAACTTTCAAACAAGAGATCAGGTGGCAATGTTCTCAAGTAACAAAACACAGAAGAGGAGCATTTCAACTTTTTAAACAGTTTTTAACTGTTCTCTAAGAGCTAACTCATTTATAAATGAAAACATACATCCTTTCATTGGATGGCAATCAATGCACTTGCTATACCTTTGTGATCCTTGCTGATTCTCATAGGTTCTATGGGATGATTCCACACACAAAATAAATGTTTGGGAATTTATTTTTTAAAGATTTTATTTATTTATTTGACAGACAGAGATCACAAGTAGGCAGAAAGGAAGGCGGGGGTGGGGGGGTGGGGAAGCAGGCTCCCAGCCAAGCAGAGAGCCCAATATGGGACTGATCCCAGGACTCTGAGATCATGACCTGAGCTGAAGGCAGAGGCCCAACCCACTGAGCCACCCAGGCACCCCTTGCTTTGGAATTTATTAATTAATCCTCCTTCTTTGGCAATGAGTCTACCCAAAGACAGCATGAGGTTTTAAAAAACTGAATGAAAGTTCACACAAACAGAAAGGAGAATGGTGGTGGCCAGAGGCTGTGGGGAGAAAGAAATGGGGAGCTGTTGTTTAATGGGGTATAGAGGTTTGGTTTTCCAAGATTAAAGTTCTGGAGGTTGGTTGCACAACAATGAGAACCTACTTAACAGCGCTGAACTGTACATTTAAAAATGGTTGAGGCAGGGGCGCCTGCGTGGCTCAGTGGGTTGAAGCCTCTGCCTTCGGCTCAGGTCATGGTCCGAGGGTCCTGCGATCCAGCCCCACGTCGGGCTCTCTGTTCGGCAGGGAGCCTGCTTCCTCCTCTCTCTCTGCCTGCCTCTCTGCCTACTTGTGATCTCTCTCTCTGTCAAATAAATAAAAATCTAAAAAAAAAAAAAAATGGTTGAGGCATATTTGCAATGATGTGAATGGAACTAGAGGGCATTATGCTAAGCAAAATAAGTCAATCAGAGAAAGATAATTATCATGTCATCTCACTGATATGAGGAATTTGAGAAACAAGACAGAGGATAATATGGGAAGGGAGGGGGAAAAAATGAAACAAGAAACCAGAGAGGGAGACAAACCATAAGAGACTGTTAATTTCAGGAAACAGACTCAGGGTTGCTGGAGGGGAGGGGGGTGGATGGGAGGGATGGGGTGGTGGGTCATGGGCATTGGGGAGGGTAGGTGCTATGGTAAGTGCTGTGAATTGTGTGAGACTGATGAGTCACAGGCCTGTACCCTTGAAACAATGCATTATATGTTAATTATAAAAAATAATAATTAATTAAAGGCAGAAAAGATGATTAAGGTATGCAAAGTTTATATTATGTGTATTCTACCACAATTTACATCTTTAAAAAAAATTGAGAGGAAGTAATGATTCTGATGTTCAAATATTCTGATGTTCAAATATTTATTTCCATCTTTTCCTATTCAGTTGGGTATTAACAGTTTAGAGCATTTTCTAGTAACAAGTCCCTCCCATCTTCCTAGCAAGTGAGATATTTGTTATAATACCTTCAACAGTAGCACTATTCAGTATATTAACATTAGAATAACATAATTTCTACTTTTCACCTAATTCTACTAGACTGTTTAGACCTGCTAAACAAGTTCCTCTCCCTTCTGTCACTCTGATAGATTCTAGACAAAGGCACCAGGTTTAGAGAAATTACCTGCATGATCCTTTGTTTTGTTAATACCACTTCTCCCTTTATAACGCAGTTCTACATACAACTTCTCATCTGTGTTTTGTAACTGCTCTGTGACAGGAGGATAGAGCAGGAGCTCAGTCCCTCTAAACCTGCTATGTGTCAGGCATTGTTTTAAGCATTCTGCATATATTCATTCATCTTCACGAGAAGCTGTGAGGTACACATAACTACAGGTGATTAAAACTGAGGCACTGGAGCTAAGGAACTTGCTCAAGTCTTAGAGGCAGGAAGGTGTGGGGCCAGAATCCAAACCCAGGAAGTCTGACTCACATCTATCACACGTGCATCTCACTCTACCACTGCTGATGGGAAAACGTGGGAAAGCTGTGTAGAAAAGAGATTCAGAGACCTGGCAATTACACTAGACTGTACTTTACAGAAAATAAAAGGGAGGAAATAGAAAGTGATCTTAACTTCTGGTAGTGATTGAAAATGAGACTGAGCTTATCCTAGGAACAAGAGCATCATCAGCTCTGCCTTTCTCTTCCTGTTTCCATGCGCTTGCCCTGGTAATACTGTCCCAATCCATGGCTTATTTGAAGGAATTTTTTAAAGCCATTATGTTCTTTGTGTGGGTGTTAACTGAAACTAGCTAATGTAAATCATAAACCCAAATAACCATATGCACGTAAAGCTCCATATCTCAGGCACACCAAAAGCAACAAAATAAATTAGAATGTCATTGTCAACTACCCCCCACCATGAGATAGAATCCCCACTCATACCTTTCAGTACCTCATGATTATGACATTTGGTCACCTGATATATGGATCTGGTGAGCATTCCAATGTCAATCCAGTTATTAATTATGAAAAAAAAAGAAAAATTACTGTCTTTCTAGCTTGTTTAATATACAAAGGTATGTTAGGTTGCATAAGAAATGAGATGCCTCCAAAAACGAAAATCATAAAACACAGAAATACTAAATAAAATGTCGTTTTCACCCATTAAAATGTAAAGCTCAGCTTGAAAAACTTAAGGAAAAGTTCAGAAGCAAAGGAAAAGAAGCTATGGTAAAGTAGTGGGTATTAACCACAGCCAACCTATGTATCTTTGTCAATCGTGGCAACCAAGAGCTCTGCCTTCTGACAGCCACAAAGAAGCCAGGAAGGTAAGGAATAAGTTGAAACTGAGAACCCTCTGCAAAGTCCCAGTTGTGTTAGGGCTACACATTCAGTGGAAGAATAAAATAGAAAAATTAATAAAATTGGCTTGCTGGCAAACTGAGAGAATAAGAAAATCTGTCTGTCTTAGTCTGAGCTCAAGAGGAGGGAATTCTCCTCTGAGCACTTTTAATCCCATGCATGAGTTTATGACTTGAACTTGTATGGCCAAAGTAATTTAGGGAAAAATAAGTAAGAAGTTAACTTAAAGATCTCCAAGAATAATAGCTATCCAGAGCACCAATTACAAACAAAACCAGATTGATTCTGTAGAAAAATGTAATCAACCCAAGCTCAAAAGATTCCCAGAGATAAAGCACCACAGAACACAGATTCAAAATCCAAAAGTATATGATTACCCAAGCTTTCATGAGTGAGAATCAACAGAAACAACTGCCGGCAGAATTAAAGCCCTAGGAATGATGAGGTAGGCAATACAAAATAAATATAGTAAAATGCTTACATGAAATTAAATGGAATAAAAAATATTAATAAGGAAAACTGAAACATCAAAAAGCTTCAGAGAAAAACCTAAGAGAGAATTTTTTTAAAATTCTGTGGGTGGGCAGGTGCCTGAGTGGCTCAGTGGGTTAAGCCTCTACCTTCGGCTCAGGTCATGATCTCAGGGTCCTGGGATCAAGCCCCACATTGGGCTCTCTGCTAGCAGGCAGCCTGCTTCCTCCTTTCTCTCTGCCTGCCTCTCTGCCTACTTGTGATCTCTCTCTCTCTCTGTGTCAAATAAATAAATAAATAAATAAATAAATAAATAAATAAATAAAATCTTTAAAAATTAAAAATTTAGGCAGAGGACATGAACAGACATTTCTGCAAAGAAGACATCCAGATGGCCAACAGACACATGAAAAAGTGCTCCATATCACTCGGCATCAGGGAAATACAAATCAAAACCACAATGAGATATCACCTCACACCAGTCAGAATGGCTAAAATCAACAAGTCAGGAAATGACAGATGCTGGCGAGGATGCGGAGAAAGGGGAACCCTCCTACACTGTTGGTGGGAATGCAAGCTGGTGCAGCCACTCTGGAAAACAGCATGGAGGTTCCTCAAAATGTTGAAAATAGAACTGCCCCATGACCCAGCAATTGCACTATTGGTTATTTACCCTAAAGATACAAATGTAGTGATCCAAAGGGGCACATGCACCCGAATGTTTATAGCAGCAATGTCCACAATAGCCAAACTATGGAAAGAACCTAGATGTCCATCAACAGATGAATGGATCAAGAAGATGTGGTATAGGGCGCCTGGATGGCTCAGTGGGTTAAGCCGCTGCCTTCGGCTCAGGTCATGATCTCAGAGTCCTGGGATCGAGTCCCGCATCGAGCTCTCTGCTCAGCAGAGAGCTTGCTTCCCTCTCTCTCTCTCTGCCTGCCTCTCCATCTACTTGTGATTTCTCTCTGTCAAATAAATAAATAAAATCTTTAAAAAAAAAAAAAAGAAGATGTGGTATATATACACAATGGAATACTATGCAGCCATCAAAAGAAATGAAATCTTGCCATTTGCAACAACATGGATGGAACTAGAGCGTATCATGCTTAGCGAAATAAGTCAAGCAAAGAAAGACAGCTATCATATGATCTCCCTGATATGAGGAAGTGGTGATGCAACATGGAGGCTTAAGTGGGTAGGAGAAGAATAAATGAAACAAGATGGCATTGGGAGGGAGACAAACCATAAGTGACTCTTAATCTCACAAAACAAACTGAGGGTTGCTGGGGGGAGGGGGTTTGGGAGAAGGGGGTGGGATTATGGACATTGGGGAGGGTATGTGCTTTGATGAGTGCTGTGAAATGTGTAAACCTGGTGATTCACAGACCTGTACCCCTGGGGATAAAAATATATGTTTATAAAAAATAAAAAATTAAAAAAAAACAATGTAATAGCTACTTTTAATTGAATGCTTATGGCATGCTATGTACTACTTTAAGCACTTTCCATACATATGGTAGTCTCATGCAATCTTTACAACGTCTCTTCCTTTATACAGACAAAGAAGGTGAAGCTCAGAGAACTTTAAGAATTTATATTAGTTCAAGTAGCTTGTGGTAAGATTAGAATTTGAAACCATGTCAGTTTGACTCTAAAGCCTACTGACTGATCATAGCCTTGTGCTTTTATAAGGCCCTCAACATGTGTTTATGTGTCCTTGATTCTATGTTTCTTCATTTCATATTATAAATAAATATATGTGATATAAATCTATCTATCTATCTATCCATCTACCTATCTATCCATCACAGCTACATGCTCCTACTTTCCCTTTTCTCTTGAGGGGGTTAAAATGTGAAAACCTGTCTTTGATGCAGCAGTGCTGAACCTGTATGCGCTTGGTGGGCTTAATAAAAATGCTGGTAATGTTTTCTTTTAAAAAAAAAAATTTAAAATTTAAAAAAATAATAAAATTCTGTGAGTGGGTTAAACCACAGATTAGACACAGGTGAAATGAGAATTCTGAAACTAGAAGGAACATCTAAAGAAGCTACGTGTAATGCAACAGAGAGACAAAGTGGGAGAAAATACCGGAGCTGTTAGAGTCTCAGAGTTGTTTGCAGAATCTCTCAGGAGATGGATGAGGCTGATTATTCAGTTTTATTTCCAGGCTGCTTTTATATTGGTTTTCTCTTAAAGTGGTAAGAAAGGAAGTAAACATTATATGGTTAAAAGAAAATTGAGGTGACTGCCATTGCTTTTTCTCTAGTAAGTTTCAGAAGCAAATCAGAAGTCGGTGCCCTTGACAGTGCTTGGTGTGAGTTCCTACCAGGTTGCAGGAGCCTAGAACTGACCTTCAAAGATTAAACCATATCCAAGTAACTTACCCATGTCTAAGAACAAAGCTCAAGAATATTTATAGGTAGGAATAAAAAAGCTACAGAACCCAACAAGGTGAAATTGAAAACACAATTTGTACACTGAAAGGAAAAGGGAAAACTGTCATTATTGACAGACAACACAATTGTCTATGTAGAAAATCCAATGAAATCTATAAAATAATCTAGGAGAACTAGCAGGTGAGTTTAGCATGATGAAAAGATAACAAGTTCAATATTTAAAAATCAACCATATTTTAATATACTAGTAGTGAATACCTGGAAATTGAATTTTTTTAAATGTCATTTAATATTATAATTATATTATTATAATATTCTCAGGATATAATCCGACAGAGTATGTGCAAGACATTGAAAACCACAAAACATTGCTAAAGGAAGTTGAAGGAGACCTAATAAATGGAGAAATGTAATATGTCCATGAATCAAAAAACTTCATAATGTTAACATGTCAATTTTGCCCAAAGTAATTCACAGATTCAACATAATCCCAATCAAAATCCCAGCAGGCTTTCTTGTTGATATTGGCAAGATTATTCTAAAATTCACGTTGAAATGCCAAGTATTTACAATGGCAGAAGGACTTTGAGAAAGAACAAAAATGAAGGACTTGCACCACCTCACTTCAAAATTTATTATAAAACACCAACCAAAACCTGAAACAACCCAAAAATCCATCAAAAGGTGAATGGACAAACTGCAAAAGAATGCCCTCTACTATAAAACGGTGGGAGCTATTATTAATACACACAGCAACATAAATGAATTTCAAAATAATTTTGCTGATAAAAGAAAACAAAGGGAGTTTATACTATAAGATTCCATTTACCAGTCTCCAAAATGTAAATATATAGTGACAGAAAATAGACCTGTGACAGCCTCACAGGGTGAGAGGTTGCAAGGAAAAATCATAATGGGGCATGAGACAACTCTTGGTGATGACGGATATTGTCTTTGTAAAATGATTTGACAGGATACAGAACTAATACACAGGTATCTGTTGTTTCTACACACCAAACACTTAGTAGTAGAAAGAGAAATTAAGAAAGCAATCTTATTTACAACAGCATCAAAAAGAATAAAATACCTAGGAATAAATTTAACCAAGGAGGTGAATATTCTGAAAACTATAAGACATAGATGAAAGAAATGGAATATACAACAAATAAATAAAAAGATATATGATGTTCATGGATAGGCAGAATTAATATTAAAATGTCCATATGACCGAAAGCAATGTACTACCAAAAGCAAGATTCACTGTAATTCCTATCAAGATACCAATGGCATTTTTCACAGGGCTAGAACAAATAATACTAAAATCTATATGGAACCCAAAGCAATCTTGAAAAATAACAAAGCTGGAATGATCACAAGGTCTAATTTCAAACTGTACTATGAAGCCTTAGTAATCAAGACAATATGGTACCACACAAAATAGAGACATAGATCAATCTATCTCATAGAATAGAGAGCCCAGAAATAAGCCCATGATTTCATGGTCAGTTAATCTATGACAAAGGAGACAAGAATATACAATGGAGAAAAAAACATTCTCTTCAATAAATGGTGCTGGGAAAACTGGACAGCTACAGGCAAAAGAATGAAACCGGACCGATTTGTTACACCACATACAAAGGTAAGACCTAAATGTGAGACATGAGATCATAAAACTCCTTAAAGAAAAAAATGGGTGGTAAACTGTGGGATATTGGTTTTAGCAACATTTTTTCTGGATCTGTCTGCCCAAGCAAGGGAAATAAAGCAAAATTAAGCAACTGGGGCTACATAAAACTAAAGGCTTTTGCAGAGCAAGGGAAACTATCAACAGCAAAACAAAAAGGCAACCTACTGGAAAGGAAAAGTCTGCAAATGACATATCCAATAAGGGATCAGTATCCAAAGTATAGCAAGCACTCATACAACTCAAAAACAAAATAATAATAATAATTCATCTTAAAAATGAACAGAGGAGCTGAATAGACATTTTTCCAAGGACATCCAGATGGCCAATAGACACATGAAAAGATGTTCAGCATCTTCAAGGCAATGCAAATCAAAACCACCATGAGGTATCACCTCACTACCTATCAGCCTGGCTAAAAATCAAAAGGACAGGAAACAACAAGTGTGGGTAAGGATATTGGGGGGTGGGAAAGGATGCCTCGTGTAATGATGGTGGGAGTGTAAATTGGTACAGCCATTGTGGAAAACAGTATGGACATTCCTGAAAAAAATTAGAAATTTCTAGTTCTAAAAAT
This sequence comes from Mustela nivalis, assembly GCF_964662115.1. Lineage (NCBI taxonomy): Eukaryota > Metazoa > Chordata > Mammalia > Carnivora > Mustelidae > Mustela > Mustela nivalis. The sequence continues at coordinate 34,840,943 of NC_139022.1, forward strand.
AGAAATTCCGTATGATGCAGGATTTCCACTTCTGGATATTAAAGAAAATGAAAAGTTCAAAAAGATATATGTGTATTGCAGCATTATTCATAATAGTCAAGATTGGAAACAATCCAAGTATCTACTCTTAAATGAATGGATAAAGAAGATATGGCATGTATACACAATGGAATTACTCCGCCATAAAAGAATGAAGGCTTACCAGTTGTGACAACCTGGGTGGACCTACAGAATATTGTGTTAAGTGAAGTCAGACAGAGAAAGACTAATACCACATGATTTCACTTATATCTAAAAAGCAGAGCAAATAAACAAAGAAACAACAATAGTGACACAGAAAAAGAACATAAATACAGAGAACAAACTGTTGGTTGCAAGACAGGAAGGTGGTCAGGAGATGGGCACAACAGGTGAAGGGGATTAAGAGTACAAATTTCCAGTTATAAAATAAATAAGTCACAGGGATGAATGGTTCATTCTTGGGAATATCATCAGGAAGACTGTAATAACTTTCTATGGTGATAGACGCTAAGTATGCCCATCATGGTGAGTATTTTGTAGTGCATATAAATTCAAATTACTATGGTATATTCCTGAAACCAACATAATATTGTATGTCAACTATACTTCAATTAAAAACAAAAACAAGAACAAAATCAGAGGTGCCTGGTGACTCAGTTGGTTAAGCCTCTGACTTAGGCTCAGTTCATGATCCAAGGTTCCTGGGTTGGAGCCCTGAGTAAGGCTCCCTGCTCAGCAGTGAATCTCTTCCTCCTTCTCCCTCTGCCCCTCCACCTGATCCCTCTCTCTTTCAAATAAATAAATAAATAAAATCTTTAAAAAATGACAAAACACTAAATCACAAGGACATGCACCTATCCCTTCTGCTCAGCCTATAAAACCGGGCCCTGCTCTGAGTGGGAGTTTGCTGGGCTCCAGAGTCTCCCTGATGAAATCAGCTGATCCCTCCATCTTCATTTCAGTCACCTAAATATATATTTTGATGTGTGTGTGTGTATAAAACACATAATATATTAAATTATGTCATTTAAATATGTGCGACTTATTATTATCAAAGGAAAAAGAGCAGGTAGAAGCATCCAAACAAATCTGAGTGTTGGCAACAGACTCATGCTGGAGGCTACCATGATATTCCACAAACCCTTTTGTGGGTCCAGAGCCCATTCTGTGAATGACTCTGTCTTCATTTTCAGCCGCACACCAGAAACCCTTTCCTTTCCCACTGGAGCAGTGTTTACATGAGCGAAAACTGACCTACACATGCAACACACAGAAGAGTTTGCTCCTTTTTTGGCTTCATGAGTCAGCTGCATAATTCCCTCAAGGCCTATAAAACCTGGCATCTCATCACCAGGTTGAAAAAAATAAGAACTCCAGTCCTCTCTTCAGATCAAATACATCTTTTGCCCTTTTATTAAAAAAAGAAGAAGAAGGAGGAGGAGGAGGAGGAGGAAGAGGAGGAGGAGGAGGAGAAGAAAGAAAAGAAAAGGAAAAAATATCTCAGAATTTCTACATGAAATCACATTTTTTTTTAATTTTTTATTTTTTTTTATAAATATGTATTTTTATCCCCAGGGGTACAGGTCTGTGAATGGCCAGGTTTACACATTCACAGCACTCACCAAAGCATATACCCTCCCCAATGTCCATAATCCCACCTCCCTTCTCCCAACCCCCCTCCCCCCAGCAACCCTCAGTTTGTTTTGTGAGATTAAGAGTCACTTATGGTTTGTCTCCCTCCCAATCCCATCTTGTGAAATCACATTTTTTATTATTATTTTTTTTTAATGAACAAATGTATTGCCAACCTAGAAAACTAATGTATACAAAAGCATGGGCATGTTCTTAATTCTCACCTTCTGTTGATTTCAGCCATGGTTTCTAGTTTCACAAACACAAAGTACACTGTGTTGTCTTTGGAGATAAACAAAGGAAAAAACATTTCCAGCCTTCTGCAATCCATCAGTTCTCATATGACATGAGGATCCAGGGAAAGAGGGAAAAGGCAGGGATAGGACCTGCCTCCCGTGCCTGGACTCAATGCCTTGTGCACTCACCCCACTCTAAGGAGAGTAACTAATGATCAACCACAAGTAGCCAAGGGTACACATTAATGCTGTTTCCTATGGAATGAAGGAAGGTGGCAAAGATGCTGTCACAGGCTATCCTCTTGAATGACCAGGGAAAAAATGGGCAGGAAGAATCAGGGTTCCTGTTGAGTTTTGCTTCAAATTGGCCACTTCAGGTCCTTCCCAGCCTCAAGGTTAGGGTACCTCAGTAGTCCTGTGATAGCTTTGCACACATACAGAAATAACTGTGAGTGGAACCCAGAAGACAACATTACAATTTATACAAGTCCACAGAGCATGCACCAAGTTTGCTTAAAAATTAGAATGACTCAAGTCTTGAAATCTACCTGAGCAATCCAGTCCACCCCTTCCTAGGACATGTTTGCCATATCTTTCTCCTATGAGGATTACCCTGCGGAAATTGTATTTACTCTAAGAATAGTTTAGAAGCTCCCATCTTGCAAAAACCAGGGAATCATTTTATCTTCTACAGTGTCTTCTGGTAACTTTCATCCTGGGACTCTCAACTCTATGTATTCCCAAGGTGGTGAAAAAGGATTAAACAGAACATAACCATAAATAGAGTCCACTGGTTCTTAAATAAGCCACCTGGTTCCCTATAATGTGAAAGGCAAATGACAACTGCAATACAAGCTATGTGACAACTCTTGGGGGTACCATCAGGCTAATTTTAATTGAGATTGGTCCCTGTGTCCTTTCACCTACAATAGGAGTTTGCATAATGGCCGTGACTAGAGGGAAGTTCTGGCCTAGAGGTATGGCATACGTGGGCACACCAACATTTGTTTGTGGGAAATAAAATCTCTCAGATACACCATTTTCCATTCACACCTCGTAATTTGTATATGCGAGGTTAAGGTCTTAATTTGCACTTGAGATGTTAATGAAATATTCTTTACAATTGCTAAACACAGCTTTTCATGCCATAAGCCCTTTCTGATTTCAGAAAGGAATCAGGACACACTAGAGTCCTATATTCATAATTCTGTAGTCTTTAAAATTCTCTTTATTTGCCTTTAGTAGTTAATCCTCATGACTAGCTTAAAATTCTTATTATATTTTCCCCAAATTATTTGTATGACTCTTGTCTCCTGATAGAGCACTGCACATTTCCAAGGGAAATGTGATTTGAATGATACTTCCTGGAGTTGCATAGTGTGCAACCTGTGCACCTGTACATGATGGCACCACACAGCATCCTGTACATTTTTTTGCAATAGTCCTCACTTTACACATCATTCACCTCCACTAGAGCACAGGCTAACTCTATGGCAAGGACTAAGGAGGCACTCAAGCGAGTGTTAAAGGGGCTCTCTAGCCCAAATATTGGGTCCACATTGCAGTCCCAACACTTAAAAGGCAATGGTCAGAAAGTGGGGGGAATTGACTTTCCTTATAAAACTGGCTGTGAGTGGGGCACCTGGGTGGCTCAGTGGATTAAAGCCTCTGCCTTCAGCTCAGGTCATGATCCCAGGGTCCTGGGATGGAGCCCCACATCAGGCTCTGTGCCACAGGGAGACTGCTTCTTCCTCTCTCTCTCTCTGCCTGCCTCTGCCTACTTGTGATCTCCATCTGTCAAATAAATGAATAAAATTTTAAAAAATCAATAAAATAAAACTGGCTGTGAAGATGAACAGAGGGGGAGAAAAATAACTGTTAAGCATTGTGCCTGGAATAGAGTATGCACACCGCAAGAGCTACTTGCTTTTTTTCTTAAAGATTTTATGTATTTGACAGCAAGAATGAGAGAGAGAGAGCATAAGCAAGGGGAACAGCAGGCAGAGGGAGAAGTAGGTTCCCCACTGAGCAGGGAGTCTGATGGGGGACTCAATCCCAGGACCCTGAGCCAAAGGCAGATGCTTAACTAATTGAGCCAGACACCCCCAGAGTTAGCTGCTTTGACTATCATTTTCATCTGCGTATTCCTAGCATTTTCAACAGTGACTGGAGCCCAGCAGGTGCTTTGTGACTGTTTAATGAGTAAACTCATGTCTATTAAGAAACAAAGAAGCTTTGCCTCTAAGACGAAAGACCAAAACTGTTGTCGAAAGACACTATCTCTCAACTGTTGGAGAGCTTGTGGCTTTGGAAATCCCTTTCCCATGTCCCATATACATTCAACAGGGGTTAGAGATGGTGGGAAGAAAAGGACAGTAGACTAAAAGAGGTGGGAAAGAACGTAAAAAGTAGAAGACCATTCAGAGTGAGGACATGAATCAAATAAGGGAAATGGAAATACATTTCAATTATATTTTTTTAAAATTATTTTAAGAAATATATTTTTTTAAAAACTGGAAAATATTTTTTTAAAAAATAATATATGTGAGGAGAAGCTGAAGGAGGAGGGAAAAATTGAAAATTGTACAGAGAAATGGCTAGCAAAAAAAAAAGAAAGAAAGAAAGAAAGAAAAAGTAATATAGATCTGTAAAACCACCTCACAGCTTTTTCATAATGGAGAACATTCGGTTGTTCTTCCCCTCCTTGGTTTTGGCCTCATTTGTCTCTTCCTCTTCTTCTGTCTTTATCCACTCCCTTCTTAGGGGCACTGGGAATTCAGCTCTGGAAGAGCTGCTCAAGCAGGGGGCTCTCACCCTGAGACAAGTGTCCTTGTCACTTAGCCACTAGTCTCTGCACCGGGAGCTTCCCTTCTGTTCGAGCTGCTTTTTGTAGGCTTAATTTACCATGGCCAATTCTAAGGTTTGCTTGCTTTGTTTTGTGTTAGGAAAACAGAGAGGAGGGGGAAAAAATCTTTCCATTGTGAGAAGCCTGCCCTAGAAGGGGTTACCCCCTTCCCACTGGGGAATTTCCCTGTCTCAAAATGAAACTGGGTTAATTGGGAAGGGCACGGAGAAATACTGAAGCCCAATTAACAAACTCTACAGTCTCCCAATTAACAAGATAATTGTTAAATGGCTTTGGGGCAGCATTTAGAGCTTTAGAAAAGAAACCACTGTTCTTGGCTTAGAAAGCGGCTTAAGATCTTTTCTGCCCCATAAAAGGAACCTATAAGTAAAGAAGGAGACTTCAAGAAGTTCATATAGAATATCCTTGTGGAAAGCCCTGGATGGATACCATGTGTCCTAAGGAGCCTAAGCAGAAATATTTCTTGCATGGTGGACTTTATTCCAGGGTATCACCAGTCTTAAACCTTCCTTTCTGAGACGGGAACTCATAGTCCCTGGGAGCACAAGTCGCGTCCATTACCAAGTAGACACTTTGCTCACGAGGAGAGTTCAGTCCAGGCCAGGACAGACCCAGGCGTCATCTGCCTCCTTCCAGCTCTTGCAAGGTCTGTCCTCTCACCGGTAACAGGACATACGAGGGAACCAGCTGTTCATGTTCTTGCTGGATGTCCTGAGGATGTCAAGCCATGGAACCTGTGGTGTGGCCGCCGAGCAACCTGCGGGTCTCCCTGTGCAGCGCATAGGGCAGTTCGGTGTACACCTTCCGCCAGCACCCAAGACCCCATTATCAGCGGAGGGATTTCCTTTCACTCGCATGGTGTTATGCTGTTTCCCTTGAAATAGGTTTCTGATTTTGTTTTTAATGCTATTTTACTGGGAGAGGAAGGGAAAACTAAAGCATCAAGACCTGTCACTGAGGCACTGGGAGCTATTCCCTACAGGAAAGCATTGCCCGAGGTCTGAGTTGAAAACACCACGGTCCACACCTGGAGGTACCATTTTGCTACATTCTGTTTCTTCAACCCAGGCTGCTAGCATCATCTTCCCTTTGAATTATTGGGAAAGTTTTTGGAATACAAAGGATAATTTCCACTATGTGGGCAGGAAAACCCTTAACCAACTATAAACTCGGCACTGTTAATTGTTCATATTTTATTCTGCCATGTGGTCCCTGACACCCTGTAAGAAAAAGACTGAGATTTCTTCTCTCAAATCCATGGGATAGTTGCTGATTAGCCAAGTTCCACCCCACTTCCCCAACAACAACAACAAAATGTCCTATGGACTTCTATGCTTGGGGCTTTTTGGAATTTTTTTTTTCTTTGTTAATACTCTCTTCCCCAATGTTTTACCCCTATAAGCCTGGGAATTAATGAAGATTATTAGGATTCATATATTTGCTTTTTAAAAATCTCAAGAATAGTACTCAATAGAGTTCCCACACACTACAGGAAAAGCTCAGAAGCTGAAATGCATCAAAACACGGGTGGCTAATCTGCATGAAAAAAAAAATGCCTCCCCACAAGATTTCTATAGGGTCCTATAGGAATACTTTGGTCTGTCTCTTATGGAGGGGGTTTCCTACACAGGAATCTAGCAGAGCCGAAGTTTCATCGTGATCCTTGACCGGCTCTGAATTGGTGGCTTTTTCCCACGGAGTACAAAAGAAACTTGAACCAGGGTTTTGGTCCTCCTGTCACCTCTATATCAATGACAAGCTGCAGCTCAGCTGCCCAAGTGCACTTGACTGGCATGGCTGTTGGAAAGTAATAGGAGAAGTGTCAGGGAAGACTGTAGGTAGCATAAGTGATAATGAGACTGGGTGATCCCCAGCCCCCACCAAGATTAAATGTGCAAGTGTCTTTCTTCCCTAATTAGACATTTATACCGTCCACTTTCCAACCTTAAGAAACATCCAGGGACAGTGCTGAGCATGCCAATTTTTCTATTGACCTTTCACAGCTTTGCAAAGCAAAAATCCCTCTGTTAGGGGGGCGGGCATGGGAGTCCAGACTCAGCACTCCCTCCCGACGAGGCACGCACAGTCTGCCAGTCCTTCAGCAGAGCCCGCTGTCACAGGCAGGGACTCTGGGAGGGAGGGATGGTCTGTTGAGTGTTTGCAGCTTCAGTCCAAAGAATCTATCCCATATGCTACAGGCAGCCTCAGATCACGGAAGCATTTTTTTCTGAGCTTTCTGAACGGAACAGCTTGTCTCTTCCTGCTGCTTTACAAGCATAAAGAAGAGGAAATAAATACTCAAGTTTTTTGGTGAGTTATAGGCAAATGCTTAGGGCTCCACATCTTGTGACTATAAACATTCGTGCTGCCTTCTCTCTCCTCCTCTCTGGCTTTTGGAAGATTTCGAGCATTTCTGAGGACACAATGGTCCTCAAAAATACACAAAGTGTGTATTTTACTCTACCTAGTTCGAACCTTGCTATCCAAGACATGCCAGGTATAATAAGATGTAATGGTATAGAATTAGCATGATACTGGGGAAGGGGCAGAGGTCAGAGACAGCAGAGACCTTTGTTCCAGAGCTGTTTTCTGCTGCTCGTTTGCTGTTTGGCTTCCAACAGACCACTGTACCTCTCTGGGCTTTGATTTTCTACTGTCCAAAATGAGATGGAAAGCAGAGAAGGGGGACGTCCCAGCTAGCAACATGCTCAAACTAGGCTTCTTCTATCAATTATTGGTACAACTTGCTCATGCCCTTCAGCCATTTATATATGTCCCATAAGACACAAACACACACACACAGACAGGTGCACACACACACACAAATGGGCATGCATGTGTGTGTGCACACAAATAAAGTTTAAATTAAATAAATTTTAAAATCAAGAATAGTCTTTAAATGGAGGCAGAGGATGTTAGGGTAGAAAAACTAGAAGAACTGTCAAGGGCCTCCTGAAGGTCTAGAACTGACCATCTTAATGACAGCACTACCTTAAGTTTATGTCATTCTTTCCCCAAAAGTGCAGTTTGACTTTTCCCCCCAAACTGGCTCTACCCACAGACTTTCTCCATCTCAGTGAAGAACAACTCTGGTCTTCTAATTGCCCACGCCAACGTCTGCGATTCAGCGTTGACTCTTTTCTCTGCCACCCTGCTCTGCAGTTATCAACAAATCCTGTCTGCCTCACCTGGAAATACACCTAGACTCAGAATGACCCTCCCTTGGTCTCCTAAGTATCTCCCTATTTTCACTCCTCGATAAGGCTGCCTGCAACACAAAGGCCAGAGTGACTCATTTAGAAAGAAAGACAGATCGTATGTCATGGTGATCCAAATTCTGCAAAGGTCTCCTTTTCCCTCAGAGTGAAACCCAGCCCACCCCCCACCCCCCCCCCCCCGATTTCCCAGCAGAGTCTACCTGTTCTCAGTCAATCCCCCATGTCTTCTTGTTCCCCCAGAAAGAGCCTCTTTCTGTTATTCTGCCAACACACCAGGTACACACCCCACCTCAAAGCCTTTGACCAGAACATTCTTTCCACCCTGCCCCTACCTTCAAGGTTTACCACCCCTCCAAGTCTCTCATCAAATGTGAATGAGAACTCCCCCAACCCCCATCATGCCCTTGACACTACAGACCTCCTTACTATATCTCCTCTTACAGCCCTTACCACCCACTGACAGGCATTTACTAGTATATTTGTTTATACCTGCCCCAGACCAGCCCCACAGGGTATAAGCTCCAGGAGGGCAGAGGCTTTGTTTAGTTGGCATTGTGCTAATCCTCATGGCTAGAGCAGCACATAGTTCTCCCTCTCCTTCCCACTCATGCTCTCTCTCTCAATATCTCTCTTGCTATCTCTCTCTCTCTCTCTCTCTCTGAAATAAATAAAATCTTTGGGGGAAATAAAAGATGCTTATTCCTCTTTCTCTATAGCATCATTTAAAAAAGAAAAAAGATTAACAGAATAAAGAAAGGCCAAGGGTAGGTATGACGGGGAAAGACTTTGAGCTGAGACTTGACTGTCAATGTAAGGTTTTATAGGTGAGATAAACACGACACCAGGCGAAGTGGGTGCAAGGCAAGATTTATTAAAGGTACCCTCCCATGAAGTTTCAGGGCTCGGGAGACTGGGAGCCAAGAAAGTTGCGCCGGGAGGAGGTGGGTACCCTCGGGCGAGGTTCCACGACTCTGGAAAGCAGAGTGGGGGAAGCTGCACTGGGAGGGAGTTGGCGGGGGGGGGGGGGGGGTCTCTTATCTGTTTCCTGCATAGGTATCGGGTTACCTATGGAGACGTGACCTGGGCATACATCCTTTTGGCGGGAGAGTCAGGGTGAAGGAAAGTGGGGGTAGGGGGGTGGCCTGGAAGATGGTGGGACCCGGCGGTCATTTCTGTTGTTCCTCCTGCATTCCCGGAGCTCGCCGACCCAACATTCCAACCTAACAGTCAAGAAGGAGACAACCTGGAGCAGAGAAGAATTCCAGGCAGAGCAAACATTAATGTAAAGGTCCTGAGGCTGGAACATAGGTGGGTATGTTGCAAAGAACAGACAGAACAGAGTGCTGCAGCAGAGCTTGGGAAGACGCGAGGACTGGGATGAGCAAAGGGTCAGAACAAAACATTCACACTTTACAGTAAATCTCATGGAAGCCAGTGGAGGTATTTAAGCACATGAGTGATACAGTGTAAATGACATTTTTAGAGATTACTCTGACTTCGCTGTGGAGAGTGGTCTTTGTGTAAAGTAATGGTGCGGCCAGTGAGCAGGCTGTCACATGGTTACCCAGGGAGAACCAAGATAGAAGGAATGTCAGAAAGCTAAAATGGGTATTATTATCCCTGTTTACAAAGTAAGACACAGAGCCCTATAGAAAAAATTGAGACATTCTCAAGACGGGCACTGCAAATGAGTAACAGAAGGAAGGACAAGAACCTAATCTCTTGATTCCGTCTAATAATAAGAAACTAATAAAAAAATCCATTTATTGAATTAATTAGTCCTAACAGCTAACAAAATGCCTCCCATAAAATAATTTCTCAGGCTCCTCTCCTCCGGAGCTTCTAGGCTTCTCTTCCCGAGGAAATCCAATCACAGATACACCTGAAATGGACAGACAGGGGGCCACTGAAGGGTGTCCCTCCTGGTCATTCACACAGTTTGTCACTGAGCAGTCTGGAAGAGCTAGTTCACCAACAACTGCTTCTGGAAAAGGAAATAACAGATGGAGTTTAACTGACAAGACCCCACATCCTAATCTCCTGGATGAGTCTCCTAGAGGAAGGATGGCAGCTCAATAATGGATGCCCAAGGAGTCACCACAGGGCAGAGAAGCTGGGGGAAACTCAGGCACGGCCATTTGAGTAGTGATGGTAATAATCAGCAGGAGGGACCTTGACAATAACAAATGAGAGGTATGAAGACTCTTGAGGGGGAATGTTGTGAACATGGGAAGAGTCTACTCAGGAGACCCAGATTCTCATCCAGGCTCTGATGCGTGCTGGGCCCCCACTGGGGCAGTCAGTGGAGGGCGGGAGTACGGGGCAGATCAGATGAGTGGCTTGCTCACTGGGGTTTCCAGAAGGATTCTGTGAAGCTAGCTTCATCACCCTCTTCTCTCTTTTCAAGAGTTAAGTAGAAGCAACACGAAAGACAGAAACCTCACATCAACAACGCTGATGGAAGTTTCGTTTTTAGTCAATTAAAGAAATGGAAATTATTTATGTCTCATAGAGCAATTTGGAAGAAATCTTTGTAAAAGGGTGTTTTGGAACAGAGATGAAGAAGGAAAGTAGCAGAAGGGATGCTTATGGGTAGATAGGTTGGAAACCACAGGACTTGATGTCCTCTTTGATTCCAACCAGCTTTAACAGCCTAGAGACTCTCTACTACTGAAAATCCCAGGGCTGGGAGAAGAGGGGGGCATTCACAATTCAGTTCTCTAAGTTCATATATCTCAATAAGGTCGTTTGGTGTTAACCTGGGTTTCCTAGAAACCAGATGCTAAGGCAAAGTGGCCATGCTCACATTTTAGTGGGAGCGTATGCTCCCAAGGAAAAGAAAGGAAGAAAAGAGCAATGAAGCAGAGAAGAGAGTATGTACAAGGGGTTGTGGGCCAAGTACCTTTGCAACAGAAGGAGGGTATGCTTCATTCTCGTGAACTGCATTTCAGAACCATCCAGAGAGGGGAGCAAACAAGACAGGAGTGTGGCCATCTGAGAGCCCTTGGCTGAGGCCCTCTATGGGAAGGGAAGTCAAACAGAGGGGCCACCCCATCCAAGGCCATACCCCCTGCCAAGGACAACCCACATCCAGTGACCAGTGGATAAGGAGTTCCAAAGGCTCGACCCCATGACATCAGTATGGGACAGCTCTGAAGGGCCATCCTAATGGCAGACCCCCTTGCATTGGCAGAGGCCTTTCTTGTAAAAGCATCACACTTTGTCCTCGCCCTCTGTCCAGCCCCACTCTGCTAGAGAAAATTAGCCTGACCCTAAATGAGGAACAGATAGCAATATTTTTAAGTAAATACAAGGAAGGATCCAAAACCTTATCATTCCTCTCTTCCCTACCACTGTTTTTGGGAGTGAACAAATGTTTTGTGTCATTCTGCTTTAAATTCAAAATCACTATCGAGGACAGAGGACCGTTTGTTTTGCCAGAGAAGTTCCCGCCCAACAAATGACTAGTTATGAATATGCATGTCAAGTAGATGCATTAAATTTCTGAGTATTTACATGGAATATCAATAATAATTTGTTTTTAAATTCCTAATGTTCCTGAGAATCCTGGCCTTCTTCTCAGACTTCTCTAACTCTCCCAGAGTAAAGGCCTAAGAACCTATTAATAAGTATCTTTTCTGTATTTCAGGAAAATCCCAGGAGAAGTTCACCTTCTACCATTTTTCAGACCACTAACATACTCTTTGAGCACATGATGGTGGCTAAGAATCCTTAATGTTCTTTACACAGTCCAGGCATGAGTACTTGCTAGCCAAAAATCCTTGCTTTCTCTGCCACTTCAGGCCAATGTCCCTGCTTACCTGCCAGCAGAATTGAGAGATTTCTAGTATTCTATCCAGTCTACACTACACTAAGGGGAGAAAGGAAATCACATCCAAGCTTCAACATTCAGGACAAAAGATTCACTTTGGAATCTGGATGATCTCTGTTCATTGTTGACACTGATCAAATACACTACTAGCTAACTGTCCATTTTTCCCTTCTCATTCTGCTTTAGGTGGCATTAATCAGAGTGCAGTGCCCACAGGAGAGTCATTAAACCTCTCCTTCTTTTCTGTCATCCAGATCATGCCATGTTGAACTGGCAAAGTACTGGCCTGACTCAGTCTAGCACTCTTGAAAAGGGATGGAGAGAACTATTAGATGGTCCAAAAGAAAACATGAGAGTGTGGAAACAAAAAGTATCCTCCAGGTTAAAGCCTCTACCTTCAGCTCAAGTCATGATCCCAGGGTCCTGGGATCAAGCCTCACATCGGGCTCTCTGCTCAGTGGGGAGCCTGCTTCCCTTCCTCTCTTTCTCTGCCTGCCTCTCTGTCTACTTATGATCTCTCTCTGTCAAATAAATAAATAAAATCTTTAAAAAAAAAAAAAAGCATGCTCTACAAAGAATCAATGAAAGAAGTAGGGCACTGGATCTGTATGAATGAATCAACATTGCCTTTATGGAACTGTGTGCTATGGTCAAGAGAGCAAGTGTGTATTTTGTAGTTCTATCTTTGTTCAGGTTTTTGGTGGCAAGAAGTAGAAACTAGTGCATTAGCATAAAAAGGACGAGGAAGAAAAGGAGGAGATAGGAGAAGAAGATGAAGTAGAACCAGAAGAAAAGCCATCACTTATTTGGAGGATAGGAGATAGTTCAAAGAATAAATGGAAAATTTGAGTATTAGATTAAGAAGCCACTGCAGGAGGGCAGCCCCATTGACCTAGGTAGCAGCTGTGATCAATGGGACAATGAATGGAGCTCCTCTTTCTTTCTCCCCTGTTTCAAATTCTCCAAAGTCAACCTCCCATTGGCCCACCTTGCATCACACGCCCACCCGTTGGCTGGTAGGTGGTGGAGAGGATTGGCTGGCAGTCTGCCTACAGTAAGAAACAAGCTAGTCCCTCAAAGGAAAAGGCAGGTGCAGTTCCCAAAAGAAGAGGGAAAGATCTTGGGTAGTCTAAATTAGATGCTCAGTGGTAATCCGGTAATGCATAGCACTGGAGAGCTTATTAGAAATGCAAATATGCTGGCAGGGCCTCGGGCCTACTGAGTCAGAATGTCTGGGGGTGGGCCCCAGGAAGCTGTACAGCAACAATTTCTCAAGCAAGCTCAAGTTTGAGAAGCCCCGGGCTCAACAATCAGATGCTAATCTTGGCTCCAAAGTGTATGACTAGAACAAACAGGTTGAAGGTTAAAAGAAGAGACGTTAGACGGAAATAAGGAAAGCAATGTCTGGGTGTCCTGACAAGTGTAGTCACTCCCCAGGGAACCAGAAAGCTCCCCACTAGAGAAAGGATTAAAGTGGGAACTCTCAGAATGTTGTGGAAGAGATTCAATGCCAGATGACCTTTGAAGTCCCTTGTAATACTGAGAGTTGACCTTGTAATGCTGAGTGTTTTGACCATGACTTTCTTTATCTATTTGTCAGTGATCATGATATAGAGGCCTTCTAGAGAAATTTTAATTTCTTTTTGAATTGTGCCTTGATAGGGAAACCTTGTCTGCCCTTGAGAGGACAAAGAAGAGCTCAGAGTCTCATAGACTTTTTTGTCCTGACATGTGCCACCATTAGATTTCCCAGGGAGAGGCTGGGCCTTCCTTCATTGGACAGGCTAAAAAGAAGCCTGGACTCTGGAATTTTCCAAGTGGGCATAGGACATAACAGCCACCAGTCCTAATAAACATTCTCTTTCGTGGTCCATTATCCAGTGATAAACCTCACAGGATTCACAAATCCTGTCCAAATGATCCACTGGATCATAGAGCCCCAAAACCAAAACAATACAATAAACATTTATTTAAAAGACAAATAAAGAAAAATCAAAAAAGGAAAAAAAAATACCTTGGGATCATACACAGACGTATGGCCACACTGGGACATCAGTAGGAGTCCTTTTTTAGGTCAGATTAGCATTTCCCCCAATCAAAAATAAGCCTGGAGAGGGTAGAAAGGAAACAGGCACTTCTCTTTGAGCTCGTTGTGCTTGCCTAGAAGGATGACTTGTAGAAGATTTTCCAACCACTCAGTTGGGAAACCTCTTTCACAGAAATAACACATTTCTTCAAAATACGCTCTAAATCACTTGATGAGAGTGACCTTTTATAAAAACCAAGCCAATCCTGATGTTTCCCGTGTTCTCAGAATGGCTGGTGCTGCTTCCAAGCACTGAAATGTTTCCCCCTTGCTTCTGCTTACATCCAGTGATAAAGAAAAAGAAGTAAAATGCCCCTGACAAAACAGCTATACAAGCCTTCCTTCTTAGGGGAAGGCAATTTTCACTCATAAAGTTTTTCTCTTTTCATTTAGACCTGTAAATGTAGGCACTGACTCTTTGGGGGTGACTATGAATCTCCCACGTTTGTTCATAAATGTCCTGAATGCAGAAATGCACGCAGTGAGTGACAGAACATAAAAGGCATTTGCAGAAGTCTGTATGCCTTGGTGTTTTTATTCTTGACAGATACATTATGTTGTAAACACCTAAGTGCTAGCTTTATTTCTCTTCTGTAAAAATGAGGCCCAAATCTTGGCAAATTTGAAATCTGTATGGGATACAGATAGTCATTCAATGTTATAAGGCAGAGATCTTAAAAATAAAAAACTTCAGTGGAATGTTTAAATGGAAAAGAAAAAAAAATCCTTAATGATATACAGAAAAATAACATGACGGATATAACTCATTTCAGCTGACATGGCTTGATTTTTTTTTTTTCAAAGAAGAATTGTTCTCATGATTTTTTACTTTGACTGTTTGATTGTCATTCAGCTCTCTTTCCCATAAAAGGGGGAAGCTATGTTATCTTTTAGGTGGCAACCAAGGATGTTATATATTCACCCCTGGGGAGGTAAAAAAGGTGGTTGATGATTAATTCAGACAACCCGCTAACAACTGATGCAGGTCCTTGTCCTCACTGATTCAGGAAGTGTGTCTTGGCAGACCAGTTGGTTTGGCTCACTCTCTTAGTCACATCTATCAGTCCATGACCAACTTCAAACACAATAGTGTGGCATTCAAAGGCCTGATGGGCCTCTGGCTGGCCATCCCCGACTCTCGCACTTTATTTCACCATTCCTCATCTCCCCATATCTCTATATCCTCTTGTCCTACTTCACACTACTCACTCTAACCAGGACTACTTCTCTCTTCACAGTTCATTCAGACTCTGTCTCTAGAGTGGAGTGTGAACATTCTTTCTTGTTTTTTGTGGTGGATACCACAATATGAAGCTTTCTTAACAAATCTAGTTCCCTCACCAAACTCTGAGCTTTGAGGACAGAGCCGACCCTTATTCTTCTTTGTAATTCTGTAATTCTGTGCCATGCAAAGTCTTCAATAAAGGTATAGTGATGAATCGGTGATTTAATAAATAAATGAATGTCATGAATGTCTTATTAGAGGTCCAAAAAATACAGAAACACAGTAGTCCAATCTAGAAAGTAGGTTATTCACCAGCAAATGTTATTAATGCAACTGTAATCCTTAGAAATCAACCTACCACTAACTATCTCTCATAATGAACATATATATTAATGGCAAATGTCTACAAATTACCCAAGTGACAAATATCCATTGTCATGATAAAAGAGTTAAGTAACATAATCCCTACCCTTCAAGTCTTTCCAATACACACTCTTACATATTTACCCTCTGGAGGTCAATCTTCCAAAGTTGTAGAAACTTCCACTTTATGCCCATAATTAGTTTTCCCTAGGAAGTTACCAGAATTCATGCCTTCCTGGCAGTCTGCTGAAGGCAACAGAAAGTAGACCAGGGCTTCAGCCAGACAACAAGTACCTGCCAACCTCCTCTTTTTTCTCTTTCTCTAGAAGTAAACATTTCACCTCAGATCTGAAGGATGAAATGAAGTTTCAGGCATAGTTAGGGCAGAAGCATTCCAAGAAGAGGGAACAAAAGAATGAAGGTCTTGATATTAGAAAGGAGCTTGAGGTGCACAAGGTGCGGGGGGAATACCTGGTGTAAAGTCAGAAAGGGTCCAATGGCCTGAGGTAATGGTCAAACACCCAACTACTGACCAGGGAAACTCAGAGAACACCAACCAGGTTAAATGCCAAGAAAACTATACCTTGGCATATCATACTCAGATTAGAAAATCAAGAATTTTTTTTAAATTCTTGAAAGAACCCAGGGGACAAAAAAATTTTACCTATAGATGATCAAAGGTAAGAATCATATCCAACTTCTCTTCAGAAACGACACAAGCAGGACAAGTGTGAAGTAAAATATTTAAGATGTTGTAAAGAAAAACCTCAGCAATCAAGATTTCCATACCCAGGGAAATTATCCTTCAAGAATTAAGGAAAAATATTTTTCTATGACAAAAAAACTTTTTTTGTTATTGCAGTGCAAACTGACTAAGATAAGGGATCAACAAATAGATACATAGAGAACTCCTACAACTCAATAACGACAATAAAAATCCAATTTAAAAAAGTAGGCAAAGGACTTGAACAGACATTTCTTCAAAGAGGATTTGCAAATGGCAGTAAGCACTTAAAAAGATGCTCAGCACTAATAATCATTAGGTAAATACAAATCAAAACCACAGTGAGATACCACCTTACACCCACGAGGATGGCTAGTGCTATGAAGACAGAAAATAACAAGTGTTGGCGAGGATGCAGAGAAATCGGAACTAGTGTGCACTCTCAGTTGGACTGTAAAATGGTACGGCCACTATAGAGATTAACATGGTACTTCCTCAAAAAATTAAATGTAGAGGGGTACCTGGGTGGCTCAGTTAGTTAAGCATCCAACTTTTAATTTCAACTTGGATCATGATCTCAGGTTCATGAGATCAGGGCCTGCCTTGGGCTCTGTGCTGGGCATGAATCCTGCTTAAGATTCTCTCTCTCCCCCTGCCCATCCCCACCTGTGCATTTTCCATTTTGAAGGAAGGAAGGAAGGAAGGAAGGGAGGGAGGGAGAAATTAAGCATAGAATTACCAACTTGCTAGACTACCTTTGTGTATATTCTCAAAAGAGTTGAAACCAGAGATTAGGAGGACTCTTTGCGCATCCATATTTTTAATGGTTCGAGATTGGAAACAATCCAAATGTCTGTCAACAGATAAATAGGTAAGAAAATCCAGGATGGAGATATAGGGAACTAGGACTCAGCCTTACAAAGAGAAAACTCTTACACATGCTACAAATGGATAAATCTGGAAGACATTACGCTCCTTTCACTAAATGAAAAATATTGTATAGTTCCACTTGTAGGAGATCTCTAGACCAGTCAAACTCACAGAGAGTAAGTAGAATGGTAGTTTCCAGGGACTGAGGGGAGAGGAAGCAGGGAGTGTTTAATGGGTCTAATGAGTTTTGCAGGATGGAAAGAATTCTGTGGATGGATGGTTGGTGAGGGCAGCACCAAAAAGTGAATATGCATAACACCGCTGAGAAGTACACTTAAAAATGGCCAAAATGGTAAATTTTACATTGTGTCTATTTACCACAATAAAAAATAAAAGCAAATACATGAAGTGAATGTATAAAGATAAAAATTCTATACACAGAATTATTTAAATTATAACAATAAGAAAAAATAAAATCCTAGGGAAATTTTTTTTTTAAGTTTGACATCAAATCTTTTTGAAGAGTAGAGTTATGGTCACTTTTTAAAGATTCCATATACAGAGTTTAAAGTTGGTTTGTAATAACTGTGTATTAATTTTACAGTAAAACAATTTTAGAGAAGTTATGTGACTGAGGGGCGATATATTTGGCAGAAACCAAGGAATCAGTAATGCTCGTAGAGAGTTAAATGTCCGTGAGAAAAACAATGTGGACACTAACTTAAGATTGATAAGGTAACTAAAAATCAGTTTATATGTTTGAGCTATGTAAATGCAAACAGAAACCTGATTCTGGTTTTAACAAGAATACCAGACCTATTAAAATAGGGGCAGAGGGAATAAACCAAAGTTGTCAACATCACTTAGGTAAGAAAACTCAAGACAGAGTGTACAAAAAGTGGGAACATCATTTCTATTTCCTTTTACTCTAAAAAAGGCCTGTAATTGGGGTAACTAGGTGGCTCAGGCATTTACGTGACCAACTCTTGATTTCAGCTCAGGTCGTGATCTTTGTATCATGAGACTGAACCCGGCATGGGGCTCTGCACTTAGTTTGAGACTCTTTCTTTCTCTGCCCTTCCCTATTGCACTCTTATGCTCTGCTGCTGTCTTTCTCTCAAATAAGTTTAAAAAAATAAATAAATAAACAAAACAAAACAAACCCTGTACCTTTACCATTTTAGCATTTCTAAGAAAACATTAACTATGATAGGAGTGGAACTACCAATGGTAGCCTAGGACCTCCAGCAGGGAGTTGACAAAGTCATTACAAATTACACAAGGCGAGAGGACCACCAAGAGAAAAATGATTCAGTAAAGAAACAGAGAGCCAGAGCAGACCAATAGGAAGGTTATGAGAGTCAGAGACAATCTTCTCAAGGTCCATATGGACTCACGATTTGAAATTGGATTAGGAAAACAAATCAAATTGCTTTTTTAATATTTGGGAAGCAATTTTAGAACAGCTTGAGTAATAACAAATTCAATATTCCCCTCTCTATTTATAAATGCAAACGCGAGTGCCAAGCAGGAAAACTGGCTGGCTGACTCTCCTTTATACAGCAGTCTATCCTCAGACACCCTAGCTTCAAGCATGGCCCTGGCACACTATTATGTATCCATTCTTTTATGGGGTGGGGGAGAGAGAAAAGAGACAAGGATGTTCTTCCATATTTCTATGGTGCTATCCTTGGTATCTATCAAAATTTTAAATGTGCTCAACCTTTGACACAGCAACCTACTTGTAGGAATATGTCCTAAAGAAATTCTTGTACAAGTATCTCCCAGCCATATTCATGTAGTATTTTATTAAGGCAGTCCCCTGACGTCAACTAAATGTCCACACATTCGAGAATGGTTAAATAAATAAACCATGAAATGTTCCAACTGGGAATAGCACAAGTCATTAGAAAGAATCAGTTATATCTGTCTGACATGAAAGGATGTCTATGGTATGTCGTTAAATTTTTAAAAAGTCAAGTTTTAATAATATATACAATGGAATCTCATGCACTTCAAAAACACATGTATGTATTTGTGTGAGAGTATGTGTGAACATTTACATGTGTATATATACATGACTGTATAGGAAGAGATAATAATAGCTAACACACGTAGTCTTAGTGATTATCAGCAATCACAAATTATTACCAATAACACTCAAGGGAACAAGAATAAGTAAGTAAGGATGGGGAGAAACTATCCCTTTTAATTTGTCACCTTATGCATTGATGAAAACTTTTAATAATTCTGAATATTAATTAAAAGTATTTAAACTTATTTTAAATTTGGCTTTTCTTCTACATCTTTCTAACAGTGTTCAGAAATAAAGCTCAGAAGCCAAGCCTATTACAAAATTAAGAAGCCACCAAGAAGCACATTATTCTAAAATATGCAGTGCATGAGAGCACTTCAGGCTCTTCTTTCATCATGAAATCTGTCCTCGGGACAACTACAGTATTGCTTTTGTCAAGTCTCCTGAGACCTCTAAAAAGAGGCAGAATCTTCACTCAAAAAGTGAGCATGAGTTAAATAGCATTCCCATGTTCAGCAGAGCCATCCTGCAAAGCCAGGTCATGGGCTGAGCTAGCTCACTACTGCCCTGAACAAAGGACAAAACACTATCCCAGTTCTCCTGGTCCTGACAATAGCCTTTGCGATCTGCAAAGAATGCCACCATTCCCCAGTCTCTGCCTTTGTTACGTGTACATCTCCCTTAGTGTAAACCCTTCATTCCCTGTGTGTATGTGTGCACGTGCATGTGTGTGAGCAATTTGGTATCTACCCAACCTTCCTACGTCCATGTCATTCTGAGGCTGCTGTCCTAAGTATTTTACATTCCTATGTGATTTTTTTTTCATTGAAGTGTAGTTGACACCATCTATGAATATTTTGAATTCTTCTGGCAAAATTTGGAATCATTATTAAAGCTGGCACAGCGGGAGAATGAGTCAAACCAATTTACCCCCAAAATCACTGTGCTTGAGGTCATATTTCACCCAGTCCAGCCCTACACTTGTGCCCTCCATGTTCTCCCAGCCACTGGCTTCAGAGTAGACCAGGACCAAGGATCTAGGCAACCCCCGTAGTCTCAGGAAGACCCAGGATAAGAATAGGGGAGTAAAAACAAGACTTGGTTACTAAAAAGTTAACTGAAAAATTTACTGAAAAGTTACTTCAGTAATGGCACATTAATACAAAGAAACCTGAAAGCATGAGAGGTCACCTCAGCACTCCCACTGCTGGGAATATTAGCAGTTTCCAAAGAGAAAAGGGAAAAGGTTTCAGCATCTCTGAAACAAAAACTGAACGACAATGACCATTTTCTCTTACCTCTAAAAGTGCATTTGTTCTTTCTTCTCCTTCCCCCTGTTACTTAGTTAACATGATTCAGCCCTCACATTCAGATCAAGTGTGAGATCTCCAGGCAAGCTTCTCCGAAACTCGGGCATTGGCCCTATGATAGGTTCTCCATGCTTTGTACTGCTTTGATGATAGCATACACCAACAGCACACCTTCTTCCTTATTCATGTGATTGTTTCATTATGATGATGCCTGCCTCCTCATTAACCTCTCAGCTCCGTGAGGACTTAGTCTTCTAGCCGTGTACATAAATCAGTCCTCAAAAATTTATTGAATAGAAAGGCATAAAACAATATAATAATAAGGAAGAAGGAACAGATGATGCCAATTCATCTCAAGCTGCCAGCCCACCTTCCACTCAATACCACCAAGTTCAGGCTTGACTCCTTCATCAGTACATGGACTAATCATCAATAGCAAATGTAGTGAGGTTGAGGTTCATCTATAAAGTATGTATATAAGGGGCGCCTGGGTGGCTCAGTCGGTTAAGCGTGCATTCAGCTCAGGTCATGCTCCCAGGAACCTGGGATCAAGTCCCACGTCGGGTTCTCTGCTCAGCAGGGATTCAGTTTCTCCTTCTGTGCTCTCCCTCTCTTTCTCTCTCTTGTTCTCTCAAATAAATAAATAAATAACATTTTAAAAAATACAATATGTGTATAAGTCATTATGGCTTATGCAAGAGAGAAGACTAAGCTTTATAGGGCTCCTACCTCAGCTTCTCTAGCTTATCATGAGGCTGAAGTTAAGAGTAAAATCAGGGGTGCCTGGGTGGCTCAGTGGCTTGGGCCTCTGCCTTCAGCTCGGGTCATGATCCCAGGGTCCTGGAATCAAGCTCCGCATCGGGCTCTCTGCTCAGCGGGGAGTCTGCTTTGTGCCTCGCCCTCCGCCTGCCTCTCTGCCTACTTGTGATCTCTGTCAAGTAAATAAATAAAATCTTTTTAAAAAAATGTAAAATCAGAAAATGTGCTGGTGGGAGAATAGACAGGTGGTAGAGAAAACCATCTGAAAGTAGGAAAAGCCAACC
Organism: Mustela nivalis; assembly: GCF_964662115.1. NCBI lineage: Eukaryota > Metazoa > Chordata > Mammalia > Carnivora > Mustelidae > Mustela > Mustela nivalis. The sequence goes on from NC_139022.1 coordinate 34,862,404, forward strand.
TAGGGACAGTCTAGTAGTAATAATGATGGTCTAGCCTCAGGAAGACAGTTCAGCAGGGATTCAGTGTCAAAAAAAAAAATCCAACCCTTTGGAGGCCTTAATAGTAGACATGAGCTCAACATGCTGGGGGCAGCAGGGTGTAGACTATGTTCCTACAACGAGATGTCCTTCATTAATCATGGTCCCTAACACTGCCAAGAAAGCATTAAGATGACAAAGGACTAATTCGTCTTGCAATAACTTGGGAGATTTTATTGCCCCTATAAAGCCAATGGCAATTCAATGAATCAAACCCATTTTAAAGAATACTTTGACAAATTATGTATCATTTTTAAAACACTTTCTGTTATTAACATATTACATTCCTTTCCAATTTCAAGTAACATCCCTTCACCATAACAACCTGCATCCCATGACAAGCAGAGAGATATTATCAGCAGAGAGAGAAGCATTCCCAGTTTAGGTATATCTGCCTTCTTTCTGAAAGATCTCAGCCTTGTAGAATATTTCAAATTTCTTCTGCATTTATACTAATCACGGAAAGCTTTAGAATTGGAAAAATAAAGATTCCTAAGAAAATGTTCTGCTGACATGAAAATAGAACTGGAATATATTTTAAAGCGACAAACATATCAGCCAATTCATGTGCCAGAGAAAATAAATCAGTAATACAAAGGGTAAGGTCTTAAATATACAACACATCCTCTTTTTTTTTTTTTTTTTTCAGTAAGTCGGTATTTGTTGAACACCTATAATGTGGTGGATAGTGTGTTAGATGATGAAATACAGACCAAGACACATTGTAACAAAGATGATTAACTGAAGAGGAAAAACAAAACAAAACAAAAGAAGCCTTTCCTAGGTACCATGAGCAAAGGATACAGACAATTCCCAAAAGAGGGCATCGTCTGGAACTTGATCTGATTTTATCTTACTTCTCCAAAACAATCATTTTGTTGTGTTGCTTTCAATGTTCAGAGGCTGCTGTTTTTTCCAGAATGCTCAAGCATGTGCCTACTTTCTCACTCTGTAAATAAGTGCCTCCCAGTGGACTTCGGAATTAAATGGGAGTATGGGTTTCTGGAGCTACAGCCAGCTAAACTGCCTCAGTGAATAACTCAAAGTGCTTCTTACCTTGAATTATCTCCCCGGTAAAGTTAAGTCATTTAACATAACCATTATAAATTAAGGCTTGTCCCTCTTCAAGTAAGCACAGCCCACGAGACTATTCTTTGGCACTGTTTATAGATCTAGAGACGAAGTAGCAGGGGCAACATTGTCATTCATGCCACAGAACTGCACTCCCAGGAATGAGAGTGCCAGACGCCGGGTGGGAGGCTGAAGAGAAGGAGATCAGACCAGGACGCATCTGTCTCTCAGGCCTCCAGCAGCTTGATATGGGAGAACACGCACTCACTCCAGATAAATCTGTTTTGTTTTGTTTTGTTTTAAGTTTCGGAAGATCATGTCATATGTTTCCTAAGCTCGTTCTCTTTATCTAGAGCAGGAATTCTCCAGGTGTGTGTGGAAGGGATATTCCTAAGGGAGGCGGTACACACCCGCATGATGGGACTGGAGAACTTGTAGCTCGAAAAGGCATGGGATACACCTTCTTGAGTAGGAGAAGTAGGGGCCAAGAAGCAGGGAGTGAGCCACAACTTAAGGTATATTCTGTGCAAGAAGCAGCTTGGGTGCAGAGCAGCAAAGTAAGTTGAAGAATACCGCTCTTGATGGTTGAAACCATCTAATGGAGATGTTTATGTGGGGAGACATTGCAAACATGTCCCCCCAAGCCAGGGCTGCTCCTTTTTCTGCGCTATCAGCTCCATGGGATGCTCTAGGCTAGAGCTGACTCTGGGCATAATCATAAATTATGACTTTTGCACAATCCCACCTCTTCTGATGTTAGCCATTTTAGCCGACTTGCTGTCTTGTCTCTTCTGGCTCTGATACTGGAGGCCCAGTGCTCCTTTGTGGCACATGCTTGCCCAAACTCTTCCTCACATCCCAGATCCAAGGACAACTTTTCCAAGACACCCACCAAACTTGTTGACCCCATCTTCCCCGTCTATCGCTGAGATGCATACCCTTCTCCAAGGCTCTCATTTCTTGGTGCCTCTTGAGCAGGTAATTCACAGTGAATTTAAATGACTGGTTAGATATAACAAAATTGTTTATGATTTCATATCTGCACAGTTATAATTTTCTTTAGACTCACGCATCCTATGTATAATTGAGCTGAAGACAGAATGGTATCCTAAGATAAACCTGATTTGAAATATGACAGGTAACAAAGAGGACCTAGGTAGGTGGATTCCTGGACAGATGTATGTTGACACGAGACATTACATGGTAAGATGGAATGGTAGCAAGCATACTTAGGGCAACAAAGAGGATAAAGTATACGAGAAAAGATCTAAGAACGTTTCCTAAGCAAGAAAAGCAGACGTGATGATCCACTGCAGAGCTAAAGCAGAAATTCCAGAGCCCAAAACGAGGTCACTATTGATTTCCACAATATTGACACCAACATTCAACCCAAGTAGGCATTTGCGGCAGTATGCTCTCACCAAATAACAGTTGACAAAACAGTGTGAATCCTGGTCACTGTATCAAACTCTCTGGCCTTGTCTCTTGCTAGCCGTAGGTCCTTGGGCAATTTTACATCTTCATTCTGCCAAGTTCCTCATTTGTAAAAATGTGTTGACAATACTATCCACCACAAATGTGTTCCATAGTGACTCCATGTAGTGGTAAAAGTAAAGAACTAAATACAGCATCTAGAACATAGTAAGCACTCAAAAACCATGCCACTATTCATGCCAGCACTGGAAATTATCTTTAATTTTCATGCCTTTATATCTCTTTGATCTTTATCAATTCAATTTTATCTTCAAAGCAATTATCTTAATCTCCAATAAATGAGCTTTATCATGTACATTAGCATTTACTGTGTTTGCCCTGGAAATTATTCATATACCTTGCCTATTTTCTCTTTTCTTTCTTTCTTTTTTTTTTTTAATTGATTTGTAGATATTTTCCCAAGGTTGATATCTGGTTTTTAAGATTTTTTTTTTTTTTTAAGATTAGTCTCATAAAAAGGAATTCTAACAGTACCTTTTTCAGACATGAAACCTATTTGAAGTCTCTCCAGATGCCATGATCTTAGGGTCATTTTAAATACAAAGAAACTTAAAACTGAGGTTTTATGGCTATAAAATAAAACCTTATATATATATGTGTGTGTGTGTGTGTGTGTGTGTGTGTGCATATATATATACACACACATATATATATATATGTGCATATATATATACACAGACACATATATATATATGTGTGTGTGTGTGTATATACATTTGTATACACATATGCACATACCATGGGATTTTGTTAAGAAATGTTTCCAAGAACTTGTTTATAGAACTCCTGTAAACAAGAGCTTAGAAGTACTTCCCGAGTACGGGATGTTATAGAAATGTATAACATCACACTGCCCTTTGGTACCCTGCTCAGTGTAGCTGGCTTTTCTTCAATAAGACTCCTCTCCATGAAATGCACAAAGACTATATACTTCAAAACCAACACACATCATCCAAAGTGCCTGGAAGACAGACAGCACCAAAATAGGCAGTTACAGCTTCCTCCCTGTGTTTACAGAGCAAGAAGACCCAGAAAAGTTGCCCTCTCTATAAATAGCTGAGCCAAGGCAACTGTTTCAGAGGAGCTATTTCTTTCTTTCTTTCTTTCTTTCTTTCTTTCTTTCTTTCTTTTCAATTAAAAAAAAAAAGGCAAAACTTCAATTTAAACAATGCTACCTTGGACTTTATCTTAAATCAATAAACACCAATTAAGCTAATATACCCATCAGGCTGAGTCTCAAATAGGTTTTGAAGCTCCCAGTTAATTGTCCATAAAAGCCTTGTCATTACTTTTACTATTTCCCAGTAAAATGTAAAGTGTTTTGACATCACACACACACACACACACACACACACACACACAGAAAGCAAGAGCCAGACAGAATCAACCTAACCTCTAGTACACCTCTGTCAGCATAAAGATACTTAGATGTCCTCCTCACTACTTGTTTATAACTTCGTTCAGTGACAGTCATCGCTGTTGGGTCAGTTAATGGTTGCCTGCTATGTACTGGGACTGGAAATCTGCAACACAGATAATAGTTCTTATCTCAATCAATCACAGAATTAGGGAACAATGGGGGGGGGAATGACAATGACAACACATTAAAAGGAATTAAGACATTAAGACTCCTAAGCAGCTTCCTAGAGGAAGTGACTTTTTTTTCTCTTTTCTTCTTTCTTTTTTTTTTTCTTTTCTTTTTTAAGGAAGTGATTTCTAAGAAGAGACTTTAGGAATATGAATAGAAGGGCCACCTGGGTGGCTCAGTGGGTTAAAGCATCTACCTTTGGCTCAGATCATGAGCCCAGTGACCTGGGACAGAGCCCCACAGTGGGCTCTCTGCTCAGCAGGGAGCCTGCTTCTCCCCCTCTCTCTGCCTGCCTCTCTGCCCACTTGTGGTCTCTATCAAATAAATAAATAAAATCTTTAAAAAAAAAAGAATATGAATAGAAGTTGGGGCACCTGACTGGCTCAGTAGGAAGAGCCTTTAGCTCTTGATCTTGGGTTTGTGAGTCTGGGACCCACATTAGATAAAGAGATTAGTTAAACAAATAACTTAAAGAATATGAATATGAAAGTAAGCAAAGGGGGAAACAAAGTCCAAGTATAGGGAAATGTAATTGCAAAGGTGAAGGGAAAAAAACATAAGCTTTGTTTATTATATCTCAGTAAAATGGGGGAGGAGGGAAGCCATGAACAAAGCACTCACCTTATCCTTGAGGAGTTTACAATACCAATGGAGAGAAAGATAAGCAGTCAGGTTACATCCCTTAGTGAATAACTCACAAATCATGAACCATGTAAAGCTCTCCAAGAGAACAAAGTTTGTTTTTTGGGGGGTTTTTGGGGTTCTTTTTTTTTTTTTTTTGTGGATGGCACATATTCCAATGCTTTTAAATTTAAAGTTATTTTAAATTAAAAATCATTTAAAATATACTTGGCCCTTGAACAAAAGAGGAGTAAGGGGCATCAAGCCCCTTCCAACAGCCAAAAATCCATGAATAACTTTTGACCTCCCAAAAATTCAGCCACTAATAGCATACTATTAATTATTATATTATATTATATTATATTATATTATATTATATTATATTATTGCTAAGCTGGAAGCCTTACTGGTAATGTAAACAATACATTAACACATATTCTGTATGTTATATGTATTATATACTGTATTCTTATAATAAAGTAAGCTAAAGAAAAGAAAATCTTATTAAGGAAATCATGAAGAAGAGAAAATACAGTTACAGTACTGTATTTATGGGGTTAAAAACTACATATCAGTGGACCCATGCAGCTCAAGCCTGTTCAAGTGTCAACTGTAATCGATTTGGGGAGAAGTTAAACTAGAAATTTTGGAATCAAACCCCTGAGTTAAAATTCCTGTTTCAGGGAAGGGTATTCTGGCCAGCTGGCTACCCTCAGGAGCCCCAGGATGCTAGCCCTCTTCGGCCTCAGCAACCCCCCCACGGAAGTCCCTCACACCTGTGCCTACTAGAGCTACAGCAGCCCCACCAAGGCAATCCCAGTACAGCACACACTGAAACGTTCCCAGGCAGTGCACATTACAGCTCCAGCATCTTGCAAAGGAGACACGGGCACAAAGCATCCTGGGACACATGAGATTAGAACCCACTTTAGCTCCAGTTGACTGACCAGACCAACCACTGCAAAGAACACCTCAGGACACCCCACCTCAGCATGTACCTGCTTCACCTTCAGCTGTGCTGCCAGGCTGCCCTCTGCAGAGAGCACCCCAAGACCTCCCAGCCCATGCCCATGTTAGCTGCAGACATCTCCCCAAGGCAGAAGTACCCTGAGACACCCAGCCTATGCCCACTACAGCTCCAGCCATCAAGCCCAAACTGCCAAGCACATACAGTCTACACAGGGGATATTCCTACATAGGCCATTCCTTCAAGTCTAGGGAAAGTAGCTGTTCCATCGAATTAGCAGAAACAAATGCAGAAATCCAAACAAAAGGAGGAGACAGAGGAATACCTTGTGAACAAAAGAACAAGACAAAACTTTAGGAAAATAATTAAATGAAACAGAGATAAGCAATCTACCTGATAAAGAGTTCAAAGGAATGGTCAAACCCCAAGGTTGCTCACATGCCAACTAACTGAACAACCTAAAGAAAGATAAATCTCCCAAGGCTGAATCAGGAAGAAATAAAAAATTTTGAATATACCAATTATTAGCAATCAAACTGAATCAGCCATCAAAAAACCCAATAGGAAAAGGCCAGAAACAGATGGTTTTACACATGAATTCTATCAAACATTTAAAGAAGAGTTAATACTTATTCTTCTCAAGCCATTCCAAAAAATAGAAGAGACAAGAAAATTTCCAAATTCATTCCACAAGGCCAACAGCATTCTGATACCAAAGCCAGATAAAGATACTACAAAAAACAAAAGGTACAGGCCCAATATAGCTGATGAACATAGATGTAAAACCCCCAAGACAATACCGGAAAACACCTGACTAACTCAATGAGTAGAGCATCTGACTCTTGACCTCGGGATTGTGAGTTTGAGTCCTACATGGGTGCAGAGATTATTTTTTTTTAAATTTTTTAAACGATAAAAAAAAAAAAATATTGGAAAACATATTTCAACAATACATTAAAAGATCATTCACTATGAATAAGCAAGCTTTACTCTAAGAGTGCAAAGGTGATCAATATTCACAAGTCAATCCACACCATATATCCCATTAACACAACAAAGGATAGAAACCATATGATCACCTTGGTAGATTCAGAAAATGTTTCATAAATTTCAACATCTGTTCATGACAAAAACTCCACAAAAGGGTTCAGAAGGCCTCTACCACAACATAATAAAGGCTATATATGACAAACCCATAGCTAACATCATGCTCGACAGTGCAAAAATGAAAGCTTTCCCTCCAAAATCAGGAATAAGACAAGAATGCCCACTATTGCCACTTTCTTCAACATATTAACCGCACAAGAAAAAGAAATAAAAGTTTTCTATATAGAAAACTCTAAAGACTCCACCAAAAAAAAAAAAAGAAAGAAAGAAAGAAAAAAGAAAAAAAACTACACCAGCGGATAAGTGAGTTCAGTAAAGTCACAAGATACAAAATTAAAATACAGAAATCAGTTGCAATTCTATACACTAATAAAGAAGTAGCAAAAAGAGAAGAAGAAAATAATCCCATTTATAGCTGCACCAAAAAGAATAAATTATTTAGAAATAAACTTAACCAAGAAGATAAAAGACCTGAACTCTGAAAACTCTAAGATACTGATGAAAGAAATTGAATATGACACCAACAAAAGCAAAGATATTCCATCCATGCTCATGGAATGTAAGAATTAATATTGTTAAAATGTCCATACTGCCCAAAGCATTCTATATATTCAAAGCAATCCCCATCAAAATTTCATAATATTTTTCACAAAACTAGGAAAAAATGATCCTAAAATTTGTATTGAACCGCAAAAGACCCCAAATAGCCAAAGCAATCTTGAGAAAGAACAAAGCTGCATAACCCAGATTTCAAGATATACTACAAAATCATAGTAATCAAAACAGTATGATATCAGCACAAAAATAGTCACACAGATGAATAGAACAGGAGAGAGCCCGGAAATAAACCAATTATTTATATGGTCAATTAATATACGACAAAGGAGGCAAGACTATACAATGGGGAAAAGACAGTCTCTTCAATAAATTATGTTGGGATAATTGGACAGTTAGATACAAAAGAATATAACTGGCCCATTTTCTTACAGCATACACAAAAATAAAGTCCAAATGGATTAAAGACCTAATTGTGAGATATGTTCACACCTCACATAAAACTCCTAAAAGGAAACATAGGCAGTAATCTCTTAGATATTTGCCTTACCAGTATATTTATAGATCTGTCTCCTCAAGCAAGGGAAACAAAAGCAAAAATAAACAAGTGGAACTACACAAAAAATAAAAAGCTTTTGCACAGCAAAGGAAACCATCAACAAAACGAAAAGGCAACCTAATGAATGGGAAAATAATTAAATGAAACAGAGATAAGCAATCTACCTGATAAAGAGTTCAAAGGAATGGTCAAAAAGATGCTCACATGCCAACTAATTGAACAACCTAAAGAAAGATAAATCTCCCAAGGCTGAATCAAGAAGAAATAAAAAATTTTGAATATACCAATTATTAGCAATCAAACTGAATCAGCCATCAAAAAACCCAATAAGGAAAAGGCCAGAAACAGGTGGTTTCACACATGAATTGTGTTAATGGGGTTAATATCCAAAATACAGAAAGAACTCTTTCAACTCAATAACAAAACAAAACAATGAATCTGATTTTTAAAAAATGGGCAGGGGATCTGAAGAGACATTTTTCTGAAGAAGGCGGATGGTCAACAGACATACAAAAATGCTTAACATCATTAATCATCAGGAAAAGACAAATCAAAACTACAATGACATATCACCTCACACCTGTCACAATAGTTGTATCGAACAGACAAGAAGTAACAAGTGTTGGTGAAGATGTAGAGAAAAGGGAACCCTCTTGCACTATTCGTGGTCATGTAAATTGGTGTGTCTGCACTGGAAAACAGTATAGAGTTTACTTAAAAAATTAAAAATAGAACTACCATACAATCCAGCAATTCCACTATTGGATATCTACCCAAAGAAAACAAAAACACTAATTCAAAAAGATACATGTACCTCTTTACTTATTGCAGCATTATTTATAATAGCCAAGATATGGAACACCCTAAGCATTCATCAATAGATGAATGGATAAAGACAATGGGTGTGTGTCTGTATACACACACACATATATGTATATGTATATATATGTATACATATATAATGGAATATTATATATATATATATAAATGGAATATACAGTATTAACCATACCAAATATTAGCCATAAAAAAGAGTGAGATCTTGCCATTTATAACAAGATGGATGGACCTAGAAGGTATCATGCTAAGAGAAAGAGGTCAGACAGTGAAGAGAAATACCGTATTATTTCACTTGTATATGGAATCTAAGAAATAAAACAAATGAACAGATAAATAAACAAACACAGAAACAAACTGATAAATACAGAGAACAAAATGGTGGTTGCCAGAGAGGAGTCGGTGGGAGATGGGCAAAATAGGTAAAGGGGACTGAAATGTACAAACTTCCAGTTATAAAAATAAAGAAGCCATTGGGATGAAATAAGGGATACAGGGAATATAGTCAACAACATTGTAATAACTTCGGAAGGTCACAGATGGTGTCTACACTTATCTTGGTGAGCATAGCATAATGAATACAATTGTTGAATCACTATGTTGTACACCTGAAATTGCTATAACATGGTGTATCAATTATACTTGCATAATAACTTTTTTAATTCCGGCTCCACATACTCAAGGTCTCTCAAAATTCCATTTTGCTTCCCATACCTCTTTACACAGATACATCAGAGCCTCGCTGGGCCTCAATGAAGGAGGTCCTGGAATAACATATTGAACAAGATGTGCTTCCCAGACTTCAAAGAGCTTACAGTTTGTTAGTAAAGGCTGATCCTAAATCCAGGCTATTTCAATATATTTAGCTAGTTGCTAAAAATGAGGCAAACGGAATGGGGTAAGGAGCATGAACAAAATAAAAATAAGAAACCTTCATAAGACAAAAAGGGCAGAAGCACTGGTGGGTGGCAAAAGGTAAATAAAGAATTATAGGAAAGGGTTCGAGAAAGAAATGTGAGCTTTAGATGCTCCTTAAAGCTACAAGATAAACTGATATTTACCAAAGAAAATGTATATAGTAAGAAGAGACAAGGATCTAAGATAGTATCCAAGAAATGCAGATTTTAACAATGGCCAGAGAAAAGACACCCACAAAGAAACCTGAGAAAGGTGGGGAGAGAGACAGAGAAGAGATCTAGAAGAGTATGCTGTTACAAAATTCAAGAAAAGATGAGAAGGTAATGCTTAATGTACAGAGCTTCTGTTTGGAGTGATAAAGAATTTTGGAAAGAGACCATGGTAATTGTTGACCAACACTGGGAAAATTATTCAGTAGCTAGTGGTGATGGTTGAACAACATTATAAATATAATTAATGTCATGCAATTGTACACTTAAAATGGTTAAAATGACAAATTTTATGCTATATATATATTTAACCACCAAAAAAAGCAACCAAAAACTCTGAAGAAAAGAGTGTTTCAGAAAGAAGGTATGGTCAAGTGCTGTTTGCTCCTTAAAGTTTTAGTAAGAAAAGGGGGCGCCTCACTTACTCAGTTGGTGGAGCATGTGTATTTGATCTCCGGGTTGTGGGGTTGAGCCCCATGTTGGGTATAGAGGTTAGTTAAAAAATAATGTATTTTGGGGGCACCTGGGTGGCTCAGTGGGTTAAAGCCTCTGCCTTCGACTCAAGTCATGATCTCAGGGTCTTGGGATTGAGCCCCACATCGTGGTCTCTGCTCAGCAGGGAGACCACTCTCCAACCCCCCCGCCTCTCTGTCTACTTGTAATCTCTGTCAAATAAATAAATAAAATCTTTTAAAAATAATAATAATAATGTAATTTTAAAAATTAAAATAAAGATGGTTTTAGTAAGATAAGGAATAAAAATTGCACTTTCTTGAGTGCACTAATGAGG